>NC_047109.1:81933667-82592417 GCF_902500255.1 Thalassophryne amazonica | reverse complement strand
TGTGGGGCAAATTTAAAAACAAATTTTCACGTGATATTTTACTACTTTGCACAAGCATGCATTGTAATCATATTCAGTCTAATAATTGAACCAACAGTCTCATATTCCACAGTAGAGTTCCAAAAATAATTTCAAATATCTCACTTCTTCATTCGCAGTGTCATTTGCACCTTATAACAAAGAAATTCGTATGTACTTGAAAAACTGTAATTCTTGTCATTTTTTTCTTACACACCAAGTAAACATATTCTAAAGTCATGTCAAAAAATGTTTTGTCATTTAAATAGTGTTAAAGCCTGACTGTGGATTTTTCCAGCACTTTTACTGTTTTTGTCCTTGTTTGTTTTGTTTTTTGGTACCAAGATATTTGCAGCTATACTACCCATTTCCATGTCTTATTAAATGATGATAATAATAATAATAATAATAATAATAATAATAATAATAATAATAATAATAATAATAATAATAATATAGTAACATATAATTTGAAAAAAAACTGCTGCAAATCAGTTTGCAGAAACTATAAAATGGGCATGGGCGCAAATTGTTGGGGGATAGGGGGACATGTCCCCTCCACCTTTTCAACCAGGGGGGACAGAATATGGTATGTCCCCCACACCTTCTGACATATATGTGTGTACTTGAAACATGCTGTCAGTCTTATGTGCAAAACCATGTCAGAATAGTATCTTTGTTTCTGCAAGTTTGCATTTTTAGCAGCATTGACTTGTTTACAACACCTGTTTCGTGTTTGTCACATTCGGAATTTTCTGGGACTGCATGTGCCCAGATTTGAAACCAAAAATAGTTGCCTCTAGGGACTAGTGTCTACGCATAAGTATCAATGGACCATATGCTAATTTACTAAATTCTGAATGTTAGAAAAGGAAATGAGAAAAGTTATCTGGGACCTCAGAAAGCCCATCTGCAATTATTGCTTGATCTCCAAAATCAGTCTATGCAAGCGAAATTATGTTCAGTATGAGTGTTGTCATTAGTGCCACTTCGAAAATTAAATTCATGATAAGTAATTTATCCTAAACTTATGATCTGTTGTTTTTCAAACTTATGCAAAAACAAATCTTGAGAAAAAAAACAGTATGCGATAGTTAATAATTATTACAAGCTTGTTCTTTCATATTTATGAATACAGTTTACCACATTGCAGTTGTTTTTTTTAATGAAAACTCAACCTATCATTCTTTTTGAGTTCTACACATGGTGATACCTTATTTACACCAGGATGTTAATAAAATCAATGCTGACTATTCTTATAATAAAGTACTTATATCCACAGTTTCAAATTGCATAAGTCAAATGGTGTCCACTTTTCAAAACATTAAAATTACTGTTCTGGATGCTCAGAATGCATCTGAGCTTATCTAGAAACCGTTGGCTGCGGGCCTCGCACTTTGTCCCCCCCAATTTCTAGTTCTAAATTGCACCCTTGAAAATGGGACAATAAAGCACAAGAAAACATAAACCATAAGATGAATAAAAACAGCATTGATAAAAAAGTCATGTTTCCTGAATCATGGCGACTTTTGCTTTTAGCAGAATTGACAGAATAACAAGCTAATCCAAGCTAATACAACTGTTGTCAAGCATTTAATTAACATGTGATTAATTCCTTTCAACCAAATACAGTCACTTTAATGTCCTATAAATAACACACAACCATGTGTGCTCATGTGGGTGTGTTGGTCCCAAAATTAGGTGTTGTTGGAGGTGGAGCTAGTGCGCTTGTATTGTCCATCACAAAAAAGCATTCTAGTGGTGCAGCTTAGCTAAAATTTCTATAGCAATTGTGCATTTTGTGATGAAAGCATAATTTGTTACACATATAGCCAAAGGTATTCCAAATAAAACTGAACATTGGGCCATTGTGAATTTTCAATATGTCAACCATGGGAGCCATTTTACAAAATCAAATTTGAAAAATACATGGGTCGCAAGATGTCAAGTAACAACAGCAGTAACAACAATGGCAGACTACAGACTTGTGTTCGTGCTACAGAAGATACTGAGCTTATTGTCAGCATTTTCTTGCAGTTTAATCGATTTATAATCCAGTGTGACTTGAAGCAGAAGTTCAACTTTGTCGATGGTAAACACCAAAGTCTCAGCTTTTGCTCTTGCAAGAGCATTTGTATTCACCATCTTCATGGACTTGGTCTGCGCTGGCTCCACATCTTCATCTCTGTTTTTTTCTGGGAATGTTAGAGCACCACTTGAAACCAGTATGTCACTATGTATGTTTTTTTTTTGTTGTTGTTTTTTTGTAATCATTGCATTTTTCACCTTTAACTCACCGTGCAGCACACAGTTTACATTGCAGTCTCTTGCAACTTCACATATAGCAACCCTAGTAAGGTACCTTTCAGTACACAAAAGGATCAAGCTCAAGGTCAAAGGTCAAGGTCACAGGAAGGCCAAACACTAAATTCAACGAAGCAACTTTGCAATTTTTTAAAAATTTGCCCCAAATTTGGCATGCACATAGTGATAGGCCTTGCTTATAAGTCATTACCTGGGATAAGCGATTGACCTTGACCTTCAAGGTTTCGCTTGGGGTCAAATGTCACCTAAATTAGGTCAAACTTCAGATTACAGTAAAACATGTTGTGTAATACACCAAATTAATAATATTTTATGATTACATTAGTACTAGCAGAATATAGTTATATAGATAAAACGTTAATTATAAGTAAAATGTTCATTACAGCAAACTATTGCTATCATACTGGGTGTAACATAAATGTGTTGTTTGCTTATTATCATACTGTCAGCATAATAAGAAGTAAACTGATTTTTGCAGGGTAGAAAATGGTCTGTTCCAGGGACTTTGTTCTTTTGAATACATTTGATCTTCACTTATTGTGGGGTCACTTGCCATGTAGTTCAACACCAGTTGGGACTCTAAAGTTTGACTCATTCTTCATGCTACTAAAACTTGAAACCACTTTGTTGTAATATTTAGTGGATAAAAATGATTTGAGCACATCTTTATTCATTCTTTCCCCTGCTGAGCTGCTCGTCCAGTGAGAATCACACTGTTTCAAATAATCATATTTGTCAGTTTCATAGTACATTTATATTATTCTGTTGATTCCTATCTGTCACTCTTTATATTTATGACCTAGTTTGTACAAAAGATATACTGTCACACCGGCACGTCTCATTTCCCTAAAGTCAAAACAGTGACATCACAGTACAAAACAAGTGTTTCTTGAAATAGATAAATTTCAGCTTGTTTTCAGTGGCACACAGACGTGTGTGTGTGTGTGTGTGTGTGTGTGTGTGTGTGTGTGTGTGTGTGTGTGTGTGTGTGTGTGTGTGTGTGTGTGTGTGTGTGTGTGTGTGTGTGTGTGTGTTAAAAGACACCTCACACTGTAAGACAGTCAAATTTGTTTTTGTTACTCTTGTTTGCAGATGTTTAATGATTACCTGAGTGAGCAGGACACAGGTTGTTGTACCAACATTTCTCAAACTGTCAGCTCTTCTCCACCCAAGCTATATGACACGAACAAGTTCCCTCTATAAAGACTAATAATCTGCTTTTAAAGCACAAAAAACATATTACAACCCTGCTTTCTTTTGGCTTGTCCCGTTTTCACTCAAGGTTGGCCAATCAGATATGGATCCACGTGTTAATTCAGCTCCACGTGTACAGCATGAGCATGGCTGGGATGTTATTATTTTGAAGCATGTGTACTAACCCAGTTTTCTTTAATTTACATTTTGTTCATAGGAACAAAACTAAATCTACCAGTGGTTCAGACCTGGAACAGGAGTAGTGCAACTATTTGCTTGTGATCCAAAGTTACAAAATCCATGTTTTCAGTAAATTATTGTACGTGTATGTTTCATTACACTGAGAAACAAAATTCTCTGGTCTGAGTCCTTCAGGTGTCTTTTGGTGAACTCTGGGTGGTCTGCCATGTGCCTTTCACTAAGGAGTGGCTTCCATCTGTCCACTCTACCATACAGGCCTGATTGGTGGATTGCTGCAGAGAAGGTTGTTCTCCTCTCGAATGGAGGAATGCTGGAGCTCTGACAGAGTGACCATTGGGTTCTTGGTCACCTCCCTGATTAAGGCCCTTTTCCCCCGATCACTCAGTTCAGACGTGTGGCCAGCTCTAGGAAGAGTCCTGGTGGAGCCGAACTTCTTCCATTTACAGATGATGGAGGCTACTGTGCTCACTGGGACCTTCAAAGCAGCAAAAATGTTTCTGTACCCTTCCCCGGATTTTTGCCTTGAGACAATTCCTTTGACCTCATGCTTGGTTTGTGCTCTGGCATGCACTGTCAACTGTGGGACCTTATATGTAGACAGGCGTTGCTTTTCCAAATCATGTCCAATCAACTAAATTTACCCCAGGTGGACTCCAATGAAGTAGAAACATCTCAACGATGATCAGTGGAAACAGGATGCACCTGAGGTCAATTTTGAGCTTCATGTCAAAGGCTGTGAATACTTATGTACATGTGATTTGTTTTTTATTATTAATTTTAATAAATTTGTAAAAAAACAAACAAAAAAAAAACTTTTTTCACAATGTCATTATGGGGTATTGTGTGTAGAATTTTGAGGAACAAAAAATGAAGGCTGTAACATAACAAAATGTGAAAAAAGTGAAATGCTGTGAATACTTTCCGGATGGACTGTAATCACAAAAATGTGTTAATTACTGCACTATGCAACTTCCCAGTTTGGAAAAAAATTGAAAAATGTGGTTTGAGTTCAGTTAGAGCTCTAGTAAAGGTGGTCAATTCATACCCATTCATTTTAATTTAATCATTATGTGGAATAAGGGATTTCTCTCATAAAAAGTTGTCAAAGGTGAATACAGTGTACAGGCTTGATTGCTAATAGGATGCTAATAGAATAGAATGCTTTCACTGTCGTGGCATTTACGTAAATACAGCAAAATTGAAGAGCTGCTGCAGAAAGGTGCCTCATTGCAAACAGATCCATTCCATAAAAAAAACACATCTCACAATCATTCATTGCATACACACCTGCACTTCATTCATTGCAAAAATTTGCACATCATACCTGTAAACACACACATACCATAACACATAAAGACACAAAACACACAATCTCACTCTAGTGGATAAATAGTGTAATGTAATGTAGATCAAGTGCTGTGCAAAAATGTTTTAATAAGACTAAGGCTGTGAAAAAGTGAACTTAACACTGACACATTCAGTGAGCAATGTAACTTATAGCCATTACGCTTCAAGCTGTTAACTGGATGGATTGCAGAGTTGTGCATCGCTTGAGTTCACCAGTTCCTTGTTGTTGGCAAAAGTGGAAGTTTTTTTTCCTGTGGATTGCAAGGTAGGGAAGGTGTGGTGTGACCTATGGTCGAGTGAATGATCCTGTAAGAGCTCGTGGCTGAGGCTGTTAAAGCGAGACCATATGTATTTGGACAGGGACAGTTTCTCTAATGTTGCCTCGCATGAATATGTACTGGCAGTATGAAGTTACAGCTTTAAATCTTTCAACATCACTTGCATTAATAGAATCAGTTGAGGAGATTACAAACGCCATAGACCACAAATTACATTCAGTTGGAATATTTATAGACCTTAAAAAGGCTTTTGATACAATCAATCATGACATATTAATCAATAAACTTGAACAGTATGGGATTAGGGGGTTGGTGTTGCACTGGGTGAGAAGCTACTTAAGTAACAGAAAACAGTTTGTGAAGTTGGGGGAATATACATCATCATGCTTGGACAATGCTTGTGGCGTCCCACAGGGGTCAGTATTGGGTCCAAAACTGTTTCTAATTTATATAAATGATATTATCAATGTTTCCAAAATATTAAAATTAGTATTATTTGCAGATGACACAAGCATTTTTTGTTCAGGGGGGGATTTGCAGGAGTTACTGAGGAGGATCAGTATAGAAATGGGAAAATTGAAAATATGGTTTGACAGAAACAAATTATCATTAAACTTAAGTAAAACAAAATACATGTTATTTGGCTATTGTAATACAGACATACATGTTCAGTTACAAGTCGAGGGGGTAGATATTGAAAGGGTACATGAAAATAAGTTTCTGGGGGTGATAATAGATGATAAGATAAACTGGAAGACTCATATAAAACATATACAAAGTAAACTGTCAAGAAGCATTTCAGTTCTAAACAAAGTGAAACATATTCTGGACCACAACTCACTCCGCATTCTTTACTGCTCACTGGTTTTACCATATTTACAGTACTGTGCAGAGGTATGGGGTAATACTTATAAAGGTACAACACAATCACTATCAGTAATGCAGAAAAGAGCTATAAGAATTATTCATAATACTGGCTATAGAGATCATACAAATCCACTATTTTTACAATCCAAATTCTTAAAATTCACAGACTTTGTTTATTTTCAAACAGTGCAAATCGTGTATAAAGCAATAAACAATTTACTTCCAGCAAATATTAAAAATATGTTTTTTAACAGATCAGGGGATTGCAGTCTGAGGGGGAAATTTAATTTAAAGCATCAGTGGGCACGAACAACATTAAAAGGTTTCTGTATTTCTGTCTGTGGGGTGAGGATGTGGAACAGATTGGGAGTGGGGCTCAAGCAATGTCCAAGCATGAACCAGTTCAAACAGCGGTACAAAAATATGTTTTTTTCTGGGTATAGGGAGGAGGAAGGGTAATGAGGGTTAGGGTGTTTTTGTTTTTTGCTTCGGCTTGTAAATATATAGTATTTTGTATGTAAGTAGGTATGTGTAGGTGTATATTTGTGTTTGTGTATATATGTGTGTATATGTGTGTGTATATATGTATATATATGTGTATGTATGTTGATATATATATATATATATATATATATATATATATATATATATATATATATATATATATATATATATATATATATATATATATATATATATATATATATATATATATATATATATATATATATATATATATATATATATATATTGATATCGGTTTAGGTGTGTAGGAATCTATGTGTATATGTGGCAAAGGGTATTACTAGTTGTGGGGAAGAAGGGGTAGGGATAAATAAGCTGATGCTTCACCCTACCCCTTTTCGGACATGTTGGGTACACAGTAGGAACTTTTTTGTTGTTGTCTTTACTGATCTATCTTGTAATTGTTGTTGTATCAAATGTTCGAAATAAACAGTTTTCATTCATTCATTCATTCATTCATTCATTTTTTCATTCATAAATCAGGGGATTTAACAAAATATCACACTAACCACATAGGAATGGGTTATTTTGATACATAGTCTATTTTTAAAGCCCATAAGTAATTGGATAAACTAAATATAAAGATTAATGTTAATACAAATCATCACATTTACAATCAGTTTTCTTTAGACAGGTCAGGTGATGAATACATGAACATCTCCAAGTCCTTGAATATTCAGATTAAGATTCAGATTACTTTATTAATTCCAAAAGGGCAATTCATTTATACTGTCAGCCTGTCCATGATTACAGAATAAATATGATAAAAAAAAAAGTTAAGGAATAAATAACCATTCCATTAACATCCACAATCAAACATCATCACAGCAACAATAACCACATTAATCACAACCAGCGACAGCACAGCAGAACAATATGCAAAATCATCCCAATTCATCTCTGCACTTGGATTTCATCAGTCATTAAGAAATACAAACTGCTGTGAGGAAAGACCAGCATGCCTCATAAACACCAGGAGTGTTTCCTGTCAGGTGTTTTGTATGCTGATAGTATGATATAATGATTTTTTGTTTGCATATCATTGGTTTCATGTTACCAAATACCACAAATAGTATAATGGTGTAAAAATGATCATTAACGTATTTATCTCTCACCTCTAAATAGAACTGAAATCTTACCCAATACAAAGCATCATACTATAATTTGTGCAATGTTGGCCTGTTTGTTCCCCCTCCCAGGTCCTTTCACTGATTTCCAGGTATGTGGATGAACACTGACCCCAAGGTTACCCTTAAAGGATTTGTTTCAGTCAAAGATTCAGGTCAACTTGAAGTCCCCCCCCTCCCCAGTTTGCACCAAACGTAGCACACATATAGAGGAAAGTATCCATATGGCACACTTTCCCATTCAGTTGAATGGGAAAGTGTGGCCAAACAAACTTTAACATACATACCCACACATATATTAACAGCAGGTATCTCATGAATAAAACATGAAAATACATTGTTCACAATGATAAAACATTAACAGTGTGGTAATATGATTCTGTGGTATTTTAATCTGTGCCAAATAAACCTCACATGACAAGATGAGGAAAGAAGGCTCATATACACATTGGTGTTCTTTTTTGAGTGACAGCTGACACAACCAATTGGAGAGACCAGAATGAACCCAGCCCAGTTGTTAGCCTTCTCTGAAACAGGCTAGCTGCAAAGACTATTCAATTTATTTCATTTATACAGTGCCAAAAGACAACAAATGTGCCTCAAGGCATTTCACACAAGTAAGGTCTAACCTTACCAACCCCTAGAGTAAGCAAACAGGCGACAGTGGTAGCCAAGTTCAAACCCATCATGGACAACTCCTCTCACCCTCTGCACCGGACTGTAGTGGAGCTGAGCAGCTCCTTCAGTGACAGACTGAGGCACCCTGAGTGCAAGAAGGAATGATACCGCAGGTCGTTCCTCCCTGCTGCTGTCAGAATGTACAATAACACTGTGAAATAACCACATGCAATAATATGTCCACAAATCATGTGCAATAACAACTCGTTTACAAATCCCAGCACTAATGTCACCTTATCACATCTAAATTCCACTTCACATATTGTAAATAAAATGCAATTTTTTTTCAATTCCATCATGTTTATATATGCATATGTACTTTTATATATATATATATATATATATATATATATATATATATATATATATATATATATATATACACACACACATGTGGGGAGCCTTAGAACTTTTCAGCCTACCCTCGTACATATTCTATTTCTACCTCATTTTCTTATTTTATTGTATTGTTACAAGTATTATTATTATTGCTTATCCTTGCACATGCTGTTTGATGCACATTTTCCTTTCTACTCGCACCCATCTTGTGTGTTTTCTTAAGAGCTGACATAACATGTGAATTTCTCCACTGTGAGATCAATAAAGTCTTATCTTTTAAACTCCCTCTGATGATACTGAGGAAGAAACCTCAAGCAGACCAGACTCAAAGGGCTGACTCACTGCTTAGGCCATTCTACCAAAAAGGTTTGCAATACAGAATACAACACGACAACAATTGATGGGGGTCCATGCAGGCATCCAGTCCATCATCGGGGGATCATCAAGCCACTCAGTGGATCTGTTCCTCTTATGACTCAATCGTCATAGTGATTTAATTAGTCTTAATTTAACCTGCTTTCATGCAACTGATGATAACCTGACTGGGTTTTATTGAACAAGACTAAATTCAGTGAAAGTCCCGGCTTAATCCCTTACCTTGATTTAGAGCTCAGTTCTTCAATATGGGGAGTACACCGACAGACACACTTTTAGCACTGTAGCCACTAAGAAGGTCCTGGAATGGAACGCAGCCAGGGTTAAGGTCTGTGACCTCCAATTTCTTTCAGAAGCTTGAGTCAGAAATATGACAAACATGGGTGACCACAATAAAATGAGCTCAAATGTACAAACTCTCTTTAATCACAAATATTTTTTAATAAATTAAACAATGTTTAATGCATTTCTATAAGACAGATATCAGCTTTTAATCACCATTTTTCTTAAAGGATCACAGTAAATCACATTTAAAGCCTGTTGGATGCTGTTGCACTGCTTTGTCTGGGATTAAATGAGAATGCAGAGCTCATTAGGCCAACAAGAGTCACAAAGTATTTTACTTCTACTTCCAAAGGAAGTAAGTAAAAGGGAATCTACCTGGATTGCAGAGAACAGGAATAACTGGTGTGTTGAGTCACTGAGTGGCCAACATTAGACAGAGTGACTAGAAAAGCAGGCGCAACACTCCTTTGGAGCATTTGTGAACATACAGCCAGTGGGACAGGAAGATGCCCCATTGCATTGTGTCAGTGACTTCTTTAGTGCACACATTTTAGGATATGGTTAGAAATAAATGCAAACAAAGCAACTCTGTATAATCAGAATTTTTTTTTTTCAAAATGTGTGAAGTTATTTGGCAACAAGAATAAAACAAAATGCTTTCATAAAGTGCAACAAAAACACTAATGTAATATGTTTGCTGGACACAGCTGTTGGCACCCTTTGATGAATTTACAGTAAATTATCACTTTTACAGCCAGTTTTCTTCACACAAGTCAGGGTATGGATACGTGAATATTTCCAAGCTACTGAATATGTCTTGGACTTCTTTTCCACCAGTATTTAAGAAATCTAAATAGTGGCGGAGGCAGTTCTCAAAATCTGAGTTCTAGTGTAAGATGGATACAAGTGAGGGAAGCCACCAAGACACCCAAGACAACTCTGAAGAAGTCGTAGGCTTCTGTGGCTGTGTTTGGAGAAATTGTGCATAGTGCGACTGTTGTTTGTTGCACCAGCAGCCACAGCCTCATATTGAAGAGGAGCAGAAAAGGATTTTTGTGCAACAAAACAGATCAAATCTAGGTTTGTATCTCTCATGTACCTTTTGGCAAACTGTAGCTGAAATTTCACCTTTATTTATTTTTTTTTTTTAGAAAATCCATCATTTTGTTTTGTTGTTGCCAAATCACTTTGAACATTTTTAGAAATACTTTGATTAAACAAAATTGCTTTGTTTCTATCTATTTCCATGACCATATATTAAAATGTCAAAACACGCTACGTGTTCTGCAGCTAGCCACACCCCCTGTCCATTCAGCGCACATACCAAGGTCTGTGATCAGATGAGACGTGCCCTGCCTGCAGGGGGCACATAAACCACACGCACGCACATGTTGGGGGGGAGCGCGCAAAACACACGCACACATGCTGTGGGGGTAGCCGACACTCTGGCATGCCACACGCGTACTTAGCAACTTCACACTCGTGGGGGGCCTTAGACAAATTTCACCGCCAGCTCGAAAGTGATTGTCTGCTGACTGTTTTTGTGCGTAGAGCACGAATGGCCACACATTTTCTAAGTGCCAAGAAATCGGTGTAGATGTTCATGTGTGTCACCTGGAATTTGGCCGACACCTGTCACGAGAGGGATAGAATGGGCTCTCACAGGGCACACTCTGTCTTTCAGCCGCTGGTGTGCGCAGATAATTGTAGCAACAGGTGTACGAGGCATTGGAGGCAGCTACCATTTTACATGTATTGCATATGATTCCTGCTTCTTGTGCAATTCGGCCACATTCGTACTTATGTGTGAAGGGGATCTAAACGGGGTAGTCCTAGTGAGTACAACTTGATACTTGTTTGACTGTGTTCAATCGGGGAAAAAATATTAAGCAAAAGCTGCATTTGTTGCAGTTCTGACTGAGTACACAGGCAGGAGCAGCTTTACTTTCAAGCAGGTTGCCAGGGATGTGCTTTATTTTCCAGCAAGTTGTCAGCGCTTTATCAGCCAGCCTGATAGGAGGCATGCCGGAGTAAGCAGTTTTCATCCTGTTTTTGCACTTTTTCTGGATTGTGGGGGATCAGTATAGAATGGTGCTCTGTGGAAAAGGGTTGGCAAATTGTTGTAGGCCTACTGCCTTCATTGCCAAGGCTGCTATTACACATTAAGATGAATAATGGAGTGAGTGGGTCTACAAAATTTCCCTGTGTAACTAAAACTATGGCATATACAACCATTTTGGACCACTGAACCATTGTGGACAATGGTGGCACATTTTAACACAATTTGCAGTTATTCTTTTATACATTAGTTTAAATAAAAATGCTGGCACAATAGGACATGTCTGGGCTTGTTCATGCAAGCACATTTTCTTTATGAAGGCTTGTTACTAATTGCAGGGTCCTGGTGGCCACTGCTACTTGTATTACAGTAAATTAGAGCAAAAAATAGGGGAAAAATACAGCTGTCTGGTCATCTGGAATCTGGCATATTTCTGGAGCTGGAGCTTAAAGAAACAAAAACTGAAAAACATTAAAAAGCAATCATCTATATGCACCCCCCCCCCCCCCCAATACCCAATCCAAAAAGTACTAAAACTGAGTGCTATAATTTGCATACATTTAAATATAAAAGATAACAGATTAAAAGGGGCAGATTCATTATCACCTACACAAACTGCCAAGGCCAACTTTACAGTCCTACACAACCCAATGCAGTAGTTTGCATAAATGTATTGTACAGTGGAGAACAGAGGTGGAAATATCTCCTGTCTACTTAGGGGTCTCCTCCTTTGCTTCCTTTTTGGCGGCTTCAGGCAATTGGGGACACAACTTCCTTTAAGACAGAGTTAAACAAGTTAATGTTTGGAAAATGCACAGAATTCATTGCACTTCATTTGTTTAAATCTACAGTGTGTAGGATTTTGTCGTCTCATGGTGAAGTTTGATTATGCCCACAATGATTACAAAACATGTTTTCTTAAATTTGTTAGCTTCTACTAGCTATCAGTAGACTGTGTTTAGCGGAGCAACAACTGAATCCTCTTCTTTGTTCTTCAATGTTCTAGCCACGCTACAAATTGTGAAAGTTGAAGTACGGTAAAATATGTATGCCCCTTTTGGGCTACTTTGTCATCACGGCAGGCTCCATGATGGGGCAGATATGAAGTGCTCCTTTTGAGCTTATGGCGATAAATGCTGTGTTCCATTTCTGCAAATAAATGCCCTTAAATCCTGTACACTGTAGCTTTAAATTTAGAGATGGTTCAGAAAAGCAATAGCCATACTTTACGATGTCCGTCGACTCCTTCACAAAGTGACACACTTTGCTCTGGGCAGCCATTTCCGCTTTCAGGGATTCCACTTGTTTTCCCAAGTTTTCTTTCTCTTTGTCGGCTGCAGCTGTAAGTATTTGAGTCACAACACCAGATTACAGCATTAATGCATCATAATTCTTCAGAATGCATTTCAGCAGTAAATAAATGCACAATAAGACAATGCTAATGTTGACGTGGTGTAAAACTCACAAAGCAACACTTACCTTTGAAATTATTGATTTCTGTCTCTAGTGGGGCCTTCTTATCCGTCTCCGCTTTCTACACGTGAAGAGAATCACAGCAACACAAACCAGGGAGTTGTTACTGGGCTTCATTTCATAGATGAACAGCCTTTTAACCAAAATGTGAGACAGTGATTACCTCTTGACAGTAAATATTTAAATTGCCCCCCACCCCCTTCCCCTGAAAATGAATGTACCCAGCTGTATTGTTTTTTTTTTTAATATAAATTTTGGTTTAATAGCTGCCAAAGCCTCCTGGATCCACAGCATACCACATTTTTCGGAGAATAAGTCGCACCTGTCAAAATATGCCCCTGAGCTTTTACACAATTTATTTGTCTATGGTTCTTTAAAAAAAATAATTCAATTATAGTATATTAAAAATTTTAAAATTATGCCCTGTAAACTCACAGTGGAAAAATCTTTACAACATGACAAGTCACATACATCTGCGCCAGCCGCCTGTGTAAAGTGGTAATAATACATATAAGTAAAAAGCATGCACATATAATTAAAGGGTCTCATTGTAGTGCATGTGTACAAGCTATGACTGCAACAAGGTTTTGAGCTATGACCTACTTTTAACTAGGTCATAAGGGTCACAGAGGTCAAACTTGGGAATTTTGCCATGATTTTGGTCCAGAGAGCATGTGTATCCGATACGGAAGTGATACAGGAAAGACTTTAGCTTTATTAATTTAGTTACTTGCTTTCAGGGACCATGTATGAAATGCATCCATCTATAAATAAGAAGTGTCTGTGTGTGTGTATGTGGCTCGCATATCTCTCCGTTTGTCAGATCGCCCTCAGCTTTCGGATATGGCTTACACATGGCATGATGATGTGCATCCTTTATTATGAAAAGTGTTGGGATTAATTTCGAAAAACTTTATTTTTAAACCTTTATTTTGATTGACATTGTAACATTTGTACTTCCAAGATGGTGTGGGTCGCTGACGTTACTGTTAGCAAAGTTAAACAATATCAGATAATTCATGTTGCTTGCACTGTTTCACAATAAAATGTTTAATGCCAGCATCCCAGCATTTCTAATTAAGTGAATGTGTCTCGGACTTTCTTAAAAATTTGTGCCAGAAGGGACACTGGAGACCTGAGCCAACCACACTGTTTGTACGTGTTAATGATTTTGTATGACATTCACTGACTTATTTACCACACAGTACTATACTGGTTGTATTTCTTCACAATTGATGTAAATAAAGTCCAAGACATATTCAGTGGCTTGGAAATGTTCATGTGTCCATCCCTTGACTTGCCTAAAGAAAACTAGCTGTAAAAGTGAAAATTTGTATTAATAATAATAATTATTATATTGAGTGCTTCTGCCCACACCCTTTCGGTCACACGGGTTCACTGTTAAATTGGCCTATTTATTAGGTTTTTTTTGTTATTGTTAAGTCTGTGTGCCAAATAAATCATTCAAATTCAAAATTTAAAAATTCAAACTCAAGTTCAATTACTTATGGCCCCTGAAAATGGACAGGCTATGTATAAAAGTGACTGTAACTCCTAAATTGTTCATGTGATGTTCTTGTTAAAACCCTTGAGCTAAACTTAACTATCTACACGACACGCATTATGGACGTGTACCGAGGCAAAATGTAAAAAAAAAAAAAAGTCATTGTCCACATATTTATGCAAATGTACATTCTGTGCAGTACATAAAGGTGGGCAAACTTGGAAGAGTCAGCACTCTCGAAAGTGACATTTCGTTAAGGGTAGTATGTGTTTCGGGTTTCAGAACAAATCTGTAAGCTGATGTTTCAGCTGCCTAGCAACTTTGCCAACTACTCTGGGTTGGGGTTTAATTTTTCTGAAATGCATACAAAGTCTTGAACAATATTTCTGGATCCGTGCAATGGCTTTGCACACTTCTGGATGTCTTACACAATAGCAACAACTGGGTATTGGTGAGATTCCATAATGTTCCATGTTTGTATACTGGGTGGAACACATACATCAAGTACAAACAGGTACCATGTATATGCCCGTAACCTTACAATGCTGTGTAGCTAAGGGTGGCACAATGGCTTAGTGGTTAGCACTGTAGCCTCATAGCAAGAAGGTCCTCCCACTTTGGTCCTTTCTGTGTGGAGTTTGCATGTTTTCCCTGTGTTTGATGTGGGTTCCCTACAGAACCTCTTGCTTCCTCCCACTTTCAAAGACCTGGGGTGTATGTGAATTGGTGACTCTAAATTGACCGTAGGTGTGCGTGAGAGTGTGAATGTATGTGTCTGTCAACATGTTGCCCTGTGATACACTGGTGGCCTGTCTAGGGTGTACCCCGCCTCTCGCCCAGTGACCGCTGGGACAGGCTCCAGCAAACCCATGACCCTTAACTAGAATAAGATGGTATAGAATATAAATGAATGTTGGGTAGCTAAAGACAGTTTTATAGCCTAATTCTGACACCAGAACTGCTTCCAGAAGTGGCATCATATTCAGGATTCAATAAAATAATAAGAAATTCTGCACTTCTGGACACCTCAGGAGAGGCGCACGTGGCACTACATCATAGCCCAGTGTGCCGTGAGAACAAGCATCGCATTCACTGGCGTCCATGTTGATTACCGTGTTAGCGAATTTTCATTGGCTTGTTATCGCAGTTTTAGCAGCTGCTGCCTGTGTGCTTTCACTGTCCCTTCAGGTCGCTAGGTTGTGAAAGACTTGGATGTAGTCAAGTTCCTGTATGTCCGCCCCAGCCTATAGGCTGTGCCCCAATTCAGGGGCTGCATACTACTAAGGATGTGCCCTACAAAAATCATGCCTTCAGAGACAGAGGAGGCTACACAAACTGCTCTGAAATAAGAGGGCTGAGCTTATGGAGCATTTTATTAATGCATCATTAGATTTGTCTGTGCCTACCCCCTGTCACCTAGCAACCTTGACAGCTGTACCTGACAAGCTAACATAGAGGGTGCAATGTGTAGTTTAGTAAACATTTTTCAATGTGTTGGTGCGAGTACATCACTTCCAGTGAAGTGGCAAAGCCGAAGGTGAGAATTCATACTTTCGTGACTGACCCGATGAAAACACGCTCTGGCTGTATTGCTTCTTGACTGAACTCAGCTGGCTTGGTTTTGTGTCTAATTTACTTCTAACAACCAGCTGATAGCCATCATTGCCTGGAACTATGAGATTTATACACCAAGCTGACCTGAAATGAACCATTGTACATTAAATTGACTTTATTGGCGAGTCTGACCCCTTTGAAAAGTGACCTGTTGATATATCATGTCCCTAATTGACCCTAATTGGGCGTGGCTACACACAGGTGTGCAATCAATAAATGGCAGCAGCTCATTCACAAAAATGATCGCATGCAGGCCAAACTAATTCCATGTCTCTGCGTTATATTTGTCCTCTGTCTTTGTCCGACTTCACGAGCTCTTACTGTGATGGCTGCGCCAACAGGTTATGGGCCCAGTAAAGAGTTTGAGAGCCGATGGAACCGTTTATGTTTTGACGGAGATGAAAAGAAATCAGAGCAGTGGGCCAAAGCTATGAAAGAGGAAATGGACTCCCTGATAGAGAATGATACTTTTACATTGACAACCTTACCTGAAGGTAAACATGCAGTGGGGGGTAGATGGGTTTATGCTATTAAAGGAAATCTGTTGCAAACCATTTACAAAGCCAGATATGTAGCAAAAGGTTATAGTCAAGTGGCTGGATTAGACTACAATGAAACCTTTTCACCTACTGCTGATATGACCTCTGTTCGTGTTTTGATGCAGCTCGCAGTACAGTACAGTTTAGAGCTACATCAGATGGATGTTAAAACAGCATATCTCCATGCTCCTATAGACTGTGAGATTTATATGGAGCAGCCTGAACGGTTCGAGGTTAAATCTAAAACAGGAGAGAAACTAGTGTGTAAGCTCAATAAGTCACTGTATGGTTTGAAACAGTCAGGACGAAACTGGAATAAGATGTTGCATGATTTTCTTGTTGAAAACGGTTTTGTTCAAAATATTGCTGACTATTGTGTTTACTGTAAAAATGTTGAAAATGAAAGAATCATGTTGATTATTTGGGTTGATGATCTTCTTGTTGCAGCGAGTGATGTTGAAATGCTCAATGAAGTGAAGGAAATGTTGGGGAACAAATTCAAAATTAAAGATCTTGGGAAATTAAGACATTTCCTTGGCATTGATTTTGCCCAGACAAAAGAGGAAGTCAAAATGAATCAAAAGAGGTATATCGCAAAAATTCTTGACAGATTTGACATGACTCACTGCAAGCCAAGGTCAACACCGAGTGAAATAAAAATTACATTTGACAATGATGGTCTACCTGCTGAGCCTAAAAATATTTTGAAGTGGTTGGAAGTTTGATTTATGTAATGACATCTACTTGTCTGAACCTAAAGAACAACACTGAGTGGCAGCTAAACATGTTTTGAGATATTTGAAAGGCACTGTGGACCAGGAGTTGTGCTATAAAAAGCAAAATGTAAACCTGAACCTTGTTGCTTATAGTGATGCAGACTGGGCGGCTGACCAGAATGACCGGCGCAGTGTTACTGGTTACTGCTTTAGTTTGTCTGAGGCTGGGCCTGTTGTTTCCTGGAAGTCTAAGAAACAGCCCACTGTCGCTTTGTCAACATGTGAGGCCGAATATATGGCTCTAGCTGCTACAACTCAAGAGAGCTTATATCTTGTGAACCTACTGAAAGGAATGGAAAATACTTTGAACTTTATACCTGTGACTATTTTTGAGGACAATCAGGGTGCTATTGCTCTATCCAAAAACCCTGTGTGTCGACAGCAATACAAACATATTGACATCAGATACCATTTTGTTCGCTCTGTTATTTCAGAAGGCAAAGTTCTTCTTCTTTATTGCCCTACAGATGATATGGTGGCTGATGTTTTTACTAAACCTGTTGCAAAGGACAGGATGGACAAATTCGTATGTTTCTTGTTTGGTATGTGAACGAAGAAAATATTTTGGGGAAAATGAAATGTACACTGTATACTGTATGTTTGTGTGTCAATGAAGGAACAAGTGGGGGTGTTGATATATCATGTCCCTCATTGACCCTGTGACCCAGTGAGTGTGGGCGTGGCTACACGTTATATTTGCGTTATATTTGTCCTCTGTCTTTGTCCGACTTCACGAGCTCTTACTGTGATGGCTGCCCCAACATGACCAAAATACATGTATTTGTACCAAGTTCGGCGATGTTTTCATTGAACAAAAATGGCCACCAGAGGGCGCTTGGTGTGAAGTCTGTGTCAACCCATACTTATTTATAGAGGGTTTTCAATCACGTGACCGATTTGCTCCCATCTCCATCGTGGATTACTACGCAGGTGGCGCATGAAAGAAAATAGAGAGGATGAAAGCTTATTACTGTTGTGAAAGTGTAGGAACACGGACCCACAACAGGGGGCGACAATGAACGGACAATGGAGGAATCAAATATACTGTTTTTACTGTTGTGAAAAAAGGGCACAACAAATACAACTGATAACAATAGAGAGCTTAAGTCTAATTCAAAGGTGTCGTGTGGGCAGGCTCGACGATAGGAGACGTCTGTCCAAGTCGAACCGGAACCAACCCGATCTCTGCCGCCACCGGATCCCGGGGATACTGGAGCCGCCAAGTCCCGAATTCCCAGGTGGCCACTGCCTCCGCTCGCCGGATCCGGTACTGCTGGCAGGAAACAGAAACAGTCAGGTGTGGGCGCGGCTGCACCCAGCAACACGGAGGGTGGAGAGTCCACCTCCACCTCTCGTCAACAAAGCAACACTGAAGTGCAGGAATATGTGTACTTATCAAAAGGTCCAATTCGGTCTTCCGCTGTTCCACTCACTATCTGCGCAAAAGCAACAACGTGTTCAAAAAGTCAACACAAGTGGCTGAGTATGTTACCTCTTTGGTATGGCGATATCTCGGCAAATGAGGTGGAGATGCCGTCCTGCTGATATACCTCCGTCTTGATTGGGATCAGCTGTCTCCCGTGATGGATGACAGCTGTCGTCCTGGCTGCTCCTGTGAGGCGGCAGCGCCCTCTGGTGCCTGGAGCCCGCACTCCAGGCAGGGCGCCCTCTGGTGGTGGTGGGCCAGCAGTACCTCCTCTTCAGCGGCCCACACAACAGGACCCCCCCCTCAACGGGCGCCTCCTGGCGCACGACCGGGCTTGTCAGGGTGGCGACGGTAGAAGTCAACCAGGAGGGCCGGGTCCAGGATGAAGCCCTTCTTCACCCAGGAGCGTTCTTCGGGGCCGTACCCTTCCCAGTCCACCAGATACTGAAAGCCCCGGCCCATTCGTCGAACGTCGAGGAGCCGGCGTACGGTCCAGGCCGGCTCTCCGTCGATGATCCGGGCAGGAGGCGGCGCCGGACCCGGAGTGCAGAGGGGTGAGGTGTGATGGGGTTTAATCCTGGAGACGTGAAATACCGGGTGAATCCGCAGTGAGGCCGGAAGCTGGAGCCTCACTGCGGCGGGATTGATGACCTTGAGGATTTTGTAGGGGCCGATGTATCGTTCTTGCAGTTTCGGGGAGTCCACTTGAAGGGGAATGTCTTTGGTGGACAACCATACCTCCTGCCCAGGACGATACGTGGGAGCCGGGGCCCGCCGCCGGTCTGCATGGTTCTTCGCCCTCGTCCGGGCCCTCAACAAGGCAGAACGGGCGGCACGCCACACCCGACGGCACTTCCGTAGGTGGGCCTGGACCGAGGGCACACCGACCTCCCCCTCAACCACCGGAAACAACGGGGGTTGATACCCCAAGCACACCTCGAAGGGGGAGAGGCCGGTGGCGGACGACACTTGGCTGTTGTGGGTGTACTCGATCCAGGCCAGGTGGGTACTCCAGGCCGTCGGGTGCGCGGCTGTCACACAGCGTAGGGTCTGCTCCATCTCCTGGTTGGCCCGTTCTGCTTGTCCGTTGGTCTGGGGGTGATACCCGGACGAGAGACTGACCGTGGCCCCCAGTTCCCGGCAAAAGCTCCTCCAAACATGCGAGGAGAACTGGGGACCGCGATCGGAGACGATGTCTGATGGTATCCCATGCAGACGGACGACGTGGAGGACTAGGAGGTCCGCTGTCTCCTGGGCCGTTGGTAGCTTCGGGAGGGCCACGAAGTGGGCCGCCTTGGAGAATCGGTCCACTATCGTGAGGACGACGGTGTTTCCCTGGGACGGCGGGAGGCCCGTGACGAAATCCAGGCCGATGTGAGACCAGGGGCGATGAGGCACGGGCAGCGGCTGTAGCAATCCCGGTGTCTTGCGGTGGTCCGCCTTGCCCCTGGCGCAGGTGGTACAGGCCTGGATGTAACCCCGGACGTCGGCCTCCAGGGACGCCCACCAGAAGCGCTGCCGGACGACTGCCACGGTTCTTCGCACCCCAGGATGACAGGAGAGCTTAGAACCGTGACAGAAGTCCAAAACTGCAGCCCTGGCTTCTGGTGGGACGTAAAGTTTGTTCTTCGGTCCGGTTCCGGGGTCCGGGTCTCGTGTCAGGGCCTCCCGGACGGTCCTCTCCACGTCCCAGGTGAGAGCAGCCACGATAGCGGACTCCGGGATGATGGGTTCCGGGGGATCCGACGGCTCCGTTTTGACCTCATCTTCATGTACCCGGGACAAGGCATCCGATCTTTGGTTTTTGGTCCCGGAACGGTAGGTGATCCGGAAGTCAAAACGGCCGAAGAACAGTGACCAGCGGGCTTGCCTGGGGTTCAGCCGCTTGGCGGTCCTGATATACTCCAGGTTCCGGTGGTCAGTGAAGACCGTGAATGGCACGGACGTTCCCTCCAACAGATGTCTCCACTCCTCAAGAGCCTCTTTCACCGCAAGGAGCTCTCGATTGCCGACGTCATAGTTCCGTTCGGCTGGGGTCAACCTGCGGGAAAAATAGGCACACGGGTGAAGGACCTTATCGGTCTTCCCGCTCTGGGATAGCACGGCTCCTATCCCTGAGTCCGAGGCGTCCACTTCAACCACTAACTGGCGATTAGGATCGGGCTGCACCAGAACAGGTGCAGACAAGAAGCGCCGTTTCAACTCCTTGAATGCGACATCGCACCGATCCGACCAGGTGAAGGGAACTTTTAGTGAGGTCAGGGCTGTCAGGGGGCTAACTACCTGACTGTAGCCCTTAATGAACCTCCTGTAGAAATTAGCAAAGCCTAGGAACTGTTGCAATTTCCTACGGCTTGTGGGTTGGGGCCAGTCTCTCACTGCCGCAACCTTGGCCGGATCAGGAGCGACGGAGTTGGAGGAGATGATGAACCCCAGGAAGGACAAAGAAGTGCGGTGGAACTCACACTTCTCGCCCTTCACAAACAGCCGGTTCTCCAGCAACCGCTGCAGGACCTGACGTACATGCCTGACATGAGTCTCAGGATCCGGAGAAAAGATGAGTATATCGTCTAGATATACGAAGACGAACCGGTGCAGGAAGTCCCGCAAGACGTCGTTAACCAAGGCTTGGAACGTCGCGGGGGCGTTTGTGAGGCCGAACGGCATGACCAGGTACTCAAAGTGACGTAAGGGGGTGTTAAATGCCGTTTTCCACTCGTCTCCCTTCCGGATCCGAACCAGATGATACGCATTTCTAAGATCAAGCTTGGTAAAAATTTTGGCTCCTTGCAGGGGTGTGAACACCGAATCCAACAGGGGCAACGGGTATCGGTTGCGAACCGTGATTTCGTTCAGCCCCCTATAATCAATGCATGGACGAAGTCCGCCGTCTTTTTTACCCACAAAAAAGAAACCTGCGCCCATCGGGGAGGTGGAATTCCGGATCAACCCGGCAGCTAACGAGTCCCGGATGTAGGTCTCCATTGATTCACGTTCAGGCCGTGAGAGGTTGTACAGTCTACTGGACGGGAACTCACTGCCCGGAACCAAATCAATGGCACAATCGTACGGACGGTGGGGGGGAAGCGTGAGAGCCAGATCCTTGCTGAACACGTCAACAAGGTCGTGGTACTCCACCGGCACCGTCCCCAGATTGGGCGGGACTCTGACCTCCTCCTTAGCTTGGGAGCCGGGAGGAACCGAGGAACCTAGACACACCCGATGGCAGGTCTCGCTCCACTGAACCACTACCCCGGACGGCCAATCAATCTGGGGATTGTGCTTCAACATCCAGGGAAAACCTAAAACCACACGGGAAGTGGCCTGAGTCACAAAAAACTCGATCACCTCCCGGTGGTTTCCTGACACCACCAGCGTTACAGGTGGTGTCTTATGCGTGATCGGAGGGAGTAGGGAGCCATCTAGTGCCCGAACCTGTACAGGCGAGGTAAGCGCCACCAGAGGGAGCCCTATCTCCCTGGCCCATCTGCTATCCAACAGATTCCCCTCAGAGCCCGTGTCCACCAGTGCTGGGGCCTTCAGGGTTGAATCCTCATAAAGGATTGTAACTGGGAGTCGTGTGGCGATGTGGGTGTGTCCCACATGAATGTCTCGGCCCACCCCTAGCCCAGTTTCTAGGGGCGGGCGTTGGAGTTTAACCGCTCGGGGCAGTCTCTCATATGGTGCTCTATTGCACCACAAACAAAACAAGCTCCATGGGCCCGTCTCCTTTGTGCATCTGGTGCCCTAAATGTTGCCCTACTCGTGTCCATAGCTTCGTCAGTAGGGGGAGCTGTGGCCCCACAGAGCGCAGGGGCCGTGGAGCGTGGGGAAGGCGGAGCGCAGTCGGAACCGGAAGGGAGAGTGACGGCGCGTACCCGGCCACGCCCTTCGTCTCGTTCCCGCCGACGTTCTTCTAACCGGTTGTCTAACCGTATGACGAGATCGATGAGCCCATCTAAGTCCCGCGGTTCGTCCTTAGCCACCAGGTGCTCCTTAAGAACCAAAGACAGTCCGTTTACAAAGGCGGCGCGGAGGGCAGTGCTATTCCAGCCGGATCTCGCAGCCGCAATGCGGAAGTCGACTGCATAGGCAGCTGTGCTCCGACGCCCCTGTCTCATTGACAGTAGCACGGTTGAAGCGGTCTCGCCTCTATTAGGGTGATCGAACACGGTTCTGAGCTCCCTTACAAACCCATCGTATGTCAGAAGGAGCCGTGACGTCTGCTCCCAGAGCACTGTAGCCCAAGCGCGTGCCTCACCGCGAAGCAGGTTTATAACATAAGCTACTTTACTAGCATCGGTCGCGTACATAACGGGACGCTGTGCGAAGACGAGCGAACACTGCATCAGAAAATCCGCGCACGTCTCCACACAGCCTCCGTACGGCTCTGGGGGGCTTATGTATGCTTCCGGGGAAGGTGGGAGAGGTCGTTGAACAACCAGTGGAACATCAACGCTACGCACAGGGTCTGCGGGAGGGAGAGCCGCAGCGGCGCCCGGAGGGCGCGCTTCCACCTGCGCGGCGAGAGCCTCCACCCTGCGGTTCAGGAGGACGTTCTGCTCGGTCATCAAATCTAACCGAGTCGTGAAAGCGGTGAGGATCCGCTGCAACTCACCGATTACCCCTCCCGCGGACACCTGCGCGTCCTGTTCTTCCATTGGCCGTTCAACAGCCGGTTGACGCCCCTCGGGATCCATGACGCTGGCCGAGATATCCTGTTGTGAAAGTGTAGGAACACGGACCCACAACAGGGGGCGACAATGAATGGACAATGGAGGAATCAAATATACTGTTTTGACTGTTGTGAAAAAAGGGCACAACAAATACAACTGATAACAATAGAGAGCTTAAGTCTAATTCAAAGGTGTCGTGTGGGCAGGCTCGACGATAGGAGACGTCTGTCCAAGTCGAACCGGAACCAACCCGATCTCTGCCGCCACCGGACCCCGGGGATACTGGAGCCGCCAAGTCCCGAATTCCCAGGTGGCCACTGCCTCCGCTCGCCGGATCCGGTACTGCTGGCAGGAAACAGAAACAGTCAGGTGTGGGCGCGGCTGCACCCAGCAACACGGAGGGTGGAGAGTCCACCTCCACCTCTCGTCAACAAAGCAACACTGAAGTGCAGGAATATGTGTACTTATCAAAAGGTCCAATTCGGTCTTCCGCTGTTCCACTCACTATCTGCGCAAAAGCAACAACGTATTATGTTCAAAAAGACAACACAAGTGGCTGAGTACGTTACCTCTTTGGTATGGCGATATCTCGGCAAATGAGGTGGAGATGCCGTCCTGCTGATATACCGCCGTCTTGATTGGGATCAGCTGTCTCCCGTGATGGATGACAGCTGTCGTCCTGGCTGCTCCTGTGAGGCGGCAGCGCCCTCTGGTGCCTGGAGCCCGCACTCCAGGCAGGGCGCCCTCTGGTGGTGGTGGGCCAGCAGTACCTCCTCTTCAGCGGCCCACACAACAATTACGAGGCCTTAAACCCTCGAAATTAAGCTGTTTATTGTGATCGATGTGTAGCAGTTGGTTCAGTGGATCCACGTGTTATACCGGATAGTGAATTTAATGATGATGTAATGAAGTGGCCGGCAGTTGGCCAGAACCAAGCAGATCGCCCGTAAATCCACCGGAGGGAAAGCACAAAGGAAGCAGCTTGCTACCAAAGCCGCCCGGAAGAGCGCTCCGGCTACCGTCGGTGTGAAGAAGCCTCGCCGTTACAGGCAAGGCACCGTGGAGCTGAGAGAGATCCGCCGCTATCAGAAATCCATGAGCTGCGGATCCGCAAGCTGCCGACCAGGTCAGCCTTGCCGGCCTCCTGCAGAGCATCACAGCGGAGCTCTGAAAGCGGAGGTCGGTCTTGAAGTCCTGAGCGATTTCTCTCACCAGGCGCTGGAAGGGCAGCTTGCAGATCAGCAACTCGTGGATTTCTGGTAGCAGCGGATCTCTCTCAGCGCCGCGGTGCCGGCCCTGTAACAGTGAGGCTTCTTCACACTGACGGTAGCTGGAGCGCTCTTCTGGGTGGCTTTGGATTTACGGGCGGTCTGCTTGGTTCCGGCCATATTAAAGCTTCCTTCAGATCTGCTGAGCCAGGTCCCTGCATTGCTTAGAAAGCTCGTAACACTCCACTGCTTGATGCACAATAACTGCTGGTAGCCTGTAAAATGAGCGACCTGCCTCATTTTTATCACCTTTGTTTGAACAACTGACAACAGCACAAAAGCTGACCATTGTTGAAGCTTCTGCAATTGTTCGCCAAATGCACGTAGTGTATCACAGTAGCCACCACGTCGTAATCCACAATGGCCGCGGGGTGCAAAATCACATGACCGATACGTCACATGAAAACCCTCTATACCTCATTGATAAACTTTACTGACATCATCTTTTTTTTCTTTAAATTTATCACCAATTTTGTTTTTGATGTGCTGGGGGTTTCCCGCCTCCCAGTTGTTTAATGACAGAAGACAAGACTGAAAGACTGACAGGAAATGGACTTCAATTTTAGATTTCATATTAAAAAATGCCTTCAACAGAGAGTTGTACTATAACTAGTGGAGGTGATGGTCTAGTGGTTAAGGTGTTGGGCTTGAGTCCAGAAGATCATGAGTTCAAATCCCCGCCTGACTGGAAAATCACTAAGGCCTTTAATCCCGACGGAGATGGAAAAGCGCTATATAAATGCAGTTCATTTAACTTGCAAGCTGCCCTCATAGCGCTCCACCTCTTCCGCCTGCACTCTCTCTCTCTCTCTCTCTCTCTCTCTCTCTATATATATATATATATCAATCATAGGATATATTTGAAGAGCTCAGATGCAAAACCCATAAAGTATTTTTTTTTATTATTGAGAAAAATGCAGTTGAAAATGGAGATTTAAAGGAAACCATATTTGGAAATACACAGACTTTCATCAATAAAATGAAAACAGTTTGTTCAAATTCTTTCATATTTTGCACACTGATGGTCCCCTTGACAGCCAAGTACATGTTGGCCTCAACTAAAAATTTATGGTTTTGGAGATACTGGGTTTTGCATCTGAACTCTTCACAATTGTGTCTTTCATTTTCAAAAGAAAGAAGGCTGCATTCGTTGGTCGCAGTCCAAGGAGCCTTTAAAATTGCGACAGCCTAGTCACCTAGTTATGGGATGCAGCCGACGAATGCAGCCTTACAAGGGTACAGCCCCAGAAGTGTAACACAGCCACAGTGGCAGGTTTCCGCGGGCCAGGTGAAATTTCAGAATTCCTCCGATTTAAATACTGGGTGGAATATAACTTCTGACAGCTGCACACCGCTGTCAGACCTGCTGCCTACCTGGTTGCTCTGGCAGGCTGCAGCCTCGTCCCTCTTGGTCTTCTCCGTGTCCCGCACAGCGTTCACCTGCTGTTCCAGCTCGGCGACGCTTCTGTTGTCGTCATTCAACTTGTTCGTGACTTTGGCGTTGTCTTTTCGGAATTCATCCAGCAAGTCGCCGGACACACGGTTCTTGATGTTGTCCATCTTTAAGCGTCTGGCTTCTTTGTCGTACAGCTGTTGGCGCATTCTGGTGAAGCCCAGCAGAGCGATGCATACAGCCGCGATCAGAGGCAGCACCAGGTTCAGCTTCATGGTGGACTGATCGCTTCTTCTCCTTCCTCCTCAAGTGCCAGTGCCTTTTTACCCCGAAATGGGAACACAGCCACCCAAGGTGTTTGACAGGATTTGCGTTCACGCGCGGTTGCGCCAGCCAGGCAACATTCTGCAGGTGTTTTGTTAGGACCCCGCCCCCTCCTGAGAGACAGGAAGAGGACAGGTGTGTCCAGGTGAGGCGCAAAACAAAACCACTGAACTGAATAAATGCATGTTACAATCTATTTCATAAAAAAAAAAAAAAAAATCACATAAATTATCTTTAGAGTATAGATTGAGTTCTTTATATAATAATATGTATATATCACAGACATGAACTGGCGAAGCTCTTCAGCAGTATGAACATGGCTACCCCCGCCTTTTAAATTTTTTTTTTTTTTTTTTGCCTTTCACCTTCTGGGGGGAGGGGGCCCTCAGACTCCCCACCTTTTTAAGCATTTTTCTTTTTTGCCTACAATATGGCCAAATTATCATATTGCAATATTGTCATATCAATATGATATAAGATATGCATCTCTGTGATCTACTGAATGTCATTCATACCAAAAAAAAAGAATAAATAAATAAATAAAAATGTCAAATAATTGTCTGAATAAGTAACTAGTAACTGAATAAGTGTCTCGACTGGACTGGACAGATATTCAGACAGATAGGGGAGGTGATGGTCTATTGGTTAAGGTGTGGGGCGTGAGACCAGAAGATCCTTGGTTCAAATCCCTGCCTGACTGGAAAATCACTAAGGGCCCTTGGGCAAGGTCTTTAATCCCCTAATGCTCCCGGTGTGTAGTGAGCACCTTGTATGGCAGCACCCTGACATCGGGGTGAATGTGAGGCATAATTGTAATGTCTGATGACAACAGCATAATATATTACAATTATGTAATATATTATTACATAATTGTAATGTCTGATGAAGATGGAAATGTGCTATATAAATGCAGTCCATTTTACCATATTCACAATTTCACCCCAATTTCCTATATTATGCATCGCTGAGGATCTTTTTGTTTGTTTGTTTGTTTGTTTGTTTGCCAAATAAGTAACTAGTAACTGGTAACCAACTTCACTCAATTTCTTTTTTCTTTTTTTTTTGTTTCTTTTTTTTGCCAAATAAGTGTCTGAATAAGTAACTGGTAACCAACTTCACTCAATTTCTTTTTTCTTTTTTTTTTGTTTCTTTTTTTTTTTGCCAAATAAGTGTCTGAATAAGTAGCTAGTAACTGGTAACCAACTTCACTCAATTTCTTTTTTCTTTTTTTTTTTGTTTCTTTTTTTTTGCCAAATAAGTGTCTGAATAAGTAACTAGTAACTGGTAACCAACTTCACTCAATTTCTTTTTTCTTTTTTTTTTGTTTCTTTTTTTTTTTGCTGAATAAGTGTCTGAATAAGTAAGTGGTAACCAACTTCATTCAATTTTTTTTTTCAGAATAAGTGTCCGAATAAGTAACTAGTAACTGGTAACCAACTTCACTCATTTTTTATTATTATTATTATTTTATTTATTTATTTATTTATTTATTTATTTTGCTTAATAAGCGTCTGAACTATTTTAATCACAGCATTGCAAGCCCAAGACAAATTTCCCTTGGGACAATAAAGTTAACCTTGAACTTTGAATAAGTAACTGGTAACCAACTTCGCTCTTTTTTTTTTTTGCCTAATAAGTGTAATAAGTTTCATATGTATTATCATGTTATCATGTGTATTATCATGAATAAGTAACTGGTAACCAACTTCACTCAATTTGTTTTCTGAATAAGTGTCTGAAAAAGTAACTAATAACTGGTAACCAACTTCACAGAATTTATTTATTTATTTGTTTAATTTATTTTATTTTATTTTATTTTTTTGCTGAATGAGTGTCTGAATAAGTAACTAGTAACTGGTAACCAACTTCATGATTTTTTTTATTTTATTTTATTGCTGAATAAGTGTCTGAATAAGTAACTGGTAACCAACTTCACAGATTTTTTTTAATTATTATTTATTTATTTATTTATTTATTTATTTTTGCTGAATGAGTGTCTGAATAAGTAACTGGTAACCAACTTCATGATTTTTTTATTTTATTTTATTGCTGAATAAGTGTCTGAATAAGTAACTGGTAACCAACTTCACAGATTTTTTTTAATTATTATTATTATTATTTATTTATTTATTTATTTATTTATTTATTTATTTTTTGCTGAATGAGTGTCTGAATAAGTAACTAGTAACTGGTAACCAACTTCACTTTTTTTTTTTTTTTTTGCTTAATAAGCGTCTGAACTATTTTAATCACAGCATTGCAAGCCCAAGACAAATTTCCTTTGGGACAATAAAGTTAACCTTGAACTTTGAATAAGTAACTGGTAACCAGCTTCACTCTTTTTTTTTTTTTGCCGCATAAGTGTAATAAGTAAGTGACTCGTGTCAGAGGATTCATATGTATTATCATGTTATCATGTGTATTATCATGAATAAATAACTAGTAACTGGTAACCAACTTCACTCTATTTATTTTATTTTATTTTTTTATTTTATTGCTGAATAAGTAACTGGTAACCAACTTCATAGAATTTTTTATTTATTTATTTTTTTTGCTGAATGAGTGTCTGAATAAGTAACTAGTAACTGGTAACCAACTTCATTCAATTTTTTTTTTTTTTTTTGCTTAATAAGTGTCTGAACTATTTTAATCACAGCATTGCAAGCCCAAGACAAATTTCCCTTGGGACAATAATGTAAGTAACTGGTAACCAGCCAGCGCCGCCTTTCGGCATAAGCACCAACCATGTTGCACTAGTTTGCAGGGCCTCCAATTGACTGAAATATGTGTTGAAATTATTACATTATTACATTTCAAAATCAATATGAATTATTTATGAATAGGCCCATCGTTTTTGTCTTTAAACATTGTGTAGACCCCTACCCCATTACTTAATTGGGGCAAATTAACAGGTTTTTTGCCTAATATAAAGCCCCCATCCACCCCCCGCCTCGATTCCCTGAAATGGTACAGCCCTGTTTGCGTCTTTCTCTGTTCGCTATGTCGCCTAACCAGGGTTGCCAGATGTGATGATTTCCAGTCCAATAAATGCTCCAAAATGCATGGAGGCACGAAATCCTGCGCAATTTGAACTGATTTTTAAAATGTGTGTGGCAATTCTATACAAAAAACTCATCCAGTGCCATATTTTTACCCTAAACAAACCAGTTGGATGGGAAAACACCCAATCTGGTAACCCTGCGCCTAACTGAAGTAGCACTGCTAGCCCACATTCGATTCTGACACCAGACGACAAGTTGCCACTATGCCACAATTAAACAATGAAGCGACAGGAGTCTGGAGCTGAAAAACAGAGGAAAAAGAAACAAAAAGATGATGCCTGTGCATCCCTTGCTGGTAAGTACGTGTTAAAGGTTTAAATTGTTTTGATTACTTAATGTTCAGTGGTGCTGCTTAAGCTAGGTTGTGTTGGCTTTGCTGATTTGATGTAGCTTTAAACGCTAAACTAATCTGGATATTACAAGGCATGTGGCACGTTTGCAAATAGTTGGGCCGTGTAGTTTGAAGATTTTGAGTGCCTTATAAGTCAACAAAGTCCTAGTTAGCTGTCAGTGCACTACTTAGGTCCAAATCTATTCTGCCTGACAACATGATCAGGATATGTCATTCAATGCGCATATTAAACAAATATGTAGGACTGCTTTTTTGCATTTGCGCAATATCTCTAAAATTAGAAAGGTCTTGTCTCAGAGTAATGCTGAAAAACTAATTCATGCATTTATTTCCTCTAGGCTGGACTATTGTAATTCATTATTATCAGGTTGTCCTAAAAGTTCCCTGAAAAGCCTTCAGTTAATTCAAAATGCTGCAGCTAGAGTACTAACGGGGACTAGAAGGAGAGCGCATATCTCACCCATATTGGACTCTCTTCATTGGCTTCCTGTTAATTCTAGAATAGAATTTAAAATTCTTCTTCTTACTTATAAGGTTTTGAATAATCAGGTCCCATCTTATCTTAGGGACCTCATAGTACCATATCACCCCAATAGAGCGCTTCGCTCTCAGACTGCAGGCTTACTTGTAGTTCCTAGGGTTTGTAAGAGTAGAATGGGAGGCAGAGCCTTCAGCTTTCAGGCTCCTCTCCTGTGGAACCAGCTCCCAATTCGGATCAGGGAGACAGACACCCTCTCTACTTTTAAGATTAGGCTTAAAACTTTCCTTTTTGCTAAAGCTTATAGTTAGGGCTGGATCAGGTGACCCTGAACCATCTCTTAGTTATGCTGCTTTAGACTTAGACTGCTGGGGCGTTCCCATGATGCACTGAGTGTTTCTTTCTCTTTTTGCTCTGTATGCACCACTCTGCATTTAATCATTAGTGATTGATCTCTGCTCTCTTCCACAGCATGTCTTTTTCCTGGTTTTCTCCCTCAGCCCCAACCAGTCCCAGCAGAAGACTGCCCCTCCCTGAGTCTGGTTCTGCTTGAGGTTTCTTCCTGTTAAAAGGGAGTTTTTCCTTCCCACTGTCGCCAAGTGCTTGCTCACAGGGAGTCGTTTTGACCGTTGGGGTTTTACATAATTATTGTATGGCCTTGCCTTACAATATAAAGCGCCTTGGGGCAACTGTTTGTTGTGATTTGGCGCTATATAAATAAAATTGATTTGATTTTGATTTGATGATCAGACAGCAACTATAAATTTGACAGGCTGATAAATATACCAAGAATATGTGTATTTAATGTGAATTTTAATAAATAGTAACGGTTTGAGTAGAACTTTTGTGTGTGGGGGGGGGAGGGGGGTGGGGGGTGTTCTCTTGTATGGGGGTGGGGGGGCCTCCCTGACCAGTTATACTTAGGGCCTACAAAACCTTAGCAGCGGCCCTGTAACCACCTTCACTCTTTTTTTTTTTTTTTTTTTTTTTTTGCCTCATAAGTGTAATAAGTAAGTAACTCGTGTCAGAGGATTCATATATATTATCATGTTATCACGTGTATTATCATGAATAAGTAACTAGTAACTGGTAACCAACTTCACTCTGGTAATAAAAGCGCGTCAAGATGTCAGTGATTCCATTCTAAAGTACACAAGTTCCACGCAGTAGTTAAGGTGTGTCACACACACGGTGAGGCGGCGCGCGCGCTGCGCAACAGGTAAGTCAGGTGCGTCAGGTTCCAGACGGAAGTCTGTCAGGAATGATCGAGCAACCTTCACCTGCAGCCAGCAGCGCTCTTTCTCCCGTATTTGCGTGGTTGTGTCGGCAGTGATGAAGATCGCTTTCTTCCTGATCGCGGTGAGTGTGGCGGCGATGGGTGGCTCGATTTACATGGCCGTGAACCAGGAGGTGAAACTGGCCCGGCTCAAAGAGCAGGTGACGCTGACCTTCACGGACATCAAGGCCAAAGACGAGGCCATCAAATCTGTTAAAACCGAAGCCCTTCAGCTGAAGGACAAGCTGACAGCCGTCAACAGCAAATTAGATGAACTGCGCAAGAAGAAGGACGAGCTGGACAGATCGAGGCAGGCGGCAGAGGGAACTCTGCAGACATGCAACACGGCCAAAGTGAGAAGCGCAGAGAGTTGGTACAGATCCACAATAAGTGCATGTTGTCAGCGTGTGAGGATCGATGATTTCTGCTTACTGCACGCTTCCTGATTTCTTCTCTTCCGCTCTCTATTAGGCAGAAGCTGAGAAGACCAACAATGAGATGACGGAGAGTTTTACTAAAATGAAAGGTAAGGCACCACACCTCATCATATCTCACGAAAAACTCACTCCACTAAATTGCTCGTTTGGTTTCGAAGACAGCAGATACACTGTAGGCACAAAAAACATTTTGTACTGTAAACTTTGTGGTGTACCAATATAATGCTGTTCCATATTTAACTAGACAGGAACTCAGCAGAGTGCAAAACCTTCAGCAATTTTCAAATTCAGAGTCCCATAATACTTTGCGTGTGTGGGGAGAAGGTGTGTGATTCATTGTGGAATTTAAGTAAATAAATACATTTATCTATATAAACTTTAAATCACATTAGAATGAATTCAGTGATCACATTTCATGCTGGTTTTGTATTTGATTGTTTTTTTTCCTCATCTGTGAGGTGCGGTGATGCCATTTTTGTTGTGCAAACATGAACCCCTTTGAGTGCACAGGGGGATGAATGGGACCCTGAAAAACTCTATATTCAGCATTTGGTTATTACCCACAATACAATGTATCGCTACACAACATTGCAAGTTAGAATGGTTCCAGTTTGGTGCCATTCTCTTTACTCTGAGTTATTTGTGTTCTTTCCATGAGTATTTCAGGGAAAATGCGCTGAACAAATGTTATTGATAGTTGCTGTTTGTCTTGCTCACACTCTCCTCAGCTTTGCAATAATAATATTAATAACCATGATATTAATAATAGCAACATTTTTTGTAGCACTTCCAAGTAAAAAAAATAAATCAGAGTGTTCAACATAATTTGGGCCCTGATTCCCTTTCTGAGACAATTATGTAGTTAGACAATCAAGAAATTAGTTAGTTGTACCGCATATGTACTGTGGTAGGAATGGACATTCGAACGCCATTCGTGCAATTCAACCTGCAGTCGAACTGTGTTCAAATTTCTCGGACAGCATTCGTGTGGCACTTAAGGCCCGGTCCCACTGGCATTTAGGAAGAGTTGCATATGAATTGCACACAAAATTGGTTCATATTCGCTAAACATCCGCAATATTCTTAAAACATGCCTGTATGAGTCGGCCAACATCCGCACACATCCATAATTATCCGCAGAGGCACGTTTTTCTGTTGCCAGGATTTTTGAGCTGCACAAAATTTTAGTTGCGGATGACATCCGCCTTACATACTCAATACATACTCAATCTATGCGCTGTATATCCGCTGTTATCTGCTGATATCCGCAGCTGACGGGGTATTGCGGCTTGGCAGTGGACTGGGACAGTGTGTAAAATGGATATATAGCGTGCCCATCACGTCCACATCACAAACTAAAATAATTTTTAATGAATGCATACAGAGTGGCCACGAATAAAGCGTTTGTATTTCATCTGTTTTGGATCTGATTTTCGAACAACTTACAAATGCATAACAAACAAACACTTCACGTAAACCTAAAGTACTATATAAATGTGGCAGAAATGGACATATTTGCCAGTCATTGCCAGTCCAGCTGTGGAGACGTACAGATGCAGTTATGGATCCCCAAAGATGTAGTGTGAGAGTTGCTGCCATCCAACAACATACCAATCAACTTGTCCAAGTCCCGGAACAACTTCCAGGACCTCATCGACAGCAGCGGCTTCAGGGGGTGGGGTGGGAGACCTGGGCCTATCTGTTGCTGGAGGAGGTGGGGTGGGAGATGGAGCCCTCTCTTCTGCATCAGCAGCAGCCTTCTGCATCTTCCTCCCCTGCTTCTTTGATGTGGGTCGTGTAGACATGTCGCTGTGGTGTTGGTGTGAATAGTGGCCCGAGTGTGCTTCTTTTATGACCGCAATGCAGATGCCGCGCATGCGCAATGCAACCACTGTTTCCGCAACATGTGCGCAATGCATTCTCAATACATCTGTAATACTTCTGTGATAATTGCAATGCATCTCATCCATTTCCTCAGTACATACGTTATACATCCGTAATTGTTCGTTATATATTCGCTATACATTATTAATATATCTGTAAGTCATACTGAGAAATTTGTCATTTTTGGCCAATTTTGTTGCAGACGACAACGAACGCCCGAAATTTGTATACTCAATTCATGCGCAATTAATCCTCTCCCCAGTGGGACCGGGCCATTAGGGAAATATGCCAAAATGGCACGGCCAGCACAAATGTCGGGAACAGGTACACTACTGTCATGCTGCATTCGAACTGGGGAATATTCCTACGGCGGTTGTACTGCTATGTGACTGCTAGCTTGAATGGCATCCGAAATGGCAACCCACCAGCATTTGGAGCAGTCTGATCGTGTCCCGATTGTGCCCCTGATGAGCTGAACCCCCCCCCCCCCCGCATCCCCCACACCATGTTTCACAGCGAGTCAGCGCTTCTCCATGATGTGTTGACGTGCACTTTGACCGTCTGGACGGGGTCTACCAGTCATGATAACATGATAATACATATGAATGACACATGAGGTGGACTGACAATGGATGTGTGATTACATGTTCATTCTGAACGTTATACCACAATCATAGGCACTGCGTCAGCAACCAGGCTGTCACTGACCCTGAGCATCATGTGCCGTGTTTGACTGTGACATAAAACAAGTTTAAAAGACAAGAAGATTAAAGATGACAGGTTGAATCTGCACTTGGAAGAGGAGGCTGTGGAGGGTGAAAACTGGGAGGCATCTGTGCTCTAGGCTCCAAATGCGGACACGCTAATGCACACACACGCATGGCTCAGCTCCAGCTGGAATGGAGCGCACAATCTGATTTAACACACACTTAAGGAGAAAACGTCAGTACCGGCAAAACTGCAAAACTGGCTGGTGTGGCTGTTTCCTTTTATTTATTTTATTTGAAATTTTCACAGAGAAGCGCTGCATAAAAACAGCATTTTGGAGCACGGCGTATGATTGCTTTGCAGTGGTTGGTGGTGGTGATGTTTGCAAAGTTGTTTTTTTTTTTCTCTCTTAAATGTGGCAAAACTATGTAGCTATAAATGACTGTGCTCCACCCTTCACCTGTTGGCCAGTCAGATATCTGCGCCAAAAATCACCAGCAGTTTTACCCGCTCCAGGTTCCTGTCACTGATGGACTGGTGCAGCATCGTGTGTCCTTCTGGGCCAAAGGAGCTGGCGTTGAATTTGCAGTTTGTCATGTTGTGCAGCCACAAGTACACCTCCTTGGTGCTCCTTTCTTAATCACTTCTTGGAAAACCCTTTGTTCACATGGCCACCTGGCTCATGATTGCAGCTCGACTGGAAGCCAGCCGTTCGACAGAGTAATCCTGCCTGCGCTGTAAAGGTGATAATAAGTCGAGAGTCTCTGCTCAATGCCACAGGTGGGTTAAGAGCAGTCTTTAATATCTTTAATATAATGCAAGCACGACACCCAGCAGTGTGACACAGTAGGTCTTCAAAAGAGTGGACCACAGCACCCTGCCACTCCCACCACCACCCCCCACCCCATCCCCGCTTGCTTCCCGCCCAGAACTTGGGTGCTGGTATTGTGGGGTTTCGTGCTGTGTTGTTTTTATTCCTTGTCTTTTTTATTTTATTATGTTTTTATTTTTTTGTGGGGGAAGGATTATGTCTGCATTCGACTTGCACTCTGGGTAGTCAACCTGGATTCGGGTGCTGCTGCTCTCTGAATTGCGCGAATCATTCGAGCTGGCTTTGTACCACATTCTGAGTATTCGTAGATGGCTGTTCGAATGTCTGTCCTGTACAGATGCAGCTGGAACTTTGTCTGCTTTTCCAGTTTGTGTGATTCATATAGAACTCATGCTCTACTCCAGTGATTTTCAACGTTTTTTGAGCCACGGCACCCTTTTTATATTTACAAAATCCTGCGGCACACCACCAACCAAAATAATATTATAATGCTATTACCTCTATTACACACAGGCACAGACACACACACCGACAGCTCCGCAATTTAGACGGCTTTTGAAGAAGACGGCACTGTTTTAATCGGCCGTCAGCCTCCTTGTTCTTGTCCCGCCTTAAGACGAGAGCGAGGCTGCAGCACGTTTGACGTCAGATTCTGAGTCGTTTTATGCTTTGTGGATAAAATAAATAATTCACGGTAATCGCGAATATGAAAAATACCCACGGCACCCCTGACGAATGATCACGGCACCCTAGGGTGCCGCGGCACCCCGGTTGAGAATCACTGCTCTACTCGTAGTGTGAGGGGGCCCTGACTAAGGTGTGTGTGTGTGTGTGTGTGTGTGTTGGGCTTGTGTAGGGCTTTGGATCAGAGGATCCTGGGTTCATATCCCAGCCTGATTGGGAAATCATTAAGGGCCCTTGGGCAAGGTCCTTAATTCCCTATTTGCTCCCGGTGTGTAGTGGGCGGCTTGCACGTCAGCAGCCTCACATCGGGGTGAATGTGAGGCATTGAAGTATAAAGCGCTTTGAGCTTCTGATGCAGATGGAAAGCACTATATAAATGCAGTGCATTTACCATAAATGTTTAAACTTTTATTGCTTTATTTTGCTCTCTGTTGTGCCCTTACAGCCGAACATGAGGAAGCTAAAAAGAAGGCTCAGGAGGAGATACAGAACCTAAAACAACAAATTCTGACTAGAGACAAGGCTGTTTGTGCATTTGTGGACAAAAACAATGAGGAAGCACGGTAAGATCTACAAAACACTTGTGTGGTATTTCAGAATAAGCATCTGTCAGAGAACTCCACAGAACAGCTGTAGGCCTTGTTGGGTGGCATGGTGGCTTAGTGGTTCACACTACTCCCTCAAAGCCAGAAGGTCCCCAGTTCCCATCTGAGCTGGTGCTTTCTGTTTGGAGTTTGCATGTTTTCCCTCTTTTTGCTTTTTTCCCTTCCGGGTGCTCTGGCTTCCTCCCACCGCCAACGACCTGCAGGTTCAGTGAACCGGTGACCAAATTGACTGTAGGTGGGAGTGTGAATGTGTTTGTCTATGTGTGTCAGCCCTGCAATAGTCTGGCGGTCTGTCTAGGGTGGACCTCGGGTGTAAACCAGTGATCCCTGGGACAAAGGCCTCCCACCCCCACCCCGTAAACCTTAACTGGAATTAGCGAGTTCTGCAAATGAATGAATGTTGGCCTCAGCAGTTACTGTATAGCAAAAAAAAAAAAAAAAAAGAATGCAACACAAATTATTTCATGCTGGATTCTGTGCAATTCTGACTTTTACTATTTTGTGTGTGTGTGTACAGGAAGCTGTGTGGACCTGTAGAAGCTCCAAAATGACATCTTCTCCAATACCTTGCATTCAGTTTTCAGGGGGAATGGGGTTTGTCGTTTATACAGATATGTATACTACTAGTAAATGTGTGTGTGTGTGTGTGTGTATATATATATATATATATATATATATATATATATATATATATATATATATATATATATATATATATATATATATATATATATGCGTGCGTGTTGACCAACTATATATCTGAATAGTACAGACTAGATTAAGTAGGCTGGGTTGGGTTGGGGGGGGTCTGTAGCTGAGTACTGTTACTAAACCAAGTCCTTTATTTGTTGTGCAGCTGTGTTGAGAACAACAATGGGTAAAATCAGAAAATTATTTTAGTAATCAATTAAAATAAATTCAGTGGATTGGTAACCAATGCTTTGTTGTTACTCTTTAAACTGACAGAATGTTGAAGGACGCAAACACCCCATCATCAGATGCACAAATGCCTACCCTGTTTTGATGTCTTATTATGTTGACCATTTGAAAAAGTTTTCTACTCAAAGTGCTATATAAATAAATTATTATTGTTATTGTTATACAGGAATTATTTTTAGGCTATCCATGTCATGATAGGATCAATCATTTTTAGTTTTCTAAGGTTAACAATGGACATGATGCCACCTAAATCCAGTTTTCAGTTAAAAACATTATTTTTCTCACCGTTTTAACAATCTGTCCACACTAAGTGAGCATCTTTACCCCAAATTGGAACTTTTCACAAACCTATCCAACGTGGATAAATAATGACAGGATTGTCCAACTTTCGTGCAATATGATCCTCTACTGCCACCTAGTGTATCAATTTAAAACAACCCAGTTTTAAAACTGGACTGTTGGCTCAGCAGGTTTACTGTTTTCTATGTGTCTCAGCATTATAGACTCTTGACTTTTCTTTGCAGGTCAGTAGTGATCTAGTTATTTTCTAATCTTGCGTGGACTCAGTCTTATTTAGGCTATGAAAGGTTTAATTTGTTGTTCTAATGTTTATTGCATATTAGGTACTGCTGTGGTGGAAATGGTATAAAAAGTCTACATTCCAAGATCATGAAACAAAACATACTTTAGAACTAAATGGGACACCTCCCTGAAAGCCTGGTTTCTAAAATCATGTTCATATGAAATTCTGAATTTGAAGTGCTGCCAGCAAGAAGTCATTAAAATATTTAAAACAGAAATTTCTATTAATGCTGAACAGTTGATGACAGAATATAAATAATTATATAATTTTATGATTATAATTTATGCTGTTAGGTGGATTGGAAACTTTAAAATAGTACAGGGGTCAAAAGATAAAGCTGCTCCAATTTTTGTAAAATGTGATGCAAATGATTGGTTGAGTTAATAGGGTTTTACAAAGGAATAGTTTGCACCATGTGTCATGCTCGGTTGTCATGTTACAGGATAAGGGCCCCTTCACACATAGTGCAAAGTTAGGTCAACATATGGTCGATTATGGCGAAACAGTTCGAAATTAGTGTACCACGAAACATCACGCCGACGGGCAGGCGTGCATGAACCCGATGCGAGAGTTCATGCATGTGCCGGTATCTTTCAAGCAGGAACAGTGCCAGGTGCAGCACATGGCACCACTTATGTGAAAGAAATAAAAAATAAAACCATCTGGTACATGTGGAACCACATCGCACGCTTATGTGGAATAAATAAAAAAATTAAAAACCAGCTGGGACCTGTGGGACCACAGGAAAACAAACAAACAAACAAACAAACAAAAAATATGACCCACTAGACGCGAACCTGCACCATCCAAAAGCTCTGATTACCAGTCAGAGACTTTACCCCTGAGTTACGGACATGGAAGTATTACAAAAAAATTTAAATCACACACCATATAAAAACACCGCATTTATCAAGCAAGCAATACAAATATGATCCGTCTGTTCATCTGTAAATGACTCATGGTCACAGATATACAGTCATAAAATGACATGAATGAGAAGCAGTTCACTCGTTTCATTCATGTTCACATCTGCTGGCGCGTTTCCAACCAGCCGCGCCCGCATGTCTTGTGGACAACGCACTGTAGGACACTGCGTCGTGTGGAACGGAGCTCACATGGGTGACGTGACAGCGAGATCGTCTGCTGCGTGTTCTGATCTGACAATCCACTTCAACCTGGGAGCAGCCTGTCCATGTGCGCACCGTGCACACATGGACATGTCGCCACAGTGATATATTTTTTTTATTTATATCCACTTGATAACAGTAAACAGACACACATGCGTCATAGTGGGCAGTTGTTTGTCCATGTCTGTCCAAACACAGTATATGGTGTCAGCTGGAATGTCTGGATCCACAGATTTCCACAGTCGCTGCAATGACAATATTTATTATGCATAGCTCTATGAGCTTCAGCCTAATTTTAGTAATAAAGCTTGTAGCAACAACGCCTGAAGCTCCAAAACTATGATTTCACAACGGATACCAAAATAAACGACCCGTACCATTTTTCGGTACCCTTCACTGGGGTCCCAAAATTATGGAGCGGTTACAACAAGGAGGCACTAAACCACTGCTGCCAATTGATTGGCTCAGCATTTAAGCCGAAAGCTGCAGTCCTGTCCAGTCTACAGTTCAGACTGTTAAAAATAGTAAAACATTCACACACTGAGTAAATATAAAGTCTTAATCTTACCTGTTACCTCGTTTCAGTCGGATTCATCATCACAATCTGATGAAAACTTATCCACCTGAAGTGTCCTTATTTTGGAAAACGACATCTGAAAATACTTTAGTTCCTTGTCGCGGCTGAAGAAACGTAGCGTTTTTAAAGATGGCTCTCTGTATTTGTCTGCTCCTGGTGTGTTTCCTGAACAAGAGAATAGAGGTGGGAGGATCGATCCTAATATCGGTAATATTAATACTAATGCTGGTATTGCTATTGAACGATCCTCGTGTAAAAAGATCAATACTCAAGCTTTTTTTTCTCTCCTACATGCACTGACTGCTGCGCATGCAGATTCATCAAAGTCCACTCTCTGTTTGTAAGAGCAGCACTGCGCTGTGTAACACAACACAGAGCAGCGCACCCTTGTATTGTGGTTTGTCAGCCCTTACCTCAGGAGATTTTGTTTTAAGTTGTGTTGAGTGATTTTTTTTTTAACAAAAATGTTGATTGTGATAATAAAGTATTTTGTTGTCACGTACAATGTTTGGAGAAATTCTATCCTAGGTCTTTTGGATCCTTTGGATCTACGAAGCTTAAATATGAAAAAGTATCGTATCAGTATCAATATCGGCGATAGTGGGCCTGTATTTACTTGGTATTGGATCAATACCAAAATTCCCAGTATCGCCCACCTCTACCAGAGAACGCTGTCTCTTTGTGAACAACAAGAAAGTAAACTTAGTTTAAAAGTGGAAAGTCACAGCTCCTCATTCATTCATGTTAGTGTTTACCACAGACATCAGTCAAACCTTCACCATTGTGCATGTGATGAAAATAATCCCATGATCCATCAAGACAAAAATAAAATAGAATTACATTTAAAAAAATGTTGAATTACTCTGTTTGACCTCCGTGTGGAGGGGCGAGGTTACGCAAAAGTGTACGCGCTCTCAATAACATGCATGTCAACATCTACATTCTCTGCCTAACAAACAAAATGTACTGCTGGTGATAGAAATGCAAGCCAAGCCAGATCTAACCGTTCTGACCCGTACCATACTGTGCAATACTGGCCTGGATCGCTCAGTGGAAACGGGTTTCTCCGTCAGCATACGCTGGCTAAATCGTCACAGTGGGACAGCTGCATAATTTATTCAACGTAGCCAACATATTCGTCCAATTTTTCGTAAATCGGCATACGCTGGGTAAAGGTCAAGGTGTGACAGGCCCATAAGGTGGCAACAGAGACACACCGAATGTGTGCGTAAGCAATGCTATTTGTAAAGCTCTTTTTTAGGTTGTAATTTGTAATATAACACTGCTGTAGTGGTAAGCAGACCTGTTATTGTTGGATATTTATGTAGTTACGTGAGATGTTTTTAATTGGTTAAATGGTCCTTGGTCTCTAAAGGTTTGAGAAGCACTTTTGCAGTGGCTAACATGTTTGCTAACTGTCTCACTGCATAGCTACTGTTAGTCATATGTTCATGTTATATATGTTGTTTTCACTGTGAAAAACACAAGTTCAGGTAAAGTTAGATATTTAATAAACTATTGCCTGAACTGTTCTACAATATGTGGCAGTAAAAATCTATTTTAAAACAAAGAAATGCTATTTTAATACAGGTAGTTAAATTAGCATCTCTGTTCAGACTCAACAAGTTACATCCAGCTCGGGGCTTGAGACCCATGCACAAATTTCCCAGTCGCAATTCTGACTTTATGGAAAGTATTGTTTGACTTTTAGCTAGGAAACCAGCAATTTAATTTTTTTTTTTTTACAAGATACCTGATGGTTGCAGTGTGTTCTTGTGTGTATACTTTTATATGTGCATGCAGTTATTTGCCAAACGATTTATAACATTACTACTTCAAATGTTTCACTGGTGAATTCACAGCATCTTATCTTTTTTCTGTTTGATGTGTTAAAATGTTGATTTTTCTTGAAGTACGTTTAGTTGGCTGTAACTTTGCCGCCAATATCAAGTAAATGAGATCACCACTATATTATGAAACTTTTATTTTTTCAGTACATTTTATAGGCTGATTAATTGAGCATACCATTTGTTCATGTAAGTCAAAAACTCAAGCCAGGACGCTGTCTCAAAACATTAACACTATCAGCTGCTAGGTTAACTACCCTGTCAGCTCAGCTGATTTGTCAAACGAGTAGCTCAGCTGATTGGCTGGGATTAGTTCACTAACTAGTTAACTGATGCCACCCTGTTTAAACTGCTTTAACCACGGGTTGCCAGTTAGAAACCTATCTCCACCCCAACTCCCCCTGTAATGTCAAGTTTGTGGTCTACTGCTGCTTTCCACATGTGCACGTGGAAGGGCAGGGAGTTCCCAGAACAGAGTCGTACTGCAAAATATATAAGTTAAGGTAATGGGGGAAAAAAAACTACTTTCTTTAATCAAAGTGTTACTGACTGAATTGTAAATTTGGCGATAATAATTATACTGTACAATCAAAAATACGTACTTTCCTTTAGAAATAAAGATGGGTGTGTTTTCATATATATATATATATATATATATATATATACCTTATTTTCCAGAGTCAACTTGTCAAAAAAATGCATCTTGAAGATGAAGAAAACCATATACAAGTCACACTGGAGTATAAGTTGCACTTTTTTTATGTATTATCAGATCTTTAAATTGTGATTTTTGTGCATTGTTGTCATGTCCTTTTTGTTATTATTTATTAGTATTTATTGTTATATCTGATCTTGTCTGATGTCAGAAGGTATGCAGTCAGTCCTGATTAGTACTTGGCTGGGAGGCCTCTTAGGAAGACATGGGCTGACCCCGAGCAAAACAGGAGCAGCTGAAGGGCAAACATTTTGTTTAGTGTTTTGATTCCTGAGAAAGTTTTATATAAATAGTTATGATTATTAATGACTGCGTTATTTTTATCCAAGGCCAAAATATGGACATCGGGTATTGCAAAGTCTTTGCGCCGTCCGTCTATCTGTCTGTCTGTCTTGGACAAGTTCAAAGATGGCTAACCTTGACCTATTTTAAGTGGTCAAAACATCACAGTCTTTCTACACACTGTTTCATTGATAACATGCTCATACAGCCGGGGGTACGTTAGCACTGCGTTCTATAGTTCTATTTTTTTGGGGGGGTATATACAAGTCACACTGGAGTATAAGTCACAGGATCTCCCAAACTCATAAAAATGACCCCATGTCTGTTTAATTTCAAGAAGAAAAAGATTTTGGATTTGATATTCAAAGAAAGGTTTTACTTTGATAAACAGGATGACATAATGTCACACACTGTTACATAGTGTGTAGTTATAGCCTTGAAGTTTACAGTTTTAGTCCTTATGTTCCAGCCAACAACACACTGTAATCCTGTTAGATCTCTTAGTTTTGATTTTCACACTTGGGTTGTTAATACTGTCGTGCCATGTGGTGGATGTGGTTATAGTTACGTATGAGGTGCAAGTTTCTTTGCAAGAGAATGCATATGTAATGCATAACTGTGGGGTTCAAACCCAGAAGGTCTACTTTTTCTACTGCTTGAAATGAGTAACAAATGTCACAATATACCATAGTGATAAGTTGTACTGTTAACATCACAGGGATGATTGCTTCTCTGGCAGCGGCTGCCAACCACAATGTTACAAAAACAAAAAAAAAAAGCCAGAGGTGAAACTATACAGGGTATTATGTTATGAAACACACATAGTGGGTATGCATAAATTCCTGACAACCTGTCAGTTTGGATTCATGTTTGCGTACTGAAGATATGTACATGTCACGCTAATGTTGACACGTCAAAAGAGACATCTAAGAATAATGATCTTTGTGCTCTATAATGTGGTAGACGTGAGGTTGTCTTGCCACACCTTGCTACTGTAAGTACGGCGCACTCTTTCTATTACTATTGCACTTTTCTTGTCGATCCATATGCTGTTAAAGCACTTTATAGTAACCCCTTTCACACACACACACACATTGAACATGCTGCCATGCAAGGTGCTCAACTGCATGCCAGGAGCAACTTTGGGATTAAGAATCTTGCCAAGGGACCTTAGTGATTTTCCTGTCTAATGGGGATTTAAACTGAGGATATTCTGGTCTTGAGCCTAGCTTGGTGCAGTTGAATTTTAATATCATTGCTTTCTCATAATATTTAATTCAATTTGTCAGTCCAATCAGCACCACTCAGCTTAAATACAATTTATCTTAAACAGGTTATAATACGGTTACAATGTTTCTAGGCCTAAGCAACCTTGGCGGTTGTACTCGGGGTCGCCGCAGCAAATCCAAGGTGGATCTGCACGTTGAATTGGCACAGGTTTTACGCCGGATGCCCTTCCTGACGCAACTCCACATTACACGGAGAAACGTGGCAGGGGTGGGATTTGAACCCGGAGCCTTCTGAACTGAAACCAAGCGCATTAACCACTTGGCCACCACCCCTGCACTTGGCCACCACCCCTGTTTTACATATGGTAGTTGTAGAATAAATAGTGCTATTTTGTCATTTAAGAGCCTCTTTTTTTCCAGGGGTGGGGGGTAACAGGGTGTTGTGCGAGTGGAGAAACAGGGTGAAGCACAGGTCAACTGATTAAATCTCACCTAGTGTGCCAGAATAACCAGAAATACCCCTGCTGTTACTAATAGGGACTGCACAATATCACTTTTTCATGTCTGATATGATATAATACACCTTCATTATCTGCTGATACAGACAAACCAGTACAGCTTTCCCTGCCTTAAATACCTGCGAAATATGAGCAAACTCAGAGCCATGATCTCTCAACACAGAACTTGAGATGCTTGTACACGCCTTTATCTCCACCCGTATCAATGCACTTTTTTCTTCACTAAACAGGGGTGGTGGCCAAATGGTTATGCGCTTGGTTTCAATGCGGAAACAAATCTGTCCTTTACTGTCTACAGTCCATCCAAAATGCTGCTGCTGGGCTACTCTCTATAGGCCAAACAGACACACTTATGTCACATCTCTGTTTCATTGCCTACACTGGCTCCCTGTGCCGTACAGGATCCTCTTCAAATTTCTTACCATCACCTATAGGACACTACATGATCAGGCTCCTGCATACCTTACAGACAATTCATCTCCATGTTCCTGCTCGCTCCCTTAGGTCTAACAACCAGAAACTGCTTAAAAATCCATGCTGACAAGAGTTTTTACGGGTGCTGCCCCTAAATTGTGGAATGTATTACAGGCACACCTCAGACTTACTGATACGGTTGTTTTAAAAGACACCTGGAGGCCCAATTCTTTAAACAACCATTTGGCTAACCTTGTATTTTTGATTTCTTGTTTTTATTTTTTATTTTTGTCTTATTGTAATTGAGTTTTAAAGCAGGGGTGGTGGCCAAGTGGTTAATGCACTTGGTTTCAGTGCGGAAGGGTCCCAGTTCAAATCCCACCCCTGCCACATTTCTCCATGTAATGTGGAGTTGCATCAGGAAGGGCATCTGGCGTAAAACTTGTGCCAATTCAACATGCAGATCCACCTTGGATTTGCTGTGGCGACCCTCAGTGAAAACAAGGGAGCAGCCGAAAGGGCTTACTTTATTTTGAGTTTTACTTTTATTGATGTTTTTAATTTTCTATTTTAATTCTTATATTTATAATGATATTAAATGCAGTTTTAAGGTGGGCCAATAAAATGTTACCACTTTTTTAATTTGTACAATTTCCAAAATAACAAAGATTTCTCTTTCATTTTCAGGAATATCAATTCCTGAAAATGAAAAAGAAATTTGGAGAATCCCTCTTGAGATGTGTGGCAATGTCATCACAAACTTCAATGTGTCTTTTGCAGCTGTAATCCAAAGAAGAGGAGCATGGATTGAACATGTCATCAATTATTGAACTGTGCGGAAAACAAGCGACAAAGTGGGAAAACTTTGGTATGAAATGTTAATTTGATGCTCCTGTTACAAGTCTGTAAATAAAATTTTTGAATAAGTTCTCATTTCCAAAACTTGTGTACGATCAAAAAGTATGTATGTAAAGCACTTTGTCATTGTGTCTGTGAAAAGTGCTATAAAAATAAACCACTTACTTCCTTAAAATAGCAAACATCCATCCATCCATCTTCTACCGCTTAGTCCAATTAAGGGTCGCGGGGGGCTGGAGCCTATCCCAGCAGTCATAGAGCGTGAGGCGGGGTACACCCAGGACAGGACGCAAGTCTGTCGCAGGGCCACAGATAGACAAACAAACACAGACACACCCACACACACACCTACGGACAATTTTAAAGAACCCAATCCACCTAACCCGCATGTCTTTGGATGTGGGAGGAAACCGGAGCACCCGGAGGAAACCCACGCAAACACAGGGAGAACATGCAAACTCCACACAGAAAGGCCACGGGAATTGAACCCACAACCTTCTCGCTGCGAGGCAACAGTGCTAACCACTAAGCACCGTGCTGCTCAAAACAGCAAACATTGATCCTTTAATAAATACATTTGTCTGAATGTACTTTTCTAACCTATAGCCATATAAAAACATGAACTCAAAAAACATAAAGCAAATACTGTACTCTCCTAAAGGACAACATACACAGCTGGCAGTAGAACGAATCATATTTTGTTTTCATTTTCTTTGGCCATTCTCAGATCAGTTCCGATCCAATGTATTGCATCAGCACACACTGTTATTACCAACTTCATGCAAAAAATGGTGCTCTTATGTTTGACCAAACATCATGTCTCCAGATAAGTGTGATGCCAGGTTGAATTCAAAAATGCCATTAGAAATGTGCTGGTTTCAAGCCAGACATCAAATAACAAGAATATACAATAGAGTGAAATGTTGTGTTGTTGCTGGTGTTATCAGTAATTATACCACAAGACTAAATGGGTTAAAGAAAGTGATTTATTACATACATGAGTACAGAGTTATAAATCTGGTTTGGCCTCAGTCCCAGTTGTGGCAGTGAGATGATCTTGAGTCCTGCCAATGGAGGAGGGAGGGGGCGAAGCCCCTCCTCCACGGCAGACAAGGACCTACTAGTAGTAGTGGGGTGGCGGAGGGAGCGTCAGGCAGCAAACTGAAAAAAACAGTGAAAGGTTAGTGAGACATTGAAGCTTTTAAAGGATGTGCCTGCATCCGATTGGTTTGCTGTGACTGTTAACGGTGGCATGTGATTAGGATTCTGTGTGTGGCTGAAGTCATTTAGCTGCTCATGAGAGACACTGAATTGTGAGTCTAAATTTAATTTAATTTATTTAATTTATATAGCACCAAATCACAACAAAGTTGCCTCAGTGCGCTTCACACAATTAAGGTCTAACCTTACCAACCCCCAGAGCAAGCACACAGGTGACAGTGGTAAGGAAGAAACCTCAAGCAGACCAGACTCAAAAGGGGTGACCCTCTGCTTGTGCCATGCTACTGACACAAATTACAAAACAATTCACCAAACGAATATACAGGAAATGTTGCCAGTACACAGGACAGGAGAGTCTTCTGGGAGAATTTGCGCTACGCTTCATTTATTGCTGACATGAAGCGCACTGCAACATTATAACCTTCATAAATGTAAGGCACGCTCCATGCATACACTAAAAAAAGGAGAACTGAGCACTTAATTTTATGAGAGCAACACCTTCTAATCCTTGTGCATTTATTTGAGTGAAGTAGTGCGACTATTGTTTTTATTATGTGAAAAATTGTGTCGCTAAAAATGCTGTGCAGTTTCTCTTACTTGTGGTTTATGAGTGTATGATGCTGTCACAGGCCTGATGGTCTTGTTAGACTCCTCACACCTCTAACCTCAGGTAAGTGTGACAGACAAGCTTTCACTTTCTGAAAAGTGTGTGTGTGTGGGGGGGGGGGGGTATGCGAACCCCAACAGTTTTTTTTTTCTTTTACCCTGAAAGACATGTGGTCGAGTTGGTTTTGATGAAGAAGGTGTGGAACAGAGTGTGTTCAGTTATTTTGAAGCTTCAGTTCAAAACCACTTTCAACAAGCTCACAAATTTCATATTAAAAGCAGACTATTGCCACACCTGCATTGCTTTGAGCACAGCTGAGCCTGTCTGATCTCAGAGTACAGGACGTCCTGATTAATATTTGGCAGGGGGACCTTTTGAGAAGACCAAGAGCTCTGAGCATGCTCCTCCAAGTACAACTGGAGTTGCATCAGGACAACTATCCAATGTAAAACTTGCGCCCAATCTAACAGTGGATCTATATCCAAACTACTGTGGTAACCCTTATCTAACTGGTTTAATATGATTTACTTTCTTACCTGCATTAGCTTATTGTTTGGTAAGGACTCCCACCCCCTCCACTTGACTGCTACCAGTCTTTTAAGATGATTAAAAGGGTTGTCAATGTATTTGATGCAAAAAAAGAAGAAAAAAAAAATATATTTTTTGGATACCCAATTGGGCCTGAAATCAGGTGTAATCTATGGAAAAAGTATCATTATATAACATTGTGAGCAATGAGAAAAGTTTTAAACATGTTTAAAAAATTCTGACATTTGAAAAAATTATGATTCGCTAAAGGTGAATAATCAGATCATTGATGGAGAGCAGGGGTATGCTTGTGTAAAAGTAGGTGGAAGAGGACAGTTGGGTGGAATATGCAGTAAACCGAACCTACTGTTCTGTGAACAGAAGCCTTCTTCTGATTCTCCTCCGCAACATGAAAGCCGTGAAAAGGCTTTATTTCTTTATCTTCAACAGAAGATAGACACAGTGAGGGAAATACGTATTTGATCCACTGTCAATGTCACAGGTTTTCCCACCTACAAAGAACGGAGAGGTCTGTATTTTTTATTGTAGGTACTTCAACTGTGAGAGACAGAATCTAAAAAGAAAATCCAGAAAATCACATTGTATGATTTTTAAATAATTCATTTGCATTTTATTGCATGAAATAAGTATTTGACCCCATACCAACCAGCAAGAATTCTGGCTCTCACAGACCTGTTAATTTATCTTTAAGAAGCCCTCTTATTCTGCACTCTTTACATGTATTAATTGCACCTGTTTGAACGTGTTACCTGTATAAAAGACACCTGTTCACACAATCAGTCACACTCCAACCTGTCCACCTTAGCCAAGACCAAAGAGCTGTCTAAGGAGGATCAAGGACAAAAATGTAGACCTGCACAAGGCTGGGATGGACTACAGGATAACAGGCAAGCAGCTTGGTAGAAGACAACAACCGTTATGATTATTTATTAGTAAGTGGAAGAAACACAAGATGACTGTCAATCTCCCTTGGTCTGGGATTCCATGCAAGATCTCACTTCATGGGGTAAGGATGATTCTGAGAAAGTCCAGAACTACACAGGAGGACCTGGTCAATGACCTGAATAGAGCTGGGACCACAGTCACAAAGATTACATTAGTAACACATGATGCTGTCATGGTTTAAAATCCTGCACCTGCTCAGGCCAGCACATGTCCAGGCCTGTTTGAAGTTCACCAGTGACCATCTGGATGATCCAGAGGAGGCAAGGGAGAAGGTCATGTGGTCAGATGAGACCAAAGTAGAGCTTTTTAGAATCAACTCCACTGACCATGTTTAGAGGATGAGAACAACCCCAAGAAAACCATCCCAACCGTGAAGCATGGGGGTGGAAACATCATACTCTGGGGGTGCTCTTCTGCAAAGGGGACAGGACGACTGCACCATATTGAAGAGAGGATGGATGGGGTCATGTATTGCGAGATTTTGGCAAACAACCTCCTTCCCTCAGTAAGAGCATTGAAGATGGGTCATGGCTGGGTCTTCCAGCATGACAATGACCCCAAACATACAGCCAGGACAACTAAGGAGGGGCTCCGTAAGAAGCATATCAAGGTCCTGGAGTGGCCTGGCCAGTCTCCAGACCTGAACTCAATAGAAAATCTTTTGAGGCAGCTGAAACTCCAAACCTGAAAGATCTGGAGAAGATCTGTATGGAGGAGTGGACCAAAATCCCTGCTGCAGTATGTGCAAACCTGGTGAAAAACTACAGGAAACGTTTGACTTCTGTAATGGCAGACAAATGTTTCTGTACCAGTTGTTAAGGTCTGTTTTTCTAGGGGATCAAATACTTATTTCACGCAATAAAATGCTAATTAATTATTTAAAAATCATTCAATGTGATTTTCTGGATTTTTTTTTTTTTTTTTTTTTTTTTTAGATTCTGTCTCTCACAGTTGAACTGTACCTATGATTAAAAAAAAAAATACAGACCTCTCCATTTGTTGTAGGTGGAAAAACCTGCAAAACTGACAATGGATCAAATACTTATTTCCCCCACTGTAGATGTCAAAAGTGACATTTTAGCATTTTGAAAAAGTATGGGGAAAATGCAGAAATAGCTTTTTGTGCATGCACAAAACAAATGGGAATCTGAAATACTCTGGTGTAATTGGCAATAATATGTTACACTCTTGTGTGACCAAATGTAAAATAGTAGGTAATATGAGCTTTGCCTACTACTTTGGAATATCCGGGCTGATTTCCTCAATTCTGAAAAATTTACATCAGGAGACCTCCCTATGATGATTTAAAAAGTGAGCTTGACCTGGAGGATGCAGCATTGCGCCTGACTTTGGATGTCCTTTAAAATGTTTGACATTTAATACAAATTGCACGGGATATCCGTTAGCTTTTCAGTCTTATTCTAATTGCTTGTAGGATCCTGAGACGCTCATGAGCACCTCCTGCCTACGCCTCTGTTAAAATGCCACTCTCTATTATAATATCATAAAAAAAACTATTGCTGATTTGACTTTTCCTCTTTCCTGCGCTGCATTTCCACCGTCAGTGTTGAGGACATTTGTGGCAGCAGCATGGGATTATATTTCTCAACTGAGCACAACAAAGCAGAACCCGATCCACTGCTATTACGTAACAGCCGGTGACATAACTTTCTCCAGCCTGGGACGGTCAGGGCGCACGGAGCGCACGGAGGAGGACGGGGAGCCGGGCGCACGGCCGCGGTCCAGCTGCACTCTCTCCTGTCCTGAGCAAGATGATTTGATTGGCGAGTTGTGGGGCCCGCTGTGAGGGAGAGGAGGAGGCGAGATGGCTGTGCATGTTTTCAAATGCCTGCGCCGACCAGGGCGCTAGAACAACAGGTAGTATGAGGCTGGCTTTTGTCAAACTACCTCAGAGCCAAAAGTCGGCAGGCGCAGATTACTGACTGAGCAGCCTGTGGTGTGTGTGTGTGTGTGTGTGTGTGTGTGTGTGTGTGTGTGTGTGTGTGTGTGTGTGTGTGTGTGTGTGTGTGTGTGTGTGTGTGTGTGGCCACACTTTGTTTTGACAGGAGGAGAGTGATGGAGTATGAGGAGAATGACGCGCCTGCTGCTGACACCCCCATCAAAAGAGGTAAGAGGATCCATCAGTCTCGGCGCGCATAGGGCCGCTGGTCTGGGCCGCATGAGTGGACCTGTTGAATACATGCATGACGTGCACATATATCTCTTTATGTGATGTCATCATTTTAGTTATTAAGCAGCTCTGTGGGGTAGCAGTTGGGCTATCAATCTGTAGATCTAGGTGCAGTTCTGTGCAGTTGGCCGGCACACATCCTCTGCAGCGTCCCAGTCCACCCAGATGTAAGTGGGGACCAGCCTTGGCGTGGGAAGTAACCCACAATGGACTAGCAATCAGGGGCTGTATCACGCTTGTTTGTATTTCTGTAGCACTTTTCTATCTGAAGGAAATGTTCAAAGGGCTTTATAATGCTACCTCACATTCACCCATTGACATGGGTGGCCTGCGGATGGTGCAGTGAATAAACCATACACAGAGCGCTTGGGTTTTAGTCTCATAGTTAGAACACCTGCCTCCAGTGTCTGTGAGAGTTCAAGTGCAGTGAGGGACACAACACAGATTACAAACATATCAGTGTGCAATGTTCAAGTGCACAATGGGAGCAACTTGGGGATTAAGTACATTGCCCAAATGGCCTTTGTGATTTTTCCTTTCTGGTGGGGAATCGAACAGAGGAGCCTCTGGTCATGAGTACACCTGTTTTTTTTTTTTTCACTTTCTTACTTTTTGCCTTAATAATAATATTGAAATGATTTGAACATAAATTAAGCCGCCAAGGCAACACAGTGGATTTGCATGTTCTCCATGTGTTGGTGACTCTAAATTGCCTTTATGTGTCTGTGCATGTGTGAATGTGTTCATCTGTCTATGTGTGGCCCTGCGACAGACTGGCATCCTGTCCAGGGTGTACCCCCGCCACATGCCTTATGACTCCAAATGGACTGCATTTATATAGCGCTTTTCCATCTGCATCAGACGTTCAAAGCGCTTTACAATAATGCCTCACATTCACCCCGATGTGAGTGTGCTGCCATACAAGGTACTCACTACACACCGGGAGCAACTGGGGGATTAAAGACCTTGCCCAATGGCCCTTAGTGATTTTCCAGTCAGGATGGGATTTCAACCGAGGATTCTCTGGTCTCAAGCTCAACGCTTAACCGCTAGACCATCACCTCCCCTAACCCCCCATGACCCTTGATTGGAGTAAGTAGGTTTAATAATGAATGCAGCACGCCTGACTCTAATCTCCCAGCATGCCTTTCCCTCACTTCTTACTCTTTTTATCTCCTTCTGTTCACCTTTCTCCAAACTGTTACGATCAGTGATGTGGAAGGTGCCCCCCCCATGTAGTTGCAATTACCCACTCAGGAATTAAATTGTTGGATGTCTGGGTGGTATCACAGCGGGCGCAGATCTTGCCACATCTTGACCTGACTCTATGCCTGAGCTAAAAATAAAGTAGAATCAAGGCTTTTGATAAACTTAGTGCAAGTGTTATTATTAAGTTTAGTCACAGTGCAACTAATTAAGCAGGTCTTCTGTGTTATTACAGTGGCAGTCTTGTTTTGACCAGTTCAGTCCACAATGCCTGTATCCCTATAGTGGGCATATAGCGAAATTAATGTACGTTTCGTTAGTAGTAGGTATTTCTCCAGCGTTCAGGGATGAAAGTGCTTGATGTTTACAGAGCCTGTGGTCCAGGGATTTATGTGAGCAGTCCATGTTGTCAGTGGGTAAATTTGTACATACATTCAAGCTTTGTGTTAAAATTAAGACTCAACTAAGGTCAGGCTCCCATTTTCACACATCTGAAATCCATTGTGAAGGAGTCCAACAGTATATTGTGGTCTGATGATGTTACAATCACATCTGATCTTGCTTAATCACCACCTCCTCAATACTATCATCTCTCTCTCTCTAGATATTTACAGTGTTCAGTCTTATCTTCTTTCTTTCCTTTAAAGTGCCTCATCCAATTTATCTGGGAATGGATGAGGTAGTGCAAGTACGTAGGTAATAATGGCAGTAAACTGGAATAATCCTGTGGATTAGCTCTTACTTTGCTTCTGTTTTTGCTCACAGCCTTTCTATTTAAAGCTCCCTGTGCTAAACTCGGACACTTGTCCACCATTCAGACACAGTAAGAAGTCATTTTTCCGGCACAGAGACCTTCTACACTGTGACACCGTTCATTAGACACTATTTTATCACAGCCCTCCAGCCCACATAATTGCTCCATCACTTTTTATTTGGTCATGAAACACAGAAAATGAAAAGATAGTGAAGATATTTTTTTACCTCTGGAAAAAAAATTAATCGAAGGTAGCAACACCATGATGAATACAATGTTTTAAAATATCCATAAGTAAGATACCAATATAATGTAACACAACAGTATAAAACAATGGTGAAAACTCAACACAGCACCAGAAAGTACCAGAATATAAAATATTAACAGCACAGGTGCCTAAATTTGAGCACCACAAGAGTCAACACCAAATATTGTACAATAGACACAAATCTCACAGACACACATAAAAACATGCTTATACAAGCCATGGTGCCCAGTCTTTTCCATGCCACTATAACAGACAGAAACATGCCAATGATACACAGTTTTAATAAGACTTTTTGTCTCAGCATTTATAAAATGATGCCTTTTAATGCAGAGTGGAATCAAAAATGTGTCTTAGGCACAGTGTCTCCAATCAGCTACAGAAGCCTACAACTCCTTTAGAGTTGTGTGGGTATCTTGGTAGCTTCCCTTATTTTTTCTCTTTCTTGGACAGTCACTCATTTTTGAGAAATGCCTGATCCAGTCAGATTTACCATACAGCCCTAGACTGTTTTTTGTCTGTGCTGGAAACGATATACAGCTTGTAATCTGTGGATGAGTGAATGGGTGGGTGAGTTCATCCATCTGTTTTGAAAGCATTAACTCAAAAATAATAAAGGCTATTATCTTGTAAGTCAACACATTTAAAGAACGCAGAAAGAGGCAACATATATTCATGGTGTGTTTCATATGGTAAGATATAAAAAGCAAATCGCTACATTTCAGGCATATTTAAGTGAATTCCTGCATATATGTGAGATGAGAGTTTCACTTAAAAAATTCAGAAGTGCACATTTGCATTTTGGTTAGGGTCAGGATTAGGGTTAGAAAAAAAAAAAAAAAATATATATATATATATATATATATATTGAAAAAATGCTACTTTGGATCAACTTAAAAAAATTGATGTAATTTGTTACAACTATTTTTTTTTTAGTTTCTCACAATGTATATTTATGATTTTGTAAAGTGATTCCAGCAAATTTAAACTGGAAACCACAATTTTCCATTAGACCAATTTAAATAAGTACTTTGAATGAAGTGCACTGTGTTTCACTTTTTTCAGTGTGTGTGTGTGTGTGTGTGTGTGTATATATATATATATATATATATATATATATATATATAAGATAGATAGATATTTATGTAAGTATGAACATGTAAAAGCCCAAGCTTGACCAAAAGTATTCATGCCACTGTACAAAAATATGATTCAGCTACCTGATTTGCAGTACATAATCTTTACAGTAAAAATGGTATACATGGAAATTTTAGAAAATTGGGACGGGATTAAAATAAAAATGTTAGCTGTATCACATTGGACCAGACAGATAAAAACAGTGTGCCACTTAAAGGTCTGCATACTATTCTTTTCATTTTTTTTTTTTTTTATGATATCCATTCATTGTAGTTTAACAAGCTCAAAGAAAAGAAAATTACTCTGTGAGAAATTCTACTTCAGTTCTTAAAATCAAATCCGGTTCAGAAACTGCTGTTATAATCTAGTTTGGTTAAAGAGGGCTTTCAGTGTGGTTGCATAGTTTTTCATACTGCTGAGTTGACTCTTAATAAGGTGACGAATGTCTTGGTTTTAGTGGCTGATGTGGGAAGTCAAGTTGTTCTTGAGAACTAGGTTGGCAGCTCTAGGACTCCTCCACACTGTTTTCCCCCCTGCCTGTAAAGAGCAATGTTGTTATGCTGTGCAGGACATCATTGATTTCAGATTGCCTGTGGTGTACCTCAAAGATCTATACTGAGTCCAGTCTTCTTTATCATATGCAGTTTTATCTGTATAATTTTAGAATGTAGCACTAGAATCTGTTGCTACATATTGTGAAGTGATACACAAATACATTCTGTCCTCTTTAGAGTCTACATTATTACAGTTTAAAAGAAATAGATTTGAAGTTATTGTAACTGTGCCCACATTACACTTAAAGCCTATAACAAAAAAGTTGATTATCACCGAAAAACACTTAAATAAAAAAAATCATTTAACAAAATGTCAGATACTTGCCATAGCTATTTCCCATTGTATGGATCTAGATCATCAAATTACATTTCTAACATTTAAAAAACCCAAATATTTCAGTTTGCATAAACATAAAAGATAGAAAAGCATCAGATCCTTATATATGAGCCGCAGTAATCAAATCTATGTAATATTTACTTAATAAATGTCTTACAATAATTATCAAAATGTTTGATCAGTCATCTTCTGCTAATTTGTTAATTGAGAAATATATGTTTTTTCAAAAATTATTGTTTATTCTAAACCTACACATGTATAGTCTCAAGACTCTTAGGGTTGTTGTTTTTTAATTGACTTCAAAGTGTGGATTCTTTCAATTTACTTTTGTGTCTCTTTGTTTACGCTTAAGTTTAGATAGATAGATAGATCAACAAAGAGCAAATGAGCAGCTTGCAGATGTGTGTGTGTGTTTGTGTGTCGGTTGTTGTTATTGTTATTTTATATTGTTTACAGATTGTGCATGGCCATTTTTATGTGAATTTTTCTGACATTAATTTTGTTATTCATTTATTTCACAAGTTACCTATTCATGATTTAGTTTTGTGATGATTTGATTGGCATCAGTCGATATTTTTTGGGCAGCTTGAGTTCTTTGGAGTTCTGCTGTCAGGCTTCGGTGGTCGTCGGTGCTGTTACATAACACAGCAACTGTCACTTCAGCAGTCAGCTTAGATGTCAGAGACGTTAGTGACACTTTGGTGAATACTGTCTGTGGCTCTGTAATCACCTGTGTGTGTGTGTGTGTGTGTGTGTGTGTGTGTGTGTGTGTGTGTGTGTGTGTGTGTGTGTGTGTGTGTGTGTGTGTGTGTGTGTGTGTGTGTGTGTGTGTGTGTGTGTGTGTGCATGTGTGTGCACGCGTGTGGTGGCCTGACTGACAACTGTGTTTTACAAAATGAATTATAGTTTCCACTAGTTTTTCTTTCAAAAATGTATAAAAAAGTCATACTTTGTGCACTGCACAGATAGTAGATTACGTTTGTTTAATATAACTATTATACCTGCTTCATAACTGACTTTTTAAAAAACTGACATGAATTTGTTAGTTCCAGTATTTTTTTTTCTCAAAAAACCCAAGTTGGAAACTTCCTTGTTCTGAAAAGAGGGCTTTCACTTGGTGAACATGGAAAACAAAATGTATGCGTACAATAATATATTCGAGCTGCCTTAAAAAGGAACACATAAATAAGTTAATCCAGCTGTTTGCGATTGGTGAGAAAGATGGAAAACGGGTCACATGAGTGTATTTCTATTTGTAGTTTGGACTTGGTGACAATATCAGTTATTGCAGACATCTTTGTAAAAACTATAATACTGACAACGTCACTATATATATATATGTGTGTGTGTGTGTGTGTGTGTGTGTGTGTGTGTGTGTGTGTGTGTGTGTGTGTGTGTGTGTGTGTGTGTGTGTGTGTGTGTGTGTGTGTGTGTGTTTTCTGAGTTGTCATGTCATGAAATATCAAGCTTCAGTCTCCTGCAATGAGAAATTATGCCAATGTGGAAGTGTCCTTGCAGTTCCTGGAATGGCCATTTGAGACTGGCTCCAAAAGTGAGCCCCAATGTTAAAATGTTCAACTTCTGGTTTTATGTCTCTATAGATAGTTTCCTCTTTCATGACAGCTGTATGGGAGCTGATTTTTTTTTTTTTTTTTTTTATAAATTGCCAGTTTACAGTATTTTAAGCCATAAAGTTATGAAGACTTAGGGTTGTGATCATTTTGAGTGACAACTGTGTGCTAGAATTAGGGGCCCCTAGCAGTGGCTGTTACATGCTGTGGACTCGACCCTGTCAAGTAAAGTGTTTCTAAGCATGTTATTACAAATATAATTAATAATTAATTAACAGATAATGTGGCTTTCTGTGAAGTTGATTTGAATAATCAAACATCAAAGACGTTGGTGTCCAGTATTTCCATGGATTTAAATTTTAGTATTATTTAATTTACAGCATATATGTTAACAATATTAGCACCAGGTTAGTGCTATTTAACAGGTAACTTTTGACATTAGGTCCACTGATGGTCCAGTTGTGACTAAAGCATCATTTAAATAACAGCTTTAATTTTTAAAGTGTGACCACATTAGTATTCCAAATAGAAATGCCTGATAAATGTTTAGAAACACAAATAATGCAAATTTAGAATGAACTTGTGCATTTCTGTTCAGTCTTTCAGGGTCCCAACATTCAACACATTTGGCATACTTCTGATTTCAGTGGCAGCATTGTTAACTGGTGTTATCATTTATCTTAACATTGTTTTAACATAAAATGTAAGTGTTGAAAGACCAGTACCTGGAAAAAAAATAGGATGCAAAAACTCCTGAGCAGATTTGAACGTCAATAAACTCTATGAATGAAATTAAGTCCAACTTACAAATTGTACTGTGGAGAAAAAATTATCACAAGCTGTGAACTGTTTGTTGTACACATCAGTTTATGTATATATATATATATATATATATATATATATACTGTCAAAAACCATTACTTTGATGTTAATGTAATTTAAGACATTAATAATGCTCCATAACCTTGAGATGCATGAAATAATTTGAATCCTTTGAACTTATTTTTAAAAAGTAATGCATCAATAAATATACAACCCCTGGCAAAAATTATGGAATCATCGGCCTCGGAGGATGTTCATTCAGTTGTTTAATTTTGTAGAAAAAAAGCAGATCACAGACATGACACAAAACTAAAGTCATTTCAAATGGCAACTTTCTGGCTTTAAGAAACACTATAAGAAATCAGGAAAAAAGATTGTGGCAGTCAGTAACGGTTACTTTTTTAGACCAAGCAGAGGAAAAAAATATGGACTCACTCAATTCTGAGGAATAAATTATGGAATCACCCTGTAAATTTCCATCCCCAAAACTAATACTTGCATCAAATCACATCTGCTCGTTGACATTGACCCTATGTGTCTTTTTGCAAGGAATGTTTTCACAGCTTTTGATCTATGGCAAGATGAATTATCTTCTTGAAAAATGATTTCATCATCCTCAAACATCAGAAAAGTGTCCAAAATATCAACGTAAACTTGTGCATTTATTGATGATGTAATGACAGCCATCTCCCCAGTGCCTTTACCTGACATGCAGCCCCATATCATCAATGACTGTGGAAATTTACATGTTCTCTTCAGGCAGTCATCTTTATAAATCTCATTGGAACGGCACCAAACAAAAGTTCCAGCATCATCACCTTGCCCAATGCAGATTCGAGATTCATCACTGAATATGACTTTCATCCAGTCATCCACAGTCCACGATTGCTTTTCTTTAGCCCATTGTAACCTTGGTTTTTCTGTTTAGGTGTTAATGATGGCTTTCGTTTAGCTTTTCTGTATGTAAATCCCATTTCCTTTAGGCGGTTTCTTACAGTTCGGTCACAGACGTTGACTCCAGTTTCCTCCCATTCGTTCCTCATTTGTTTTGTTGTACATTTTTCGATTTTTGAGACATATTGCTTTAAGTTTTCTGTCTTGACGCTTTGATGTCTTCCTTGGTCTACCAGTATGTTTGCCTTTAACAACCTTCCCATGTTGTTTGTATTTGGTCCAGAGTTTAGACACAGCTGACTGTGAACAACCAACATCTTTTCCAACATTGCGTGATGATTTACCCTCTTTTAAGAGTTTGATAATCCTCTCCTTTGTTTCAATTGACATCTCTCGTGTTGGAGCCATGATTCATGTCAGTCCACTTGGTGCAACAGCTCTCCAAGGTGTGATCACTCCTTTTTACGAGGGCTGTCCGTAAAGTATAGGTCACATCGAAGTGGACATGGTTCGAAAAATTAAGCTGGTTTTCAGTGAAAATTTTAACAGCTGATGAGAGATTTTGAGGTGATTCTGTCGCTTTAAGGACTTTTCACGGTGCGAGACGTCGCGCAGCGCTCTCAGGCAGCGTCATCAGCCTGTTTCAAGCTTAAAACCTCCACATTCAGGCTCTATTGATCCAGGACGTCGTGAGAGAACAGAGACGTTTTAGAAGAAGTCGGTTTCAGCATTTTATCCGGATATTCCACTGTTAAAGGAGATTTTTTTAATGAAAGACGTGTGGACGGGTCCGCGCGTCGGCACAGGAAAAACACCTCCGTGTTTAACCATTTGTTAAAATCCAGTTGGCTTTTGATGGCTTTCAGTGGAGTGAGTATATGAGAAATTGTTTATCAGCTGGAGATGTTCCAACTTGTCCTTAAGGCTTCCAGCAGAGGTGTTTTTCCTGTGACGGAGCGTCGCGGCAGCTGCGAGCCGACGCTGCAATCCGCCCGCACGTCTTTCATTAAAAAAAATCTCCTTTAACAGTGGAATATCTGGATAAAATGCTGAAACCGACTTCTTCTGAAACTTCTCTGTTCTCTCACGACGTCCTGGATCAATAGAGCCTGAAATGTGGAGGTTTTAAGCTTGAAACAGGCTGATGACGCTGCCTGAGAGCGCTGCACGACGTCTCGCACCGTGAAAAGTCCTTAAAGCGACAGAATCACCTCAAAATCTCTCATCAGCTGTTAAAATTTTCACTGAAAACCAGCTTAATTTTTCGAACCATGTCCACTTCGATGTGTCTCACAGGTTTAGAAAAAATTTTGATCAAACAAAGCGCCAGTCTCTCAGCAACTTCTCAGACAAAGGAATTCCGACGAGGGGCTGGACGACTCCTCCCACAAGGAGTGCTCACAGGCGAATGACGTCACCGACAGGCGTGGAAAAACTCACCCATGTGCACGAGGGTTCAAGCATGTCTGACGTAAAAACATATGAATGAAATCCATATAGTTTTTGGAAAAAATAAAAAGGACCTATACTTTACGGACAGACCTCGTAGATGCAGACTAGCAAGCAGATGTGATTTGATGCAGGTGTTAGTTTTGGGGATGAAAATTTACAGGGTGATTCCATAATTTATTCCTCAGAATTGAGTGAGTCCATATTTTTTTCCTCTGCTTGGTCTAAAAAAGTAACCGTTACTGACTGCCACAATCTTTTTTTCTTGATTTCTTATAGTGTTTCTTAAAGCCAGAAAGTTGCCATTTGAAATTACTTTAGTTTTGTGTCATGTCTGTGATCTGCTTTTTTTCTACAAAATTAAACAACTGAATGAACATCCTCCAAGGCCGGTGATTCCATAATTTTTGCCAGGGGTTGTATGTCATTTTAAAGTAATATTAAAGATAGTCTATTGCAAATATTTTACCTTTGGTTTAGCAGTTGCCTCAAAAGAATTGGTATGATGATATATATATATATATATATATATATATATATATATATATATATATATATATATATATATATATATATATATATATATATATATATATATGTATGTATATATATATATATGTATGTATGTATGTATATATATATATGTATGTATGTATGTATATATATATATATGTATGTATGTATGTATATATATATATATATATATATATATATATACATATATATATATATATATATATATATATATATATATATATATATATATATATATATATATATATATATATATATATATATATATATATATATATATATATGTATGTATTGCGTTTGTGTGTGTGTGGGTACTGCTCTGCTTTCATTCCATGCTTTCTGCTGATGAAGCAAAATGATTTAGTGTGGGGAGGAAAACAGAAACCGCAGAGAGCCTGATCTGGCAACAAAGACGGACTTGCTGTGCGTCTTCCATTGATACTTATCTCCCCTGTACACTTCTCAAACATGCACACATCTACAAGGCTCGAAATAACCCCCTTGGGAGACAGCAGACCCTCCATGCATTCACACACTTATATACTGCAATTCAGACTTTCCCACAACCGCGGTTAAACAGACAGACGGAAAGAAGACCTGTTGCTTCACTGACACCCATCTTCCTCTGCGTCTTATCTCCTGAGTGTATATGTGCAGAAGAGCCGCACGAACGCAAGCGTGAATCCGTAAATTTAACCTCTCTGCTCTCACCACGGCTTCTTATCTGGCCACTAGTGTTTGTACAATGGAGATTAGAGGAGGACCCGGTAGAGCGCATTCCTCTGCCCAAAACCACAACAATTTGCAGTCAGGTTCATAAGTATTTGGACAGTAACACAATTTTTGCAATTTCGCCTTTGTACGTCACCACGATTGAGTTTAAATCAAACAATCATGGTGTGCTTGTAATGCACGCAGTAAAATCATCAGTGTAAAACTAAAAGACCATGTGAAATTATCACTGACAGTGTACATACGAGGTCTGTGAGAAAAGTATCCGACCTTTTTATTTTATGCAAAAAATATATGGATTTGATTCATATGTTTTTACGTCAGTCAAGCTTGAACCTTCGTGCGCATGCGTGAGTTTTTTCATGCCTGTCGGTTGCGTCATTCGCCTGTGGGCAGGCTTTGAGTGAGCACTGCTCCACCCCTCTCGTCGTTGTTTCATTGCGAGGAAATGGCGGAATGATTTGGGCTTTTTTTTCCATCAGAATTTTTTCAGAAACTGTTAGAGACAGGCAGCTGGAAACCATTCATTTCGGAGTGTTAAAGGACAAGTTGGGACATGTCCAGCTCTCCACAATTTCTCTTATACTCACTCGACTGGTAAGCACTGAAAGCCGAGATAGACATGTCCCAACTTGTCCTTTAACACTCCGAAACTGAGGTGTTCCTTTGTCTCGCTTCATCAGCGAATCGGTCGTGAGGCACGAAGCCTCCGCGCGGCTTTCCATGACAAAATCTCTTGTTAAAAGTGAAATCTGCCAGAAAATGGCTGATGTCCAGCTCTTGTGACAACCAGAGAAATTGCACACGACGGTCCCAGCTCCACACAGCCATCCGTTTAGAAATGATGTGGTGGTTTCTGCCTCTCGATGGCGGCTCGGAGCGCGGCGCGCCATGCGCCATTGTGGGCCGTCCTTAAAGCTGTAGTAACACTCCTTATTCTCTGTGAAGCCCGGAAAATTTTCACCGAAAGCCAGATAAATTTTTTGAATGGTTTCCAGCTGCCTGTCTCTAACAGTTTCTGAAAAAATTCTGATGGGAAAAAAAGCCCAAATCATTCCGCCATTTCCTCGCAATGAAACAACGACGAGAGGGGTGGACCAGTGCTCACTTAAAGTCTGCCCACAGGTGAATGATGCAACCGACAGGCATGGAAAAACTCACGTATGCGCACAAAGGTTCAAGCTTGGCTGACGTAAAAACATATGAATCAAATCCATATATTTTTTGCATAAAATAAAAAGGTCGGATACTTTTCTCACAGACCTCGTATGGTCGCACTCTGGCCAGAGTTGTGTAACCCCAGACAAACAAATTGGGCTTGGGTGGTCTTGAACTGGGAACTTTTTTATTAGGAGGCAACCCTGCTTACTTTTGCAAAAATCTGCTCATTGGTTAAATGGTCTTTCTCACCATGTCAAGAAAGTCACTTTTTCATACTTGACTCCTTTATCCAGATCTGCCGTAAATTTTAGTTGAAATTTCTCCCAAATAAGGCAACCTTTTTAGTGAGCTGAATCACAATTTGTGCTATTATTGCCTTCACCAAGTAGTTTATGATTTTTTATTTTATTTATTTATTTATTTATTTATTTATTTATTTTTGCTGTTTGCCAGTTAGTTAGTTAGTTATGTTGTCAGTACAATATTTCAAAAAGACCTGAATAGATTTCCATGACATCTGTCATAGAAATAACTCCTGTTTTGAGGAAGAAGTGATTTTATTTTGGTGTATCAAGGGGCTGGATCTTGACTTTGATCCATGATCTTGAAATATTGATTGTGATTCCTTTGATCCTGATCCTGCTTTTGGTCTTTTATTGTGATTCTGATTACAATAAATCTGTTCATGGTCAAAAGAGTCAATATTGGCAACATTGCTAATTCCAATTGTGAATATTGATTGCTGTCAAACAGACAGACAGACAAATGGCAATGAACCCTAAAGTTCAGGATCAACGATGAGTGATCAGGATCACAGATCTGAATTGAAATTCATCAATCATGTCATTAGTGCTGATATTTAATGATTTCTGTTGACCCGACTTTCTCACCAGTGAAAATGGGTTGACTTTTGAGTTGCCAAACTTAAATGAACAGAGACAGGAGTAAACATAAAGTCAATCAATCAATCAATCAATCAATTTTTTTTTTTTATATAGCGCCAAATCACAACAAACAGTTGCCCCAAGGCGCTTTATATTGTAAGGCAAGGCCATACAATAATTATGTAAAACCCCAACGGTCAAAACGACCCCCTGTGAGCAAGCACTTGGCTACAGTGGGAAGGAAAAACTCCCTTTTAACAGGAAGAAACCTCCAGCAGAACCAGGCTCAGGGAGGGGCAGTCTTCTGCTGGGACTGGTTGGGGCTGAGGGAGAGAACCAGGAAAAAGATATGCTGTGGAGGGGAGCAGAGATCGATCACTAGTGATTAAATGCAGAGTGGTGCATACAGAGCAAAAAGAGAAAGAAACAGTGCATCATGGGAACCCCCCAGCAGTCTACGTCTATAGCAGCATAACTAAGGGATGGTTCAGGGTCACCTGATCCAGCCCTAACTATAAGCTTTAGCAAAAAGGAAAGTTTTAAGCCTAATCTTAAAAGTAAAGAGGGTGTCTGTCTCCCTGATCCGAATTGGGAGCTGGTTCCACAGGAGAGGAGCCTGAAAGCTGAAGGCTCTGCCTCCCATTCTACTCTTACAAACCCTAGGAACTACAAGTAAGCCTGCAGTCTGAGAGCGAAGCGCTCTATTGGGGTGATATGGTACTACGAGGTCCCTAAGATAAGATGGGACCTGATTATTCAAAACCTTATAAGTAAGAAGAAGAATTTTAAATTCTATTCTAGAATTAACAGGAAGCCAATGAAGAGAGGCCAATATGGGGGAGATATGCTCTCTCTTTCTAGTCCCCGCTAGTACTCTAGCTGCAGCATTTTGAATTAACTGAAGGCTTTTTAGGGAACTTTTAGGACAACCTGATAATAATGAATTACAATAGTCCAGCCTAGAGGAAATAAATGCATGAATTAGTTTTTCAGCATCACTCTCAGACAAGACCTTTCTAATTTTAGAGATATTGCGTAAATGCAAAAAAGCAGTCCTACATATTTGTTTAATATGCGCTTTGAATGACATATCCTGATCAAAAATGACTCCAAGAATCGGAGAGAAAGAGTCTAACCAAATACCGGCATCACTGAAAGCAGCCAAAGATAACGATACGTCTTTGGGATGGTTATGAGTAATTTTTTTCTCTAATAGTTAAAATTTTGTTAGCAAAGAAAGTCATGAAGTCATTACTAGTTAAAGTTAATGGAATACTCAGCTCTATAGAGCTCTGACTCTTTGTCAGCCTGGCTACAGTGCTGAAAAGAAACCTGGGGTTGTTCTTATTTTCTTCAATTAGTGATGAGTAGTAAGATGACCTAGCTTTACGGAGGGCTTTTTTATAGAGCAACAGACTCTTTTTCCAGGCTAAGTGAAGATCTTCTAAATTAGTGAGACGCCATTTCCTCTCCAACTTATGGGTTATCTGCTTTAAGCTACGAGTTTGTGAGTTATACCACAGAGTCAGGCACTTCTGATTTAAAGCTCTCTTTTTCAGAGGAGCTACAGCATCCAAAGTTGTCTTCAATGAGGATGTAAAACTATTGACGAGATACTCTGTCTCACTTACAGAGTTTAGGTAACTACTCTGCACTGTGTTGGTATATGGCATTAGAGAACATAAAGAAGGAATCATATCCTTAAACCTAGTTACAGCACTTTCTGAAAGACTTCTAGTGTAATGAAACTTATTCCCCACTGCTGGGTAGTCCATCAGAGTAAATGTAAATGTTATTAAGAAATGATCAGACAGAAGGGAGTTTTCAGGGAATACTGTTAAGTCTTCTATTTCCATACCATAAGTCAGAACAAGATCTAAGATATGATTAAAGTGGTGGGTGGACTCATTTACATTTTGAGCAAAGCCAATAGAGTCTAATAATAGATTAAATGCAGTGTTGAGGCTGTCATTCTCAGCATCTGTGTGGATGTTAAAATCGCCCACTATAATTATCTTATCTGAGCTAAGCACTAAGTCAGACAAAAGGGCTGAAAATTCACAGAGAAACTCACAGTAACGACCAGATGGATGATAGATAATAACAAATAAAACTGGTTTTTGGGACTTCCAATTTGGATGGACAAGACTAAGAGTCAAGCTTTCAAATGAATTAAAGCTCTGTCTGGGTTTTTGATTAATTAATAAGCTGGAATGGAAGATTGCTGCTAATCCTCCGCCTCGGCCCGTGCTACGAGCATTCTGACAGTTAGTGTGACTCGGGGGTGTTGACTCATTTAAACTAACATATTCATCCTGCTGTAACCAGGTTCTGTAAGGCAGAATAAATCAATATGTTGATCAATTGTTATATCATTTACCAACAGGGACTTAGAAGAGAGAGACCTAATGTTTAATAGACCACATTTACTGTTTTAGTCTGTGGTGCAGTTGAAGGTGCTATATTATTTTTTCTTTTTGAATTTTTATGCTTAAATAGATTTTTGCTGGTTATTGGTGGTCTGGGAGCAGACACCGTCTCTACGGGGATGGGGTAATGAGGGGATGGCAGGGGGAGAGAAGCTGCAGAGAGGTGTGTAAGACTACAACTCTGCTTCCTGGTCCCAACCCTGGATAGTCACGGTTTGGAGGATTTAAGAAAATTGGCCAGATTTCTAGAAATGAGAGCTGCTCCATCCAAAGTGGGATGGATGCCGTCTCTCCTAACAAGACCAGGTTTTCCCCAGAAGCTTTGCCAATTATCTATTAAGCCCACCTCATTTTTTGGACACCACTCAGACAGCCAGCAATTCAAGGAGAACATGCGGCTAAACATGTCACTCCCGGTCCGATCCTTGGCAGTGGTTAAAAAAAAACTGCAATCTACAGAACCGTTGAACCACCATGTGTAAAGAAAATACAGGCACACTCACAGTTCAATATATATGAGTTTATCTTCTCTTTAAATCTGTGTTGAGGTTGTTTGGTTCTGTTCCATTTTGTGATTATTATTTCATTTGTTCGTTATATTTTTTTTTTATAATCCTTTTGTCATTGTCATACTTTTACAACCCCAATTCCAATGAAGTTGGGATGTTGTGTGAATGTAAATAAACACAGAATACACACACACACACACACACATGCACACACTCATCTTCAACCGCTTAGTCCAAGTAAGGGTCACAGAAACAGAATACAATGATTTGCAAATCTTTTTCAAACTATATTCAATTGAATACACCACAAAGACAAGCTATTTAATGTTCAAACTGATAGACTTTTTTGTTTTTGTGCAAATATTTGCTCGTTTTGAAATGGATGACTGCAACACGTTTCAAAAAAGCTGGGGACAGGGACAACAAACAGGTGAGTGTCATGACTGGGTATAAAAGGAGCCTTTGGCATCCCCAAAAGGCTCGGCCGTTCACAAGCAAAGATGGGGCAAGGATCACCACATTGTGAACAACTGTGTGAAAAAATAGTCCAACAATTTAACAACAATGTTTCTCAGAGTTCAATTGCAAAGAATTTAGGGATTCCATCATCTACAGTCTGTAATATAATCAGAAGATTCAGAGAACCTGGAGAACTTTCTACACATAATCGGCAAGGCCGAAAACCAACATTGAATGCCCGTGGACCTTCGATCCCTCAGGCAGCACTGCATTAAAAACCAACATCAGTGCGTAAAGGATCTTACCGCGTGGGCTCAGGAACACTTCAAAAAAAAGGTGATTACACAGTGTAAACATACCCAAGGTTGGGTAGGATTACTTTGAAAGAATACATGTGGATTACATGTATGTATGTACATACATTTGGCATTACTTGTAATCTGATTACTTTTGGATTCACATTTCAAAGTAATCCTACCAAACCTGAACATACCACTGTCCCAGCTTTTTTAAACATGTTGCAGGCATCCATTTCAAAATGAGTAAATATTTGCACAAAATCTATTAAGTTTATCAGTTTGAACATTAAATATCTTGTCTTTGTGGTGTATTCAGTTGAATATAGTTTGAAGAGAATTTGCAATTCATTGTATTCTGTTTTTATTTACATTTTACACAACGTCCCAACTTCATTGGAATTGGGGTTGTATTTTATGCTTAATTTTTACTATGTAAAATAATTCCTGAGCCTCTGTCAGTGTAAAATATGACATAAACTCCTGAGTTAGATATAAAGTTTTACTGTATTAATGTAAAATCATGAGTATACTTTGTACATGTATCACTTTTAAAAAGATGTTCATAGCTAATGCACTAATGTGTGCCTGTTTTTTGCTGCTGCAGCAGGCATTGGGCCCAAGAAGACTCATTTGAGTAAGTCTTCTGTTATTCTGGTGCACAAGAGTATGTGTAATGTGCATTTGCATTTGTATCTGCATCTGTACTGTATGTGCTGATGACATTGCTTGTGTTTGTGCTAGATATTTGTGCATGCACTGTGGTTTAACTTTATAGTTAGTGAATATACAACATTGCACCTGTTCAGACACACACACTTTCACAAACACACACACACACTAGTGGCACTTGCAGCAGTTGGACCATTAACAACACATTGTGAATGCTGCACCTGTGCTCTACACACACAGACACACACACATGCACACGCACACTTTTGCGTTTTGGCATCTGAATGCAAACGGTAGAGATAGCGATCGCTTCTTTTTATAAATTGTTTGGTTTAACACTTTACGCCAAAAGTTCAGCACACCTGCATGCGATTTGGAATGTGTATTATGCGCAACATCTTTTAGCTTTATGTAACAGGTTTCGATGATAAATAAAAGTGCTCCTAAATCATGAGGATGATAGTGATGGCTTTTGGTTGTAGTGAGTGTGCCTTATGCAAATGCATGTTGCTCTGTGACACCAGAGAGGAGGAGAATGTTCGGAAGTGGTTTTGCACGTTAGCAGGATGGGAGGTTTGGAGAGCCACGGTGGTCTTGTGTGGTTCTCAACATCAGACAGGTGCTGAGATGGAGGAATGATAGAGAGAACAACTTTAATTCAGAGTCTGTTCTGACAAAGATGAAGCCTAGAAAATAATCCAAAAATGAATAATCCATCCATTTTCTTACTGCAAATAAGGGTCACGGCGGGGGGGGGGCTGGAGGCTATTCCAGCAGTCATAGGGCACGAGGCGATGTGCACTCTGGGTAGGACATCAGTCTGTTGCAGTGCTGATGATGAATAATGCTGAAAAGAAACATCTAGATGACATCAGGAGGCAAGACTCTTAATTTGCCATTCGATTTGCATTCCTGTCCTCACCTATGGTCAATCATGAACATTGGGTGAAGGTCATGGACACAAGTGGTGGAGATGAGATTCCTCTGTCGGGTACCTGGGCTCATGTTCAGGCACAGGGTGGGAAGCTCGAAGCTCTGGGGAACAACCAGGAGACACTGGAGGGATTACATTTCCCAGATGTCTTGGGAATACCTCAGGGTCTCCCTGGGGCAGTTAGAGGACTTTGCCAAGGACAGGGAAGTGTGGGTTGAGCTGCTTGGTCTCAACCTAGGCTTTGAAGGATTATGTAAAAAAAAAAAAAATAAAGCCTACTTTACAGATTCTCAACAAATTTGCACCACCGATAGATATTAGGGCATGGAAGATTCCACTGAATTTTGGAGGTGATCCAGAAATCTCAGATTGCAGTAAGCAGCTGTGGTTGCCAGACTAATTCTGTGAAAAAAACTAAAATAGCTAAATGAGATTGAGGATTTCATTGAGACTTCTTCCATTTTGCTTGGAGTCATCATCACAGGAGTTTCAATGTGTGATCCACTTGTTGATTTTCTAACACAACCTCAGCTCTACAAGAACAATAGATATACAGTATGATGGTTGGGAGGGAATTGCACAAACTGTGTACACCATTGCTCACTGTGGCAGTGCACTTATGCACTGATCAAATTTACTCATCTGGTTTTAGCCTACTGATAGGGCCTACTCAACTCTGAACGGGGCGAGCACAGAGGATTAGTGGTTCGCACTGCTGCCCCACAACACGAAGGTCCTAAGTTCACTTCCCATCTGATCCTTTCTGTGTGGAGTTTTGCATGTTTCTCCCCATGTTTATGTGGGTTCCCTCTGGGTTCTCCGGCTCCTTCCATTTGCAAAGACATGCAGGTTAGATAAACTGGTGACTCTAAATTGACCATAGATTTGAGTGAAAGTAGTGCATGTGTTTGTCTGTCTGTATGTGGCCCTGTGATAGACCGATGACCTATCCAGGGTGTACCCTGCCTCTCGCCCAATGACTGCTTGACATCAACCCTTAATTGGAATAAGGGGTCCTAGTGAGTGAATGATATAGAAACAAAATGACATGATGTTTTTCTAAATTCTTCATATTAACAAGAAGTCTGTTTCAAACTGAGCTGACCAGAGCATCGGCTGAAACAGATGAGTTGTTGACTAATACATTAGTGCACGTTCGCAGGATACAGTATACGGTGCATGCAGTTAGTGTACCGGTACTTGCCTTCCATAGTAAGAGTACCCACCTGCAACTCTAGCTGACAGCTGGTTTTGTCAATTAAAACAGAAATTTGTACAGTGTGATCAGTTGGTTCAGTTCTTTAATTACAGTTAACAAATAACAATAAAAACAATCCTTCCATCACTGAATTGCAACAATGATCACATGTTTAGAAACTCAGATGAAGACATGAATGTAAATTTTAGTGATGCAAATAAAAAAAAAAAAAAAAAAAATCTTAAAAATGATTTAAGTTCTGAGGATGACTCATAAGGAGTTGAGACAATATAAAGCTATTCTGTGTCATGTGGTCAAAGATGAGGGGGTGAAGGATAACTGCGAACACACAGGGAAAAAAGTACCTTGAGAGAGAGAGACAGAGTTAGATGAGGGGACAGTCCCCCTTCTCTGTGTCTGTGTCTCTATCTCCCTCTCTCTCTGTCTCTCACACACACAGATGAAGGTGAGGCGGTGACTGATACTCATAAGTCTGAATGTGTGCTGAAGTCACAGAGAACACCAAAGCCAGCTCGCTAAAGGACCAACAACAAAAGAGTGACAGACTAGGTGGTGCAAAGACGGTCACGCAAAGTGTGTCAATTGTTAGACAAAGTGAGAGGGTGTGTTTGTGAAAGTGGGACAGACGCCTGAGACGAGTGGAGGAGTGAGGATGATGCGAGGTAGGAATGAAGTTCTTTAGTGTGTGTGTTGTGTGTGTGTGTGTGTGTGTGTGTGTGTGTGTGTGTGTGTGTGTGTGTGTGTGTGGTGTGTGTGTGTGTGTGTGTGTGTGTGGTGTGTGTGGGAAGTACAATCAAACATTTTATCAATTGGATCCATGTTTATGTCACTTTCTGTCCTCGTTTCTCTCCAAGCCGCCCTAGTGTCACGTCTGCAAACACACTGCAACCTGATGCTGCGCTGTTATTAGTAAAAGTCATCTTTCGGTTCCAGTGGGACATTATTGGTGTAAAACAACAGATTGAACTTTAGCTTTAAGTTGATTTCTATTTTCAACATTTTGGTTCATTTTTGAAGCTGGACTGGACTAAAGAGTGAAGTGTAAACATTTTTACATTCACTCTTTACATTCACATTTTTTCTTTTCCATACAGCTTTAATATTGCTGCAAAATCTTGCCAAGCAAATAACCATTTTAAGAGATATCACATTGATTGCACACAAAAAAATACTGCATTTATTTGTGTATGAAAACATGTTCTCATTCTCAGAGATTCTGGTAAGTTTCGAAGCTGACTACTTTATTAGAGGCTAACTGCTTTTTATTTGTTTGTTTTAACTTTACATATAGTCATAGAGAATATTGCATGTTTATATTCCTTTTATGTTTGTATGGTTTTATAATATCAAAAAAGGCTGCTTTATTGACAATAACCATTGTGTACTTTAATCTCAAATTGAGAACAAATCTCCACAACCTGATCTAAAATAAGTCAAAAGTATAAAACACAAAATAATAGAGTGCATAATATACCACCACATTTAATATAACACATTAAATCATCACTTTTCCAGCCACTTGGTTTTAAATGTGACAGATGTTTGAGGCAAGAATATTCCCAAGTCAATGCCTATAAAATAAACAAATAAATAAATAAATAAATAGTAACAGCAGTGGTAGTGATTTTTTTCAAAAATCCATCAAAACACAATTTAAGAAATTGTAGAATTTATCTAAAAATTAAAAAAGAAAATGAATACATAAAACAATGGATTACAAATAATTATAAATTATAATGAAATTGATACAATATACATAAACATAAAATGATACATAAACATTCATCATCACTTTTACAGTTAGCTTTAGAAATGTCAGAGGGTGGATGCCAGAAATTTTCCAAGTCACTGACTATCTGCTGGAGTTCATTCAGTCATGACGAAAATATAAAAACAATATGCCAGTAAAATGCCAAAAGCAGGCCATCCTCAAAAACTGAGTCACCATCTATGAAGGAGATCATCATGGGAGCCAGAAACAGACCCATGACAACTCTGAAGAAGCAAGCATCAGCGGCCATGATTTGAGAGACTGTATATGAAACTTTTTGCCCTGTTGCTTCACCAGTCACAGCTGGCGACATGAAGATCATCTTCAACTTTTCCAGAAGGCACATTAGAAACTGTAGCCTAGGTTGAATTACTTTTTTTTATAATTATTTTTATTCTTATTTTTGTGTGCGTTTCTCTGTGACAAATATAAAGTTGTGAAGCAACAAGCAAAAGCTGTGCGTACAATCTCCAGTCACAGCCACTGAAGCTTGAAACTGCTTAAAGACTTGTCACACATGTTGTGGTGGCTTCCCTCACCTGTTTCCTTCATGCACGTCACTCTAGTTATTTTTTAGGATGGGCTGCTTTAGGTATCTTTAACACGCTGTGCCAAAATTTTCATGTTTCATAATGGTTGCATTTAACGAAACGTCACAGCATCAGGATGTTTAATCTCTTTGCTGATTTGTCTAATGCCAGCTGGCTGTAAATGTGATGGTTTTGTCCATTATATTGAAGATACCAGCATGTGTGCAATCCATTATTTTATGATTTATAGATTAATTTTAAAATTTTGTATTTAAAAAAAAATTTCTTGATGAAAGTAATAAAAACACCTAATCCTCAAGGGGGTGAATTATGTTTTTCGTAGGCTTTGTATGTGTTTCAGTTTGATGGTTTTGGAACATGACTAAATGTTGAGCTGCCTTTGATGAGTTTAAGATTTGAATCACACGGCAGATATTTCTATTCGCTCTCACTCCCACATATACAGTGCACCTCAGGGCATGTCGGCTGCTCAGGTTAAATGGGAAGAAGAGCTTAGAAATTTTAGATCTTTGCAAAATGCTTTTTGCTTGCAGTCACCAAATTTACAATGAGTTTTTGCAAAAGGCTAATCAAACCAAAACGTGAATGAACTGAAAGTCATGCAATTGTAACAGGGTTAAAAAGGGCTGGTCACACAGCCACATCACAAAAAAATAAGGATGGGACTCAGAGAGAGCTTCTCTGCATGTGTGCAACAATAAAGACCATTTTGCGCTGGCATTCACAAAATGATTGCATCAAAATCATATGTATCTGCATGCAGTTTTATTTGTTGATAATTTGATAATTATCAACAAATTGGATAATTGGATTTGTTTTTGAGAATTTGATTATGTTGGAAAATGCGCCATCACACGAAGACAGTAAGATAAAGAAATGATGTAGAATCTGCACCAAGATCCCACTGTCACTCTTTCTCAGACATTGGTTGAGAATCTCTTGAGTTTTCATGCCAGCACCCAAACACCCATCACCACATAACCTTACTACATGGAGCCATTACTGATTAATACGCAACAAAAATATAACTGCAACACTTTTGCTTTTGGTGTAATCATACCAGGCCAGGACTGCCCTGTGCAGCTTCTTCACCTAAGACCTTTTTTCTTTTTTTTTTCCAAAATGAGCTGCACATTTTAGGGTGGTCTTTTGACCGGTTAATGGATGGATTATCTTCTCAAGGGTGAAATGCACATTAACACGGGTTTAAATAAATTAGTGAACAATTTTCAAGTGGAGCAAACCTTTTTTTTTCATCTTATATTTGAACTCATGAAAATTGGGAGCAGATTGTAATACAATATCTGGGATGTTTTACAATCAGGGTGTACTCTGATGACAAGGTAGAAATGACCAACAAGTTTATTTTGCCATACATGGAACTACTTCTGACCTATCAGCAGCAATGGTCATTTGGTTTGATATCGCCATTTGTTTACCTGCAGAACTCTAATTATACCAGTTTTTACCAAAATATCTGTCATTTCCATGATGTCTGAATTTGATGGGCTGCCAGAACCATTATTTATTTAGTAGGTAACCACTAAATGGACTAATTTCCCTATCAAAGCCTACTGTAGAACAATCTAACTCCAAGGATCATTGCCCAGTAGGGAAATGACTTGAAACAGACATTCAAAAAAAAATGTCTTGTCTCTCAAAATGTCCTCTAGAAATAGAGTGCATTTCAAACTCAAGCATCAGTGTTATGTCAATAATAAGTTTTAATAAGATTTTAATAAGAGGTAATCATTATCTGTGATGCCACAAAAAGATGTGTAACAAATGTCTTCAATATTGGGATGGACCTCTCCGTCTGTCAAAAACTGTCCTCTCCGGAAATGCTTATACTCCATCACTATTTGAGAATGCAGAAACACAATAGCAGTTGTGTACTTTGTGGGGACATACATACCATCGACTTTTTAGTAGACAGTGTATATGGGTAGATTGCACTAATCTTAGTCTGTATAATTTACACAGCAATGATCTTGGTCAAAACTAGTCTGCTCCGGAAAGGTTATCCTTGTTATTTTCAATCTTGAAATAAATATATATGCAAATATCTGACAGGCCTGAAACTTTGGGCATTTACGTACTCCAGTCAGCAGTTAGATGTGGATGAAAAATTTGACCAAAGTAACCATTTTGATTTTTTGGTGTCAGTGACACGTGTACCCTGACTGTGAAACAGCCCGTCTGAGAAAGAGGAGAATAAGATAATAATAATAATATAGCAGCATTTTTTCCAATATCAGACGCAAGGTTGGGTAGGATTACTTTGAAATGTAATCCAAAAGTAATCAGATTACAAGCAATCCAAATGTATATACATACATACATGTAATCCACATGTATTCTTTCAAAGTAATCCTACCCAACCTTGATCAGATGACAAACCTTCAGTCGTATCAAAAGAACAGAAAAGATGTTGCAGCAACACAATGTTTCACCACCGTAAATACCTGATCCACATTGCAGAAATGGAGACTGCTAGAGCCACAGCTCTTAATATTTTCTTAATCAACCAATTAGTTGTTTGGTCCATGAAATGGGAGAAAGTGGTGAAAAATATCAGTTTTCTGAAGCCCAAAGTGACGTCCTCAGATGTCTTGCTTTTTGCACAACTTAAATATTTTCATGTTATTGGCAAACTGGAGCAAAGAATAAAGAAAATATTTGTGTTTCAGAAGCTGTGTTTTTAAAAAAAAGACTCAAAATGAACAATCGATTATTGAAGTAGTTTAATAGATTCAGATTCAGGTTTTTTATTCCAGACATGTCAAAAACTAAATGAACAAAACATTATAAATACACCCACATCTACATATCTTTAACACCAAAGAGATTGAAATATATCTATACATATACATATACATATACACACATACATACATATTTACATATGCACATACTACCATACCTTTTCATATATGCACATACACATGTTTAAGCATATACATATAACCCATTTCAAATGACTTTTTCATTTTACTTTTTGTGAATAGACATTTACAAATAAGTTAAATAAGAGTATTCAATAGTAAATTAAATATTTTCCCAATGTTTATACCCTATCTATATACCCATACCATGCACATATAATATACCTACACACATATGAATACATGTACGCCCATTAGTTGAAAATGTATTATTACTTGATTACTAATCCATTAATTACTGCAGCCCCAGAGATTACATTTAAATGTTTTATAAATGATAAATGTTTCACAGCATACAGCATGCTTTAAAACTGACCTCCACCCTTTGATTTCTGTCACCGTACATGTATACAGCAACATGTCGGTTACACTATTGAAAACAAAAAAAGACTAACAAACATCATCTAAATAATGACATCTGGTGGCTCATCATCAAAGTTTGGTGTCTTCTTCCTTTACAGCAATTGATATTTTCATTAAAACATGTCAGTTAAAATGAATAAATAAATAAATTTGACTTTGTTTTCAGTTTTGTCATAAAGTTTGAAAAATGGCCTAAAATTTGTAAAAACTACTGCAGTGCTCGTACGAAGTTTGTATTCCTCGAGAAAATTGGAGGCTAAAAAATTAAACAAAGACCATCACCAGGTCAATACTGCATAATTCTGCCAAATCCACCACCAGACCAACTGAATCGTAAATAAGTGTTGTGAAATGCCACCACCAGAATGCAGTGCTTTCAAATGCCACCAGTTGTAATATAAATAAAAAAAATCATAATAAATGATATACCTGTACAGTATTTAGCACAGTGCTTTCATTTTCCCTCAAAATATTTATTATACAAACATTATATAATTATATATAAATACATTTTGACAGAAATCCGTTTACAAACAGAGGTTCTGCAGGACAGAGACACCACGGAGGGTGCCATCTTGGAAGTACTAATGTTACAATGTCAAAATAAAGGATTAATGTCCAAATAAAGGTTTTGAAAATTAATCCCCAAAATTTTCATCATAAAGGATTCACATCACCATGCCATGCGCAAGTCATATCCGAAAGCTGAGGTCTGTCTGACAAACAGTCAGAGAGATATGCGAGCCACATACCCACACACAGACATTTCTTGCTTTATAGATAGATGTAAACAAAAGTAAAAGAAAACAAAACAAAACCACATGATTTAATTTAGATGTTAGTCTTCATTTAGACCTAATTTTTAATGTCATATGGAGGTGGAACCTATCCCAGGCAGGGTACACCCTGGACACCAGTCACGGCCAATATAAAGTTTCCAGTTCATGTGCCCTGCATGTCTTTGAAGTGGTCCATGCACTACGCGTCAGAAGTGGAGTCCACAGTGACAAACCTGATATTACAAGAAGCAAATGTAGCTGAAAGAAGGCATATTTTTTAGATGTTCTTTTTGCTACTCTCCCTGCACGCCTGTCCTTAGTACTAGCAAAAATGCTCAAACCCGTCTCTACACACACGTGTAAATGCACAAAAACTTGCAGATGGTTTTAGATGGTGCAAAGATGCTGCATCCTATCGCAGGGCTGCAGCTGTTTGTGTAGATACAGTGTGCACGGCACAAAACCAAAGAGGCTCCTTCGACATAAAAAAAAGTAACGTTTTCTGTCTTCACGCCAGGTGGGAAGCAATGATCTAATTCTCTCGGCAAACACACACTTGAAGGTTTTACGTCTTTGTTGTCGTGTTGGGGGGATTCCTGTGTACATTCTTATAAAGTTTCTTTATCACAAAGGATTTCCCTGTTCCTCTGGTTTTAAACGTTTGAACGACACCTCCAAACGCAGCGACGCATTTGGGTTCAGATCAAAGCGCCCATCAAAATCGTAGTTGACACATTCCCCTTGAAAATATGGCAAACCAAATGCGACAGTTGAGCTGATTCATAATATCCTCTGCAAATCTCTAAACATTGCTGCTTTCTCACACCAACAGATCTAACATGCACTTGAATATAAAGTACTAATAAATTAATATTGTATTAATGGGCACTCTGGTGGACTTTTTCTGTATTTTGGTTCTTCTGTATTATCAAATTATGAATTGTTAAAACTAAAACTGTGATGATGTCTTCTTGTTTGTGTCTTATGTTTAATACTAAAAGAAAACATTAACTTTTTAATAAAATAATAATTAATATATTTTAATGTTTCATTTATAAAAGAAGCAAAAAATTCACATATTGAGCATATGAATTAGAAAATGCTATATAACAAATATATATATTTTTTTTTTATTGATGGTTTCTCACTTCTTGATTTATGTATTCTGTCTATTTTACATTTTTAAAATACCTGCTGTAGATATGTTACAAGATAGCATAAGGAAAAACAAGCTCTGTTATTTATTTATTTATTTATTTATTTATTTAGATGGCTCTTGTGAATCCACTTCAGTGTTGAAAACTGCAGATCAATAATGTATATGAGTGTGATATTAATATTTAAAAATGTAATTTTTTTAATTAGAATAGAATCCATTTCAGGTATTTTATTAATGTTATAAGTATTAATTAATTTGGTTAGACAGTTTACGTATTTCCCACATTTTAAAATGTACAACTGTTTACACTTTTTGAAAATTTTCTTTTTTCTTTACCTTATGAAAGTGTGATCCGTAATAAATGCTAAATTAAAAGTTCTTTTTAAAAATCTTTTAGTGAGACCTTAATCACAATCCATTGGAAACGACTGTTAGCACTGGTGATATTCTCAGTGCTGTTTGTCTGTTAACAGGATTATGCAAAAACTAGTAAACCAATTTTCAGAAAACTTGGTGAAAGAGTGCGATATGGGCCAGTGGGAAAAATGTTAACTTTTGGAGCTGATATGACTAAAGGGACAGAACCTGGATTTTTTTATTTAGTTACTTTTTCCTCCCACATTCCTTAACATTATGAGACGGCATTTTACAACACTGTGGTGAATTTCTCAGGAGATAATGCACAGCAGATCCACCTGGGGAAACGTTTAAGCACATGTCGATGGTGAAATTTGATACACACCAGGATAACAATCCAGATTGTATGGATCTTAATTTGTTCATTATCTCTTGAGAAATTCAAAAAATATTTTAAAAATATAATGGTAAAGAAAGTGTAGGTGTGTGTGTGTGTGTGTGTGTGTGTGTGGTGTGTGTGTGTGTGTGTGTGGTGTGTGTGTGTGTGTGTGTGTGTGTGTGTGTGGTGGTGGGAGGGGGGGCTTCATGAATGTTTGTAGATATAAAGATATAGAACAATAGACAAATAATGGGGTCGATCGAGGATTTTTTTTTTTCAACTTTAAAAAATATTGCACAAGAGAATGAGTACCTGTGTTGGCAGAGGAGCGCACTCTCTGAGTAGCATTATATTATTCTTAAATGATTATTAACACATTGGGAAGAATTATTTGAAGCAGTCTGATTTGTATTAGTCTTCCACAGTGACACTAACTGGCTGTGATTTATTTTTTTATAAATAAATGAAATGCCATTATTGTGTGTAATTTGTCTATCCTGTGTGTGTGTGTGGTGTGTATACGTGCATGCGCGTGCAAGCTGTCACTGCTTGTGTGTAAAACCAAAGCTATAAGCTTCCGTCAGAGGAAAGTTGAGGTTTTTTGTTCGTTTACAGTGCAAAGAACAAACTGCTGACAAACTGATTTTTTGACAGCGACTGATGAGATTAAAAAGGATTCGCTGTCTGCCACCTCGCCCTGCCTCCAACAAAGCATCTCCCACATTACACAAACACACAACTCCTCTTTTTTTCATGAGAAAGGCGTGGAGGGCTCAGAAATAAACCTTCTGGGGGTGAAATTGTCATCAAAGCTCAACCTTTTTTTCCCTCACTCTTGTGAGTTTGTCAAGATTTTTCAGTCAGATTTTGGTCTGGTCCCCCCCCCCCCCCAGTGTTTCAAAAACTTTTTCTCAAATTCTGAGTATTCACACATGTACAATGACATTTTGACCCTTTATCTTTGATTTATTTCTGTGGACAGATTACACATCTTACATAATAACATGTTCGGCATCCACCTTGAAAATTCTCTTTAAAAAATTACACTACAGCTGAAGTATCATGATTCTGAACATTTTCATGACTCCTCTTTGCTGTAATAGGTTAGAATATGTTTAGGTATTAGGACATTGCTTTGAGGACGTCATTGATCATTTTCAATATTGATTACAAATGTAAATGAGTTCATCGCTCTGGAGCAGGTTTTCATCTAGGATGTGTCTGTACATTGCTGCATTCATCTTTCCCTCAATCCTGACTAGTCTCTCAATTCTTGCCACTGGAAAACATCCCCACAGCATGATGCTGCCACCACCATGCTCTGACAGAGTGACAATTGGGTTCTCTGTCACCTCCCTGACTAAGGCCCTTTTCCCCTGGTCACTCAGTTTAGATGGTCAGTCAGCTCTAGGAAGAGTTCTGGTGGATCTGAACTTCTTCCATTTATGGATGATGGAGGCCACTGTGCTCATTGGGACCTTCAAATCAGCGGAAATGCTTCTGCACCCTGCCCCAGATTTATGCCTCGAGACAGTTCTGTCTTGGAGGTCTACAGACAATTCCTTTGACTACATGCTTGGCTTGTGCTCTGACATGTACTGTCAACTGTGGGACCTTATATGTAGACAGGTGTGTGTCTTTCCAAATCATGTCCAATCATCTAAAAACAGGATGCACCTGAGCTCAGTTTTGAGCTTCATGGCACAGGCTGTGAAGGTTTCCCACACTGCTCCCCCTTCCCAAAAAGCCGCATTTCCAACACATCAGCTCATTCAAACATGACACACTCTGACGCCACAATCCAACATGTCTGCTCCAGCAATAACAGTAGCGAAAGCTGTAATTTTACTGGGGTTTTTTTTCAACACTTCTGTCTATTTTGTGTCCACTTTAATGAATCTTGCACACAGTACTCTTACTGCTGTCTGTGAACATGTTGCTGCAATATTATTTATGTATGAAATTCCACATAATATGTTGTTTATCTCCTGGCCCTGCTAATGTTGGCTAACTGGGTAGCTGTTGCTAACAACAGTGACTGGCTACACCATGTCGCAAACTGACCAGTAAATTAAAACACTAATGTAACGTCTGCGTCATCCGTCCTTTTCCAGAAAGTTTCTTTGATGGATCACATTTTTTGTAGCAGTCTATATTCTAAAATCTTGGAGGTGTTTTGACAGGAAGCAGAAAGTTCGACCACATTACACCCATTTTGGCATCTCTTCCTGTCCCTGTGAGATCAGATTTTAAGGTTCTGTTACTAACCTATAAAATTGTTCACAGACTAGCTCCTCCTTACTCCCTATGCTTAAACCCTACGTACCGGCCCGGGCTCTGCATTCTCAGGGTGCAAGGCACTTTGTGTCCCTAGGGTCACAGAGCTTTCTCTTATCATGCCGCTGTTTTGGGGAATGATCTCCCTACATCAATAAAAGTTGGATTCTGTAGAGACTTTCAAGTCCAGAGTTAAGACGCACTTATTTTCTCTTTCGTATGGCTAACATACTGGCGTAGTATGTTATTATTAGGGGAGGTGATGGTCTAGTGGTTAAGGTGTTGGGCTTGAGACCAGAAGATCCTGGGTTCAAATCCCCGCCTGACTGGAAAATCACTAAGGGCCCTTGGGCAAGGTCTTTAATCCCCTATTGCTCCTGGTGTGTAGTGAGCGCCTTGTATGGCAGCACCCTGACATCGGGGTGAATGTGAGGCATAATTGTAAAGCGCTTTGAGCGTCTGATGCAGATGGAAAAGCGCTATATAAATGCAGTCCATTTATTATGTTTTTACCCTTTTAAATTCATTGTATTAGTAAAGAGAGCGGGCCGCGGCCTCACCTTTATCTAAATTCTGGGTCTTTTATTGAAGCTTAGGGCTAGTGGGTGGCGATCATCTTTTCTTCTGTTTTTCTTGTTACTTAATGCTGACAAATTATACTGTGTTGTTTTTCTCATGCCTGATTCTGTTTTTTTTTCTCTCTGTTTGAGGTGCGGCTCCATCTGAAGATGGGGGTGGTGTCTAGATCTGCAACCCTCTCGTTCTGTGCACCGGCATGAACGCCCAAAATTTCCTGTATATTTGTTTTGTAATTTGTGTCAGTAACATGGCCCAAGCAGTGGGTCACCCCTTTGAGTCTGGTCTGCTTGAGGTTTCTTCCTCAAATCATCAGAAGCCGTTTTTCCTTACCGCTGTCACCTGTGTGCTTGCTCTGGGAGTTGGTAAGGTTAGACCTTACTTGTGTGAAGTGCCTTGAGGCCATATAAGGCTATAAATTAAAATAAATTGAAATTGAAATGGCGTGTGGAGAACAAAGAACTTAAAACTGTATTGCTGAACTTTAAACCTGCTTTGTGAGCAAACCAGCATAATTGTTTGTGAGCCAGTACTTTCGTTACGGTAAAAGAAACAACTTCATTATACAGCACAGTACAGAATTAAAGTCACACTCGTTTTTATCTCTGAGTGTTGCTCGTACACGCTCACTCTCCATCAGATGATGGGTTTGATTGGTTGACTGTAGGCCTGTGGCTGCAGATAATGCAGTGATGGCGAGATCTGTTTCTGGTGGTTGCAAACAATTCTTCGTTTATCTGGTGGAATTAATTTTCGCTGACTGCTGTCTTGATACTTTACGGTAATCAAAAGCAGGTTGGACTTTTCTGGTGAGAAAGTGAGCGATGTTTTAGCTCAGCGGTAAAAAAAAAAGAAAAAAAAAAACGCATGATGGCACTTTAAATAACGTGCTGTTTGTTCAGGATGCGTTCTTGTCATCAACCAGAGTTCTGGCTGTACGGAAAGTTGTGTGTGATCGATGTGTGTGCAAACAGTGAAAGGTTGTGGGTCACAGTGGATTTCCTGTTGTTTGTGGTTGACAATCACAACTGAAATAGTAAAAAAAAAAAAAAAAAAAAGTGGGCGAGAGAGAGAGAGAGAGAGACAGACCACCTGTTCTCTTCTTCTATCCTGTACAACTGACATGCAGTCACTCACAGCTCAGTAACTTTATTTTACTGTGTCATCATATTGTTTGTCTATAAGTTCTGCTGAGAGGCTTCTTTAAAGCCAAACCTATTCTGTGTGCGTGTTGGACTGCATCAGGTCTGACCATTTCAGTGATTCTGTTTGTCATGTTTGTGGTCAGAATTTCTTGGTGCAGCCACGAGTCACAGAACGTCCACTGTGGAGGTCTCACTGGAGCATTGTCTTTTTTGTAGGCTAAGATCTAAAAGCTTGAGGCTGTAATTACTGCCAAAGGTGCATCAACAAAGTATTGAGCAAAGGCTGTGAATACGTATGTACATGCAATTTCTGTTTTTTATTTTTAATAAATTTGCACAAAAAAAATTATGTCCAAAAAATTCGTCTTTGCAGCCCCTCTCAAGCTCCATCAGGTTGGATGGGATTTTCAGGTCTCTCCAGAGATGTTCAGTCGGATTCAGGTCTGGACTCTGGCTGGGCCACTCAAGGACATTCACAGAGTTGTCCTGAAGCCACTCTTTTGATATTTTGGCTGTGTGCTTAGAGTCATTGTCCTGCTGAAATATGAACTGTCGCTCCAGTCTGAGGTCAAGAGCGCTCTGGAGCAGGTTTTCATCCAGGATGTCTCTGTACATTGCTGCATTCATCTTTCCCTCAAGATTTGTTTCCCAGTTCCTGCTGCTGAAAAACATCCCCACAGCATGATGCTTCCACCACCATGCTTCACTGTAGGGATGATGCCTGGTTTCCTCCAAACATGACATCTAGCATTCACACCAAAGAGTTCAATCTTTGTCTCATCAGACAAGAAAATTTTGTTTCTCATGGTCTGAGAGTCCTTCAGGTGCGTTTTGGCAAACTCCAGGTGTGCTGCCATGTGACTTTACTAAGGAGTGGCTTCCGTCTGGCCACTCTACCATACAGGCCTGATTGGTGGATTGTTGCAAAGATGGTTGTTCTTCTGGAAGGTTCTCCTCTCTCCACCGAATAATGCTGGAATTCTGACAGAGTGGCCATCGGGTTCTTGGTCACATCCCTGACTAAGGCCCTTCTTCCTGATCACTCAGTTCAGACGGGCGGCCAGTTCTAGGAAAGTCCTGGTGGATCCAAACCTCTTCCATTTATGGATGATGGAGGCCACTGTGGTCATTTGGAACTCCAAAGCAGCAGAAATGTTTCTGTAGCCTTCCCCAGATTTGTGCCTTGAGACAATCCTGTCTCGGAGGTCTACAGACACTTCCTTTGACTTCATGCTTGGTTTGGGCTCTGACTGTCAACTGTGGGACCTTATATGTAGACAGATGTGTGCCTTTCCAAATCATGTCCAGTCAACTGAATTTACCCCAGGTGGACTCCAGTTAGCTGTTGAAACATTTCAAGGATGATCAGTGGAAACAGAATGCACTTGAGCTCATTTTTGAGCATCATCACAAAGGCTATGAATACTTATGTACATGTGATTCTTAATTTTTATTTTTAATCAATTTGCAAAATCTAAAAAAAAAAATCTTTCTGATATTGTCATTATGGGGTATTGTTGTGTGTAGAGGGAAAAAAATGAATTTCATCTGTTTTGGAACAAGGCTGTAACATAACAACATGTGGAAAAAGTGAAGCACTATGAATACTTTCAGAATGCACCGTCTGTTGTGAAAAGTGTAAGAACATGGACCCACAACAGGGGGCGCAAATGAACGGACAATGGAATAAGCCGAAAATATAACAATTTAATGTTGTGAATGTGCACAACAGAGCAACAGACAACACAATTGAGATCAACAGTCAAATTAGTCACAGTGATGTGTGAGCAGGCTCGAGGATAGAAGACGCCCGTCCAGAAAAGAGCCGGATCCCACACGCCTTCCACTTCCACCGGACCTGAAGCAACCCTGGAGCCACCAAGCGCTGGGTCCCCAGGTGGCCACTGCCTCCGGCTGTCAGATCGGGTACTGCTGGCAGGAAGAACAGACAGGTGATGGTGGGTGTGTGAACACCCAGCAAACAGTTCAGTATAAAGGTGAAAAGCACCTCCACCTCTCAATCACAATGTTTACGTGCAGATCTTGTTGGCAAAGTACGTAGCCTCCAACCGAGGAGCGGAGTACGCCAGCTCCCCACACACGACTACTCCATACAAACAGGAACGTCTGCATTAATACTAGTATACACAGAAGCAAGGACGTTACTAATGTGATACTTCAGCCTGAGTTGTTTACCTGTTCGGTAGACGATTTCTCGGCAGTGAGGTGAAGATGCTGCCCGGCTCTTATGGAGATGTGATTGGTGATGATGAGTGACAGCTGATGTTGTTAATGGGTGACAGCTGCCACTCCCGGTTGCTCCTGCGCCCTCTGGTGCCTGAAGCCCGCACTTCAGGCAGGGCGCCCTCTGGTGGTGGACCAGCAGTACCTCCTCTTCAGCGGCCCACACAACACTGTCCAGAATACACTGGTGGGATTCTATATCCCATCCAACACTGGAAAAATGTAAAAACAAAAAAAAAAAAAAAAAACATGGATGGAATTAAGTGATTGAAAAGCATATTTTTACATTTGTTTATATTCTATATGTTTTATTTATTTATATTTAGAAATGTAGTATCAATAGGTTAATTAATATGGCATTATACGAGGTCTGTTAGAAAAGTATCCGACCTTTTATTTTTTTCAAAAACCATATGGATATGAATCACGTGTGATTGCATCAGCCAAGCTTGAACCTTCGTGCGCATGCGTGAGTTTTTTCACGCCTGTCGGTTGCGTCATTCGCCTGTGAGCAGGCTTTGTGTGAGCAGTGGTCCACCCCTCTCGTCGGATTTTTATTGCAAATAAATGTCTGAACGATTTGGAGCTTTGCTGCATCAATTTTTTTCCAGAAACTGTGAGAGACCTCCAGGTGGACACCATTCGGAAAATTCAAATGGCTTTGAGGGACGATTTTATGGGGATTACACAGATTAAGGAGTGCTCCAGCCGGTTTAACGACCGCCCACAGCTGCTGAGAACGCGCCGCGCTCCGAGCGCCGATCGACAGGCTGAAACAACCAGATCATTTCCAACGTGAAGGCTTTGTTGATCCGGGACGTCATCTGACTTACACAAAAATGGCAGGAGACGTGGACATCAGTACTTTTTTGGCACATTCCACTGTTACAGGAGTTTTTTTCATGGAAAGAAAGGCAGACGGATGCCCCACCGTGCTGCTCATGGCGCAGCACAAAACCACCTCCGTGTTGGTCTCACAGGACGGCTTTGAGATGGCTTTCAGACGGCTGACGGTGGATTTTCAGTCGTGTGACTAACCGAGAAATTGAGCATGAGCTGTACATGCCAGAACATGTCCTGTGAGCCTTCACCACGGCGTTGCTTTGCGTCATGCGGCTTCACCGCGACGCACGGAATTCCTTCACTCGTCTGTCTCAATGTGCCGAAAAAGTGTTGATGTCCACGTCTTTCGCAATTCCTGTGCTAATCAGACGACGTCCCGGATAAAACACAGCATCCAGTGTGGAAATGAACGGCACATTCCACTGTTACAGGAGTTTTTGTCATGGAAAGAGGAGCGGAGGAATTCCGCGCGGCGCGGTGGAGCCGCATGGCACAAAACCGTGATGAAGCCTCACAGGACATGTTCTGGCATGTCCAGGCTCATCCACAATTTCTCGGATAGTCACGACTGAAAAACCACCAACAGCCGTCTGAAAGCCATCTCAAAGTCGTCCTGTGAGACCAACACGGAGGTGGTTTTGTGCCGCGCCATGAGCGGCACGGTGGCGCAATCCTCCGCTTTTCTTTCCATGAAAAAAACTCCTGTAACAGTGGAATGTGCCGAAAAAGTGATGTCCACGCCTTCTGCCATTTTAGTGGAAGTCAGACGACGTCAATGCACGCAGTAAAATCATCAGTGTAAAACTAAAAGACCATGTGAAATTATCACTGACAGTGTACATACGAGGTCTGTGAGAAAAGTATCCGACCTTTTTATTTTATGCAAAAATATATGGATTTGATTCATATGTTTTTACGTCAGTCAAGCTTGAACCTTCGTGCGCATGCGTGAGTTTTTTCCATGCCTGTCGGTTGCGTCATTCGCCTGTGGGCAGGCTTTGAGTGAGCACTGCTCCACCCCTCTCGTCGTTGTTTCATTGCGAGGAAATGGCGGAATGATTTGGGCTTTTTTTTCCATCAGAATTTTTTCAGAAACTGTTAGAGACAGGCAGCTGGAAACCATTCATTTCGGAGTGTTAAAGGACAAGTTGGGACATGTCCAGCTCTCCACAATTTCTCTTATACTCACTCGACTGGTAAGCACTGAAAGCCGAGATAGACATGTCCCAACTTGTCCTTTAACACTCCGAAACGAGGTGTTCCTTTGTCTCGCTTCATCAGCGAATCGGTCGTGAGGCACGAAGCCTCCGCGCGGCTTTCCATGACAAAATCTCTTGTTAAAAGTGAAATCTGCCAGAAAATGGCTGATGTCCAGCTCTTGTGACAACCAGAGAAATTGCACACGACGGTCCCAGCTCCACACAGCCATCCGTTTAGAAATGATGTGGTGGTTTCTGCCTCTCGATGGCGGCTCGGAGCGCGGCGCGCCATGCGCCATTGTGGGCCGTCCTTAAAGCTGTAGTAACACTCCTTATTCTCTGTGAAGCCCGTAAAATTTTCACCGAAAGCCAGATAAATTTTTTGAATGGTTTCCAGCTGCCTGTCTCTAACAGTTTCTGAAAAAATTCTGATGGAAAAAAAAGCCCAAATCATTCCGCCATTTCCTCGCAATGAAACAACGACGAGAGGGGTGGACCAGTGCTCACTTAAAGTCTGCCCACAGGTGAATGATGCAACCGACAGGCATGGAAAAACTCACGTATGCGCACAAAGGTTCAAGCTTGGCTGACGTAAAAACATATGAATCAAATCCATATATTTTTTGCATAAAATAAAAAGGTCGGATACTTTTCTCACAGACCTCGTATGGTCGCACTCTGGCCAGAGTTGTGTAACCCCAGACAAACAAATTGGGCTTGGGTGGTCTTGAACTGGGAACTTTTTTATTAGGAGGCAACCCTGCTTACTTTTGCAAAAATCTGCTCATTGGTTAAATGGTCTTTCTCACCATGTCAAGAAAGTCACTTTTTCATACTTGACTCCTTTATCCAGATCTGCCGTAAATTTTAGTTGAAATTTCTCCCAAATAAGGCAACCTTTTTAGTGAGCTGAATCACAATTTGTGCTATTATTGCCTTCACCAAGTAGTTTATGATTTTTTATTTTATTTATTTATTTATTTATTTATTTTTGCTGTTTGCCAGTTAGTTAGTTAGTTATGTTGTCAGTACAATATTTCAAAAAGACCTGAATAGATTTCCATGACATCTGGCATAGAAATAACTCCTGTTTTGAGGAAGAAGTGATTTTATTTTGGTGTATCAAGGGGCTGGATCTTGACTTTGATCCATGATCTTGAAATATTGATTGTGATTCCTTTGATCCTGATCCTGCTTTTGTCTTTTATTGTGATTCTGATTACAATAAATCTGTTCATGGTCAAAAGAGTCAATATTGGCAACATTGCTAATTCCAATTGTGAATATTGATTGCTGTCAAACAGACAGACAGACAAATGGCAATGAACCCTAAGTTCAGGATCAACGATGAGTGATCAGGATCACAGATCTGAATTGAAATTCATCAATCATGTCATTAGTGCTGATATTTAATGATTTCTGTTGACCCGACTTTCCTCACCAGTGAAAATGGGTTGACTTTTGAGTTGCCAAACTTAAATGAACAGAGACAGGAGTAAACATAAAGTCAATCAATCAATCAATCAATCAATTTTTTTTTTTATATAGCGCCAAATCACAACAAACAGTTGCCCCAAGGCGCTTTATATTGTAAGGCAAGGCCATACAATAATTATGTAAAACCCCAACGGTCAAAACGACCCCCTGTGAGCAAGCACTTGGCTACAGTGGGAAGGAAAAACATACCTTTTAACAGAAGAAACCTCCAGCAGAACCAGGCTCAGGGAGGGGCAGTCTTCTGCTGGGACTGGTTGGGGCTGAGGGAGAGAACCAGGAAAAAGATATGCTGTGGAGGGGAGCAGAGATCGATCACTAGTGATTAAATGCAGAGTGGTGCATACAGAGCAAAAAGAGAAAGAAACAGTGCATCATGGGAACCCCCCAGCAGTCTACGTCTATAGCAGCATAACTAAGGGATGGTTCAGGGTCACCTGATCCAGCCCTAACTATAAGCTTTAGCAAAAGGAAAGTTTAAGCCTAATCTTAAAAGTAAAGAGGTGTCTGTCTCCCTGATCCGAATTGGGAGCTGGTTCCACAGGAGAGGAGCCTGAAAGCTGAAGGCTCTGCCTCCCATTCTACTCTTACAAACCCTAGGAACTACAAGTAAGCCTGCAGTCTGAGAGCGAAGCGCTCTATTGGGGTGATATGGTACTACGAGGTCCCTAAGATAAGATGGGACCTGATTATTCAAAACCTTATAAGTAGAAGAAGAATTTTAAATTCTATTCTAGAATTAACAGGAAGCCAATGAAGAGAGGCCAATATGGGGGAGATATGCTCTCTCTTTCTAGTCCCCGCTAGTACTCTAGCTGCAGCATTTTGAATTAACTGAAGGCTTTTTAGGGAACTTTTAGGACAACCTGATAATAATGAATTACAATAGTCCAGCCTAGAGGAAATAAATGCATGAATTAGTTTTTCAGCATCACTCTCAGACAAGACCTTTCTAATTTTAGAGATATTGCGTAAATGCAAAAAAGCAGTCCTACATATTGTTTAATATGCGCTTTGAATGACATATCCTGATCAAAAATGACTCCAAGAATCGGAGAGAAAGAGTCTAACCAATACCGGCATCACTGAAAGCAGCCAAAGATAACGATACGTCTTTGGGATGGTTATGAGTAATTTTTTTCTCTAATAGTTAAAATTTTGTTAGCAACGAAAGTCATGAAGTCATTACTAGTTAAAGTTAATGGAATACTCAGCTCTATAGAGCTCTGACTCTTTGTCAGCCTGGCTACAGTGCTGAAAAGAAACCTGGGGTTGTTCTTATTTTCTTCAATTAGTGATGAGTAGTAAGATGACCTAGCTTTACGGAGGGCTTTTTATAGAGCAACAGACTCTTTTTCCAGGCTAAGTGAAGATCTTCTAAATTAGTGAGACGCCATTTCCTCTCCAACTTATGGGTTATCTGCTTTAAGCTACGAGTTTGTGAGTTATACACAGAGTCAGGCACTTCTGATTTAAAGCTCTCTTTTTCAGAGGAGCTACAGCATCCAAAGTTGTCTTCAATGAGGATGTAAAACTATTGACGAGATACTCTGTCTCACTTACAGAGTTTAGGTAACTACTCTGCACTGTGTTGGTATATGGCATTAGAGAACATAAAGAAGGAATCATATCCTTAAACCTAGTTACAGCACTTTCTGAAAGACTTCTAGTGTAATGAAACTTATTCCCCACTGCTGGGTAGTCCATCAGAGTAAATGTAAATGTTATTAAGAAATGATCAGACAGAAGGGAGTTTTCAGGGAATACTGTTAAGTCTTCTATTTCCATACCATAAGTCAGAACAAGATCTAAGATATGATTAAAGTGGTGGGTGGACTCATTTACATTTTGAGCAAAGCCAATAGAGTCTAATAATAGATTAAATGCAGTGTTGAGGCTGTCATTCTCAGCATCTGTGTGGATGTTAAAATCGCCCACTATAATTATCTTATCTGAGCTAAGCACTAAGTCAGACAAAAGGGCTGAAAATTCACAGAGAAACTCACAGTAACGACCAGATGGATGATAGATAATAACAAATAAAAACTGGTTTTTGGGACTTCCAATTTGGATGGACAAGACTAAGAGTCAAGCTTTCAAATGAATTAAAGCTCTGTCTGGGTTTTGATTAATAATAAGCTGGAATGGAAGATTGCTGCTAATCCTCCGCCTCGGCCCGGGCTACGAGCATTCTGACAGTTAGTGTGACTCGGGGGTGTTGACTCATTTAAACTAACATATTCATCCTGCTGTAACCAGGTTTCTGTAAGGCAGAATAAATCAATATGTTGATCAATTGTTATATCATTACCAACAGGGACTTAGAAGAGAGAGACCTAATGTTTAATAGACCACATTTAACTGTTTTAGTCTGTGGTGCAGTTGAAGGTGCTATATTATTTTTTCTTTTGAATTTTTATGCTTAAATAGATTTTTGCTGGTTATTGGTGGTCTGGGAGCAGACACCGTCTCTACGGGGATGGGGTAATGAGGGGATGGCAGGGGGAGAGAAGCTGCAGAGAGGTGTGTAAGACTACAACTCTGCTTCCTGGTCCCAACCCTGGATAGTCACGGTTGGAGGATTTAAGAAAATTGGCCAGATTTCTAGAAATGAGAGCTGCTCCATCCAAAGTGGGATGGATGCCGTCTCTCCTAACAAGACCAGGTTTTCCCCAGAAGCTTTGCCAATTATCTATTAAGCCCACCTCATTTTTTGGACACCACTCAGGACAGCCAGCAATTCAAGGAGAACATGCGGCTAAACATGTCACTCCCGGTCCGATCCTTGGCAGTGGTTAAAAAAAAACTGCAATCTACAGAACCGTGAACCACCATGTGTAAAGAAAATACAGGCACACTCACAGTTCAATATATATGAGTTTATCTTCTCTTTAAATCTGTGTTGAGGTTGTTTGGTTCTGTTCCATTTTGTGATTATTATTTCATTTGTTCGTTATATTTTTTTTTTATAATCCTTTTGTCATTGTCATACTTTTACAACCCCAATTCCAATGAAGTTGGGATGTTGTGTGAATGTAAATAAACACAGAATACACACACACACACACACACATGCACACACTCATCTTCAACCGCTTAGTCCAAGTAAGGGTCACAGAAACAGAATACAATGATTTGCAAATCTTTTTCAAACTATATTCAATTGAATACACCACAAAGACAAGCTATTTAATGTTCAAACTGATAGACTTTTTTTGTTTTTGTGCAAATATTTGCTCGTTTTGAAATGGATGACTGCAACACGTTTCAAAAAAGCTGGGACAGGGACAACAAAACAGGTGAGTGTCATGACTGGGTATAAAAGGAGCCTTTTGGCATCCCCAAAAGGCTCGGCCGTTCACAAGCAAAGATGGGGCAAGGATCACCACATTGTGAACAACTGTGTGAAAAAATAGTCCAACAATTTAACAACAATGTTTCTCAGAGTTCAATTGCAAAGAATTTAGGGATTCCATCATCTACAGTCTGTAATATAATCAGAAGATTCAGAGAACCTGGAGAACTTTCTACACATAATCGGCAAGGCCGAAAACCAACATTGAATGCCCGTGACCTTCGATCCCTCAGGCAGCACTGCATTAAAAACCAACATCATTGCGTAAAGGATCTTACCGCGTGGGCTCAGGAACACTTCAGAAAAAAGGTGATGTAACACAGTGGTAAACATACCCAAGGTTGGGTAGGATTACTTTGAAAGAATACATGTGGATTACATGTATGTATGTACATACATTTGCATTACTTGTAATCTGATTACTTTTGGATTACATTTCAAAGTAATCCTACCAAACCCTGAACATACCACTGTCCCAGCTTTTTTTAAACATGTTGCAGGCATCCATTTCAAAATGAGTAAATATTTGCACAAAATCTATTAAGTTTATCAGTTTGAACATTAAATATCTTGTCTTTGTGGTGTATTCAGTTGAATATAGTTTGAAGAGAATTTGCAATTCATTGTATTCTGTTTTTATTTACATTTACACAACGTCCCAACTTCATTGGAATTGGGGTTGTATTTTATGCTTAATTTTTTACTAATGTAAAATAATTCCTGAGCCTCTGTCAGTGTAAAATATGACATAACTCCTGAGTTAGATATAAAAGTTTACTGTATTAATGTAAAATCATGAGTATACTTTGTACTGTATCACTTTTAAAAGATGTTCATAGCTAATGCACTAATGTGTGCCTGTTTTTTGCTGCTGCAGCAGGCATTGGGCCCAAGAAGACTCATTTGAGTAAGTCTTCTGTTATTCTGTGCACAAGAGTATGTGTGAATGTGCAGTTGCATTTGTATCTGCATCTGTACTGTATGTGCTGATGACATTGCTTGTGTTTGTGCTAGATATTTGTGCATGCACTGTGGTTTAACTTTATAGTTAGTGAATATACAACATTGCACCTGTTCAGACACACACACTTTCACAAACACACACACACACTAGTGGCACTTGCAGCAGTTGGACCATTAACAACACATTGTGAATGCTGCACCTGTGCTCTACACACACAGACACACACACATGCACACGCACACTTTTGCGTTTTGGCATCTGAATGCAAACGGTAGAGATAGCATCGCTTCTTTTTATAAATTGTTTGGTTTAACACTTTACGCCAAAAGTTCAGCACACCTGCATGCGATTTGATGTGTATTATGCGCAACATCTTTTAGCTTTATGTAACAGGTTTCGATGATAAATAAAAGTGCTCCTAAATCATGAGGATGATAGTGATGGCTTTTGGTTGTGAGTGAGTGTGCCTTTATGCAAATGCATGTTGCTCTGTGACACCAGAGAGGAGGAGAATGTTTCGGAAGTGGTTTTGCACGTTAGCAGGATGGGAGGTTTGGAGAGCCACGGTGGTCTTGTGTGGTTCTCAACATCAGACAGGTGCTGAGATGGAGGAATGATAGAGAGAACAACTTTAATTCAGAGTCTGTTCTGACAAAGATGAAGCCTAGAAATAATCCAAAAATGAATATCCACCATTTCTTACTGCAATAAGGGTCACGCGGGGGGGGGGCTGGAGGCTATTCCAGCAGTCATAGGGCACGAGGCGATGTGCCTCGGGGTAGGACATCAGTCGTTGCAGTGCTGATGATGATAAGGCTGAAAAGAAACATCTAGATGACATCAGGAGCAATACTCTTAATTTGCCATTCGATTTGCATTCCTGTCCTCACCTATGTCAATCATAACATTGGGTGAAGGTCATGGACACAAGTGGTGGAGATGAGATTTCCTCTGTCGGGTACCTGGGCTCATGTTCAGCACAGGGTGGGAAGCTCGAAGCTCTGGGGAACAACCAGGAGACACTGGAGGGATTACATTTCCCAGATGTCTTGGGAATACCTCAGGGTCTCCCTGGGGCAGTTAGAGGACTTTGCCAAGGACAGGGAAGTGTGGGTTGAGCTGCTTGGTCTCAACCTAGGCTTTGAAGGATTATGTAAAAAAAAAAAAAATAAAGCCTACTTTACAGATTCTCAACAAATTTGCACCACCGATAGATATTAGGGCATGGAAGATTCCACTGAATTTTGGAGGTGATCCAGAAATCTCAGATTGCAGTAAGCAGCTGTGGTTGCCAGACTAATTCTGTGAAAAAACTAAAATAGCTAAATGAGATTGAGATTTCATTAGACTTCTTCCATTTTGCTTGGAGTCATCATCACAGGAGTTTCAATGTGTGATCCACTTGTTGATTTTCTAACACAACCTCAGCTCTACAAGAACAATAGATATACAGTATGATGGTTGGGAGGGAATTGCACCAACTGTGTACACCATTGCTCACTGTGCAGTGCACTTATGCACTGATCAAATTTACTCATCTGTTTTAGCCTACTGATAGGGCCTACTCAACTCTGAACGGGGGCAGCACAGAGGATTAGTGGTTCGCACTGCTGCCCCACAACACGAAGGTCCTAAGTTCACTTCCCATCTGATCCTTTCTGTGTGGAGTTTGCATGTTCTCCCCATGTTTATGTGGGTTCCCTCTGGGTTCTCCGGCTTCCTTCCATTTGCAAAGACATGCAGGTTAGATAAACTGGTGACTCTAAATTGACCATAGATTTGAGTGAAAGTGTGCATGTGTTTGTCTGTCTGTATGTGGCCCTGTGATAGACCGATGACCTATCCAGGGTGTACCCTGCCTCTCGCCCAATGACTGCTTGACATCAACCCTTAATTGGAATAAGGGGTCCTAGTGAGTGAATGATATAGAAACAAAATGACATGATGTTTTTCTAAATTCTTCATATTAACAAGAAGTCTGTTTCAAACTGAGCTGACCAGAGCAGTCGGCTGAAACAGATGAGTTGTTGACTAATACATTAGTGCACGTTCGCAGGATACAGTATACGGTGCATGCAGTTAGTGTACCGGTACTTGCCTTCCATAGTAAGAGTACCCACCTGGCAACTCTAGCTGACAGCTGGTTATTGTCAATTAAAACAGAAATTTGTTACAGTGTGATCAGTTGGTTCAGTTCTTTAATTACAGTTAACAAATAACAATAAAAACAATCCTTCCATCACTGAATTGCAACAATGATCACATGTTTAGAAACTCAGATGAAGACATGAATGTAAATTTTAGTGATGCAAATAAAAAAAAATAAAAAAAAATCTTAAAAAATGATTTAAGTTCTGAGGATGACTCATAAGGAGTTGAGACAATATAAAGCTATTCTGTGTCATGTGGTCAAAGATGAGGGGGTGAAGGATAACTGCGAACACACAGGGAAAAAAGTACCTTGAGAGAGAGAGACAGAGTTAGATGAGGGGACAGTCCCCCTTCTCTGTGTCTGTGTCTCTATCTCCCTCTCTCTCTGTCTCTCACACACACAGATGAAGGTGAGGCGGTGACTGATACTCATAAGTCTGAATGTGTGTGCTGAAGTCACAGAGAACACCAAAGCCAGCTCGCTAAAGGACCAACAACAAAAGAGTGACAGACTAGGTGGTGCAAAGACGGTCACGCAAAGTGTGTCAATTGTTAGACAAAGTGAGAGGAGCTGTGTGTTTGTGAAAGTGGGACAGACGCCTGAGACGAGTGGAGGAGTGAGGATGATGCGAGGTAGGAATGAAGTTCTTTAGTGTGTGTGTTTGTGTGTGTGTGTGTGTGTGTGTGTGTGTGTGTGTGTGTGTGTGTGTGTGTGTGTGTGTGTGTGTGTGTGTGTGTGTGTGTGTGTGTGTGTGTGTGTGTGTGTGTGGGAAGTACAATCAAACATTTTATCAATTGGATCCATGTTTATGTCACTTTCTGTCCTCGTTTCTCTCCAAGCCGCCCTAGTGTCACGTCTGCAAACACACTGCAACCTGATGCTGCGCTGTATTATTAGTAAAAGTCATCTTTCGGTTCCAGTGGGACATTATTGGTGTAAAACAACAGATTGAACTTTAGCTTTAAGTTGATTTCTATTTTCAACATTTTGGTTCATTTTTGAAGCTGGACTGGACTAAAGAGTGAAGTGTAAACATTTTTACATTCACTCTTTACATTCACATTTTTTCTTTTCCATACAGCTTTAATATTGCTGCAAAATCTTGCCAAGCAAATAACCATTTTAAGAGATATCACATTGATTGCACACAAAAAAATACTGCATTTATTTGTGTATGAAAACATGTTCTCATTCTCAGAGATTCTGGTAAGTTTCGAAGCTGACTACTTTATTAGAGGCTAACTGCTTTTTATTTGTTGTTTTAACTTTACATATAGTCATAGAGAATATTGCATGTTTATATTCCTTTTATGTTTGTATGGTTTTATAATATCAAAAAAGGCTGCTTTATTGACAATAACCATTGTGTACTTTAATCTCAAATTGAGAACAAATCTCCACAACCTGATCTAAAATAAGTCAAAAGTATAAAACACAAAATAATAGAGTGCATATATATACCACCACATTTAATATAACACATTAAATCATCACTTTTCCAGCCACTTGGTTTTAAATGTGACAGATGTTTGAGGCAAGAATATTCCCAAGTCAATGCCTATAAAATAAACAAATAAATAAATAAATAAATAGTAACAGCAGTGGTAGTGATTTTTTTCAAAAATCCATCAAAACACAATTTAAGAAATTGTAGAATTTATCTAAAAATTAAAAAAGAAAATGAATACATAAAACAATGGATTACAAATAATTATAAATTATAATGAAATTGATACAATATACATAAACATAAAATGATACATAAACATTCATCATCACTTTTACAGTTAGCTTTAGAAATGTCAGAGGGTGGATGCCAGAAATTTTCCAAGTCACTGACTATCTGCTGGAGTTCATTCAGTCATGACGAAAATATAAAAACAATATGCCAGTAAAATGCCAAAAGCAGGCCATCCTCAAAAACTGAGTCACCATCTATGAAGGAGATCATCATGGGAGCCAGAAACAGACCCATGACAACTCTGAAGAAGCAAGCATCAGCGGCCATGATTTGAGAGACTGTATATGAAACTTTTTGCCCTGTTGCTTCACCAGTCACAGCTGGCGACATGAAGATCATCTTCAACTTTTCCAGAAGGCACATTAGAAACTGTAGCCTAGGTTGAATTACTTTTCTTTTTATAATTATTTTTATTCTTATTTTTGTGTGCGTTTCTCTGTGACAAATATAAAGTTGTGAAGCAACAAGCAAAAGCTGTGCGTACAATCTCCAGTCACAGCCACTGAAGCTTGAAACTGCTTAAAGACTTGTCACACATGTTGTGGTGGCTTCCCTCACCTGTTTCCTTCATGCACGTCACTCTAGTTATTTTTTAGGATGGGCTGCTTTAGGTATCTTTAACACGCTGTGCCAAAATTTTCATGTTCATAATGGTTGCATTTAACGAAACGTCACAGCATCAGGATGTTTAATCTCTTTGCTGATTTGTCTAATGCCAGCTGGCTGTAAATGTGATGGTTTTGTCCATTATATTGAAGATACCAGCATGTGTGCAATCCATTATTTTATGATTTATAGATTAATTTTAAAATTTTGTATTTAAAAAAAAATTTCTTGATGAAAGTAATAAAAACACCTAATCCTCAAGGGGGTGAATTATGTTTTTTCGTAGGCTTTGTATGTGTTTCAGTTTGATGGTTTTGGAACATGACTAAATGTTGAGCTGCCTTTGATGAGTTTAAGATTTGAATCACACGGCAGATATTTCTATTCGCTCTCACTCCCACATATACAGTGCACCTCAGGGCATGTCGGCTGCTCAGGTTAAATGGGAAGAAGAGCTTAGAAATTTTAGATCTTTGCAAAATGCTTTTTGCTTGCAGTCACCAAATATTTACAATGAGTTTTTGCAAAAGGCTAATCAAACCAAAACGAATGAATGAACTGAAAGTCATGCAATTGTAACAGGGTTAAAAAGGGCTGGTCACACAGCCACATCACAAAAAAAATAAGGATGGGACTCAGAGAGAGCTTCTCTGCACCTGTGTGCAACAATAAAGACCATTTTGCGCTGGCATTCACAAAATGATTGCATCAAAAATCATATGTATCTGCATGCAGTTTTATTTGTTGATAATTTGATAATTATCAACAAATTGGATTATAATTGGATTTGTTTTTGAGAATTTGATTATGTTGGAAAATGCGCCATCACACGAAGACAGTAAGATAAAGAAATGATGTAGAATCTGCACCAAGATCCCACTGTCACTCTTTCTCAGACATTGGTTGAGAATCTCTTGAGTTTTCATGCCAGCACCCAAACACCCATCACCACATAACCTTACTACATGGAGCCATTACTGATTAATACGCAACAAAAATATAACTGCAACACTTTTGCTTTTGGTGTAATCATGCCAGGCCAGGACTGCCCTGTGCAGCTTCTTCACCTAAGACCTTTTTTCTTTTTTTTTCCCAAAATGAGCTGCACATTTTAGGGTGGTCTTTTTGACCGGTTAATGGATGGATTATCTTCTCAAGGGTGAAATGCACATTAACACGGGTTTAAATAAATTAGTGAACAATTTTCAAGTGGAGCAAACCTTTTTTTTTCATCTTATATTTGAACTCATGAAAATTGGGAGCAGATTGTAATACAATATCTGGGATGTTTTACAATCAGGGTGTACTCTGATGACAAGGTAGAAATGACCAACAAAGTTTATTTTGCCATACATGGAACTACTTCTGACCTATCAGCAGCAATGGTCATTTGGTTTGATATCGCCATTTGTTTACCTGCAGAACTCTAATTATACCAGTTTTTACCAAAATATCTGTCATTTCCATGATGTCTGAATTTGATGGGCTGCCAGAACCATTATTTATTTAGTAGGTAACCACTAAATGGACTAATTTCCCTATCAAAGCCTACTGTAGAACAATCTAACTCCAAGGATCATTGCCCAGTAGGGAAATGACTTGAAACAGACATTCAAAAATAAAATGTCTTGTCTCTCAAAAATGTCCTCTCCGGAAATAGAGTGCATTTCAAACTCAAGCATCAGTGTTATGTCAATAATAAGTTTTAATAAGATTTTAATAAGAGGTAATCATTATCTGTGATGCCACAAAAAGATGTGTAACAAATGTCTTCAATATTGGGATGGACCTCTCCGTCTGTCAAAAACTGTCCTCTCCGGAAATGCTTATACTCCATCACTATTTGAGAATGCAGAAACACAATAGCAGTTGTGTACTTTGTGGGGACATACATACCATCGACTTTTTAGTAGACAGTGTATATGGGTAGATTGCACTAATCTTAGTCTGTATAATTTACACAGCAATGATCTTGGTCAAAACTAGTCTGCTCCGGAAAGGTTATCCTTGTTATTTTCAATCTTGAAATAAATATATATGCAAATATCTGACAGGCCTGAAACTTTGGGCATTTACGTACTCCAGTCAGCAGTTAGATGTGGATGAAAAATTTGACCAAAGTAACCATTTTGATTTTTTTGGTGTCAGTGACACGTGTACCCTGACTGTGAAACAGCCCGTCTGAGAAAGAGGAGAATAAGATAATAATAATAATAGCAGCATTTTTTCCAATATCAGACGCAAGGTTGGGTAGGATTACTTTGAAATGTAATCCAAAAGTAATCAGATTACAAGCAATCCAAATGTATATACATACATACATGTAATCCACATGTATTCTTTCAAAGTAATCCTACCCAGCCTTGATCAGATGACAAACCTTCAGTCGTATCAAAAGAACAGAAAAGAAGTTGCAGCAACACAATATTTCACCACCGTAAATACCTGATCCACATTGCAGAAATGGAGACTGCTAGAGCCACAGCTCTTAATATTTTCTTAATCAACCAATTAGTTGTTTGGTCCATGAAATGGGAGAAAGTGGTGAAAAATATCAGTTTTCTGAAGCCCAAAGTGATGTCCTCAGATGTCTTGCTTTTTGCACAACTTAAATATTTTCATGTTATTGGCAAACTGGAGCAAAGAATAAAGAAAATATTTGTGTTTCAGAAGCTGTGTGTTTTTAAAAAAAAGACTCAAAATGAACAATCGATTATTGAAGTAGTTTAATAGATTCAGATTCAGGTTATTTTATTCCAGACATGTCAAAAACTAAATGAACAAAACATTATAAATACACCCACATCTACATATCTTTAACACCAAAGAGATTGAAATATATCTATACATATACATATACACATATACACACATACATACATATTTACATATGCACATACTACCATACCTTTTCATATATGCACATACACATGTTTAAGCATATACATATAACCCATTTCAAATGACTTTTTCATTTTTACTTTTTGTGAATAGACATTTACAAATAAGTTAAATAAGAGTATTCAATAGTAAATTAAATAAATATTTTCCCAATGTTTATACCCTATCTATATACCCATACCATGCACATATAATATACCTACACACATATGAATACATGTACGCCCATTAGTTGAAAATGTATTTATTACTTGATTACTAATCCATTAATTACTGCAGCCCCAGAGATTACATTTAAATGTTTTTCTAAATGATAAATTGTTTCACAGCATACAGCATGCTTTAAAACTGACCTCCACCCTTTGATTTCTGTCACCGTACATGTATACAGCAACATGTCGGTTACACTATTGAAAACAAAAAAAGACTAACAAACATCATCTAAATAATGACATCTGGTGGCTCATCATCAAAGTTTGGTGTCTTCTTCCTTTACAGCAATTGATATTTTCATTAAAACATGTCAGTTAAAATGAATAAATAAATAAATTTGACTTTGTTTTCAGTTTTGTCATAAAGTTTGAAAAATGGCCTAAAATTTGTAAAAACTACTGCAGTGCTCGTACGAAGTTTGTATTCCTCGAGAAAATTGGAGGCTAAAAAATTAAACAAAGACCATCACCAGGTCAATACTGCATAATTCTGCCAAATCCACCACCAGACCAACTGAATCGTAAATAAAGTGTTGTGAAATGCCACCACCAGAATGCAGTGCTTTCAAATGCCACCAGTTGTAATATAAATAAAAAAAAATCATAATAAATGAATATACCTGTACAGTATTTAGCACAGTGCTTTCATTTTCCCTCAAAATATTTTATTATACAAACATTATATATATATATATAAATACATTTTGACAGAAATCCGTTTACAAACAGAGGTTCTGCAGGACAGAGACACCACGGAGGGTGCCATCTTGGAAGTACTAATGTTACAATGTCAAAATAAAGGATTAATGTCCAAATAAAGGTTTTGAAAATTAATCCCCAAAATTTTCATCATAAAGGATTCACATCACCATGCCATGCGCAAGTCATATCCGAAAGCTGAGGTCTGTCTGACAAACAGTCAGAGAGATATGCGAGCCACATACCCACACACAGACATTTCTTGCTTTATAGATAGATGTAAACAAAAGTAAAAGAAAACAAAACAAAACCACATGATTTAATTTAGATGTTAGTCTTCATTTATCTGACCTAATTTTTAATGTCATATGGAGGTGGAACCTATCCCAGGCAGGGTACACCCTGGACACCAGTCACGGCCAATATAAAGTTTCCAGTTCATGTGCCCTGCATGTCTTTGAAGTGGTCCATGCACTACGCGTCAGAAGTGGAGTCCACAGTGACATCAACCTGATATTACAAGAAGCAAATGTAGCTGAAAGAAGGCAATATTTTTTAGATGTTCTTTTTGCTACTCTCCCTGCACGCCTGTCCTTAGTACTAGCAAAAATGCTCAAACCCGTCTCTACACACACGTGTAAATGCACAAAAACTTGCAGATGGTTTTAGATGGTGCAAAGATGCTGCATCCTATCGCAGGGCTGCAGCTGTTTGTGTAGATACAGTGTGCACGGCACAAAACCAAAGAGGCTCCTTCGACATAAAAAAAAGTAACGTTTTCTGTCTTCACGCCAGGTGGGAAGCAATGATCTAATTCTCTCGGCAAACACACACTTGAAGGTTTTACGTCTTTGTTGTCGTGTTGGGGGGATTCCTGTGTACATTCTTATAAAGTTTCTTTATCACAAAGGATTTCCCTGTTCCTCTGGTTTTAAACGTTTGAACGACACCTCCAAACGCAGCGACGCATTTGGGTTCAGATCAAAGCGCCCATCAAAATCGTAGTTGACACATTCCCCTTGAAAATATGGCAAACCAAATGCGACAGTTGAGCTGATTCATAATATCCTCTGCAAATCTCTAAACATTGCTGCTTTCTCACACCAACAGATCTAACATGCACTTGAATATAAAGTACTAATAAATTAATATTGTATTAATGGGCACTCTGGTGGACTTTTTCTGTATTTTTGGTTCTTCTGTATTATCAAATTATGAATTGTTAAAACTAAAACTGTGATGATGTCTTCTTGTTTGTGTCTTATGTTTAATACTAAAAGAAAACATTAACTTTTTAATAATAAATAATAATTAATATATTTTTAATGTTTCATTTATAAAAGAAGCAAAAAATTCACATATTGAGCATATGAATTAGAAAATGCTATATAACAAATATATATATATTTTTTTATTTTATTGATGGTTTCTCACTTCTTGATTTATGTATTCTGTCTATTTTACATTTTTAAAATACCTGCTGTAGATATGTTACAAGATAGCATAAGGAAAAACAAGCTCTGTTATTTATTTATTTATTTATTTATTTATTTTGATGGCTCTTGTGAATCCACTTCAGTGTTGAAAACTGCAGATCAATAATGTATATGAGTGTGATATTAATATTTAAAAATGTAATTTTTTAAATTAGAATAGAATCCATTTCAGGTATTTTATTAATGTTATAAGTATTAATTAATTTGGTTAGACAGTTTACGTATTTCCCACATTTTAAAATGTACAACTGTTTACACTTTTTGAAAATTTTCTTTTTTCTTTACCTTATGAAAGTGTGATCCGTAATAAATGCTAAATTAAAAGTTCTTTTTAAAAATCTTTTAGTGAGACCTTAATCACAATCCATTGGAAACGACTGTTAGCACTGGTGATATTCTCAGTGCTGTTTGTCTGTTAACAGGATTATGCAAAAACTAGTAAACCAATTTTCAGAAAACTTGGTGAAAGAGTGCGATATGGGCCAGTGGGAAAAATGTTAACTTTTGGAGCTGATATGACTAAAGGGACAGAACCTGGATTTTTTTATTTAGTTACTTTTTCCTCCCACATTCCTTAACATTATGAGACGGCATTTTACAACACTGTGGTGAATTTCTCAGGAGATAATGCACAGCAGATCCACCTGAGGGGAAACGTTTAAGCACATGTCGATGGTGAAATTTGATACACACCAGGATAACAATCCAGATTGTATGGATCTTAATTTGTTCATTATCTCTTGAGAAATTCAAAAAATATTTTAAAAAATATAATGGTAAAGAAAGTGTAGGTGTGTGTGTGTGTGTGTGTGTGTGTGTGTGTGTGTGTGTGTGTGTGTGTGTGTGTGTGTGTGTGTGTGTGTGTGTGTGTGTGTGTGTGGTGGTGGGAGGGGGGGCTTCATGAATGTTTGTAGAGATATAAAGATATAGAACAATAGACAAATAATGGGGTCGATCGAGGATTTTTTTTTTTTCAACTTTAAAAAAATATTGCACAAGAGAATGAGTACCTGTGTTGGCAGAGGAGCGCACTCTCTGAGTAGCATTATATTATTCTTAAATGATTATTAACACATTGGGAAGAATTATTTGAAGCAGTCTGATTTGTATTAGTCTTCCACAGTGACACTAACTGGCTGTGATTTATTTATTTTTTATAAATAAATGAAATGCCATTATTGTGTGTAATTTGTCTATCCTGTGTGTGTGTGTGTGTGTGTGTATACGTGCATGCGCGTGCAAGCTGTCACTGCTTGTGTGTAAAACCAAAGCTATAAGCTTCCGTCAGAGGAAAGTTGAGGTTTTTTGTTCGTTTACAGTGCAAAGAACAAACTGCTGACAAACTGATTTTTTGACAGCGACTGATGAGATTAAAAAGGATTCGCTGTCTGCCACCTCGCCCTGCCTCCAACAAAGCATCTCCCACATTACACAAACACACAACTCCTCTTTTTTTCATGAGAAAGGCGTGGAGGGCTCAGAAATAAACCTTCTGGGGGTGAAATTGTCATCAAAGCTCAACCTTTCTTTTCCCTCACTCTTGTGAGTTTGTCAAGATTTTTCAGTCAGATTTTGGTCTGGTCCCCCCCCCCCCCCAGTGTTTCAAAAACTTTTTCTCAAATTCTGAGTATTCACACATGTACAATGACATTTTGACCCTTTATCTTTGATTTATTTCTGTGGACAGATTACACATCTTACATAATAACATGTTCGGCATCCACCTTGAAAATTCTCTTTAAAAAATTACACTACAGCTGAAGTATCATGATTCTGAACATTTTCATGACTCCTCTTTGCTGTAATAGGTTAGAATATGTTTAGGTATTAGGACATTGCTTTGAGGACGTCATTGATCATTTTCAATATTGATTACAAATGTAAATGAGTTCATCGCTCTGGAGCAGGTTTTCATCTAGGATGTGTCTGTACATTGCTGCATTCATCTTTCCCTCAATCCTGACTAGTCTCTCAATTCTTGCCACTGGAAAACATCCCCACAGCATGATGCTGCCACCACCATGCTCTGACAGAGTGACAATTGGGTTCTCTGTCACCTCCCTGACTAAGGCCCTTTTCCCCTGGTCACTCAGTTTAGATGGTCAGTCAGCTCTAGGAAGAGTTCTGGTGGATCTGAACTTCTTCCATTTATTAATGATGGAGGCCACTGTGCTCATTGGGACCTTCAAATCAGCGGAAATGCTTCTGCACCCTGCCCCAGATTTATGCCTCGAGACAGTTCTGTCTTGGAGGTCTACAGACAATTCCTTTGACTACATGCTTGGCTTGTGCTCTGACATGTACTGTCAACTGTGGGACCTTATATGTAGACAGGTGTGTGTCTTTCCAAATCATGTCCAATCATCTAAAAACAGGATGCACCTGAGCTCAGTTTTGAGCTTCATGGCACAGGCTGTGAAGGTTTCCCACACTGCTCCCCCTTCCCAAAAAGCCGCATTTCCAACACATCAGCTCATTCAAGCATGACACACTCTGACGCCACAATCCAACATGTCTGCTCCAGCAATAACAGTAGCGAAAGCTGTAATTTTACTGGGGTTTTTTTTCAACACTTCTGTCTATTTTGTGTCCACTTTAATGAATCTTGCACACAGTACTGTCTTACTGCTGTCTGTGAACATGTTGCTGCAATATATATTTATGTATGAAATTCCACATAATATGTTGTTTATCTCCTGGCCCTGCTAATGTTGGCTAACTGGGTAGCTGTTGCTAACAACAGTGACTGGCTACACCATGTCGCAAACTGACCAGTAAATTAAAACACTAATGTAACGTCTGCGTCATCCGTCCTTTTCCAGAAAGTTTCTTTGATGGATCACATTTTTTGTAGCAGTCTATATTCTAAAATCTTGGAGGTGTTTTGACAGGAAGCAGAAAGTTCGACCACATTACACCCATTTTGGCATCTCTTCCTGTCCCTGTGAGATCAGATTTTAAGGTTCTGTTACTAACCTATAAAATTGTTCACAGACTAGCTCCTCCTTACTCCCTATGCTTAAACCCTACGTACCGGCCCGGGCTCTGCATTCTCAGGGTGCAAGGCACTTTGTGTCCCTAGGGTCACAGAGCTTTCTCTTATCATGCCGCTGTTTTGGGGAATGATCTCCCTACATCAATAAAAGTTGGATTCTGTAGAGACTTTCAAGTCCAGAGTTAAGACGCACTTATTTTCTCTTTCGTATGGCTAACATACTGGCGTAGTATGTTATTATTAGGGGAGGTGATGGTCTAGTGGTTAAGGTGTTGGGCTTGAGACCAGAAGATCCTGGGTTCAAATCCCCGCCTGACTGGAAAATCACTAAGGGCCCTTGGGCAAGGTCTTTAATCCCCTATTGCTCCTGGTGTGTAGTGAGCGCCTTGTATGGCAGCACCCTGACATCGGGGTGAATGTGAGGCATAATTGTAAAGCGCTTTGAGCGTCTGATGCAGATGGAAAAGCGCTATATAAATGCAGTCCATTTATTATGCTTTTTACCCTTTTAAATTCATTGTATTAGTAAAGAGAGCGGGCCGCGGCCTCACCTTTATCTAAATTCTGGGTCTTTTATTGAAGCTTAGGGCTAGTGGGTGGCGATCATCTTTTCTTCTGTTTTTCTTGTTACTTAATGCTGACAAATTATACTGTGTTGTTTTTCTCATGCCTGATTCTGTTTTTTTTTTCTCTCTGTTTGAGGTGCGGCTCCATCTGAAGATGGGGGTGGTGTCTAGATCTGCAACCCTCTCGTTCTGTGCACCGGCATGAACGCCCAAAATTTCCTGTATATTTGTTTTGTAATTTGTGTCAGTAACATGGCCCAAGCAGTGGGTCACCCCTTTGAGTCTGGTCTGCTTGAGGTTTCTTCCTCAAATCATCAGAAGCCGTTTTTCCTTACCGCTGTCACCTGTGTGCTTGCTCTGGGAGTTGGTAAGGTTAGACCTTACTTGTGTGAAGTGCCTTGAGGCCATATAAGGCTATATAAATTAAAATAAATTGAAATTGAAATGGCGTGTGGAGAACAAAGAACTTAAAACTGTATTGCTGAACTTTAAACCTGCTTTGTGAGCATAAACCAGCATAATTGTTTGTGAGCCAGTACTTTCGTTACAGGTAAAAGAAACAACTTCATTATACAGCACAGTACAGAATTAAAGTCACACTCGTTTTTATCTCTGAGTGTTGCTCGTACACGCTCACTCTCCATCAGATGATGGGTTTGATTGGTTGACTGTAGGCCTGTGGCTGCAGATAATGCAGTGATGGCGAGATCTGTTTCTGGTGGTTGCAAACAATTCTTCGTTTATCTGGTGGAATTAATTTTCGCTGACTGCTGTCTTGATACTTTACGGTAATCAAAAGCAGGTTGGACTTTTCTGGTGAGAAAGTGAGCGATGTTTTAGCTCAGCGGTAAAAAAAAAAGAAAAAAAAAAAACGCATGATGGCACTTTAAATAACGTGCTGTTTGTTCAGGATGCGTTCTTGTCATCAACCAGAGTTCTGGCTGTACGGAAAGTTGTGTGTGATCGATGTGTGTGCAAACAGTGAAAGGTTGTGGGTCACAGTGGATTTCCTGTTGTTTGTGGTTGACAATCACAACTGAAATAGTAAAAAAAAAAAAAAAAAAAGTGGGCGAGAGAGAGAGAGAGAGAGACAGACCACCTGTTCTCTTCTTCTATCCTGTACAACTGACATGCAGTCACTCACAGCTCAGTAACTTTATTTTACTGTGTCATCAATATTGTTTGTCTATAAGTTCTGCTGAGAGGCTTCTTTAAAGCCAAACCTATTCTGTGTGCGTGTTGGACTGCATCAGGTCTGACCATTTCAGTGATTCTGTTTGTCATGTTTGTGGTCAGAATTTCTTGGTGCAGCCACGAGTCACAGAACGTCCACTGTGGAGGTCTCACTGGAGCATTGTCTTTTTTGTAGGCTAAGATCTAAAAGCTTGAGGCTGTAATTACTGCCAAAGGTGCATCAACAAAGTATTGAGCAAAGGCTGTGAATACGTATGTACATGCAATTTCTGTTTTTTATTTTTAATAAATTTGCACAAAAAAAATTATGTCCAAAAAATTCGTCTTTGCAGCCCCTCTCAAGCTCCATCAGGTTGGATGGGATTTTCAGGTCTCTCCAGAGATGTTCAGTCGGATTCAGGTCTGGACTCTGGCTGGGCCACTCAAGGACATTCACAGAGTTGTCCTGAAGCCACTCTTTTGATATTTTGGCTGTGTGCTTAGAGTCATTGTCCTGCTGAAATATGAACTGTCGCTCCAGTCTGAGGTCAAGAGCGCTCTGGAGCAGGTTTTCATCCAGGATGTCTCTGTACATTGCTGCATTCATCTTTCCCTCAAGATTTGTTTCCCAGTTCCTGCTGCTGAAAAACATCCCCACAGCATGATGCTTCCACCACCATGCTTCACTGTAGGGATGATGCCTGGTTTCCTCCAAACATGACATCTAGCATTCACACCAAAGAGTTCAATCTTTGTCTCATCAGACAAGAAAATTTTGTTTCTCATGGTCTGAGAGTCCTTCAGGTGCGTTTTGGCAAACTCCAGGTGTGCTGCCATGTGACTTTTACTAAGGAGTGGCTTCCGTCTGGCCACTCTACCATACAGGCCTGATTGGTGGATTGTTGCAAAGATGGTTGTTCTTCTGGAAGGTTCTCCTCTCTCCACCGAATAATGCTGGAATTCTGACAGAGTGGCCATCGGGTTCTTGGTCACATCCCTGACTAAGGCCCTTCTTCCTGATCACTCAGTTCAGACGGGCGGCCAGTTCTAGGAAAAGTCCTGGTGGATCCAAACCTCTTCCATTTATGGATGATGGAGGCCACTGTGGTCATTTGGAACTCCAAAGCAGCAGAAATGTTTCTGTAGCCTTCCCCAGATTTGTGCCTTGAGACAATCCTGTCTCGGAGGTCTACAGACACTTCCTTTGACTTCATGCTTGGTTTGGGCTCTGACTGTCAACTGTGGGACCTTATATGTAGACAGATGTGTGCCTTTCCAAATCATGTCCAGTCAACTGAATTTACCCCAGGTGGACTCCAGTTAGCTGTTGAAACATTTCAAGGATGATCAGTGGAAACAGAATGCACTTGAGCTCATTTTTGAGCATCATCACAAAGGCTATGAATACTTATGTACATGTGATTTCTTAATTTTTTATTTTTAATCAATTTGCAAAAATCTAAAAAAAAAAATCTTTCTGATATTGTCATTATGGGGTATTGTTGTGTGTAGAGGGAAAAAAATGAATTTCATCTGTTTTGGAACAAGGCTGTAACATAACAACATGTGGAAAAAGTGAAGCACTATGAATACTTTCAGAATGCACCGTCTGTTGTGAAAAGTGTAAGAACATGGACCCACAACAGGGGGCGCAAATGAACGGACAATGGAATAAGCCGAAAATATAACAATTTAATGTTGTGAATGTGCACAACAGAGCAACAGACAACACAATTGAGATCAACAGTCAAATTAGTCACAGTGATGTGTGAGCAGGCTCGAGGATAGAAGACGCCCGTCCAGAAAAGAGCCGGATCCCACACGCCTTCCACTTCCACCGGACCTGAAGCAACCCTGGAGCCACCAAGCGCTGGGTCCCCAGGTGGCCACTGCCTCCGGCTGTCAGATCGGGTACTGCTGGCAGGAAGAACAGACAGGTGATGGTGGGTGTGTGAACACCCAGCAAACAGTTCAGTATAAAGGTGAAAAGCACCTCCACCTCTCAATCACAATGTTTACGTGCAGATCTTGTTGGCAAAGTACGTAGCCTCCAACCGAGGAGCGGAGTACGCCAGCTCCCCACACACGACTACTCCATACAAACAGGAACGTCTGCATTAATACTAGTATACACAGAAGCAAGGACGTTACTAATGTGATACTTCAGCCTGAGTTGTTTACCTGTTCGGTAGACGATTTCTCGGCAGTGAGGTGAAGATGCTGCCCGGCTCTTATGGAGATGTGATTGGTGATGATGAGTGACAGCTGATGTTGTTAATGGGTGACAGCTGCCACTCCCGGTTGCTCCTGCGCCCTCTGGTGCCTGAAGCCCGCACTTCAGGCAGGGCGCCCTCTGGTGGTGGACCAGCAGTACCTCCTCTTCAGCGGCCCACACAACACTGTCCAGAATACACTGGTGGGATTCTATATCCCATCCAACACTGGAAAAATGTAAAAACAACAAAAAAAAAAAAAAACATGGATGGAATTAAGTGATTGAAAAGCATATTTTTTACATTTGTTTATATTCTATATGTTTTATTTATTTATATTTAGAAATGTAGTATCAATAGGTTAATTAATATGGCATATATACGAGGTCTGTTAGAAAAGTATCCGACCTTTTTATTTTTTTCAAAAACCATATGGATATGAATCACGTGTGATTGCATCAGCCAAGCTTGAACCTTCGTGCGCATGCGTGAGTTTTTTCACGCCTGTCGGTTGCGTCATTCGCCTGTGAGCAGGCTTTGTGTGAGCAGTGGTCCACCCCTCTCGTCGGATTTTTATTGCAAATAAATGTCTGAACGATTTGGAGCTTTGCTGCATCAATTTTTTTCCAGAAACTGTGAGAGACCTCCAGGTGGACACCATTCGGAAAATTCAAATGGCTTTGAGGGACGATTTTATGGGGATTACACAGATTAAGGAGTGCTCCAGCCGGTTTAACGACCGCCCACAGCTGCTGAGAACGCGCCGCGCTCCGAGCGCCGATCGACAGGCTGAAACAACCAGATCATTTCCAACGTGAAGGCTTTGTTGATCCGGGACGTCATCTGACTTACACAAAAATGGCAGGAGACGTGGACATCAGTACTTTTTTGGCACATTCCACTGTTACAGGAGTTTTTTTCATGGAAAGAAAGGCAGACGGATGCCCCACCGTGCTGCTCATGGCGCAGCACAAAACCACCTCCGTGTTGGTCTCACAGGACGGCTTTGAGATGGCTTTCAGACGGCTGACGGTGGATTTTCAGTCGTGTGACTAACCGAGAAATTGAGCATGAGCTGTACATGCCAGAACATGTCCTGTGAGCCTTCACCACGGCGTTGCTTTGCGTCATGCGGCTTCACCGCGACGCACGGAATTCCTTCACTCGTCTGTCTCAATGTGCCGAAAAAGTGTTGATGTCCACGTCTTTCGCAATTCCTGTGCTAATCAGACGACGTCCCGGATAAAACACAGCATCCAGTGTGGAAATGAACGGCACATTCCACTGTTACAGGAGTTTTTGTCATGGAAAGAGGAGCGGAGGAATTCCGCGCGGCGCGGTGGAGCCGCATGGCACAAAACCGTGATGAAGCCTCACAGGACATGTTCTGGCATGTCCAGGCTCATCCACAATTTCTCGGATAGTCACACGACTGAAAAACCACCAACAGCCGTCTGAAAGCCATCTCAAAGTCGTCCTGTGAGACCAACACGGAGGTGGTTTTGTGCCGCGCCATGAGCGGCACGGTGGCGCAATCCTCCGCTTTTCTTTCCATGAAAAAAACTCCTGTAACAGTGGAATGTGCCGAAAAAGTGCTGATGTCCACGCCTTCTGCCATTTTAGTGGAAGTCAGACGACGTCCCGGATCAACAAAGCCTTCACGTTGGAAATGATCTGGTTGTTTCAGCAGGGTGTCAGCCTGTCGATCAGCACTCAGAGTGCGCCGCGCTCTCAGACGCTGTGGGCGGTCTTTAAACCGGCTGGAGCACTCCCTAATCTGTGTAATCCCCATAAAATCGTCCCTGAAAGCCATCTGAATTTTCCGAATGGTGTCCACCTGGAGGTCTCTCACAGTTTCTGGAAAAAATTGATGCAGCAAAGCTCCAAATCGTTCAGACATTTATTCGCAATAAAAATCTGATGAGAGGGGTGGACCACTGCTCACACAAAGCCTGCTCACAGGCGAATGACGCAACCGACAGGCGTGAAAAAACTCACGCATGCGCATGAAGGTTCAAGCTTGGCTGATGCAATCACACGTGATTCAAATCCATATGGTTTTTGAAAAAAATAAAAAGGTTGGATACTTTTCTCACAGACCTCATATATATATAATATATATATACACACGCATAAAATTAACAAGTAATCCAGTAATAATGTATTCATCATATCATTTAAAAAGTTACAGAATAATTAAATAATATAAAATTAAGTAATTATTGATTTATTCATTTTCTATCCTCACGTACTCCAACCAAGGGTCACAGGGGGGCTGGATCTGATCCTGGCAGACACAGGACAGGACACCCGTCTATCCTCTAGACCACACTTGGACAAACACTTTCACACACACCTACGGTCAGTTTCACCTAACCTGCATGTCTTTGGAAGTGGGAAGGAACTGTAGCATCAGAAGGAACCCATGCATGCAAACATGGGGAGATGATGCAAACTCCACACAGAAAGGACCAGGTGGGAAGCGACCCAGGACCTTCTTGCTGTGAGGCAAGAGTGCTAACCACTAAGCAAAGATAAATGTATTAATTATGTTTAAACAATGATGAATATTGTAGAATTATGTAATTACTAAAATTACATAATTACAATGAATACAATCAATACATTTACAAATATTTGTTAATAATAAGTGATTTAACAATAAATACAAAACTACTATAATAATAAATTAATTACAACCCCAATTCCAATGAAGTTGGGACATTGTGTACAATGTAAATAAAAACAGAATATAATGATTTGCAAATCCTCTTTAACCTATATTCAATTGAATACACCACAAAGACAAGATATTTAATGTTCAAACTGATAAACTTTATAGTTTTTGTGCTCATTTTGAAATGGATGCCTGCAGCACATTTCAAAAAAGTTGGGACGGGGCAACAAAAGACTGGGAAAGTTGATGAATGCTCAACACTTGTTTGGAAACAGGTGAGTGTCATGATTGGGTATAAAAGGAGCATCCCCAAAAGTCTCAGCCATTTACAAGCAAAGATGGGGTGAGGATCACCACTTTGTGAACAACTGTGTGAAAAAAATAGTCCAACAGTTTAAGAACAATGTTTCTCAACGTTCAGTTGCAAGGAATTTAGGGATTCCATCATCTACAGTCCATAATATAATCCGAAGATTCAGAGAATCTGGAGAACCTTCTACACTTAGGCGGCAAGGCCAAAAACCAACATTGAATGCCCGTGACTTTTGATTCCTTAGGCAGCACTGCATTAAAAACCGACATCACTGTGTAAAGGATCTAACCTTACCGTGTGGGCTCAGGAACACTTCAGAAAACCATTGTCAGTTAACACAGGTCGTTGCTACATCTACAAGTGCAAGTTAAAACTCTGCCATGCAAAGCGAAAGCCATACATCAACAACGTCCAGAAACGCCGCTGCCTTCTCTGGGCCCGAGCTCATTTGAAATGGACAGACACAAAGTGGAAAAGTGTGCTGTGGTCTGATGAGTCCACATTTCAGATTGTTTTTGGAAATCATGGACATCATGTCCTCCGGACAAAAGAGGAAAAAGACCATCCAGATTGTTACCAGTGCAAAGTTCAAAAGCCAGCATCTGTGATGGTATGGGGGGTGTGTTAGTGCCCATGGCATGGGCAACTTACACATTGTGATGGCACCATCCGTGCTGAAAGGTACATCCAGGTTTTGGAGCAACACATGCTGCCATCCAAGCAACGTCTTTTTTAGGGACGTCCGTGCTTATTTCAGCAAGAAAATGCCAAGACACATTCTGCACGTGTTACAACAGCGGGGATTCATAGTAAAAGAGTGCGGGTACTAGACTGGCCTGCCTGCAGTCCAGACCTGTCACCATTGAAAATGTGTGGCGCATTATGAAGCGCAAACTATGACAGCGGAGACCCCGGACTGTTGAACAACTGAAGTGGTACATCAAGCAAAAATGGGAAAGAATTCCACCTACAAAGCTTCAACAGTTAGTGTCCTCAGTTCCCAAACGCTTATTGAGTGTTGTTAGAAGGAAAGGTGATGTAACATAGTGGTAAACATACCACTGTCCAAGCTTTTTTGAAACGTGTTGCAGGCATCCATTTCAAAATGAGCAAATATTTGCACAAAAACAAGAAAGTTTATCAGTTTGAACATTAAATATCTTGTCTTTGTGGTGTATTCAATGATCAAATACTCATAAATAGATTAATACAACAACTGAATATTTAAAAATACATTCATTATTAATAAAGTAATTAATACAATAAGATATTTTAACATTAAACTCATCAGTTTGTGTAAATGCACAGTGATTCTGCACATCTGTTTTATTGAGCATGTTTTCTAATTGCTCAGGTTGGCTGCCGTCATTACAGGTGATCCCTGTGGCACAAATAAAGAGGCCACACAGTGACACACTAACACACAGTCGGTATAAAAAAATCTGACACAGATATATGCGGAAATGCAAATGTCTTAGAATCAATGGGCTGAATTGAGTACTGTAGTATCTGTACACAAAACATTATGTGGTGCCAGATTTTTTTTTTAAAATTATAATGCTATACTTTAAATATGCAGCCATCAATCATATTGTGAGTAAATTATATAATATATAAGCATAACAGCATCTCTCAGTTTAACTTAAGTTTTTTTCTTTCTTGTGCACATCATTTGTAAGGTCAGTTTTTGTGTACATTATTTCTTTTGCAATCTCCCGTGAGAATTTGCCACCTATGCAAAGCGGTGAGGGGTGTGAGAGATCACAGAGATGGGGGTGGGGGTGACAGGGGATGGCTATTACTGGCAGTGATGAAGGAGAGAGTATTACTGGCAGATATGTCCTTTATGAGCGAGTTAGAGAGGGATTCAAATGAAAGAGGTGACATGAAAGAGGGACAGTCAGAGTGAAAAAGAAGCCAGTCAACCACTTGAAAGCACCTTGAGGGTGACACCTCACATTCTCCGCCTTTTTCCATTTTCAAATATTCCGCATCTTCAGAAGTGTGCCTCCTCATTGTATATCATACGATTTTGTTCATTATTATTAAAGCAAGACGTGTTTGAGAGGAAAATACCTTTGGTTCAGTCTGGTTACATGCATGTTGGAGGGGAAGTACAGCCTGCATGTTCTCACAGTAACACATGACCTCATAGTTGCATATTAATTCATCAAAGAGGTTTTTAATGTCAGTTAATGTGTGGGATTGTCCATTAGGATAAACGCTGAGGTACCGAATTCAATATCCATCCGTATAAGTGGCTCGTGAATTCATTCAGCGTCAGTGGTGGGCACACAGTTAATCTATAAAAGTTATCTTAGATAACCGTTAATCTGCAAATTTAAAATTTTGTAATTACCAGTCAAATCCCTTTCTCCTGCTCCCACTCAGGGTCGCTAATCTAAAAGTTAGCTTTGATAACCGCTAATCCGTTAATTTAAAATTTGGTAATTACCAGTCAAGTCCCATTTGCCTGCTCCCACTCAGGGTCGCTAATCTAAAAGTTAGCTTTGATAACTGCTAATCCGTTAATTTAAAATTTAGTAATTACAAATAAAGTCCCTTTCTCCTGCTCTCACTCAGGGTCGCTAATCTAAAAGTTGGCTTTGATAACTGCTAATCCGTTAATTTAAAATTTAGTAGTTACAAGTAAAGTCCCTTTCTCCTGCTCCCAAAGGGTCGCTAATCTAAAAGTTATCTTTGATAACCGCTAATCCGTTAATTTAAAATTTAGTAATTACAAGTCAAGTCCCTTTCTCCTGCTCCCAAAGGGTCGCTAATCTAAAAGTTATCTTAGATAACCACTAATCCGTTAATTTAAAATTTAGTAATTACAAATAAAGTTCCTTTCTCCTGCTCTCACTCAGGGTCGCTAATCTAAAAGTTGGCTTTGATAACCGGGAATCCGTTAATTTAAAATTTAGTAGTTACAAGTAAAGTCCCTTTCTCCTGCTCCCAAAGGGTCGCTAATCTAAAAGTTATCTTAGATAACCGCTAATCCGTTAATTTAAAATTTAGTAATTACAAGTAAAGTCCCTTTCTCCTGCTCTCACTCAGGGTCGCTAATCTAAAAGTTGGCTTTGATAACTGCTAATCCGTTAATTTAAAATTTAGTAGTTACAAGTAAAGTCCCTTTCTCCTGCTCCCAACGGGTCGCTAATCTAAAAGTTATCTTTGATAACCGCTAATCCGTTAATTTAAAATTTAGTAATTACAAGTCAAGTCCCTTTCTCCTGCTCCCAAAGGGTCGCTAATCTAAAAGTTATCTTAGATAACCACTAATCCGTTAATTTAAAATTTAGTAATTACAAATAAAGTTCCTTTCTCCTGCTCTCACTCAGGGTCGCTAATCTAAAAGTTGGCTTTGATAACCGGGAATCCGTTAATTTAAAATTTAGTAGTTACAAGTAAAGTCCCTTTCTCCTGCTCCCAAAGGGTCGCTAATCTAAAAGTTATCTTAGATAACCGCTAATCCGTTAATTTAAAATTTAGTAATTACAAATAAAGTCCCTTTCTCCTGCTCTCACTCAGGGTCGCTAATCTAAAAGTTGGCTTTGATAACTGCTAATCCGTTAATTTAAAATTTAGTAGATACAAGTAAAGTCCCTTTCTCCTGCTCCCAAAGGGTCGCTAATCTAAAAGTTATCTTTGATAACCGCTAATCCGTTAATTTAAAATTTAGTAATTACAAGTCAAGTCCCTTTCTCCTGCTCCCAAAGGGTCGCTAATCTAAAAGTTATCTTAGATAACCACTAATCCGTTAATTTAAAATTTAGTAATTACAAATAAAGTTCCTTTCTCCTGCTCTCACTCAGGGTCGCTAATCTAAAAGTTGGCTTTGATAACCGGGAATCCGTTAATTTAAAATTTAGTAGTTACAAGTAAAGTCCCTTTCGCCTGCTCCCAAAGGGTCGCTAATCTAAAAGTTATCTTAGATAACCGCTAATCCGTTAATTTAAAATTTAGTAATTACAAGTAAAGTCCCTTTCTCCTGCTCTCACTCAGGGTCGCTAATCTAAAAGTTGGCTTTGATAACTGCTAATCCATTAATTTAAAATTTAGTAGTTACAAGTAAAGTCCCTTTCTCCTGCTCCCAAAGGGTCGCTAATCTAAAAGTTATCTTTGATAACCGCTAATCCGTTAATTTAAAATGTAGTAATTACAAGTCAAGTCCCTTTCTCCTGCTCCCAAAGGGTCACTAATCTAAAAGTTATCTTAGATAACCGCTAATCCGTTAATTTAAAATTTAGTAATTACAAATAAAGTTCCTTTCTCCTGCTCTCACTCAGGGTCACTAATCTAAAAGTTGGCTTTGATAACCGGGAATCCGTTAATTTAAAATTTAGTAGTTAAAAGTAAAGTCCCTTTCTCCTGCTCCCAAAGGGTCGCTAATCTAAAAGTTATCTTAGATAACCGCTAATCCATTAATTTAAAATTTAGTAATTACAAATAAAGTCCCTTTCTCCTGCTCTCACTCAGGGTCGCTAATCTAAAAGTTGGCTTTGATAACCGGGAATCCGTTAATTTAAAATTTAGTAGTTACAAGTAAAGTCCCTTTCTCCTGCTCCCAAAGGGTCGCTAATCTAAAAGTTATCTTAGATAACCGCTAATCCGTTAATTTAAAATTTAGTAATTACAAGTAAAGTCCCTTTCTCCTGCTCCCACTCAGGGTCGCTAATCTAAAAGTTGGCTTTGATAACCGCTAATCCGTTAATTAAAAATTTAGTAATTACAAGTCAAGTCCCTTTCTCCTGCTCCCACTCAGGTTTGCCAATCTAAAAATTAGCTTTGACAACCGCTAATCTGTCAATCAAAAATGTAGTAATTAACAGAAAAGTGCCTTATTTTCTCATGCTCCCACTGAGGGTCACTAATCTAAAAGTTAGCTTTGATAATTACTAATCCACTAATTTAAAACTGAACTGTTAAAATTCTAAATTTTACAGTCTTCTTGCCACCGTGAGGCAGGCAGAGTCCGTGGACATTTTTAAGTCAAGACTTAAAACCTATTTTTATTCTTTTTCTTATGAATTGTTTTTATTTTTTATCCGTTTTATTCTTTTACTTCTGTTGTTAATTATGTATTTGAAATTTTTAATTTTTATTTATTTATTTTAATTTTTTATGTTGAACTATTCTGTGTGAGGTGCCTTGAGATGGATTTTGTTGTGATTTGGTGCTTTATAAGCTGATTAAATTGAACTGAAAATTTAAACCAATAACCACTGAAACATTTTTGGTGAAGCTACTACTAACTGCTGAAAGTAAGTCCCTTCGGCTGCTCCCTTGTTTGCATTCGGGGTCACCACAGCAAATCCAAGGTGGATCTGCATGTTGAATCAGCATTTGAATCTGCATGTTGAATCTGACGCAACTCCACATTACATGGAGAAATGTGGCAGGGGTGGGATTTGAACCATGAACCTTCCGCACTGAAACCAAGTGCACTAACCACTTGCTTTGGATTTTTTTTTTTTTTTAACTTTAAAACCCCAAAGAACAGACTTAAAGAGCTAAAATTTTAATATGTTGTTCCCTTAAACATGGAGGTTCCCAAAAATATTCAGCATGCCAAGATCAGATGATCAAGATGTACATATACATAGTTAAATTGAAAAATTTAATTAGAGTAGGTTAAAATATATAGGGTGTCCCAAAAAAAATATACAACATTTAAAACACTCGGTTTGACCCTTAAATGCTACAAACCTAATCACTTATGTTCCTTTTTTACTTGCGGAGACCCTGAAGTTTATGTTGATGCCAAGCAAGACTCAGGAAAATGCCAAGATTAACCATACTACAGTGAACAAAAATTATTGAGTTTTGGCACCAGACCAAGAGTGTCAAACAGGTGCAGCAACTTTATGCTAGACTGACAAAATGCAGGGCTAGTATTGACATTGGTATGAAATACTTCAACCTTTCAGCTTTCTATCAGCCATAAATTTATTTCATAGACATACAGTAGTGTTCAGAATAATAGTAGTGCTATGTGACTAAAAAGATTAATCCAGGTTTTGAGTATATTTCTTATTGTTACATGGGAAACAAGGTACCAGTAGATTCAGTAGATTCTCACAAATCCAACAAGACCAAGCATTCATGATATGCACACTCTTAAGGCTATGAAATTGGGCTGTTAGTAAAAAAAAGTAGAAAAGGGGGTGTTCACAATAATAGTAGTGTGGTATTCAGTCAGTGAGTTCGTCAGTTTTGTGGAACAAACAGGTGTGAATCAGGTGTCCCCTATTTAAGGATGAAGCCAGCACCTGTTGAACATGCTTTTCTCTTTGAAAGCCTGAGGAAAATGGGACATTCAAGACATTGTTCAGAAGAACAGCGTAGTTTGATTAAAAAGTTGATTGGAGAGGGGAAAACGTATACGCAGGTGCAAAAAATTATAGGCTGTTGATCTACAATGATCTCCAATGCTTTAAAATGGACAAAAAAAAAAAAAAAACAGACGCGTGGAAGAAAACGGAAAACAACCATCAAAATGGATAGAAGAATAACCAGAATGGCAAAGGCTCACGCATTGATCAGCTCCAGGATGATCAAAGACAGTCTGGAGTTACCTGTAAGTGCTGTGACAGTTAGAAGACACCTGTGTGAAGCTAATTTATTTGCAAGTCCCTCTGTTAAATAAAAGACGTGCAGAAGAGGTTACAATTTGCCAAAGAACACATCAACTGGCCTAAAGAGAAATGGAGTAATATTTTGTGGACTGATGAGAGTAAAATTGTTCTTTTTGGGTCCAAGGGCCACAGACTGTTTGTGAGACGACCCCCAAACTCTGAATTCAAGCCACAGTTCACAGTGAAGGCAGTGAAGCATGGTGGTGCAAGCATCATGATATGGGCATGTTTCTCCTACTATGGTGTTGGGCCTATATATCGCATACCAGGTATCATGGATCAGTTTATGGATCCAGTCATGGATCAATATGTCAAAATTCTTGAAGAGGTCATGTTGCCTTATGCTGAAGAGGACATGCCCTTGAAATGGGTGTTTCAACAAGACAATGACCCCAAGCACACTAGTAAATGAGCAAAATCTTGGTTCCAAACCAACAAAAATTAATGCCTCGCAGATGTGAAGAAATCATGAAAAACTGTGGTTATACAACTAAACACTAGTTTAGTGATTCACAGGATTGCTAAAAAAGTAGTTTGAACATAATAGTTTTGAGTTTGTAGCGTCAACAGCAGATGCTACTATTATTGTGAACACCCCCTTTTCTACTTTTTTTTACTAATAGCCAAATTTCATAGACTTAAGAGTGTGCATATCATGAATGCTTGGTCTTGTTGGATTTGTGAGAATTTACTGAATCTACTGGTACTTTGTTTCCCATGTAACAATAAGAAATATACTTAAAACCTGGATTAATCTTTTTAGTCACATAGCACTACTATTATTCTGAACACTACTGTATGATTTGACCATTTTCTTTGCTGATAAAATGTTGCATATTTTTTGGGACAAATCATTTTTAATACTCTAATAATACATTTACACTGTCTTGTCCTCCTCCATCTGTTGTGTGTTGGGGGGTTTGGCTGGATGTTTTTGTGTTGTTTTGTTTTCTTTGCTCTCCAGGTGGTATGCAAACTGGTTTTTGTCTGTGGAGACGGTGCTGGCAAAAGAGTCCTTCACCCTCATCAGCATTATTAGCTGCACCTGTGGATGATGCTCACATGTAAACCTAAAGACTTTCAGCTGAAGCAGATAATGAGATGGCGTTCTGCATTTAAGCCATGAGTGCTTCAAGCAGAATTGCCGGGAACTCGACCTTGTGACGTTCGTTTGTGAGACGCTGAGGACCGCGCCAGGGTTTGACACATCGTGCCTGTGAAGGAGGACGGGTGAGGGACACATGCTGTCAGCACACATCAGAGGTGATTATTGTCTGAATGATCGTTAATAGTAATTTGGCATTTTGTTATGCAGTATAGTTGAACATTGATGAGAATTGTGCAGTTTGCTTCTCACTGCCGTGGCGTACGGAATGATGATCCTCCACCTGTTGTGAGAAGCTGCTCATTTACATAAAGCTTAAATTCAGACCTGAATGTGTTGCTGATAGTGTGTGCCTCTGAGGGATATTTGCTGTAGCTCTGTTGACTTACCTCACCTTTTCCATCCTTCACAGAGTCAGTTTGTCGTGTCCACCTGGGGGGTGTTTGGCGGTGAATCTGAGTCCAGAAGCGCCGAGGCTTCGATCCTTTTGAGCGCTGGAGAGCGCGCCGTCCTTCACTCCACCAGACAAACCACATATTTATGTTGTACACTAATTATTGCACTAGAGGGGGAAATAAAATCGTTTTGTTTGTGGAACCGCTTTCTGGTTATTTAGCGCTGGGTTCGGTCAGACGTTGGTCCGCTCCTCAACCTGCGTCTGCACATAACTCCATCTCCTGGATGTGTTGGTTTCACATATTGGATTAGTGTATAAATTCCAACAGGAACAAATGTATGATTTTAGGGTTTTCAAACATTAGCATGACTATACTGTATTCATGATTAGTATGAATTAACATTAGCAAGTTAATTCTCAAAGATGTTAGCTTATGTGATGTTAGCAGAACGACCTTTATTGGAACTTAACTGGTCTGCTAATGGTTTTCAAAGTTAGCTGTAAAGCCAATTCATGAATTAAGAAATTAGTTTGGTTAGTTAGCTGGTTAGCTGAACTGTGTTCACCATTGCTTATTGTTTGGATATTGTCATTTTACATATAGTGTTTCTTGTTCTGCTCAGCTACTTGACACAAACAGTTACATTCTTTAAAACGGAATATCTGTGAAGCTAAAATACTAAAATATTCAGCGCATGGTTGATTAATGGTTAGTACTGTTGCCTCACAGTGAGAAGGTCCCAGGTTTGTTTCCTATCTGGTTCTCTCTGTGTGGAGTTTGCATGTTAAATGGACTGCATTTATATAGCACTTTTCCATCTGCATCAGACAGTCAAAGGCCTTTACAATTATCCCTTCCATTCACACATACACACTCACACAGCAATGTCAGGGTGCTGCCATGCAAGTCACTCACTACACACCAGGACCAACTTGGGGATTAAGGACCTTCCCCAAGAGCCCTTAGTGATTTTCCGATCAGGCTGGGGTTTGAACCAAGGATCCTCTAGTCTCAAACCTAATGCTTAACCACAAGTCCATCACCTCTCCAATCTCCCCAAAGACAAGTATGTTCTCTCCGTGTTGGTCTGGGTTCACTCCTGGTGCTCTGGCTTCCTCCTACTTCCAAGGACATGCAGTTTCTGTGAATTGGTGACTCTAAAATGACTCTAGGTTTGAGCGAGAGTGTAAATGTGTTTGTCTTGTATGTGTGTCGGACCTGCGGTAGGCTGGCATCCTGACCATGGTGTACCCCCCCCCAAATAGGCTCCAGTAACACAAGAGGGCTATGAGTGAAAACGTTAACACAACTGCTTTTACATGTGTGTTTGTGCAGCCCAGATTGAAGTCATCCCGTGCAAGATCTGTGGTGATAAATCCTCTGGAGTGCATTATGGTGTCATCACCTGTGAGGGCTGCAAGGTGAGATCAGGGCACCACCAGACACACGTCTTGTGTGGAAAACTGACTGGTAACCCGTCGCTTACTGCCCTTCAGGGATTTTTCAGGCGCAGCCAACTTCCTACTGTGTCCTACTCCTGCTCAAGGCAGAGCAACTGTCAAATCGACCGGGCGAGCCGCAACCGCTGCCAACACTGCCGCCTCCAGAAGTGTTTGGCTCAGGGCATGAGCAGAGATGGTGAGACACGCCCGCACTGACATTGGTTCACATAAATGTGTGTTTTCACGCACCGTGTTCTTTTGTGTGCTGGTGTTGATGTGTTTGTTCTTTGCACTCCTCAGCGGTGAAGTTTGGACGGATGTCTAAACGTCAGCGGGACTCTCTGATCGCTGAGGTGGAGAGACACCGACAACAGCAGCAGCAGCAACAACAACAGCAGCAGCAGCAGCAGCTCCACGGTGATGCCCACTCCATCTTAGCCTACCCCAGCAAGGCCCGGCAAGACCGTTCCCCTCAGCTTATTCAGCCAGTGCCTTCGGCCTACTCCTACAGCGGGGAGCCTGACCTTCTGTCCTACACCTCTGATGTTCATCCATACCTTTTGTGCTCCTCGAGTGAGTCGCCGGTGGCAGGCGTGGTTTACAGCATCTCTCCCACATCGAGATCTCAGGGGAGGGGGGACAGCATGGGGCATGCTGATGGAAGAGGTGAGGCACTCGCTTCACTCTCTGCAACAATTGTTTGTACTTCTCCATTCATTCTGGTGCTCTGTGTTCTTCCTTCTCAGGATTTGATTCAAGGCAACCACCTCATGATCTAATGGGGATTCATCCCTACAGCCTTCTGGAGGATCCTTACCGCCTGTATCCTCACTCTGTGCGGAGCATAGGTGAGCACGGAGCAATAGAGGCTGACATGCATTTTTGATATGGTAGTGCTTGAGTTTTGTTTTGCTTTGTGTGTTGTTCAGATGAACTGTGTGCCAGTATCTTGCGCTCCCATAAAGACACCAGCCAGTACAGAGTGGAGGAGCTGCAGGTTCTCAGGTGGAAAATGTTCAGCAGGGAGGAGATCCAAGCCTACCAGAGCAAAGTACACCAAAGCAATTTATGTTTCTCAGTCTTACAGTTCATCTCCCGTAAAACAAACATCATACCTGCTTCAGTCTGCAAAGCATAGACAGTTGACATGTAACCACAAAGAAAAATGGTTGAGAAACAATCTACACACAATTCTTTGATTATACTCCGATTCAAAAGTATTTGGACAGTGACCGTTTGCTTGTGTAGATTTTCAACTTTAATTAAAAGTTACAATTGCCATTAATCTAAATCATCACTTTTACAGCCTGTTTTCTATTGATGGGATGGATACATGAACATTTCCAAGTCATTTCCAAGTCACTGAATATGTACGAAACTGTTTGGTACTGTATAGTAAATCTGTCTGGAGTAGACAGTTCTCAAAAACTGAGTGCGCAAGAATGAGACTAGTGAGGGAAGCCGCCAAGACACCCATGGCAACTCTGAAGGCATTATAGGCTTTTGGAGATGTAACTGGAGAAATTGTGCATAGTGCAACTTTTGTCTGCTGCATCATCAGCCACACCTTCATTGTGGAGTGGGAAAAAAAGGATTTTAATACAAGAAAGCAGATTGAATTTAGGATCAAGCCTCCCATGTGTCTTCTGGCAAAAATTCCTTGTCTTCTTTTTATAGAAATCCTTCACTACATATCTGTTGATGCAACACAAAGGCCTTACAGTGTGCACAGTGTCTAATCACAACAGCATAATCCTTTAAGTATTTCAGCTTTGTCATGGGTGTCTTGGTGGCTTCCCTCACTAGTCTCCTTTTTGTTCAGTTTTTGAGAAGTCTTTACTCCAGACAAATTTATCCTAGAAAAAGTAATGATTTATTTGAACAATAATACTTATATTTAGTGTGTCCAAATGCTTATGACCTCTGAACATCGGGGGACTATGTACAGAAATGGTTATAATTTCTAAATGGTATGTGAGCATATTTATTTTATTTAGTCGTTAATTCTCAGTACTCTCTCATAAGTTTAATTTTTGGAACATATTTGCTTTATGAAAATATGTTTTAATAAATCCTATTGTACTTTTATTTTATATGTTTTAAGACCAAATCATTAATTCAAGTGATATTTAGGGTTGAGTGCTATGGGCTCAAAACCTTCTTTATATATGTAGTAAAAGAAATTCCCTTCTGCTTCTCCTTTGTTTTCACTCGGGTCCCCACAACAGATTGAAGGTGGATTTGCTTGTTCATTTAGTACAAGTTTTATGCCGGATGCCCTTCTTGACACAATTCCACATTACATTATATATTTATATATTCAGTGTTTTTCAAAATACTCTGTGCCAAACTGAGACTTTAGAATATAAATTTGAAAAAAATATAACCCCTTCCAACTTTGTTGGCAGACGTAATAATTAAACTGCAGGGATCAATCAACTAGAAAGGTCTGGATATGGCCAACTGTGACATATGTTAGAAAAGTGTAAAACAAATCATTTTGGTCCTAAATTTTGCTCATAACTTTAATGGATCTACCTGTGTGGATATAGACTCATGTTCCTTTGATGATGTTAATCATGAAATTATAGCTCAAATTCACTGTAAAATGTAGATAAAAGTATTTTTGCACAATATGACCCCTTTAAAACTGTTCCTCTTTTTTCTTCTTCTTCTCTGTCTAACTTGTAGTCTGTGGATGAAATGTGGCAGCACTGCGCCATCCGACTCACTGATGCCGTGCAATATGTGGTGGAGTTTGCAAAACATATTCCAGGATTCCGTTTGCTTAGTCAAAACGATCAGATTGCTCTCCTCAAGACCGGTGCGTTTACCCCACACACACACACAACAGTGACACCCACCCACCCACACACACACACGAGCGGTTTAAACACAGTTCAGAATACAGTATGCTGCATGACTTCATCACTTTTCTATATTATTGATTTGTCTTTTGTTGATCCCTGTTGATGCTCAGGTTCCATGGAGGTGGTTCTGGTCAGGATGAGCCGCTTCTTTAACACAGAGAACAACACCGTCTTCTTTGACGGGAAGTTTGCAGGAACCGAAGTGTTCAAGTCTTTAGGTAACTGTTTTTGCACGTTGCTCATACAAAATGCAGAGCTCATTCTCAAACAACTGATGAGATCAGTAATTGATCAATGTGAGGTGAGTCATTCTTGAGTGCATCTCTTTCAGCATGTGGCGATTTAATTGCAGCAGTGTTTGACTTTGCTCACAGCATGTGTGCGCTGAAGCTCACTGAACAGCAGGTGGCACTGTTCACTGCACTGGTACTGATCAACGCAGGTAAGAACAGCTGCTTATTCATCATTATGTGCTGTGTAAACATTACAGTATGTACATAAGTAGCCTTTTTGTCATGCATGTGTCTGTGTATGTGTGTTAACACAATAACTCGTTAATAATAGATGGTAGTCACTTGATACTTACACCATAGGTGCCCCCTGCAGAGTAGATTTATTTATTTGTTTGTTTGTTTGTTTGACAGGGACAATGCAATCAATGAGTTTATTACACTTTCAAGTTTTGTGGCACGTGTACACATCCTTGGCAGTCACGGTCTTAAATGCTGAAGCCAACAAGTTGGTGGGCAAAGGAGATGCTTTCTCAGTGCACTATCAGCATGTAAAGAATAAGCTCAAATTTATTTCTTAAAATATTGAACAACTAGATGATGAAGCACAGGAATGATATCTGGAAAGCATGCTGCCTTTTCTTCCACAAACTACACATCAATCAAGTAAAACTGCTTCAATATCTCATAACGTATGATGATAGATAGACTTTTGTGTGACTTCAATATGATGTCACTCATACAATCAATCACAGACCCTTTGTTGATGTATATATGCTTTAGATCATCCATCTAGGCTTCTTGGTTTTTGAGATATACCGTAAAAGTTGCTTTACGGACTATGAACAGAACCAGATATATAGCGTTCCACTCAATGAGCCGCTCTTTCATCAGCAGTGGAAAAAACTTTTCCCACTATTTTTTTTATTTGAACTTGATGAATTTGGTCATCGATTGTTGTCAGCATGTACAGTGCATCCGGAAAGTATGCATAGTGCTTCACTTTTTCCACATTTTACAGTCTTATTCCAAACTAAAGTACTTTTAGTACCCCTCAAAATTCTACACACAATACCTCATAATGACAATGTGAAAAACTTTTTTTTTTTTTTTTTTTTGCAAATTTATTAACACTAAGAAAAAACTCAAAAATCACATGTACATAAGTACAACCCCTGGCAAAAATAAAAGGAATCACTGGCCTCGGATGATGTTCATTCAGTTGTTTAATTTTGTAGAAAAAAAGCAGATCACAGACATGACACAAAACTAAAGTCATTTCAAATGGCAACTTTCTGGCTTTAAAAAACACTATAAGAAATCAAGAAAAAAAGATTATGACAGTCAGTAACGGTTACTTTTTTAGACCAAGCAGAGGAAAAAAATATGGAATCACTCAATTCTGAGGAATAAATTATGGAATCACCCTGTAAATTTTCATCCCCCAAACTAACACCTGCATCAAATCAGATCTGCTCGTTGACATTGACCCTATGTGTCTTTTTGCAAGGAATGTTTTCACAGTTTTTGCTCTATGGCAAGATGCATTATCATCTTGAAAAATGATTTAATCATCCCCAAACATCCTTTCAATTGTCCAAAATATCAACGTAAACGTGTGCATTTATTGATGATGTAATGACAGCCATCTCCCCAGTGCCTTTACCTGACATGCAGCCCCTTATCATCAATGACTGTGGAAATTTACATGTTCTCTTCAGGCAGTCATCTTTATAAATCTCATTGGAACGGCACCAAACAAAAGTTCCAGCATCATCACCTTGCCCAATGCAGATTCGAGATTCATCACTGAATATGACTTTCATCCAGTCATCCACAGTCCACGATTGCTTTTCCTTAGCCCATTGTAACCTTGTTTTTTTCTGTTTAGGTGTTAATGATGGCTTTTGTTTAGCTTTTCTGTATGTAAATCCCATTTCCTTTAGGCGGTTTCTTACAGTTCGGTCACAGACGTTGACTCCAGTTTCCTCCCATTCGTTCCTCATTTGTTTTGTTGTGCATTTTTTGATTTTTGAGACATATTGCTTTAAGTTTTCTGTCTTGACGCTTTGATGTCTTCCTTGGTCTACCAGTATGTTTGCCTTTAACAACCTTCCCATGTTGTTTGTATTTGGTCCAGAGTTTAGACACAGCTGACTGTGAACAACCAACATCTTTTGCAACATTGCGTGATGATTTACCCTCTTTTAAGAGTTTGATAATCCTCTCCTTTGTTTCAATTGACATCTCTCGTGTTGGAGCCATGATTCATGTCAGTCCACTTGGTGCAACAGCTCTCCAAGGTGTGATCACTCCTTTTTAGATGCAGACTAACGAGCAGATCTGATATGATGCAGGTGTTAGTTTTGGGGATGAAAATTTACAGGGTGATTCCATAATTTTTTCCTCAGAATTGAGTGATTCCATATTTTTTTCCTCTGCTTGGTCTAAAAAAGTAACCGTTACTGACTGCCACAATCTTTTTTTCTTGATTTCTTATAGTGTTTCTTAAAGCCAGAAAGTTGCCATTTGAAATGACTTTAGTTTTGTGTCATGTCTGTGATCTGCTTTTTTTCTACAAAATTAAACAACTGAATGAACATCCTCCGAGGCCGGTGATTCCATAATTTTTGCCAGGGGTTGTATTCACAGTCTTTGCCATGAAGCTCAAAATTGAGCTCAGGTGCATCCTCTTTCCACTGATCATCCTTGAGATGTTTCTACAGCTTAATTGGAGTCCACCTGGGGTAAATTCAGTTGACTGGACATGATTTGGAAAGACACACACCTGTCTACATATAAGGTCACACAGTTGACAGTGCATTTCAGAGCACAAACCAAGCATGAAGTCAAAGGAATTGACTGTAGACCTCCGAGACAGGATTGTATCAAGGCACAAATATGGAGAAGGGTACAGAAACATTTCTGCTGCTTTGAAGGTCCCAGTGAGCACAGTAGTCTGAATGAATGAATTTACTTAATTTTGGAATAAGGCTGTAACATAACAGAATGTGGAAAAAGTGAAGTGCTGTGAATACTTTCTGGGTGCACTCTACTTCATGTGCTTTAATCGAAATTTTGAGATGACTTTTTCCATCAGTTCTGTTCTGACCAGTGGTTATATGTACAAGATGCACACTATGCCAGAATGATTCACTCTCACTTCTTGGTCTGTGACACTTCTGTTCTGTCTATATGTGCAGATCGGCCATGCCTGGAGGACAGAAACAGGGTTCAGAGGGTGCAGCGAGGCATGGAGTTAGGCCTCATGCACATTCTTCACCGAACCAACCAAGAAAATCTAATGCACAAGGTATGTCTCTGTATATAGCAGCTACTTGCTGATCAACCACAAAGGAAATTAAAATTCTGTCATATTCACACGTTGCACCTTGCATCCATTATTGTGCATTCTGTATTCCTGTGCATGCTGTGTACAGTTTGCATGTTCACTCTGACCCAGAAGCCACACTACAGCCGAATGCAAGCTGTTAAATGTGTGAATATTCTCTCTGCAGCTTTACCAGAGGATGGCAGTGTTACATTCACTGTGCAGTTTGCACATGGAGAAGCTTCACTGGTTCAGTCAGCGTTACCCGCTCACTGTTCACTCGCTGTTTCCTCCCCTCTATAAGGAGCTGTTTGCCTCTGAAACAGAAATGCTGCCTGGGACCACACACTGAGTCACACCCTTGTTTAAATCTCACCATTGCTAACAGAATCTGTTAATCTAACCATGTAAATAAATCACTGTTGTCATAGTGTACTAATGGTTGCTTAACTCCCAAAATAAATAATGTCAAACCCGTCTTTTGTAATTTGAAAGTCTTACACAAAATTGTGTTCATTCCATGGCAGATGCATTTTGACCTCTTTGATGATGTGACTTTAGTTGCAGATTATGTTTTTAATAATTATGGGTGTAAGACTGCAGGCCCTCGAAGAGCACCTTTAACTCACTAACGTAGAAGGAAAAATACAACAGAGTTCACATCTGGATCACAATCCAAACCAAAATGTAACAATTTTGGTGACTAACAGAGGCACCAGCACTTCCAAATTAAGGCAATAGCACAACTCCAGCAGAAAACTTTCATCAATTCAACAACAGGTAGTTGTATCAACAAACATTCTGCAAGTAAAAAAAAAAAAAAAAAAAAAAAAAAGGTTGGAAGCACAGAGCACAAACAAATATAACCCGCTGCACATGTAACAGTTTAATTCGATAATGTGCCTCTTGCAATTTCGGCCAACACACCCAAAAACCCACAAACATTGCAAAGCTCCACAACGCAACAGAAGTATTCACAACACCGAGGTTCCTAAACGGAGGACTTTAACTGACGTCTACTCTTCAGTGCATTGCAACTGAAATAAAAAAATAATAATAATCTGGAAAATATAGCTAGCATAAGAGTAAAATCATGTGTTGCATAGCTTTGCAAAATCTTTCTTATGGGTGGATACAATGTGTGAACATATAACAGACACATTATCAAAGTAAATTGTTGCATGTACTGCAGCTTATATTGTTTGTATTCTCTGTGTTTGCAAGCATTTTTTTTTAAATGTGTAAGACTTTTTTTTGGTGCAAATAACTGTTGTTCAGTTGATACTTTCAATTTTTTTATATATATATATTTTTTTATTTGTTTCCTACTTTTGATGGTATTTTCTTATTTATTTATTATTATTTGGAAGTGTTGTGGCCCTTATCGGCCAATGTACATACAGTATAGGAGCTGCTGTGCACATTAACAGTCTTTGGACTCCACATCAGGTAGCATATACAAAAATGAAACTTTTGTAGCATAATGCCACCCAAAGGGATTGTAAAGCATGAAGGTCCACAAACTATGCATGATGATGAATGCAGTTCTTCGCTGCAGAGATCACATCCGTCCAGTTGCACTTACTGTTAACAATGACCCTAAATATAAATAATTATGTATGATAATTATATATATAATTATATATAATCATAAATATATAATTATATAAACAATTATATATAATTATAAATATATAATTATATAAATAATTATATATTTTATATATTATATAAAACTAAAGAGTGAGTGCCCTTCAGCAGAACAAACAACCTGCTTCTTTGTATTCATATATGTCTCAAGAGAAATATTTAATCTCAGGTTGACGTCTCAGATAGTTTACACAGCAGCAACAGAAAATATCACCTTTTGTGTTTGATTTTACAGACTTGTATACGTTTTGAGCTTTGGAGATCTATTGCATTAATTGTAGAAAAAATACTGAGTTGAAAATGTGGAGCTATAAATAAGTTTCTCTGTTTGCAGACTTTTCCCCACCCTAAACTAACTTCTTTTATTTTGTCTACCTGTGTTTTGGATAAAGCCATGAGTGAAGAAGTTTCAGCATTAAGTACTGTATGTCCAGACATAGTCGTCTGTGTTTCTTCAACAGCTGAGATTATAACCAAAGTGATTCGTTGTAAATCTTGCAATAAACTGCTGAGGCTACAACACCAAGCACATGTGGTGACTTTATTTTTTGTTTGTGAACGCGCAGTGCAATTTAACATTGTGAAAGTTTAAAACAAGGCCAGGAAAAGAAAAGAAAAAAAAGGATCCTGCCAGACGGACGATAATAAAAATCAAAATGTTTTCAACAAAGGACAAAGTTTATTGATAGTACTTGTAGCTCTGAAGTGACATGTATGATTTTTTTTCAAGGATGCACAGCGTGCCAGAGAGCAAACAACACTGAGAGCTGTGGTACTTAATATGGAGGAAAGTTTAGTCATCGCGGCTTATTTTACTGTAAATTCTGGCATCGACCTGTGGAAAGTCTCCGTCAAACTCTGAGGCTAACCACGTTCAGAGGAAGCAAATAAAATATCTCCAACTCCTCAAGGAAACAGACCAACAAAGCGCTTAAATGTACCTCTAGTCATGCTGCATAGCTGGTTGTCATTTTGTCTTACTGTGTGTGTGTGGGTGTTGGGAAAATCAACTTCCGAAACAGTTGGGTAATAGCAATTTTTTTTGCTTGCATGTTCAGATTTGCTTGCAAAGACCTCATCTATTTATGCACACAAACTGCATACAACAAGGATTTGCACGCCAGCTGTTGAAAGAGGAGAAGATGGTTATAGATAAAAGCCAGACTACAGCTGACAAAAACTGTCAGCGGCTGTACAAACCATAATCTCTTATGATTTGCTTGCATACATGCGATCTCCCTCTCACATTCACTATCATCCGATCACATACATGTTTTCTCATATAAACATTATCTCCAAACAAATGGTGCATCTGAATATTCAAACTCTCAAAAGTGCATATGCTCTATCTCGCATACATATACGCTCACAATCACACACATATTCACACATACAGTGAAAATGGTGAACATTGTGGACTACTACAGCTACCTGGGTGTCCACATAGACAACAAACTGGATTGGACTGTAAACACAGATGCTGTGCATAAGAAAGGTCAGGGATGACTGTAATTCCTAGGAGGCTCAGAGCTTTTAATGTCTGCAGAAATATGTTGCAGATGTTTTATCGCTCGGTGGTCTCCAGCGTCATCTTCTACGCTGTAGTCTGCTGGGGCAGCAGGGTGAAGGCAGCTGACATAAACAGACTCAACAAGCTCATCAGGAGAGCTGGCTCTGTCCTGGGGGTTGAGCTGGAGTGTGTGGTAGAGGTGTCAGATAGGAGGATGTTGAGGAAACTACTCAGCATCCTGAACAACACCTCCCACTCCCTGCATGCCACACTGAGGTCCTATCAGAGCACTTTTAGTCGTAGACTGAGACCACCGAGGTGCACAAAGAATGCCACAGGAGGTCTTTCCTACCTGTGGCAATCAGACTGTATAATTCCTCCCCTTCTACAAGGAGAGGAATTATACATGATGAACAGAGTTATTCAGTTACTCAGAGTTATGTGCAATCTTATCAAACATCTCGTGCAAATGTCTTCCTGTCATTTCATATAAATTTGTTGTACTTTTTGGTGATAAAGTTGATCTTATCATATCTTACTGTTTCACACATACAGTACACATACAGTTCTCTTGCACATACACAAATTGTTATTTCTACATACACACAAGCAGCAGTGGCCTTGGTGACTATCACCTCCTACGCTCACGTGCATGCCAGACAGGAGCACAAAGCAGCAGCAGCAGAACATAGGTGCCTGGTGGGACTCAGTGCCGGACTGTGGCACTTTCAAGGGATCCATCCACCCATCCTTCCATTTAAGATCCACCCAGGACTGAGACGAGTGATTTCTATGTGGGAGCTGTTTAAGATATGCAGCGTGCCTATTGGTCTATTGGTTAGGGTTCATTCATTCATTCATTTTCTAAACCCACTTATGCCAATTAAGGTTAATGGGAGGGGGGCTGGAGCCGTCCCAGAGGTCAGTGCACAAGGGGCTGCCACAGGAGAACAACTTTCCAGTCTGTCGCAAGGTAATTATCATGTGGTGTAAAGAAATGTAGTTACTGGGACTCTGCTTTCCATCTCATTGGCTGTCATGATCACTGGATATGCATATTGTAACCAAGCTGGAACATTTTTATTTCTACATGTTTGACAATTGTTTCTTATGCTTTTGTTTTATTTGTCATTTTGTTTTTGTTAGTATGGCCAAAGACATACTAACAACAAGGTCACCCTCACTGAGTCTGATATGCTTGAGGTTTCTTCCTGTAAGAAAAAGAAAATTGAGTTTTGGCTTTGGAATAAAAGAAACAGACAAACAAGTTCATTTGAAGTTACATGCATCTTCAAAATCACACATATGTTGAGAGCAGAGGTGCCCAAATATTTATTTCTACTTAAGATGAAGAATGAATCTGGGTCGAGGATAACAGGCCAAACGGAAGTGATGTGTGGATTGAATACATACAATTACATAACAAATGTGTTATACCTGAAACACTTCACTTTATGTTATATGCTTCCTCCAACATAGACAGCCATAGACAGACTGTCTATGGCTGATGCTGAGACACTGATTCATGCGTTTGTCTCTTCTAGATTGGACTACTGCAATATTCTATTTTCTAGTTTACCACAGTCCAGCATTAGGGGTCTCCAATTGGTTCAAAATGCTGCTGCCAGAGTTTTGACACAAAGCAGAAAGTTTGACCACATTACACCCATTCTGATGTCTCTTCCCTGGCTTCCTGTACCGGTGAGATCAGATTTTAAGGTTCTGCTACTAGCCTATAAAATTGTTCACAGACTGGCACCTCCCTACTTAGCTGACCTAATTAAACCCTATGTACCGGCCCGGGCTTTGTGTTCTCAAGGTGCAGGACTAATTAGTGTCCCTAGGGTGAATAAAAAGTCTGCGGGTCACAGAGGATTCTCTTATCGTGCCCCTGTTCTGTGGAATGATCTCCCTGCATCAATGAAACAGATTCTGTAGAGACTTTCAAGTCCAGACTTAAAACAAACTTATTTTCCCTTTCGTATGGCTAGCATACTGGCATAGTATGTATCTATGCTTTTTACTCTTTTAATTAATTTTATTAGGAAATGGAGCTGGCTGCGGCCTCAACTTTACCTAAATTCTGGGTCTTTTAGTGAAGCTTAGGGCTAGTGGCCGGCGATCACCTTAGTATTTCTTCTGTTTTTCTTGTTGTTTAATGCTGACAAATTACACTGTATTTGTCTTTCTGATGCTTGATTCTGCTTTTTTCTTTTCTCTCTGTTTGAGGTGCGGCTCCATCCAGAGATCGGCGTGGTATCTGTTCCAGAAACTGTCCTGTGCACCTACAACATTTCCAGTATGCTCGTTTTGTGAATTGTTCTGTAATTTGTGCCTGTAGCATGGCCCAAGCAGAGGGTTACTCCTTTGAGTCTGGTCTACTTGAGGTTTCTTCCTCAGAGGGAGTTTTTCCTTACCACTGTTGCTCTGGAGGTTGGTAAGGTTAGACCTTACCTGTGTGAAGCGCCTTGAGGCAACTCTGTTGTGATTTGGCGCTATATAAATGAAAATAAATTGAATTGAAATTGACGACAGACATACTAACGAATATATGTATGTAAGAAGAAGAAAATATTTGTAAGGAAGGGAATTTATTTGTATGAATGAGTTTGGAAACGGCAGCTTAGTGGTTGGCAGAGTTGCCTCACTGCAAGAAGGATCCAGATCACTGACCTGTGCTGAGTTTGAGTAGGTTCCCTCTGAGTGCTACCAGTTTCTTCTTACTTCCAGAGACATGCAGCTTGTGTGAACTCAAGTCAAGTCAAGTGTGGGAGCATGCCCAGGCACCCAGGCAGAGAACCAATCCATTCCCACATCTCTAAATTAACCATCTATCTGCCGCAACCAGCTGAAATGTGGGCGTCCCCTTGGCCTTCTCCAGCTACCGGGGTCCTCAACACTCAACCACCTGAGTGTTGGATCATGCACAGAGAAATGGACCATATTCCCAAACTTACATAGGTGACACTTCTTCACAATGCAGGTGATACTCCTCATCCTAGCACAGGGGTGGCCAAGTTCGGTCCTCAAGAGCCACATTCCTGACACTCTTAGTTGTCTCCCTGCTCCAACACACCTGAATCCAATGAAAGACTCGAGTCTTTCATTGGATTCAGGTGTGTTGGAGCAGGCCCACTTTACATACCTGGGCAGCCATATGTAACACTGTAACATCGATGACGTGATCCAACACTGATTCAAATGTGAACTGCCTTAGGTCGCCTTCACATCCATGTTTTCAACAACAGAAACTTTCAACACAAGACAAAAATTCTCTCCTACAAAGCTGCTGTCATGTACAACCCTGCTATACGGATCTGAGACCTGGACCACCAACCACTGCCACCTGAAGACCCTAGCAATTCCACTAACGTAGCCTGAGGAGTATCCTCCAGATCAGGTGGGAAAACTACAGTGTGTCCAGAAATTATTCACAGTGCTTCACATTTTCTACATTTTGTTATGCTACAGCCTTATTCCAAAATGGATGAAATTCATTTTTTCCCTCAAACTTCTATGCACAATACCCCATAATGACACTGTGAAAAAACTTTTTTGAGATTTCTGCAAATTTATTAAAACAGACACACACACACACACACACACACACACACACACACACACACACACACACACACACACACACACACACACACACACACACACACACACACACACAAAGCCTTTGTCATGAAGCTCAAAATTTAGCTCAGGTGAATCCTGTTTTCACTGATCATTCTTGAGATGTTTCTACAGCTTAATTGGAGGGTAAATTCAGTTGATTGGACGTGATTTGTAAAGGCACACACCTGTCTACATATAAGGTCCCACAGTTGACAGTGTATGTCAGAGCACAAAACAAGTCAAAGGAAGTGTCTGGAGACCTCCGAGACAGGATTGTCTCCAGGCGTAAATCTGGGGAAGGGTACAAAAACATTTCTGCTGCTTTGAAGGTCCCAGTGAGCACAGTGGCCTCCATCATCCATAAATGGAAGAAGTTCAGATCCACCAGGACTCTTCACGGAGGTGACCAAGAACCTGATGGTCATTCTGTCAGAGCTCCAGCATTCCTCTGTGGAGAGAGGAAAACCTTCCAGAAGGACAACCATCTCTGTAGCAATCCACCAATCAGGACTGTATGGCAGAGTGGCCAGATGGAAGCCACTCCTTAGTAAAAGGCACATGGCAGCCCATCTGGAGTTTGCCAAAACGCACCTGAAGGAATCTCAGACCATGAGACACAAAATTCTCTGGCCTGATGAGACATAGATTGAACTCTTTGGCGTGAATGCTGGCCGTCATGTTTGGAGCAAACCATAGGCACCAACCCTAGAATGAAGCATGGTGGCGGCATCATGCTGTGGGGATGTTTTGGCAGGAACTGGGAGACTAGTCATGATTGAGGGAAAGATGAATGCAGAAATGTACAGAGACACCCTGGATGAAAACATGCTCCAGAGCACTCTTGACCTCAGACTGGGGTGACAGTTCATCTTTCAGCAGGACAATGACCCTAAGCACACAGCCTGTGCACCGATGCTCCCCATCCAACCTGATGGAGGTGGTGCAAAGAGGAATGGACAAAGCTGCCCAAAGATAGGTGTGCCAAGCTTGTGGCATCATATTCAAGAAGACTTAAGGCTGTAATTGCTGCCAAAGGTGCATCAACAAAGTACTGAGCAAAGGGTGTGAATACTTATGTACATGTGATTTCTTAGTTAGTCTTTTAATAAATTCACAAACATGTAAAAAAAGAAATTCGTGTTGTCATTATGGGGTGTTGTGAGTACAATTTTGAGGGAAAAAAATGAATTTACTCCATTTTGGATTAAGGCTGTAACATAACAACATGTGGAAAACATGAAGTGCTGTGAATAGTTTCCAGATGCACTGACTGCGCCGTACCAACATCAGTGTCCTGGCCAAAGCCTACCTACAGAGCATAGAGTGTGTCATCATCAAGAAACAGCTTCGGTGGGTTTGTCATATCATTAGGATGGATGTCAGTCAACTTCCCAAGCAAATCTTATACTACCAGTTGAGCGAAGGAAAACTGTTCAGGGGAGGGCAGAAGAAACAATACAAGGACCTCCTGAAGCATGACCTCAAGAGCTGCTCCATCAACTGGAAGACCTGGGAAGAACCAGCACGGGATAAACTGTCACACGGGAGTGGCAGTCTGAAAAAATGTAGGCGAACAACACAGGGGAGAAGAAGCAAAATCCTGACCGGCAGAAGCTTCTCACAGCAACCATGTACAGTGTCTGTCATAAACAGTTTCAAGACTGGATGTGTTCAGTCATCTCCGGGTCCACCATCCTCTCCGGGAATCAATCAAGAGACAGTCTTCCTTGCCACCGAGGGATTGCCACAACAACTACTATTATTATTATTGGAGAGCATTTGTAAATGTACGGTTTTCCATTTAGTCTTAAGTTGTCACAGCATCACAAAAAAGTAAATGCCAAAGCTTTTCTCCCTTTATATAGCACCCCTTGGGCACATATTGCGCCGTTTTAGGATTAACTTTCACTGCTATGCTGATGATACTCAGTTGTACATACCGATAACTGATGGTAACCTCATCCACATAAAATCCTTAGAAGATTGCCTTGCATCAGTGAGCAGCTGGATGTCTAGCAACTTCCTACTTTTAAACTCTGATAAGACCGAACACCAACCTCATCTGGAGTGCCCGTAACATCTATCTCCACTGAGCTAATAAGAAATTCTAGTTTACGGACACGGCTCTCTAAAAGAGCCACCCTTTCTGCTAGCATCATGCAGGGTTTACATAAAAACTCCTAAGACTCCCAAAACTCCTAAAAGTAAACCACTCCTAAAATTGACACAAGAATAAAACAATAAGCTAAAATTCATAACAGTTACACCCAAAAAATCAACAAAAATCTAAAAGAAATTGGGGGGCAGTGTCTACCTAGCTATATACTATAGGCCAATATCAAATCTATCATTTTGCTCTAAAATTGTGGAAAAAGTGGTTTCACAGCAGCTTGTGGACTATCTTACTGAGAGTAATCTTTTTGAGCCACTGCAGTCTGCTTTTACAAAATATCATTCCACAGAGATGGCTCTCACTAAAGTGGTGAACGATCTTCTGCTTGCAGTGGATGCGGACACCACTAAGGTTCTGGTGCTGTTAGATCTGCATTTGATACCGTGGATCATCATATTTTACTAGATAGGCTGGAGAATCATTTTAGGATTACTGGGAATGCCCTTGCATGGTTGACATCATACCTGACCAGACGTTCTGTGTTTTGTACAACAACACTATCTTTAACCTTAGTGACATGAAATTTGGGGTTCCACAGGAGTCTGTCTTCGGCCCCCTGCTTTTCTCCCTTTATATAGCACCCCTTGGGCACATATTGCGGTGTTTTGGGATTACCTTTCATTGCAATGCTGATGATGTTATACATGCAGATAACTGCTGGTAATCGCATTCACATAAAATCCTTAGAAGATTGCCTTGCATCAGTGTGAAAAGCTGGATGTCTAGCAACTTCCTATTTTTAAACTCTGATAAGACCAAAATGATGGTTCTTGGTCCAGTGAGACATCTGCATCAATTTGACCAGCTAACACTTAGCCTAGGCTCGTGTGTCATACATCACACTGACAAAGTGAGGAACCTTGGGGTAATTTTTGATCCTATCCACCCTTTTCAGGTTTCAGAGTTCGGCACGCTGCAAGATCTCAGTAACATTGAGAACTGCATTGAGAAGCTCTGATCAGGCTGCATTTTAACCGCTGCACACAGACAACACCAATAACACTATTTTTATGTTGTGCCTAAAACTCTTATTGGATATATGAGGTCTGTCAATAAAGTATTGGGCCATTGGCTGGGGAAAAAAAACTGGCTTACCTGGAGGGTTGGAAACCTAACACTGGGATTACCAGCATTTTTACACTACTCCTCTATCTACCAAGCGCTGCCAAATGGCAGCACTGGGGTACTTTACATCTCATTAGGCCACATTTTGTTATGTACATGGGGGCCATTAGATCAGAATGTGCAAGTGCTGGAAAGCCAGCTCACAACACATACTCACTCTGTTGACTGAGAGACGCAGAGATGGCTAAGCTTTATAGCACAGAGCATATAAGATATTTTGGACATCCAGTGTGGGCAGCAAAGTACTGTGCATATGACAATAAAGCTTTGAATCTTGAATCTAAATTTCTTCTACTAAGTGTTGTGTTTTTTGTAACAAGTTCACAGAAAGGAGATGTGGCAGTGCCAGGTGCGTTCAGACAAACTAGGTCAAATGTCACCTGGTAACAATAGAAATAATAAGAATATAGAAATAACAAAACATTAGCATAATAACTATTGAAGTAATAGTGGTACAAATATCATTCCTAAAGCTATGGGTATGTCTTTATGGTCAAAGAATCTGATAAAGTTGAAAAGTTTATTTTATTCTTTATAACTAAACATCTGTTTTTTCTTATGTACTTGGGTTCTGTCTTTAGAGTTACTTCTTACAAATGTAACTGAAACTATTTTTTATTTTTGCTGACACAAAGAGGACAAATGTGCAAGCTGAATAAGGTGCTACTGTGTATTAGCTCATGAAAGGGGGTCGTTGAGATGTAAATCCAGGGAGTGCAGCTGCCATTTGGCAGCACCTTGGGATTTAAAGGTATAACTGCCATTTGGCAGGTCCTTGGGAGTTCACCCTCGAAGTACTCTCCTTGGGACTCCACACACTTCTCCCAGCGGTGTTGCCACTGTTGGAAGCATTCCAAAAATGCCTTTTTCGGGATGGCGCGCAGCTTCGTCGTCGTCACAGCCATGATGTCCTCTCTTGTCTCAAATCGGGTTCCTTTTAATGGTATTATAAGTTTTGGGAAGTCACAAGGGGCCATGTCAGGGGAGTAAGGTGCCTGTTGAACCACCAGAGTCTGGTTTTTGGTCAAATAAGTCTGAATTAAATGAGAGGAATGAGCTGGTGCGTTGTCGTGGTGGAGGCGCCAATTTCCTCTGGCCCACAACTCCGGTCTCTTGCGCCGCACACCATCACGCAGATGACGGAGGACATCCCTGTAATACTCCTTTGTTATTGTTTGACCCTGTGGTGCATATTCGTGGTGTACCACACCACGGGAGTCAAAAAAAACAGTCAGCATTACCTTGATCTTGCTGCGCACTTGGCGCGCCTTCTTCGGTCTTGGCGACGTGGAATGCTTCCACTGTGACGACTGGAATTTCGTTTCCGGATCGTACCCGTACACCCAGGACTCATCTCCGGTGATTATAGTATCCATAAAGCTGGGATCAGTGTGAATGGAGTCCAGCATGTCCTGTGAGACTTCAACACGATGTTGCTTTTGCTCTGCTGTCAGCAACTTTGGCACGAACTTCGCCGCCACTCGTTTCATGCCCAAATCTTCCGTCACGATGGAATGTGCCGAAGTCCTGTTAATGTCCACTTCCTCTGCAATTTCTCGGACAGTCACACGACGATCCCGCATAACCACAGCGTGCACTTTGGAAACGATCTCGTCATTTCGGCTCGTCGATGGCCGACCGGAGCGCGGCTCGCTCTCCACTGTTACGCGCCCGTCTTTAAACTGGTTGTACCATTCCTTAATCCGTGTGCTGCTCATGGCTTCATCTCCGAAAGCCGTTTGGATTTTTCGAATCGTTTCTGCCTGGCTGTCGCCAAGTTTCTGGCAGAATTTAATGCAGTAGCGCTGCTCCAAGCGTTCGGCCATTTTCTCTCAGGAAAAAATCCGACGAGGGGGGTGGAGCGCTCCTCCCACAAGCCGTGCTCACAGGCGAATGACGTCACCAACAGGCATGGAAAAACTCACGCATGCGCACGACGGTTCAACCTTGTCTGATGCAATCGCACGTGATTCAAATCCATATAATTAAAAAAAATTTATAAAATGGACCGTTACTTTATTGACAGACCTCGTATACGTTGTTATTGTGTTTATTTTATGTAAACATGCGAGAATCACAGGCTGTCTCTCCGTTATTTTCAATGGGAGCTGCTGTGAGCTTCCTGATCATGTCATTCTGGGGGAAAGTGAAGTTGGCTCTTTAACGCCTTGATTATTGTTCTTTACAACATTGTTTGTCCTCTTTGTTCCAGACTAATATATATAATATGTCTGAAATTCGGTTTCCGTTTATTAAATTCCATGCAGATTAAACGTAGCAGACACAGATTATTTGTTATAATTGCTTTAGCAAGTTTTCAGGGTATCATGCATGTAGTCTCTTATTAATGTGATGAAAAGCATAAAAAATACATTTTTGTAGTATACTATTCATTTACAATTGTCATCATGTGGATTCTCTACGTTGTTTTGACTGCAGCGACTCTCTGGCATGTAAGGGATTATGGGATACATGAAAACCCTGGATGTTCTCCTTTGACCTACACATTAGAGATATTACGAGGACTGCTTTCTTCCACCTGCAAAATATAGTGAAGATTGGTCCCATCCTATGGCTGATGCTGAAACCCTGATTCATGCATTTGTCTCATCTAGACTGGACTACTGCGATGGTCTGTTTTCTGGTTTACTGCAGCATTGGGGTCTCAAATGATGCTGGCAGACTTTTGTTACGAAGCAGAAAGTTTGACCACATTATACCCATTTTGGCATCTCTTCACTGACTTCATGTCCCTGTGAGATCAGATTTTAAGGTTTTGCTACTAGCCTATAAAATTGTTTATGGACTGGCACCTCCCTACCTAGCTGACCTAATTAAACCCTACGTACCGGCCTGGGCTTTGTGTTCCCAGGGTGCAGGACTACTTTGTGTCCCTACAGTGAATAAAAAGTCACAGAGCTTTCTCTTATCATTCCCCCGTTCTGTGGAATGATCTCCCTGTGTCAATAAAACAGTCAGATTCTGTAGAGACTTTCAAGTCCAGACTTAAGATGCACTTATTTTCCCTTTCGTATGGCTGGCATACTGGCATAGTATGTTACTATGCTTTTTACTCTTTTAATTCATTTTATTAGGAATTGTTTTTCAATCCAATCCAATCCAATCCAATCCACTTTATTTATATAGAAACATTTAACAACAAAAATGTTTTTGTAATTTGTGTCAGTATTTGTGTCGGTAGCATATGGCCCAAGCAGAAGGTCACCCCTTTGAGTCTGGTCTGCTTGAGGTTTCTTCCTCAGAGGGAGTTTTTCCTTACCACTGTCGCAATTTAGTACTATATAAAATTGAAAAAATGCATTATCTAACTAAGTGATTAATTATCGTATCCTAGCAAATACAAGAGTATATGAAGTATTAATTATATATGTTTATAAATGTAATGGTCACATGGTTCAGCAGGTTCTGCTGATTGGTTCAGCTTGTATTAAAAACACAAACCATGACAAACTGAACATTTTTTTTCTAAACCAGCCTTTGACAACGTGTGAGTCAGTGAAAAGTTATTTATCTGGACGTTTAAAAATCAGTTCCAATGACAAATCGTCATTAAAAATCATGTCCTCGCATGAATTCAGACACTAATAATGATAATAATAATAGTAACAAAAAAGTCTTTCCAAGCAAACAGCACCCAGGATGTGACCATGACTCATGTTCCAAAAGTTCGCTGTCTTCCTGTTTTTTGCCAGCAGATAGAGCGCCGCCCAGACCTGTCTGTCTGTCTGGGGGTATTTCTCTCTCTCTTTCTCTCTTTCTCTCTCTGGGTGTCTTCTGGCAGGAGGACAAACTGCTCTCACTCGACCTGTGAGATGGGTTCTTTTCGGGTTCTCCTGCGCTCCGCCGCCTTTCTCCTGTTTTTAGTTCGGTGTTGGGCGAGACACGGTTTGTATTATTTTCATGCTTTTTTGCTGCTGGATTATGTTTGTGTGCTGACTTTGGACTCTGTTTTGGTTCGTCACAGCTGCTTTAAACCTGAATGTGTTCATGGAGGATCTGAGGTTTTCTGGGAAGTTGAATAAGTCTGTTTTTCTCTTCTTTTTTTTTTTCCAGATGAGATTTTCCCTGTACAGCGGGAAGTCACCTTTGACATCGAAGACATCATGAAAGGTGTGTGTGTGTGTGTGTGTGTGTGTGTGTGTGTGTGTGTGTGTGTGTGTGTGTGTGTGTGTGTGTGTGTGTGTGTGTGTGTGTGTGTGTAGCATGTTTTTGTTTTGTTTTGTTTTCTCAGTGCCACACTTTTGAAAAGTCAACACTTTTTGTTCAGTCTAGTCTGCATTAAACTGAATGGAGAGCATCATAATATATCCTGATACACTAAATATGGCCGATGAATTTTGAATCCGCAATATATATATATCACAATATTCACTAAATCTCAAATTATTATGATTAATATCTGTTGGAGTGCTCCATTATTATTATCCAAGGCCAAAATATGGCCATCAGGTATTGAGGACTTTGCACCCGTCCGTCTGTCTGTCTGTGCTCAGCGTAACTCCTGTCCTATTACTGCCAGGGTCTTCAAATTCACAGGGATCATTCTTGGGACAGAGACCTTGGACAAGTTCAAAGATGGCTAACGACCTATTTTAAGGGGTCAAAAAGTCACATTCTGTTTCCTATTTTTATGCTCATATATGGCTGAGGGTATTTTAGCACTGTGTTGTATTTTTTACATCCTCTTCTCTTGTAAAGTACACTCAACAAAAATATAAATGCAACACTTTTGGTTTTGCTCCCATTTTGTATGAGATGAACTCAAAGATCTAAAACTTTTTCCACATACACAATATCACCATTTCCCTCAAATATTGTTCACAAACCAGTCTAAATCTGTGATAGTGAGCACTTTTCCTTTGCTGAGATAATCCATCCCACCTCACAGGTGTGCCATATCAAGATGCTGATTAGACACCATGATTAGTGTACAGGTGTGCCTTAGACTGCCCACAATAAAAGGCCACTCTGAAAGGTGCAGTTTTATCACACAGCACAATGCCACACATGTTGCAAGATTTGAGGGAGCGTGCAATTGGCATGCTGACAGCAGGAATGTCAACCAGAGCTGTTGCTCGTGTATTGAATGTTCATTTCTCTACCATAAGCCGTCTCCAAAGGCGTTTCAGAGAATTTGGCAGTACATCCAACCAGCCTCACAACCGCAGACCACATGTAACCACACCAGCCCAGGACCTCCACATCCAGCATGTTCACCTCCAAAATCGTTTGAGACCAGCCACTCGGACAGCTGCTGAAACAATCGGTTTGCATAACCAAAGAATTTCTGCACAAACTGTCAGAAACCGTCTCAAGGAAGCTCATCTGCATGCTCGTCATCCTCATTGGGGTCTCGACCTGACTCCAGTTCGTCATCTTAACCAACTTGAGTGGGCAAATGCTCACATTCGCTGGGATTTGGCACGTTGGAGAGGTGTTCTCTTCACGGATGAATCCCAGTTCACACTATCCAGGGTAGATGGCAGACAAGCGTGTGTGGCGTCGTGTGGGTGAGCGGTTTTCTGATGTCAATGTTGTGGATCGAGTGGCCCATGGTGGCGGTGGGGTTATGGTATGGGCAGGTGTCTGTTATGGACAAAGAACACAGGTGCATTTTATTGATGGCATTTTGAATGCACAGAGATATCGTGACCAGATCCTGAGGCCCATTGTTGTGTCATCCAAGAACATCACTGTTGTGTGGGCCGCTGAAGAGGAGGTACTGCTGGCCCACCACCACCAGATGGCGCCCTGCTTGAAGTGCGGGCTTCAAGCACGAGAGGGCGTCATAGCAACTGGCAGTGACAGCTGTTACTCGTCATCAGCATCAGCTGTCACTCATCCACATCATCACCACCACCTTAGAAGGAGAGAGCATATCTCACCCATATTGGCCTCTCTTCATTGGCTTCCTGTTAATTCTAGAATAGAATTTAAAATTCTTCTTCTTACTTATAAGGTTTTGAATAATCAGGTCCCATCTTATCTTAAGGACCTCGTAGTACCATATCACCCCAATAGAGCGCTTCGCTCTCAGACTGCAGGCTTACTTGTAGTTCCTAGGGTTTGTAAGAGTAGAATGGGAGGCAGAGCCTTCAGCTTTCAGGCTCTTCTCCTGTGGAACCAGCTCCCAATTCAGATCAGGGAGACAGACACCCTCTCTACTTTTAAGATTAGGCTTAAAACTTTCCTTTTTGCTAAAGCTTATAGTTAGGACTGGATCAGGTGACCCTGAACCATCCCTTAGTTATGCTGCTATAGACTTAGACTGCTGGGGGGTTCCCATGATGCACTGTTTCTTTCTCTTTTTGCTCTGTATGCACCACTCTGCATTTAATCATTAGTGATCGATCTCTGCTCCCCTCCACAGCATGTCTTTTTCCTGGTTCTCTCCCTCAGCCCCAACCAGTCCCAGCAGAAGACTGCCCCTCCCTGAGCCTGGTTCTGCTGGAGGTTTCTTCCTGTTAAAAGGGAGTTTTTCCTTCCCACTGTAGCCAAGTGCTTGCTCACAGGGGGTCGTTTTGACCGTTGGGGTTTTATATAATTATTGTATGGCCTTGCCTTACAATATAAAGTGCCTTGGGGCAACTGTTTGTTGTGATTTGGCGCTATATAAAAAAAAAATTGATTGATTGATTGACCTTAAAGGCCGGACTGCAACTCCACCTCTCCGCCGAGAAATCAACTACCAATCAGGTAACTTCTCTGCTGACTTAACACTGACTAATAGTCTGAACTTCTTTGCAGCCGTTTTCCTGTGGTGTGTCCTTATCTGTGGGATTGGCGTTTGGTGTGATCAGCGACGGCTTCGCTTCACACCCCAACCAGATAAGTGGTTAGACAGGAGCTGCACGAGTGTGTGATTGGAAGTGGAGGTTCTCCCTCCTTACTGAATACAGACTGTGGGATTACTGAGTGTGCGACCTCACACTCATCAGGACTGTCTCTGTTCTCTGCCAGCAGTACCGGGTCTGACTGCTGAAGACAGCGGCCACCTGGGGCGCAGGGCTTGGCGGCTCCGGTGTTCTTCAGCTCCGTTGGCAGTGGAAGCTGTGTGGGATTCTCTCGCCAGGCGTCTTCTATCGTCGAGCCTGCCCACACGTCACCTGGTGTATGATTGACAGTCACTATATTGTTATTGTCTGTATGTACGTCGTTGTGTGATTCACAACATTAAATTGTTACTTTTGGCTTATCCATTGTCCGTTCATTTACGCCCCCTGTTGTGGGTCCGTGTCACGACACTTTCACAACAATCACCTCATGTTGCAGCAGGATAATGCACGGCCCCATGTTGCAAGGATCTGTACACAATTCTTGGAAACTGAAAATGTCCCAGTTCTTGCACGGCCAGTATACTCACCGGACATGTCACCCATTGAGCATGTTTGGGATGCTCTGGACCGGCGTATACGACAGCGTGTACCAGTTCCTGCCAATATCCAGCAACGTCACACAGCCATTGAAGAGGAGTGGACCAACATTCCACAGGCCACAATTGACAACCTGATCAACTCTATGCGAAGGAGATATGTTGCACTGCATGAGGCAAATGGTGGTCACACCAGATACTGACTGGTATCCCCCCCCAATAAAACAAAACTGCACCTTTCAGAGTGGCCTTTTATTGTGGGCAGTCTAAGGCACACCTGTGCACTAATCATGGTGTCTAATCAGCATCTTCATATGGCACACCTGTGAGGTGGGATGGATTATCTCAGCAAAGGAGAAGTGCTCACTATCACAGATTTAGACTGGTTTGTGAACAATATTTGAGGGAAATGGTGATATTGTGTATGTGGAAAAAGTTTTAGATCTTTGAGTTTATCTCATACAAAATGGGAGCAAAACCAAAAGTGTTGCATTTATATTTTTGTTGAGTGTATATAAATGTAAAAGTATAGTATGCATGCATAGTTTGGTATTTGTGTGGTGGAAAGGAAGGAAGAATAATGGAAAGAAAGAAAAAGTATTATTATTATTATTATTACCAGTAATGCTGTGGAGAAAATGTAGTTGAATCAGCCACAATCAAATGGTTATGAATGTTGCAAAGAGGGCAGTTTTTCACTTTTATCCTATGTTGATCAACTTAGGCCATAGTTATTGGATTTATTGGTTTACAGATTTTCCTGAGACTTGAGGGCCAGATTTCATGGTAAAAAAACAAAAAAAAACAAAAAAGCAAACAAACAAACCATGGTTTGAAGGGTCAGTCGATAAAAACTAATAATAATTGTAATAATAATATTCAAAGTTTAAATAACAGGCAGCACGGTGGTTGACTGTGTGGCCGAACAGGACATGTCCAGCATGCGTGCACAGCCTGTTAATGCAACGAAACATAATTCCATTTGATGGTGCAGTGCCTCCATGCCCGGACAGAACGCACAGGCACTGTGATCCTTTGCAGGTGCTCCAATAAATATTTTAATCCATAATGTAGGGTATAATTTAAAGCTCACAAACCCAGGACATAACACTGCTCTTGAAGTCACTCTTGAGTCTTGAAATTTTTGGGCGGCACCCCAAGCAGTCGGCAGGAAAAATTGAAAAATGTGCCCAGGGGCAATTTTTTTTCACTGAGTCTATGATTTTTAGAGCAGTAGGGGGATCTGAAAACCAATAAAGCCAATAACTATGGCCTTATGTCCAACATAAAATGTAGTAATTTAGGGATATTGCTTCAAAATTTCATGAAGTATCCTCATTAGATTAAAGACTTTAAAGAGTTATGAATATAATAACCATGTTGTTGTGTGGGCCGCTGAAGAGGAGGTACTGCTGGCCCACCACCACCAGATGGCGCCCTGCTTGGAGTGCGGGCTTCAAGCACCAGAGGGCTCCGAAACCAGTGGAGTGACAGCTGTCACATCATCAACACCAGCTGTCACTCATCTACGTCAACCTCCATAAAAGCCGGACTGCAACTCCACCTCCCCGCCGAGAAATCAGCTACCATTCAGGTAATTTTCTCTGCTGACTTAAAACATTGAGTAATAATCTGAACTTCTTTGCAGCCGTTTTCCTGTGGTGTTTTCCTTATCTGTAGGATTGGCGTTTGGTGTGATCAGTGACGGCTTCGCTTCACACCCCAACCAGATAAGTGATTAGACAGGAGCTGCACGAGTGTGTGATTGGAGGTGGAGGTGCTCCCTCCCAAAAGAACACAGACTGGGGGATTACTGAGTGTGCGAACTCACACTCATCAATACTGTTTCTGTTCTCTGCCAGCAGTATCGGGTCTGACTGCTGAAGACAGTGGCCACCTGGGGCGCAGGGCTTGGCGGCTCCGGTGTTCTCCAGATCCGTTGGTGGTGGAAGCTGTGTGGGATCCGGCTCTTCTCTCGCCAGACGTCTTCTATCTTCGAGCCTGCCCACACGTCACCTATTGTATAATTGACATTCCACAATATTGTTATTGTCTGTACTTCGTTGTGCGATTCACAACATTAAATTGTTACTTTTTTGGCTTATCCATTGTCCGTTCATTAACGCCCCCTGTTGTGGGTCCGTGTCATGACACCTTCCCAGCACATTTGCATTTTCTGGCCTTATGGACCCTGTGTACCAAAAACAACTGCCCTTACAGATTTTGAAGAAAACTGGTATACAATATCATAATTTAAGATAGCCTCTTACATAGCAAAGGCATTGTTTTGACAAATACCCTAATTTGACATAATATTTGGACGTTCATATGATCAGTTACATTCCATTAATGAGTCTACCAGCTGACCCTGATTTTATTAACTTATGGTGTCAGTATGAGTTTTATTCTAAACAGAAACATACTCAGAATACAAAAGTATATGTTATTTTTAACACTGTGAAATGAATCCAGGTTTTGTCCTCATTATCAGACCATTATAAACTCTACACAAATCACTAGACACAACACAGTGGATGTTCTATGGCTCAAATCCTCAGACAGTCCAGATTATCATGCTGCATCTTAAATTTCAAAGTAAATCAAAGTACAGTATTAATATCATCTAGTCACGTCATCAGTTAGTTGCAAATTTGTAATGATGAAAACCCCCCCCAGCATTTTTACTTTAATTTGCATTCTGTTTAAAAGAAAAAACTATTATTTCAAGGTAATAATTTAATGCGTGGCTCAAGTAGGCAGTTATTAGTGTTATAACCAAGAAAAAAACGCAGGTGCTAATGAAAAACTCATCACAACTGAACTGTAACAGCTTCTTATACATGAATGGCACTTGATTTGATTGTTTAATATACAATTTTTTTTTTAATATCCCCTATTTGGTGGGAGGCCCGTGTCAAAGTCCAGTTGGCAACACTGATTCATGTACATGACCATGCACAGTGGTCCATGTCACGCAGTGAACTAAAGGGTGTTAAAGGACGTAATATTAACATGCGTGGTAATCCAACTGCGTTGCCAAACATGCGCTCTGTCCACGCAGTTATGATTGCGTCCATTGGATCCGACAGTGTTGTTACCTTAAACACATCTGTTTAAAGGGGTTGACAGGTTGCAATTGGTTGATGTTGTGGTTTGCACTCCCAATGTGTGCTCAGAATATGATCCCTGTAGATGCGTCGCTTCAACACACCCCAAATGTATTAGCGCCATGCAGTTTGGACCGTGCCATATATAGAACATCAAAGCTGTGGCCTTGGTCTTTTACTGACGTAATATTGAAGAAACAAACACCACAAATCACTTCTAGTGAATGATTCAGATCACAATTATAGATCTGTAATTATAAATGTGTATAGATTGTAGATATGCACTTTCCAGAGCAGTTTTGTATCACTTTTCTCTATGTACACAAAGCACTGAATCAGCACAGTAAAATCGCTAGTATAAAACTAACACTGATTGTGATTTTACTGTGAGGCATTGATCACAACTTCATAGCCAGTGACTTAAGTAGTTACATTTCTTATTAAAACCTGGAATGGAAACATCACAAAATTTTTTAAAACGGACCCAGCTGACAAACTGGCGTCCTGTCCAGGGTGTACTCCACATCATGCCCTATGACTATATCAGTTGCCCTCATGTCTTTGAGAAGTGGAGACAGAAACGGGGAGAACATACACCTTGTTATTGCAAACCAACTCTGTGCTATCATCAAAACAACTTTACTAAAAATATTGTGAGTTTATCATTAATGAGCTGTGGTATCGAATCTTATCATGAGCTGACTATCATTACACTACTGATTATAATAGAAGCATCAAAATACAAATATGTGCACTACTAGTATAAAGGATCGTTCATCATAACAATTTGTTGTCAGTTTTTATTAGTGTTGAAATGATTTGTTTATAAAATATTATATTAAAATATTTCTGTTATTATTATAATATTACATATTTTATATATAATATTATAAAATAGTAGTATAAAACAAAGAATAATTCTTGATCATTTTTGTCTTAGAACAGACAAATGACTTCTCATTACTTTCTCAAAAATCTACCAATATCCATCAAACAGTTGTGGCAAGTTTAAGATAAACCTTAAATCAGTTTATCATTAGTTTAATATAGTTTAAAACTAGCTAAAACAACACTTGATCTAAATTAGCTGGATTCCAGCCAGCTTAAGAAATTTTACTGCTACTTTCGAGACATTTCAAGCCACTGGAAAAAATAATATCAAACTTGAGTCAGTTTTAAACATCTTTTGAAATTGTTTACATCATTAATGTGCAACAGTTTTAGTCCTAAATGTCAGCAAATTGTCAGGTTTGTTAAGTCAACATATTTTTTTTTCTTGTAAACTAACTTTAATTATTAAAAATACGAGGTCTATCCGACCTTATTATTTTTTTAAAAAACCATATGGATTTGAATCACGTGTGATTGCGTCAGACAAGCTTGAACCCTCGTGCGCATGCGTGAGTTTTTCCACGCCTGTCAGTTGCGTCATTCGCCTGTGAGCAGGCTTTGAGTGAGGAGTGGTCCACCCCCTCGGCGGATTTTCATTGTCAGGAAATGGAATGATTTGGGCTTTTTTTCCATCAGAATTTTTTCAGAAACTGTTAGAGACTGGCAGCTGGAAACCATTAGAAAAATTTATCTGGCTTTCGGTGAAAATTTTATGGGCTTCACAGAGAATAAGGACTGTTACTACAGCTTTAAGGACGGCTTTAAGGGCGGCTTTAAGGACGCTCGTCGCGCCGTGCTCCGTGCCGCCATCGAGAGCCACAAACCACCGGATCATTTCTAAATGGATGGCTCTGTGGAGCCGGGACCGTCGTGTGCACTTTCTCTGGTTATCACAAGAGCTGGACATCAGCCATTTTCCGGCAGATTTCACTTTTAACAAGAGATTGGATTTATCTGGCTTTCAGTGAAAATGTTACGGGCTTGGTAGAGAATAAGGAGTGTTACTGTCACTTTAAGGACGGCCCCCAGTGGCTGTGGGGCGCGCCGCGCTCAGAAGCCACCATCGACAGGCTGAACGACCATTTCATTTCTAAACGGATGGCTGTCTAGATCCGTGACCATCGTGTGCCATTTCTCTGGTTATCACAAGAGCTGGACATCAACCATTTTCCGGCAGATTTCACTTTTAACAAGGAAAAGCCGGGTGGAGGCTTCGCGCATCACGATTGATTCGCTACTGGGCAAAACCACCTCAAAAAACCACCTCCGTTTTGGTCTCACAGGACAGCTTTGAGATGGCGTTGTTGTGAAGGTGTAGGAACACGGACCCACAACAGGGGGCGTTAAATGAACGGACAATGGATAAGCCAAACAGTAACAATTTAATGTTGTGAAGTGCACAATGGAATACAGACAAATACAGTTTTGGTACCACAGACAATTAAATGTTGAGTGACGTGTGGGCAGGCTTGAGGATAGGAGACGTCCGTCCTGAACCGAGCCGGATCCCACACGGCCTTCACCGCCAACGGATCTGAAGAACACCGGAGCCGCCAAGTCCTGGAGCCCCAGGTGGCCACCGTCTCCAGCTGTCAGACTGGGTACTGCTGGCAGAGAACAGAAACAGTTTTGATGAGTGTGAGTTCACACACTCAGTAATTCCACCGTCTGTGTTCTTATGGGAGGGAGCACCTCCACCTCCAATCACACACTCGTGCAGCTCCTGTCTAACCACTTATCTGGTTGGAGTGTGAAGCGAAGCCGTCGCTGATCACACCAAACGCCAATCCAGCAGATAAGGCACACCACAGGAAAGCGGCTGCAAAAAGAGTTCAGACTATGACACAGTTTTAGATACAGCAGAGAATATTACCTCCAAGTTAGCTGATTTCTCGGCGGGGAGGTGGAGTTGCAGTCCGGCCTTTATGGTGGTGGTGATTTGATGTGGATGAGTGACAGCTGGTGCTGATGACAAATGACAGCTGTCACTCCCGGTTGCTATGACGCCCTCTCATGCTTGAAGCCCGCACTTCAAGCAGGGCGCCATCTGGTGGTGGTGGGCCAGCAGTACCTCCTCTTCAGCGGCCCACACAACAGGACCCCCCCCTCAACGGGCGCCTCCTGGCGCCCGACCAGGCTTGTCCGGGTGCCGCCGGTAGAAGTCGGCCAGGAGGGCCGGGTCCAGGATGAAGCTCCTCTTCACCCAGGAGCGTTCTTCGGGTCCATTGAGAACAAGAAAAAGAAGAACAACATTAAGTTATACGTGCGCAGAGTCTTTATCACGGACAACTGTGATGAGCTCATCCCAGAGTACCTCAGTGAATTTGACTCATCGATTTCTATTTACTCACTAGATGGAGGACCATGGCGATCCACTCATTCACTGGCTGTTGCCAGCGCTCCGCAATCTCGGTTAGTGTCAGACACCCAAACATAAATGGAAATCAATGTTTTCAAGAGTTTCACCATGAGTGCTGTTACATTTATTCAAACTCAGTCCCACACTTGTACAGCCACTATTTGTCAAAGAAAATACAGAAGCGGATCAGACTATTTATATAATAAACTGGAACTGTTCATCTCCCAGTCCAGGTAGAAAATAATACCATCAGTTTGTCAAACACATTATGTTATGACTAGATACTAGTCTGATAATCAGGGGTGAAGTAAGAGCTTTGCATGCACACGTCATATTAAAGATATTAGACTGCTCTTAACCCACCTCCACTTTAACGCAGTGCTTCTTTGAAAAAAATATCAAATAAAATTAAACAGCTGCCAGCCAGGGTAAAAATAAGATTATCAATCAACTTCAATCAATCAACTTTTTTCTTATATAGCGCCAAATCACAACAAACAGTTGCCCCAAGGCGCTCCATATTGTAAGGCAAGGCCATACAATAATTATGAAAAACCTCAACGGTCAAAACGACCCCCTATGAGCAAGCACTTGGCCACAGTGGGAAGGAAAAACTCCCTTTTAACAGGAAGAAACCTCCAGCAGAACCAGGCTCAGGGAGGGGCAGTCTTCTGCTGAGACTGGTTGGGGCTGAGGGAAAGAACCAGGAAAAAGACATGCCGAGAAGGGGGGCAGAGATCGATCACTAATGATTAAATGCAGAGTGGTGCATACGGAGCAAAAAGAGAAAGAAACAGTGCATCATGGGAACCCCCCCACAGTCTACGTCTAAAGCAACATAACCAAGGGATGGTCCAGGGTCACCCGATCCAGCCCTAACTATAAGCCTTAGCGAAAAGGAAAGTTTTAAGCCTAATCTTAAAAGTAGAGAGGGTATCTGTCTCCCTGATCTGAATTGGGAGCTGGTTCCACAGGAGAGGAGCCTGAAAGCTGAAGGCTCTGCCTCCCATTCTACTCTTACAAACCCTAGGAACCACAAGTAAGCCCGCAGTCTGAGAGCGAAGCGCTCTAATGGGGTAATATGGTACTACGAGGTCCCTAAGATAAGATGGGACCTGATTATTCAAAACCTTATAAGTAAGAAGAAGAATTTTAAATTCTATTCTAGAATTAACAGGAAGCCAATGAAGAGAGGCCAACACGGGTGAGATATGCTCTCTCCTGCTAGTCCCCGTCAGTACTCTAGCTGCAGCATTCTGAACCAACTGAAGGCTTTTTAGGGAACTTTTAGGACAACCTGATAATAATGAATTACAATAGTCCAGCCTAGAGGAAATAAATGCATGAATTAGTTTTTCAGCATCACTCTGAGACAAGACCTTTCTGATTTTAGAGATATTGCGTAAATGCAAAAAGGCAGTCCTACATATTTGTTTAATATGCGCCTTGAATGACATATCCTGATCAAAAATGACTCCAAGATTTCTCACAGTATTACTAGAGATCAGGGAAATGCCATCCAGAGTAACGATCTGGTTAGACACCATGCTTCTAAGATTTGTGGGGCCAAGTACAATAACTTCAGTTTTATCTGAGTTTAAAAGCAGGAAATTAGAGGTCATCCATGTCTTTATGTCTGTAAGACAATCCTGCAGTTTAGCTAATTGGTGTGTATCCTCTGGCTTCATGGATAGATAAAGCTGGGTATCATCTGCGTAACAATGAAAATTTAAGCAATACCGTCTAATAATACTGCCTAAGGGAAGCATGTATAAAGTGAATAAAATTGGTCCTAGCACAGAACCTTGTGGAACTCCATAATTAACTTTAGTCTGTGAAGAAGATTCCCCATTTACATGAACAAACTGTAATCTATTAGACAAATATGATTCAAACCACCGCAGCGCAGTGCCCTTAATACCTATGACATGCTATTCAATCATTTGTGGACCAAGTTGAAAGAAATCTGCACTTCACTGTTTACAGGGAGTGTATCATAGAATATGCAATGTCAAAGTGACTGTCATGTGACCCACCAAATTGAGAGAAAAAAGATTTCCAATCTATGAATTTGCTCTTGCGGAATATCTCAGGATGGAAAACCTGATTCTAATTAAAAAGGGATACATTGAGATAAATTTCAAATTGGATTGCTGAACAAATGGTGAGATATTTATCACGCCAAAGCAGGCAGTAAAACTGAAGTCACTACATTACAGAGTACAGGTGGACACAAAAAATAATTTTCTAACCTGTATTCAGTAATTTGTCATTTTCCCCGCATGATTAATATAATACACACTTATGAAAGCTCACTCCACAACTTGCTTTTTATTTAACCAGCTGATACTCCTTTGTCAGCTTGTCGCAGCACCTGAACGCTGCACCTAACAGCATTTTCAGATCGCTTTAACCCAAGTTTAAGTCAGCAAATTGATTTCTTTCATTTAATGCCTAACGACGTATCACGCTAAGCAAGATGGCAGCTGCTGGCAACGGCTCATAGGCTGCATCCACCACCTAGTGGATTAAATGGAAACTGACAAAATAAATGCTGACTTGGATTTATTTTCCAGCTTAAGTTCTACTTCCCAGTCCACCAAATACTGGAACCCCCGGCCCTTCCGATGGACGTCCAGGAGCCGGCGCACAGTCCAAGCCAGCTCCCCGTCAATGATCCGGGCAGGCAGCGGCGCCGGTCCGGGGCCACAGAGGGGAGAGGAGTGGCAGGGTTTGAGTCTTGACACATGAAAAACCGGATGTATCCGCAGTGAAGCTGGCAGCTTCAGCTTCACTGCGGCAGGGCTGAGGACTTTTAGGATGGTGAAGGGTACAATAAATCTGTCCTTTAGTTTTTGGGATTCCACTTGTAGGGGAATGTCTTTTGTGGATAGCCAAACCGCCTGCCCAGGCTGATACGTAGGGGCCGGGGCACGCCGGCAGTCTGCATGGGCCTTAGCCTTCGTCCGGGCTTTGCGCAGGGCAGAGCGTGCGGTACGCCACACCCGACGGCACCTTCTCAGATGGGCCTGGACCGAGGACACCCCGACCTCTCCCTCCACCAACGGAAATAATGGGGGCTGGTACCCCAAACATATCTCGAATGGGGAGAGGCCGGTGGCAGATGACACTTGGCTATTATGAGCGTACTCGATCCAGGCCAGATGGTCACTCCAAGCCGTCGGGTGCGCGGAGGTCATGCAGCGGAGGGCCTGCTCCAATTCCTGATTCATCCGCTCTGCCTGCCCGTTCGTCTGGGGGTGGTACCCGGACGAGAGGCTTACGGTGGCCCCCAGTTCCCTGCAGAAACTCCTCCAGACCTGGGAGGAGAACTGAGGACCACGGTCTGAGACAATGTCCGATGGAATCCCATGCAGACGCACGACATGGTGGACCAGGAGGTCTGCAGTCTCCTGGGCCGTCGGGAGCTTCGGGAGGGCCACAAAGTGGGCCGCCTTGGAGAACCGGTCCACTATCGTGAGGATGGTTGTCTTGCCCTGGGATGGCGGGAGGCCCGTGACGAAGTCCAGGTTGATGTGAGACCAGGGGCGATGAGGCACGGGCAAAGGCTGGAGGAGACCCTGGGTTTTTGGTGGTCCGCTTTGCCCCTGGCGCAGGTGGTGCAGGCCTGGACGTACTCCCGAACGTCGGCTTCCAGAGACGCCCACCAGAAGCGCTGCCGGACAACTGCCACGGTTCTTCGCACCCCTGGGTGGCAGGAGAGCTTGGAACCGTGACAGAAGTCCAGGACTGCAGCTCTGGCCTCTGGTGGGACGTACAGTCTGTTCTTGGGGCCGGTCCCCGGGTCCGGGTTCCGTGTCAGGGCCTCCCGGATGGTCTTCTCCACGTCCCAGGTGAGGGTGGCCACGACAGTGGACTCGGGGATGATGGTTTCGGTCGGGTCTGACAGCTCGGTCCTGACTTCCTCTTCGTGCACCCGGGACAGGGCGTCAGACTGTTGGTTCATCGTCCCGGGGCGGTATGTGATCCGAAAGTCAAAACGCCCGAAGAACAGTGACCAGCGAGCTTGCCTGGGGTTCAGACGCTTGGCGGTCCGGATGTACTCCAGGTTCCGATGGTCTGTGAAAACCATGAATGGCTCCGAAGCGCCTTCCAACAGGTGTCTCCACTCCTCCAGAGCCTCCTTGACTGCAAGAAGTTCCCGATTGCTGACGTCATAGTTCCTTTCAGCCGGGGTCAACCTGCGGGAAAAATAGGCACAAGGGTGGAGAACCTTGTCAGACTCCCTGCTCTGGGACAGCACGGCTCCTATCCCTGAGTCAGAGGCATCCACTTCGACTATAAACTGGCGACTTGGATCGAGATGCACCAGAACTGGCGGAGTCGAGAACCGGCGTTTCAACTCCCTAAACGCGGCTTCGCACCGATCCAACCAGGTGAAGGGGACTTTTGTGGAGGTCAGGGCTGTCAGGGGACTAACCACCTGACTATAGCCCTTGATGAACCTCCGGTAAAAATGAGCAAAACCGAGGAACTGTTGCAGTTTCCTACGGTTTGTTGGTTGGGGCCAGTCTCTCACCGCCGCTACCTTGGCCGGATCAGGTGCGACGGAGTTTGAGGAGATGATGAACCCCAGGAAGGACAAAGAAGTACGGTGGAACTCGCACTTCTCGCCCTTCACAAACAGCCGGTTCTCCAACAACCGCTGCAGGACCTGACGTACATGCGTAACATGAGTCTCAGGATCCGGGGAAAAGATGAGTATATCGTCTAGATATACGAAGACAAACCGATGCAGGCTCTATGCAGGGGCGTGAACACTGAATCTAACAGGGGCAGAGGGTATCGGTTGTGAACCGTGATTTTGTTCAGCCCCCTGTAATCAATGCATGGATGGAGTCCACCGTCTTTCTTGCCCACAAAAAAGAAACCAGCACCCATCGGGGAGGTGGAGTTCTGGATCAGCCCGGCAGCTAATGAGTCCCGGACGTAGGTCTCCATTGATTCGCGTTCAGGACATGAGAGGTTGTACAGCCTGCTGGACGGGTACTCAACGCCCGGGATCAAATCAGTGGCACAATCGTACGGACGGTGCGGGGGAAGGGTGAGCGCCAGATCCTTGCTGAAAATGTCAGCAAGATCGTGGTACTCACTTGGCACCGCCGTCAGATTGGGGGGGACTTTGACCTCCTCACTAGCTGTCACACCAGGCGGAACTGAGGATCCGAGACATTCCCGGTGGCAGGTTTCGCTCCACTGAGCCACAACCCCAGATGGCCAATCAATCCAGGGATTGTGCTTTATCATCCAAAGATAACCCAAAATCACACGGGAGGTAGAAGGTGTGACATAAAACACAATCTCCTCCCTGTGATTACCAGACACCACCAGTGTCACTGGTGGTGTCTGGTGTGTGATTAATGGAAGAAGGGTGCCATCTAGTGCCCGTACCTTCAAAGGCAAAGGTAGAGCCACTAGAGGGAGCCCAACTTCCTTTGCCCATCTGCTGTCCAGCAGATTCCCTTCCGACCCCGTGTCTACCAGTGCTGGGGCGTGAAGGGTCAGATCCCCACTCAGGATCGTAACTGGGATGCATGCAGATTTACGGGGTTTCCCCGCGTGCGTATTATGGCCCACCCTTAGCCCAGCTTCTAAGGGCGGGCGTTGTCGTTTAACCGTTTGGGGCAGTTTCTCTGTAGATGCTTACTCGAGCCACAGCAAAAACACTCCCCGCGGACCAGCCTCCGTTGTCTGAGCTTTGTATTGACTTTAGCCCTGCTCGTGTCCATAGCTTCGTCAGCAGGGGGAACTGTTGCCACACGAGAGTCACGGGCTGTGGAGTGTGGGGAAGACGGCACCCTTTCGGACCCGGAAGGAAGAGGGACGGCTCGTGCCCGGCCACGCCCCCCGCCCTGCTCCCGACGGTGTTCCTCTAATTGGTTATCTAATCGTATAACCAGATCAACAAGCCCATCGAAATCCCGCGGTTCATCCTTAGCCAGTAGATGCTCCTTTAGGACCGGAGACAGTCCATTTACGAAGGCGGCGTGGAGTGCAACGTTGTTCCAGCCGGACCTCGTTGCCGCGATGCGGAAGTCGACTGCATACTCCGCTGCACTCCGACACCCGTCTGATTGACAGCAGCAAGTTTGATGCAGATTCGCCTCTATGGGGGTGATCAAAAACCTGCTTGAACTCCCCACAAACCCAGTATACGTCGTTAGGAGCCATGAAATCTGCTCCCAGAGCGCCGTAGCCCAGGCGCGTACATCTCCTCGAAGCAAGTTTATTACGTAAGCCACCCGGCTGGCGTCTGACTCGTACATGACGGGACGCTGTAAAAGACGAGCGAGCACTGCATTAAGAAGTCTGCTCACGTCTCGACACAGCCTCCGTACGGCTCCGGAGGGCTTATGTAAGCTTCAGGGGATGGTGGGTGGGTTCGTTGAACGACCAGCGGAATGTCTGTCTCAGGCCTCCGGTCAGCAGGAGGAGGTGCTGCAGCAGCGCCCTGAGCCTGCGCTTCCACCTGGGCGGTGAGAGCCTCCATCCTCCGATTGAGAATCACATTCTGCTCCGTGACTAAGTCCAGCCGATCAGTGAAAGCGGTCAAGATTTGCTGCAGCTCACCTAACACGCCTCCTGCTGATGCCTGTGCACCTCGCTCTTCCATTGGCTGTTCAAGCGATGGTTGACGCCCCTCGGGATCCATGACGCTGGCCGAGAAATCCTGTTGTGAAGGTGTAGGAACACGGACCCACAACAGGGGGCGTTAAATGAACGGACAATGGATAAGCCAAACAGTAACAATTTAATGTTGTGAAGTGCACAACGGAATACAGACAAATACAGTTTTGGTACCACAGACAAATGTTGTGACGTGTGGGCAGGCTTGAGGATAGGAGACGTCCGTCCTGAACTGAGCCGGATCCCACACGGCCTTCACCGCCAACGGATCTGAAGAACACTGGAGCCGCCAAGTCCTGGAGCCCCAGGTGGCCACCGTCTCCAGCTGTCAGACTGGGTACTGCTGGCAGAGAACAGAAACAGTTTTGATGAGTGTGAGTTTGCACACTCAGTAATTCCACCGTCTGTGTTCTTATGGGAGGGAGCACCTCCACCTCCAATCACACACTTTGTGCAGCTCCTGTCTAACCACTTATCTGGTTGGAGTGTGAAGCGAAGCCGTCGCTGATCACACCAAAAGCCAATCCAGCAGATAAGGCACACCACAGGAAAGCGGCTGCAAAAAGAGTTCAGACTATGACACAGTTTTAGATACAGCAGAGAATATTACCTCCAAGGTAGCTGATTTCTCGGCGGGGAGGTGGAGTTGCAGTCCGGCCTTTATGGTGGTGGTGATGTGATGTGGATGAGTGACAGCTGGTGCTGATGACGAATGACAGCTGTCACTCCCGGTTGCTATGATGCCCTCTCGTGCTTGAAGCCCGCACTTCAAGCAGGGCGCCATCTGGTGGTGGTGGGCCAGCAGTACCTCCTCTTCAGCGGCCCACACAACAGGTGTTCAGACAGCTGTCGGTGGTTTTTCCATCGAGTGATTATCCGAGAAATTCTGGATGTGCTTGGACATGCCAGAACATGTCCCCTGAGGCTTCATCATGGCATTGCTTTGCGCCATGCGGCACCGCCGCTACGCGCGGAATTCCTCCGTACGTCTGTCTCAGTGTGCCGATAAAGTGCTGATGTCCACGTTTTTTCACAATTCCTGTGCTAGTCAGATGACGTCCCGGATAAAACACAGCGTCCAGTTTGGAAATGAACGGCACATTCCACTGTTACAGGAGTTTTTGTCATGGAAAGAGGAGAGGAGGCTTCGCACGTCGCGGCGGTGCCGCATGGCGCACAGCAACGCCGTGATGAAGCCTCATGGGACATGTTCTGGCATGTCCAGGCACATCCACAATTTCTCGGATAATCACTCGATGGAAAAACCACCGACAGCTGTCTGAACGCCATCTCAAAGCCGTCCTGTGAGATCAAAACGGAGGTGGTTTTGTCTCGCTCCAGTAGCGAATCCATCATGACGCGCGAAGCTTCCGCTCGGCTTTCCATGACAAAATCTCTTGTTAAAAGTGAAATCTGCCGGAAAATGGTTGATGTCCAGCTCTTGTGATAACCAGAGAAAGTGCACACGACGGTCCCGGCTCCACAGAGCCATCCGTTTAGAAATGATCCGGTGGTTTGTGGCTCTCGATGGCGGCACGGAGCGCAGAGCGCTGAGCGTCCTTAAAGCCGTCCTTAAATCCGTCCTTAAATCCGTCCTTAAATCCGTCCTTAAAGCTGTAGTAACAGTCCTTATTCTCTGTGAAGCCCATAAAATTTTCACCGAAAGCCAGATAAATTTTTCTAATGGTTTCCAGCTGCCAGTCTCTAACAGTTTCTGAAAAAATTCTGATGGAAAAAAGCACAAATCATTCCGCCATTTCCTGACAATGAAAATCCGCCGAGGGGGTGGACCACTCCTCACTCAAAGCCTGCTCACAGGCGAATGACGCAACCGACAGACGTGGAAAAACTCACGCATGCACACGAGGGTTCAAGCTTGTCTGACGCAATCACACGTGATTCAAATCCATATGGTTTTTGAAAAAAATAATAAGGTCGGATACTTTTCTTATAGACCTCGTAGCTTGTGTTTATTTTTCGGTAAGGTGAATAATTAATCAGTTAATCAAGTGTTTCCTGTATTTCTCATGTATATGGTGTCATTTACACAAATAGATAATTACAAATAGATACTTGGTTTTAGTTGTCTTTACTCAAAATGTCCTGTGTTAAAATTTTGCTAATGTAGCCATTTAGATTTGTGTACTTAACATTGTGTACGTCAAATGATGCAGTCACAATTGTCCTGATACTTCCTTTGGTTTGGTTTTTCACTTGTTACAGGTTTCCCAGTACAACAAGAAATGCAGACTCTTGCTCCAGACATGTTAAAAACTCTTGTCCAAGGTAGACTGGATTGGTTTTTGTTCTTGTCTCAGTTTACTGACAACATAAACTTGCTAGTTTATTGTAAATTTATTTTCAGCACTTTCTGTTTCTCAGACTTTCTGCTGTCCCTCATAGTTTTGCTCCACCATGTCATGTCCCATTAGGTTTAAGCTGTGAAGACAACAATTTTAAAAAAGAACACTTTTTTCTTTTTTTTAAGGATAACACTTTGTTTGTTTTCTCGACTATGGCTATAGCCTTGACATGAACACGTGTAAATTCTAACCTTTTTTTTACTTATGCCTTTTCACCATGAAGATTTCTTATTGTCATAGGATATATGTCAAGTTTTGAAAAGTTGAAAAACAAGCAGATCCTTCTTGAAACTGAAGTTTCTTCTGTCACTTTTGACAGACCCACAAAAATAATGTCACTTAAAGAAATAAAGAATGCATCTTTCTTTTGTTGTGTCATGTTCAGTTTTGTAAAACTTTGCGAAATCTTGTAACTGTTAGAATGGCCTAAGCAGTGGGTCGCCCCTTTGAGTCTGGTCTCCTTAAGGCTTCTTCCTCAATATCTGAGGGAGCTTTTCCTTACCACTGTCACCTGTGTGCTTACTCTAGGGGTTGGTAAGGTTAAATCTTACTTGTGTAAAGCACCTTGAGGCAGCTTTGTTGTATTTGGTGCTATATAAATTAAATAAATTGAATTGAAATTAAAGCAAAGGTGTCCAAATTCCTTCCTTTGAAGGATCATGAATTAATGTGGATGCAGTGATACAGGCCAAAAGCAAGTGGTGACCTTATGTGAATTACAAATACTTGTTGGGCTACTAATATGTAGACCTGGGTTTGATTTCTGGTCAGGCTACCTGTCTGTGTCCTTGGATGAGACACTTCTTTTGCATTGTTCCAGTTCCCCCAACTCTAAATGGGTGTCAACCTTTGCCGGGGAAGTAATCTGTGTCAGACTGGTACTCTGTCCAGGCAGAAACATTAACTCTCATCCACTTCACGCTACAGGATCTAGAGATAAGCACTGGATATAGCACGCATATAGGGCCATGGTGGACCAAAACAAAGGGAGTGTGGGCCAAATGTTGCCCTCAAGCCAGAAATTGGGCAGCTCTGAACTCAAGTATAAACACTGTAGAAATGCAGAGAATCATTTATTCCAGTGACATTTATGTATACACATTTTGAGCTCCGTAAAATAACAGCCCGACTCTTGCTTTTCTTTCTAAGGTGATCCTCTGTTTGCACCACGTGGTTTTGGCCGTCGTCTCATTACGGAGTATCCTGTTCAGTTTCCCCCTGGTCAACCGAACTCTACTAACCTGGAGGCCATTTGTCTGAATAGAGACCACCGTCCGCTCTATCCAAACTCTTACTTTCCGTCATCTGGGTTTGGCCAGCTGAAGCGTAAAGCACATGCTGTCAACACGATCGAGGCCTGGTTTGGTGTTTGCTGCCAAGGGTACCAAATGCGGGAGAAGGAAGTGACATTGTGTTGTGTCACACAGGTGGTAAGTTGTCATAACAGCTGTTTTTCAGCTTAATCAGCCTTTTTTTCTACTCTGTGCAAAGTTAATTTCCTGTTATCTGGATACTTTAAATTTCCTTCTTTAATCTATTTGTCACTAAGGTTTCTGATTTATTACTATTTTATTATTATAATTATATGTAATATATAATAATTATCTAATTAGTTGGTAGAATACATCTCTAGGATGTTCCTGAACACATCATCAGTTTAAAGTACTGTTATTAGTTTATAAAATTGTTCATGGACTTGCACCTCCCTATCTGGCTGACCTGGTAAGCCCCTATGTACCGGCTCGGGCCCTGCGTTCTCAGGGTGCAGGACTTCTGGGTGTTCCCAGGGTGAATAAAAAGTCTGCCGGTCACAGAGCTTTCTCCTACCGTGCTCCAGCTCTGTGGAACGATCTCCCGGCACACATTCGGCAGTCTGATACTGTGGAGAATTTTAAGTCACGTTTAAAGACTCATTTGTTTTCCCTGTTTGATCATTAGTGTTATGATGTTTTTATTCTTGTATTCTTTTATGGTCATCTTTTTATTGTGTTTTAAATTTTTAATTCATTTTTTTTGTTATTGTTGTTTTATGTTGTGTGAAGCGCCTTGAGACGAGTTCGTCGTGAATTGGTGCTATATAAATTAATAAATTTGAAATTTGAAAATCCTTGGGTGTTTCGGGTCTTTCAAATATATTTATATATTTGAAATATATATTTATAATTATAATAATTATATACTACTACGTTATTATTTTTTTTGACATTGTTACACTTGAACCTTGAACCTTGAATCAACGTATCTCGAAGAACAAACTAGCGATATATCACACATAAACCAATTCCAAGGGTGAAAAAGAGGTCTGCAGGCTATAGAACTTTTCATACTCATATTTAATGGAGTAGCCAGCCTGTGGATGTTAGAGGACTGTTTCACTAAAAATATTTAAGGTCAATCTGAAAACTTTTGTTTCTCTGGGCAGTGTGGTGGCCAAGTGTTCAGTGCACTTAGAAAACAGAAGGTTCACAGTTCAGGACCACCTGTACCCATTCTCCATGTTATGTGGTGTTGCAACAGGAAGGACATCTGGTGTAAATCAATCTGCAGCTCCGTATGGGATCTGCTGTGGAGACCCCGAGCAAAAAAGGAGGAACTTTTTATTTTTTATTTTTTTAAATGACTAAATAAATAAATGCTGTTGTTGTTATGTGTGACGTGTTAGGCTTTTGTTTTAATAAGCTTTTATAAGTAAAATTATTATTACTACTACTACTATTACATTACACAGTGAATACAGATGATGGACTCCAATTTACATGAATAACTGAATGTTATGAAAAATTATTTATCCACTCATGCCTTCATTTTAAGAAAGCTCTTACAGACTTAATATTTGTATTTTTATGGATTTATATTTTAACTTTATAGATGATACTGTATGATGGTAAGGGCAGTGGCCAAGTGGTTAGTACGGTAGATTCCAGGTTCAAACCCCACACCTGCCCATTTTCCATGTAATGTGGAGTTGTGTCAGGAATGGCATCCAGTGTAAAACTTGTGCCAATTCAACATGCAGTTCCACCTCAGATTTACTGTGGTGAACCCGAATGAAACACAACGGAGAAGCTGAAGAGACTTATTTTAGATGATACTGTATGATAAAACTCTAGAAAGTTTTTTTAATCTGTTTCATCCCCCATAATTGCAGGGAGAGACATTCTTCACATTGCACAGATAATCATATTTACATTCTTGAATTCATGCCTGAAGGCTTTCAGCTGATAAACATGACATGCAGCCCAGGCAGACAGCAGACAGGCCTTGACATGCGCGTCGACCAGCACAGCTGTCTGACGACGAGCAACAAATGTGTCCCAAATTCTTCAGCCAAAATGCCTTAAGTTAATGTTGACACCTCGTACTTACATGCATCCTTTTTATTTTTAAGCTGACAAGCCTCTTAATTTCCTCCAGAGTTGGATCCATAAGTATTTGGACAGTGGTGATTTTTATCATTTTGCCTCTGTACACTATCAGAATGAAGTTGATTTGCAACAGTCAAGATGTGCTTCCTCTGCAGCTTTAATTCAAGCAGCATTGAATTAAGCATTTTGGAGTTGCAGCCATTTTTATAAATAGTCTCCTTCCATTTTCAGAGGCCATAAGTAGTTGGACAAATTAATAAAACTAAATATATGGCAGCGGGGTGGCAAGCGGTTATTGCACTTATGCTCAAAAAATTCTTCATTTGGTTAGTTGGTATAACTTAAACTGAAGAGTATTTTCAGCATGGAAAAATAAGGTTTTTGCATGTTTACATTTTAGAAAGTTGGTAACTCACAAGATGTTAGTACGTATTTGTTCACAGTATAGTTGGGCATAGGTTGACAGTGGTTAAAATGAACAGTTTGATCACAAAACTAGAATTGCGACATGTAATTCATTCTAATTTAAGTGGACTAAGTAAAAAAAAAACAAAACTTAAAAACTTCACAAAATTAAAGTAACAATTTCCATGACATTTCTGACTGCAATTGAGGTAAAATAAAGAAATGAGAATAACTTAAATGAAACTAGAGCATTGCCTTTTGGAATCCATGAGTTCTAGATTGAGTAGTGTTTATAAAATAGGCAGTTGACAGTTTTCAAAGGTGGTAAAAAAATTATGCTAAGTTTCTATAATCATTTTAACTGAAAGTGGAGGAAATTAAAATAAAGTTTTGTGAATAATTGTATTTATTATTTGGTACATTTAGTTGATGTCATGTTTTACAATTGGCAAGGTTGAGATATTTCCTTTGTTCCGAGCTTGTCTGCTTACCAGGGACTGATTAATGGTGATATCATCGTCCACTGTTCACTGATGTTAGCTATTATCATATACCTATTAATGATACGCCAGTATGATTGGATAAAACACTAAAGAATAAATATCAATACACCCTTTTTGTGGACAGGTAATATTTTTCATACCACCTGAGTAATCAGCCAATCAGGTGTCACGTACAATTCTTTCCACCTTGCTTAGAAAACAGCGCTTGGAACTTGAGGTGGATGGATGATGAAAAAAGCAAAACACCTTCGCAATTTATGTCGATATTTTGATGAATTTCTTCATTTACAGCAGCTTCATTAAACAAATGTACTCGAATGATTATCAGCACGACGGCGAGCTTACAGGCTAACCTCTGCTAACACTAGAAGACAGTTGCCAGTTATGGCTTCTGAAACAAGGGAGAAAAAAAAAGAAACAGCACCGTTCAGCTGAAGCATTAGTGGACGTAAAATATTCTGTCTGTTAAGAGCTTCACCTCTTGTTCCACGTGTGTATTTCCCACCGGTGTCACGTACGTCCACTAATGCTTCAGCTGAACTCTGCTGTTTCTTTTTTTTCTTTTTTTACACCCTCAGGGTGTATAAAGCCATATTCATTGGTGAACAACTTGATAACTGATAATATTCCTAATTTCAAAAATATTAGTCAGACCAACTTTACGTTTTTGCGGCATTCATCCTTGACACAAAATACATAAGCATACCAAACAACAAATGTCAGCTCTCCCCAGTTTGTCCGTGATCGAAGTTATACACACACACACACACACACACACACACACACACACACACACACACACACACACACACACACACACACACACACACACACACACACACACGTACAGAGAGCCCAGTTGGCTTTTATGGATAATTTGGCTACTGAAAAACACCAAAACCTTTTAATTTAGTTAGTTCAACTTAATTAACCTTGTAGTGGACAAAGGAAATCAAGTATGCTGAACAATTTAAAAACTTTGCTAAACTAAATCTGACTATAAAAGGCTCATGGCGTGTACTCAATGCTGGCTGAACTGGAAGAACTTAAAAAAGATCCATGCAAATTGTTATCTTAATTTTTTTAGTTGAGCAGTGCATTCTTTTTTTATAGTGTACTTCCAGAACACCAGGTTCCCAGTTCCAGACACCCATGCCCCACTCTCTATGTACATCTGGAGTTGCATCAGAAATGGCATCCTTCATGAAACTTGTGCCAAATCATCATGGGGATCCATATGAGATCCACTGTGGTGACCTCTGAGGAAAAAGGGAGAAGCCAAACCAAATGACTGACTAGCAAAATTCTAAATGTAATGATTAAATCATCACTTTTACAGCCACTTTTTCTTTAGGGAAGTCAGAGGATGCACACATGAACATTTGCAGGTACTGTGCAATAGTTTTGGTGTTTTATTATTAGGTGTGCGCAATACGCGTTAGCTGCAATGTGCAATCTGTTTTACCACAGGGTGTGTGCAATTTTTTAAAAAAATATGCAATTTATTGTGCGTGGCAAAGCTGGTATTGTCTTATTTCTATGTATTTTTTTTTTATTGTAATTACCTCCGCCAATGAAATTGGAGGAGGTAATGTTTTCGCTCGTTTGTTTATCTGATTATTTTTCAACAGCCTAGAGCCTACAATTTTTCATATATTGTTATGAAATTTTTTTATTGAAGATTCTTTTCCTGATAGTCAAGAAGTGAGTCAATTTTCCAGGTCATAGGTCAAAGGTTAAAGTCAGGAAAAATTTAGGAAAATCGGATACATTCCAATTAGCTTTGAACGAATTTTCAAAAATTCATAACTCTGTCAAAAAAGATCAAATTTCTTTCATATTTAAGTTGGATGGTATCCTTTATCGACTGACAAAGTTTGATCCAGATCTCATCCAGACTACATATTTTGTGTCCATTTCAATTCAACATTGAAAACACCATTTAATGTATATTTTACATTATATCTTAATCAAATGTGACCCAGTCAATCTCATATTTGAAGGTGAGATGCAGACTGGCACTCACTATCACCTGACAAAGTTTGAAGTTTGACATAAATCCTGGTGCTTTATAATCTGGCCTCCAGTCTGCAGAATTCATGTCATCAGCGTTTCATTTCAAAGTGCAGTAATTCATATTTGTTCAACATTAAAACAGCACTCCAGTTCCTATTTTGCAGTTTTAACTTGTGCCAATTCAACATGCAGATCCACCTTGGATTTGCTGTGGCGACCCCGAGTGCAAACAAGGGAGCAGCCGAAGGGACTTACTATTGTGTTTTTGTTTTATTGTCTCATGGTGCTGGTTTGCACTTGAACAGTTATAGAATGTTTGTTTTGTATTAGTCTTTCATTCACACGCCCAGTCTGTCTGCGTGGGTCTCTGTTACAGTGGGAGCTGGGAGTGGACAACTTCTGCAAAGAAGCTTCATCAGTAAAGGACCGTCTTTATCACTGCTGCAGAAAAAAAGGTGGTGACAGGTTAAACTGCTTCCAGAATGATGCTCCAAACCCAAACTATGAAGCAACCGAGGTGCTGCCGGTGACACCGCTTCCCTCTACAGAAAACTATGAATTTGACCCCAGCACTTGCCAAAGGTTTGTAAAGAAATAAAGAAAAAACAGGTGTGCTGTGTCTTTTAGAAATAATGAAAACTTGCTAAATACGAGGTCTGTTAGAAAAGTATCCGACCTTTTTATTTTTTGCAAAAACCATATGGATTTGAATCACGTATGATTGCATCAGCCAAGGTTGAACCTTCGTGCACATGCGTGAGTTTTTTCACGCCTGTCGGTTGCGTCATTCGCCTGTGAGCAGGCTTTGTGTGAGCAGTGGTCCACCCCTCTCGTCGGATTTTTATTGCGAATAAAATGTCTGAACGATTTGGAGCTTTGCTGCATCAAATTTTTCCAGAAACTGTGAGAGACCTCCAGGTGAACACCATTCGGAAAATTCAGATGTCTTTCAGGGACGATTTTATGGGGATTACACAGATTTAGGAGTGCTCCAGCTGGTTTAAAGACCACCCACAGCATCTGAGAGCGCGGCGCACTCCGAGTGCCGATCGACAGGCTGAAACCCCGCTGAAACAACCAGATCATTTCCAACGTGAAGGCTTTGTTGATCCGGTACATCGTCTGACTTCCACAAAAATGGCAGAAGACGTGGACATCAAGACTTTTTCGGCACATTCCACTGTTACAGGAGTTTTTTTCATGGAAAGAGAAGCGGAGGGATGCGCCACGGAGCTGCGAATGGCGCAGGACAAAAGCACCTCCGTGTTGGTCTCACAGGACGGCTTTCAGATGGCTTTCAGACGGCTTTCGGTGGCTTTTCAGTCGTGTGACTATCCGAGAAATTGTGCATGAGCTGGACATGCCAGGACATGTCCTGTGAGGCTTCATCACGGCGTTGCTTTGCGCCATGCGGCTCCACCGCAACGCGCGGAATTCCTCCGCACATCTGTCTCAGTGTGCCGAAAAAGTGCAGATGTCCACGTCTTCCGCAATTCCTGTGGAAGTCAGACAACGTCCCGGATCAACACAGCGTCCAGTGTGGAAATGAACGGCACATTTCACTGTTACAGGAGTTTTTGTCATGGAAAGAGGAGCGGAGGAATTCCGCTTCTCTAAAAGTAGATACAATTTATTAAACTTATGGAGTGCTAACATTTTGGGCAGCTGTCTACATAGAATGATGAAGCCCTATCTTCACCTAGGGTGCACCAGCTGTAGCACATGCCATTAGTCCATTTGGAATGTGCCCAATACCACAGTTGGGGTCACCACAGCAGACCCGAGATGCATCTGTATGTTGATTTAGGACAGGTTTTACACCAGATGCCCTTCCTGATGCAACTCCATATTACTTGGAGAATAGGCAGGGATGGGCATGAACCAAGAACTTCCACTCTGGGAACAAGCACACTAACTACTTGGCCAACACCCTGCTGCAACTCTGAATATTGCTTCTTATTAATACCAGAATGACTATGCATTCAATTTTGGACCAGGTTTTGGTGGTCTATGGTGCAAAAGCTTTCTGCTTCCACACAATAATCAAACTAGTAGATACTGTGAGGTACACTATAACTAAGTGGACTTCTTTAACTGGTTAGTCTTCAAGACGTTTCAATTGACTTCTTTGGTTTTAAAGTTTAAGCAACCAAACGGGTCACTTGACTGAATTAGTCATTTGAAACATCTTGAGGACTAAACAAGAAGTTCACTGCGTGAGAGTTACCAAGTGTATGTTGATGAGTGGTGAAATATCATCAAGACTGAATTAGTCCAGTTGCTTATATTGTACTTTTTTTTACGGATCTCCTACTTCAATGACAACTACAACATTTTGGACTGAACAAGAAGTCACCCTTCTTTAGAGTACCAAAGTAACCTTTCAGACAAGTTGTAGTGTGTCTGCAAAACATTTTGTTTCCAAAACACTGCGAGAGAAGCAAAATGCTTTCTAAAGACATCCTCTTTCAATTCCACATTTCTTTTGAAAGAAAAATGTTGTTTTCTCTTCCCGTAAGTGGATGATCGCAGAACCGATGACATTACAGACCTGCATCAATGCAGTGTCATTAAGATGTAAATTATCACTGTTTTGTGTTAGAATGGATCGACATAATGTGTTACAGTGTCCATAAACTGAACTACAGCAGTATGTTCTTGGCCTGATCTAAACTTTTGATCAAGATTTGCGAAAGTGGTTAATTAGTGCTTGCACAACTAACAAATATGTTTAGTTGAAAACAATCTCTTTCTGTAACTTCTGTTTCAAATTTTGATCTACATTAAAAAAAAAAAAAAAAAAAAAAAAAAAAAAAAAAAAAAAGGGGCACTTAAGGACAAGACAGTGCTGAGTGATCTTATTGTGCAAACCTTATCCTCTGTATTGACTCATACTCATGCTTGACACAAACAGGACAGAAGAAACAGCAGAAACTGTTGGAGGGAAAAAGCAGAAGAAGCCGTTTCCATCTTCTACCCCAAATATTGACATCAACTTTCCTCCTGGACGACCCACAGCGACTGAGATCGACTCGCTCTGCCTCTACCGCAAGAGCCGCCCTCTCTACAACCTCAAGTGTCTTCCACGTAAAGGCTACGGTTGGCTGGCTCGTCAGGCAAAGAGCGTTAATCGTGTGGAAAAGCGATTCAAACAGTGCTGCAGAAGGAAGGAGAATGTGCTCACCTGTGCTGATATGAAGGTACAAGAAATATCAGCAACGTGCACACTTACCAAATGAGATTTATTATGACGTCATCCACAATAAACCTCTTAAGGTGGCTCTTTTTATCCCTTTTGTATATTAGTGGCGTGAGGAAATGGACAGATTCTGCAATGAGGAGAAAGGGGCAAAGGTTACTTTCCCGTGCTGTGAGAAGACTCAGGGACCCGAGCGCTATGACTGCTTTCAGGCCCATGCACCACAACCCCGTTATGATGTGGAGCCATTTGCTGGTCCTGCTGCTTCTGCTCAAGAGCACTCACTCAGTCACGTCTGCGACACTCACCACTTCATCAAGCGCAAGTATGATTGTGCTTTTGACACTGATGACCTCACTGCAAAGCGGACAGAGGCTATTGCAGTCATGTCCCTGTCTGTCTGTTTGTCTGTCCACTGCGAGATCCCCAAAATGCAAAGAACGATTGGGCACTGCAGTCCTGTTTGAGGGCAGGTGCTAAAGGAGTAAAATATGATGCATATGTTTCTGTGAAGGCTGCAGCCAGTCTACTCTGTGTAAGCCTGATCCCGTCAGATCTCAGAAGCTAAGCAGAGCAGGATCTGGTTAGTACTTGGATGGGAGACCTCTTTGGAACACCAGTGGCTGTGTGTGTTTCTCCAGGTAAAACTGGAGTTGCATCAGGAAGGGCATCCGGCGTAAAACTTGTGCCAATTACTGATGCGGATCTGGCTGTTTCTGCTGTGGCGACCCAAAACAAAACCGGCAGCGGCCGAATGAACAACAACAATGTTTCTGTGTAGGCTCTCAGTTGTCCAGGTGGTTTCCATAGTAGAGAAGCTTGAATCTTCGACTGGACTGGGTTGCTTGACATGAGGACGTTTTGCTTCAAATCGCAGAAGCTTCCTCAGCTAAAATTCTTGCTCTGGTAGTCTAACTTCTGTCTTGACTCTTGTAGAGAAGAACAAACAGAAGCCACAAAAGCTGGAGTTTTAAACCTAACCAGACCCCTCCTACCGAGAGGCAGACTACTATTGGCTAGTGACTAAATAATTGCTTTAATTAGCACCTATTGTGCTCTAGTTAGCACCCTCCTAATGACAGGGTAGCTGTCCCTCCTAACGATGGGACTGACGGCTCTCCTGGCGGCTCTCCTGACGAGTCTCCTGATGATGTGAATGACTCATTACCATGAACAAAAGACTGAAACTGCTTTGACCTGAGTACCCCATTGCTTGCAGGTGATTGCAGCCGAAAAGAAAACAGTACACCATTTTCCCGTGTGAAGTTATGCTGTGTATATATTGTGCAACGGGAATAGCTGTCCCTATAAGTGGTCAAATCCCGCGGTATCACGCAGGTTTAAAACGAGACTGTGATGCCCTATTTCAGTGGTCTCAATTAAACTTGAAGGATGAACTAGGTGGCTCATCCTGTTGCAACAGAGGTCGTGTTGAGGTCAAAGGTTGAACATATCAGAAGTCAGCATCTAAAATAGATTATTGACCATGTCCACAGGATCTACATGGGATATTGAAATGCAGTTTTCTGCATTAGATTATGCTCTCCTTGGGCTAACAAATGTATCAAACCTCTGATGTCAGTAAGGGCCCCTTCACACATTACATGATTGAAGCCGACTAGCACACGAAGGAGGAATTCCATGCCATTCGTGAAAAATCGGAGCTGCCTCCAACACCTCATACACCTGTCTCTACAACTATTCACGCACACCAGCAGCCAAAAGACAGAGTGTGTCCTGTGAGAGCCCATTCAATCCGTCTCACGGCAAGTGTCGGCCAAATTCCAGGTGACACAGACGAACATCCAATACCACTCACTGGACACTCAGAAAATGTGGTGTCATTTGCGCTGTTAGCATGAAAATAGTGATCAGACGATCACTTTCAAGTTGGCTGTGGAATTTGTCTAAGTGCCCCATGACTGTGGAGCTGCCAAGCAACACGTGGTGTGCCAGATTGTCGGCTCATGACGCGTGTGTTGCGCCGACCCCCCCACACACACAACACATGTTACATGCGTGTGTTTCACGTGCCCACGCTCACCCTGCCGAAACACGTGGAGTGCGGGGGGCACACTTGCATGAAGTGCAGATATGTATGTACAGATGGGGAGTGGCCAGCCAGAGCACACACAGGAGTGGTCCTGCCCCCTCGTCGGATTTTCATTGTCTGGAAATGATGGAATGAAAAGGACTTTTTTCCCATCAGAATTTTTTCAGAAGCTGTTAGAGGCTGGCACCTGGAAACCATTCGAAAAATTTATCTGGCTTTCGGTGAAAATTTTACGGGCTTCACAGAGAATAAGGTCTGTTACTACAGCGTTAAGGACCCCTTTAAGGACACTCGGTGCGCCGCACTCCGAGCTGCGAAGAAGAAAAAGTGCCCTCTGTCTTAAACCTTTGCGGCCTTTTGTTGTTGACCGTGCAGGCACTGTGCCTTTCAGAGTAATGGCACACCGTTATCTGGCAGCCGAGGTTATCTTTAGTCATGAAGGGAAACTCTTCCTGCACCAATCTTGCTTAAAATAAAAATAATTTTTTTTGTTTTAATTTTTTATTATGAACAAATTTCACTTTATGATGGCAGGCTTATTTGCAGTCATCCGAGAGCACATAAGAGGCATTGCTAACAGTAAAGAAACAAACAAAAAAGTTTATTGCTTTTGTTTTTAAGACAGATTATTGTCTGTGTCACTGTACCACTATTTTTATGGGCTGCTTTTACTTGTTTGATTATGAATGTTGCATTTTCTGGATTATTTTAGAGCTGCAAGATCAGTTCTTTCTTTTTTATATGCAAAGGTTTATGATTGAGACCTCTAACAACCCAAATAAAACCACAGATATTGCTTTTGTGTGGTCTCATGTTTACTTTTATCAGCATACTTTAGAAACTTTAACCTAATGGAGATTGTCGGCAAGTGAGTGTAAATTTCATGATCACAAAAATAAATATAACACAAGGCTAAAATACCCTCGGCCGTATGAGCATAACAATAGGAAATGGAATGTGACCTTTTGACCTCTTAAAATAGGTCAAGGTTAGCCATCTTTGAACTTGTTCAAGGTCTGTGTCCCAAGGATGTTCCCTGTGAATTTGAAGACCCTGGCAGTAATAGGACTGGATTTATACTGACCCCAGACGGACGGACTCAAAGTCTTCGCAATACCTGATGGTGATATTTTGGCCTGGGGTAAAACTAAAAAGATTTATATTGTGGACTGTTAGTTGGGTTAAATGTGAAATGGGGGAATTTTCTTTAAAACAAACTATGATATGTTACTTCGTCCTGCAATTTGTCTGTTTGTTCCTCTACTGCTCCAGGTCTTTTATCTAATTTCCACAAACTTGGAATGTGGATGTTTGTTTTGGCAAAGGCCCAAGGTCATTCAGGTCAAAGGCCAAAATTTTGCTTCCAGTGTCCACCAAACCTGTCCACCAAATGCAAAGAACGATTGGGCACTGCAGTCCTGTTTGAGGGCAGGTGCTAAAGGAGTAAAATATGATGCATATGTTTCTGTGAAGGCTGCAGCCAGTCTACTCTGTGTAAGCCTGATCCCGTCAGATCTCAGAAGCTAAGCAGAGCAGGATCTGGTTAGTACTTGGATGGGAGACCTCTTTGGAACACCAGTGGCTGTGTGTGTTTCTCAAGGTAAAACTGGAGTTGCATCAGGAAGGGCATCCGGCGTAAAACTTGTGCCAATTACTGATGCGGATCTGGCTGTTTCTGCTGTGGCGACCCAAAACAAAACCGGCAGCGGCCGAATGAACAACAACAATGTTTCTGTGTAGGCTGTCAGTTGTCCAGGTGGTTTCCATAGTAGAGAAGCTTGAATCTTCGACTGGACTGGGTTGCTTGACATGAGGACGTTTTGCTTCAAATCGCAGAAGCTTCCTCAGCTAAAATTCTTGCTCTGGTAGTCTAACTTCTGTCTTGACTCTTGTAGAGAAGAACAAACAGAAGCCACAAAAGCTGGAGTTTTAAACCTAACCAGACTCCTCCTACCGAGAGGCAGACTACTATTGGCTAGTGACTAAATAATTGCTTTAATTAGCACCTATTGTGCTCTAGTTAGCACCCTCCTAATGACAGGGTAGCTGTCCCTCCTAACGATGGGGGTCAAAGGTTGAACATATCAGAAGTCAGCGTCTAAAATAGATTATTGACCATGTCCACAGGATCTACATGGGATATTGAAATGCAGTTTTCTGCATTAGATTATGCTCTCCTTGGGCTAACAAATGTATCCAACCTCTGATGTCAGTAAGGGCCCCTTCACACATTACCTGATTGAAGCCGACTAGCACACGAAGGAGGAATTCCATGCCATTCGTGAAAAATCGGAGCTGCCTCCAACACCTCATACACCTGTCTCTACAACTATTCACGCACACCAGCAGCCAAAAGACAGAGTGTGTCCTGTGAGAGCCCATTCAATCCGTCTCACGGCAAGTGTCGGCCAAATTCCAGGTGACACACACGAACATCCAATACCACTCACTGGACACTCAGAAAATGTGGTGTCATTTGCGCTGTTAGCATGAAAATAGTGATCAGACGATCACTTTCAAGTTGGCTGTGGAATTTGTCTAAGTGCCCCATGACTGTGGAGCTGCCAAGCAACACGTGGTGTGCCAGATTGTCGGCTCATGACGCGTGTGTTGCGCCGACCCCCACACACACACAACACATGTTACATGCGTGTGTTTCACGTGCCCACGCTCACCCTGCCGAAACACGTGGAGTGCAGGGGGCACACTTGCATGAAGTGCAGATATGTATGTACAGATGGGGAGTGGCCAGCCAGAGCACACACAGGAGTGGTCCTGCCCCCTCGTCGGATTTTCATTGTCTGGAAATGGTGGAATGAAAAGGACTTTTTTCCCATCAGAATTTTTTCAGAAGCTGTTAGAGGCTGGCACCTGGAAACCATTCGAAAAATTTATCTGGCTTTCGGTGAAAATTTTACGGGCTTCACAGAGAATGAGGTCTGTTACTACAGCGTTAAGGACCCCTTTAAGGACACTCGGTGCGCCGCACTCCGAGCTGCGACGACGCAGCACAAGCCACCGGACCATTTCTAAACGGATGGCTCTGTGGATACGAGACCGTCGTGTGCTCTTTCTCTGGTTATCACAAGAGCTGGACATCAGCCATTTTCTGTCAGATTTCACTTTTAACAAGAGATTTCATGGAAAGCCGCACGGAGGCTTCGCGCGTCACGACCGATTCGCTTTAGAAGCGAGACAAAGAAACACCTCCGTTTCGGTGTGTCAGAGGACAAGTTTGGACATGTCCAGCTCTCCACAATTTCACTGATACTTACTGGACTGGTAAGCATTGAAAGCCGAGATAGACATGTCCCAACTTGTCATCTCCCAACTTGTAAATCTCTTGTTAAAAGTGAAATCTGCCGGAAAATGGCTGATGTCCAGCTCTTGTGATAACCAGAGAAAGAGCACACGACGGTCTCATAGCCACAGAGCCATCAGCTCAGAAATGGTCCGGTGGCTTGTGCTGTGTCGTCGCTCTGAGCGTCCTTAAAGAGGTCCTTAACGCTGTAGTAACAGACCTTATTCTCTGTGAAGACCGTAAAATTTTCACCGAAAGCCAGATAAATTTTTCGAATGGTTTCCAGCTGCCAGTCTCTAACAGCTTCTGAAAAAATTCTGATGGAAAAAAAGTCCTTTTCATTCCGCCATTTCCAGACAATGAAAATCTGACGAGGGGGCGGGACCACTCCTTCCCAAGGCATGCTCACAGGCGAATGATGTCACCGACAGGCGTGGAAAAACTCACGCATGCGCACGAGAGTTCAAGCATGTCTGACGTACAAACATATGAATGAAATCCATATAGTTTTTTAAAAAAATAAAAAGGACCGTTACTTTATTGACAGACCTCGTATATATATATATATATATGTATATACAGTAGTGTTCAGAATAATAGTAGTGCTATGTGACTAAAAAGATTAATCCAGGTTTTGAGTATATTTCTTATTGTTACATGGGAAACAAGGTACCAGTAGATTCAGTAGATTCTCACAAATCCAACAAGACCAAGCATTCATGATATGCACAATCTTAAGGCTATGAAATTGGGCTATTAGTAAAAAAAAAGTAGAAAAGGGAGTGTTCACAATAATAGTAGTGTGGCATTCAGTCAGTGAGTTCGTCAATTTTGTGGAACAAACAGGTGTGAATCAGGTGTCCCCTATGTAAGGATGAAGCCAGCACCTGTTGAACATGCTTTTCTCTTTGAAAGCCTGAGGAAAATGGGACGTTCAAGACATTGTTCAGAAGAACAGCGTAGTTTGATTAAAAAGTTGATTGGAGAGGGGAATACTTATAGGCAGGTGCAAAAAATTATAGGCTGTTCATCTACAATGATCTCCAATGCTTTAAAATGGACAAAAAAAACAGAGACCCGTGGAAGAAAACGGAAAACAACCATCAAAATGGATAGAGGAATAACCAGAATGGCAAAGGCTCACCCATTGATCAGCCCATATATATATATATATATATATATATATATATATATATATATATATATATATATATATATATGTTTATCTCCTTGTTGATTTTAGCCATTTTACGCTCCAGTTATAGGCCAGTGATTGTAGCGCAGTGGTAAAGTTTCCATCTGTTAATCAGAGCTTTTGTAAATTGCAGATTCAAATCCTGTGAGTGGCATTTATTTTGTATTCAACCAGTGTTATTTAACCACAGGATTCTGTATTGGATGCCATTTTATTTATTATTTATATCAACCCAGTGATTTTCAATAATTATACACTAATATCTCATCTATCAGTGTCCGGTGATTGTATTAATTATGTATTTACCCAGCTGGCCGTACCGGTAATAAGACATAATGAGAGCGCACTGCTTCATTCATGTCATTTCATGACTGTACATCTGTGATCATGGGTCATATACAGAGGTACCAAGGGATCATACTTGTATTGTCTGCTCAATAAGAGGGATTAAAGAGTGGACATTGTGGTGTTTTTTATGGTGTGTAGTTGTTGTTTTTTCTCCACAGCAGCGCAGGATGTGGTTCCACACGTTCCAGCTGTTTGTTTTTTTCCCTACGTCAGCGATGCGATGTGGTTCCACATGCTCCAGCTGCTCACACTGTGTTCCCGCTGCAATGGTTTCATGCACGTTCATGGCAACCATTGCAGCGGGATCATTCACGCCTGCCTGACCATGTGTCCCTCCCGACATTGGCTCGATGTTTTCGGGGTTCGCTCATTCAGACTGTTTGGCTGTGATTCGCACTACTTATTCATGCCATGTGTGATGGGGCCCTAACATTATGTCATGTTGTCGAGCAAAACTGAATAATTATGTGGTGGCAGAGAGGCATTCTGCATGTCTTGGGACTTGTTTAGTCTGTGTCCTTCATTCTTGCCTGTTTTTTGTTTTTTGTTTTTGGTGCTCTGTTTCTTATCCCTCACTGGCTGATAGGCCGGGTCGTTGGATACAGAATGAAGGTCTGTCTGTGCTTTTCTCAAAGGCATGCTGCGTGGATTTTAAATAGTCTTCATAACAGTCTGTTTCTACAAGGATCTGAAATTTTAACAAAAGACTCGCTGGCTGGGACACAAATTTAAAATGTGCACTTTCCCGACAGAATGTTATACTCATCAAGTGAGCTAGTGGAATATCAAACCTTTAACAAAGATTTTTGACCATCACAAGCAATCGTAAATTAAATGCAAACATTAGATTTATCTGTTGGGCTGCCAGGACAGAGAAATATGAAATCTGAAGACCTGTAGACCCCAGAGCCCAAATAAAAAGTGCACTCAGGCCATCTGATCAGTCTACCTGTTTTTCTTGTAACAGAAACATTTACTTTTTTTTTAGATTTTCTGGTGATTTACAGTTAGTGCTGATAAGGATCCTATCAGTCTGTGGGAGTCAGAAATAATAAGGAGCTGACTGTATTTTCAGGTTACCTGCGAGTTTTCCTCTTCAAGTCTTTGTGAAGCAGTGCTGCCCCCTAGCGCCAGAAGAGCAGAGTTCTTGTATTCAGGAAAAAGTGAGTCAAAAAAATGCATTTGCAAAAAAGAAATATAAATGTGATGAAACAGCTGATGTAAATAATCTGTTTTTTAAATTTATTTCTGTCTCATTTGTTTGACTTTGTGTGAAATCAGATTGAACAAATGTCACAGAGGTTGTGCTCACTGAGGAGGCCTGTGTTCCCCAAGTGTTGCCGCATCCCTTCTCCACAGGCTCCAGAGTGTTTTTCTACAATTCTCATGGATGCTGTTACCAAGGCAAGCAGTGTTCATCGTCCGAAGAAGAAAAAGTGCCCTCTGTCTTAAACCTTTGCGGCCTTTTGTTGTTGACCGTGCAGGCACTGTGCCTTTCAGAGTAACGGCACACCGTTATCTGGCAGCCGAGGTTATCTTTAGTCATGAAAGGAAACTCTTCCTGCACCAATCTTGCTTAAAATAAAAATAATTTTTTTTGTTTTAATTTTTTATTATGAACAAATTTCACTTTATGATGGCAGGCTTATTTGCAGTCATCCGAGAGCACATAAGAGGCATTGCTAACAGTAAAGAAACAAACAAAAAAGTTTATTGCTTTTGTTTTTAAGACAGATTATTGTCTGTGTCACTGTACCACTATTTTTATGGGCTGCTTTTACTTGTTTGATTATGAATGTTGCATTTTCTGGATTATTTTAGAGCTGCAAGATCAGTTCTTTCTTTTTTATATGCAAAGGTTTATGATTGAGACCTCTAACAACCCAAATAAAACCACAGATATTGCTTTTGTGTGGTCTCATGTTTACTTTTATCAGCATACTTTAGAAACTTTAACCTAATGGAGATTGTCGGCAAGTGAGTGTAAATTTCATGATCACAAAAATAAATATAACACAAGGCTAAAATACCCTCGGCCGTATGAGCATAAAAATAGGAAATGGAATGTGACCTTTTGACCTCTTAAAATAGGTCAAGGTTAGCCATCTTTGAACTTGTTCAAGGTCTGTGTCCCAAGGATGTTCCCTGTGAATTTGAAGACCCTGGCAGTAATAGGACTGGATTTATACTGACCCCAGACGGACGGACTCAAAGTCTTCGCAATACCTGATGGTGATATTTTGGCCTGGGGTAAAACTAAAAAGATTTATATTGTGGACTGTTAGTTGGGTTAAATGTGAAATGGGGGAATTTTCTTTAAAACAAACTATGATATGTTACTTCGTCCTGCAATTTGTCTGTTTGTTCCTCTACTGCTCCAGGTCTTTTATCTAATTTCCACAAACTTGGAATGTGGATGTTTGTTTTGGCAAAGGCCCAAGGTCATTCAGGTCAAAGGCCAAAATTTTGCTTCCAGTGTCCACCAAACCTGGCACATATACTATGTGGGTGGGTTCTGGAAGTACCTGGGTGAGATCAAATTTACTAAAAGTGAATCATTGGGTACAAGATTGTGTCTGTCTGTGTGTCTCTTGGCCTCCTCCCAGGTCCTTTTGTTGCTTATTACCAAGCTCGGTATGTCAATGAAGGCTGACTGTGCCCTTAAAAAATAAATTCTGGCAAAGGAAAAGGTCATGGAATTTGATTTTCAACCTGCTTTTGCCAAAATGTGGCGCACACACACACACACACACACACACCAGTTCAGTCAGAAGCCAATCATTTGAGTTTAGATCATTGGGGTCAAATGTCAGCTTGCCATAGTCCTTACAGTGTCACACCCATGTGTAGGGGAACCCAGGGCACGGTGAATCAGGGACACAGTGAGTCAGTAGCTATATCTGCAAAACTACGTATATATTTGCAGCAGTTATGCCATATTTTTATGCATAAAGACATCGCCCTTATTAGTTTTGTTTTTGGTTACATTAAGGGTAAAACTAAGTGGCAAGTGAAGTCAGTTTTTTCCTATCAAAAGTACATTTTTTTTAATGTCTTCCCCAGACTATCAGCTATTTGATAACATGACTCGTGTGTGTCACATGCACCCAGGGCACAGTAAATCGGGTCACAGTGAATCAGTCTACAAAGTGATTTACTAAGCCCCAGTATCAAGTGGATGACAAATATTACTTGTTGAAGCTTATACATTTATTTTTCCATGAATTATTTCTATAATTTGTGTATATAAACAGTTTTCACATTTGAACAGAAATTATGACAGTTGTATTTATAATAGTTTCTAAAGGACTTATATCACTATATAAGACACTCACACATTACATAGCTGGTTTGCTGGATTATAGTTTGTATATGCATCAGCATATATTTAATAATTTTGAAGAAATCTTTATAATTGTGTTTTTTCATTATATTCTAAGTTGATTCACTGTGCCCCAGACACTGATTCACTGTGCCCGTGACATCGTGTCCAGGGCACAGTGAATCTTGGTACTTGGACCCAAACTGTTTATTTTGTATATCAATGATTTTGTGAATTATCTAATGTGCTTGGTAGCATTTTATTTGCTGATGATACAACGCTGTTTTACTCTGGATCAGATATACAGGAAGCAGCACAAGTGATAAATACAGAATTGGAAAAGGTTAAACATTGGTTTGATATAAACAGACTGTCACTAAATATTAATAAGACAAATTTCATATTGTTTAATGACAGAGCAAAAAAAAAAACCGTGTCATTACAAATAGATGGAATGGATATACAAAGGGTAAAAGAAACGAAATTTTTAGGAGTCATGATTGATGAAGATCTTACATGGAAGTCACACATAAATTACATAAAAGGAAAAATAGTGAAAGCCATTGCTGTTTTGCATAAATTAAAATATTCATTAAATAGTTATGGCTTATTAACATTGTACAATTCATTGATTTTCCCATATTTAACTTATTGTGTAGAAATCTGGGGATCAACATATACAACTTATATACAACCTTTGTTTATTCTGCAGAAAAGGGCTTTAAGGGTGATTAGCAACAGTGGTTTTAGAGATCCATCTAATCCATTGTTCATTAAGTATAGGGTACTTAAATTTCGTGATTTGGTTGATTTGAAAATATTACAAACAATGTACCAAGCTAATAAAAATGCTTTACCAACAAACATTCAAAATATATGTTGTGTCGACGCGGGTTGAGGAGCGGACCTGCGTCAGACGGAACCCAGCGCTACAAACAACCAGAAAAGCGCTTCCAAAGACAATATATTTATTTCACCCACGAGTGCATAAAAAGTGTAAAAACAGAAATAGCGTCCTTCTGGTGGAGTGAAGGCTGGCACGCTCTCCAGCGCCCAAAAGGATCGAAGCCCGGCGCTTCTGGACTCACTATTACCGCCAAACACCCCCCAGGTGGACACGACAAACCGACTCTCTGCGAAGGATAGAAGAGGTGAGGTAAGTCAGCAGTTACAACTAATATCCTTCAAAAGACACACACTATCAGCAACACATTCAGGTCTGTATTTTAAGCTTTATGCAAATGAGCAGCTTCTCACAACAGGTGGAGGATGACCGGTCCGCACGCCACAGCAGTGAGAAGCGAGCTGCACAACTCTCATCACAATTCAAATATACTGCGTAACAAAATACCAAGTTACTATCAACAATTAGTCAAACAATTAATCACCTCTGATGTGTGCTGACAGCATGTGTCCCTCACCCTTCTTCCCTCAGAGGCACGATGTGTCAAACCCAGGCGCGGTCCTCAGCGTCTCACAAACGAACATCACAAGGTCGAGTTCCCGGCAATTCTGCTTGAATCACACATGACTTAAATGCAGAACGCCATCTAATTATCTGCTTCAGCTGAAAGTCTTTAAGGCTGCACGTGAGCACCATTCACAGGTGCTACACATGATGTTGATGAGGGTGAAGGACTCTTCAGCCAGCACCTTCTCCACAGACAAATCAGCTTTCATGCCACCTGGAGAGCAAAGAAAAGAAAAGAACACCAAAATATCCAGCCACACCCCCCAACACACAACAATATATTTGAGAAAAGAGTAAGTAGTTATAAATTGAAAAAAATAGAAGTCTTTAGAAAACCAAGATTTAGAACCAAAGTAAAGGAACGGAGTATTGCAGTAAATGGTGTAAAATTATGGAACAATCTCAACAAAGAAATTAAAGAATTAAGGTCGCTTAAATTATTTAAAAAACGTACTAAACTAGATGTATTAAGTAAGTATGAAACTATGAAATAAGTCAGTGGGCTGTAAGGAAGTCAAAAAGGTAATTTGTTCATAATGTTTAAAATGTTTTAAGTTTAACAATGTAACCTGTCAGAGATGTAATCTACTAAATAATGCTCATAATTATGAAATAAGTCAGTGGTATGTGACAAGTTAAAGAAATACAATCTGTTAATGTCGAATAATGACGCTGGATATTGAAAGATTGTATTGTAAAAAGGGGCAGAAAATATAAGACTTGTTCTTCTCTCTGCTCCTTTTCATTCTGGTAATTGAGATGCTTTATTTCTGCTTTTCTGTTTTTTTTTTTCTTCTTTTAAATGAATGAAATAAATAAATGAAATTAAAATGAAAAATGAAATCAAAAATGTTTAAGTCGATTTTAAACACCTGTAAATTACACTTGGGGAGACATAAATAACACAGCCTTATAAACAATAATTTGCTGTATTAAATCCACAATAGAATGACCGAAACCTATGCATAATGTGCTTATGCTGCCACAAAACAACATTTCTGATCCACTGTGCCCCGGCTTCCCTACAATTAGCTAGTATATAAAAAATATTGTTTTTGCTTTTAGGATATCTACAGTTGTGCCCAAATCAAAGCCCAGTTGTGACCCTGATCAAAAGTTTACCACTGTTCTTAATACTGTGTATTGCCCCCTTTAACATCAATGACAGCTTGGAGTCTTTTGTGGTAGTTGTGGACGAGGCTCTCTGATGGTAAAGCTGCCACTAAATATATCTTGGACTTTATTTACAATAATTACAAAGAAATACAAACAGTATGGCACTTTATGGTAAATCTGCATGGTGGAGACAGTTCTCAAAAACTGAGTGACTGTGCAAGAAGTAGAAGAGTGAGGAAAGCCACCAAAACACCCAGACAACCCAGAAGAAGTTATGGGCTTACGTGACTGTGATTGGAGAAATTATGCACAGTGCAAACTTTGCATTTTGTATCACCAGTTATCCATCTTCATGATGAAGTGATATAGAGGAGGATTTTCTTAAAAAGAAGACCTGTAAGTTTAGCTTCAAATTGCCAGAAGGTACATCTGAGATGCAAGCCTGGATTTGATCTGTTTTGGTGAAACAAAATCCTTTTAATTCTTACTTTTGACAACCAACAGAGAAAGGCAGATGTTATGGAATGAATCCTACACTCTAAAACATTGCAGCCCCGTTTAGTTATGCCCACTTGCTACCTTTCTTTAACATAAAGAGCTCTTACAAGTTTTGGATGTTGAACTCGACTTTACAAGTTGTAAAATTGTGTATATATACACACACACACAACTTTACAACTCAATATATTTATAATTGACGGTATATATATATATATATATATATATATATATATATATATATATATATATGCGGTTTTGCAAGTTCTCCCACTTACAAATCATGGAGGGATCTGAAATTTTCATCTTAGGTGCATGTCCACTGTGAGAGACATAATCTAAAAAGAAAAATCCGGAAATCACAATGTATGATTTTTTAATAATTTATTTGTATGTTGCTGCTGCAAATAAGTATTTGGACACCTGTGAAAATCAATGTTAATATTTGGTACAGTAGCCTTTGTCTGCCATTACAGAGGTCAAATGTTTCCTGTAGTTTTTCACCAGGTTTGCACACACTGCAGCGGGGATTTTGGTCCACTCCTCCACACAGATCTTCTCCAAATCTTTCAGGTTTGGAGTTTCAGCTCCCTCCAAAGATTTTCTATTGAGTTCAGGTCTGGAGACTGGCCAGGCCACTCCAGGACCTTGAAATGCTTCTTTAGGAGCCCCTCCTTAGTTGCCCTGGCTGTGTGTTTGGGGTCATTGTCATGCTGGAAGACCCAGCCATGACCCATCTTCAATGCTCTTACTGAGGGAAGGAGGTTGTTTGCCAAAATCTCGCAATACATGACCCCATCCATCCTCCCTTCAATACGGTGCAGTCATCCTGTCCCCTTTGCAGAAGAGCACCCCCAGAGTATGAGGTTTCCACCCCCATGCTTCACGGTTGTGATGTTTTCTTGGGGTTGTTCTCATCCTCTAAACATGGTAAGTGGAGTTGATTCCAAAAAGCTCTATTCTGGTCTCATCTGACCACATGACCTTCTCCCATGGCTCCTCTGGATCATCCAGATGGTCACTGGTGAACTTCAAATGGGCCTGGACATGTGCTGGCTTGAGCAGGGGGACCTTGCTGCCCTGCAGGATTTTAAACCATGACAGCATCATGTGTTACTAATGTAATCTTTGTGGCTGTGGTCCCAGCTCTCTTCAGGTCATTGACCAGGTCCTCCTGCGTAGTTCTGAGCTTTCTCAGAATAATCCTTACCCCACAAAGTGAGATCTTGCATGGAATCCCAGACCGAGGGAGATTGACAGTCATCTTGTGTTTCTTTCACTTTCTAATAAATAATCATAACAGTTGTCTTCTACCAAGCTGCTTGCCTGTTGTCCTGTAGTCCATCCCAGCCTTGTGCAGGTCTACAGTTTTGTCCCTGGTGTCCTTAGACAGCTCTTTGGTCTTGGCTATGGTGGACAGGTTGGAGTGTGATTGATTGAGTGTGTGAACAGGTGTCTTTTATACAGGTAACAAGTTCAAACAGGTGCAATTAATACAGGTAAAGAGTGCAGAATAAGAGGGCTTCTTAAAGAAAAATTAACAGGTCTGTGTGAGCCAGAATTATTGCTGGTTGGTAAGTGTTCAAATACTTATTTGCAGCAGTAACATACAAATAAATTTAAAAAATCATACATTGTGATTTCCGGATCTTTCTTTTTAGATTATGTCTCTCACAGTGGACATGCACCTAAGATGAAAATTTAAGACCCCTCCATGATTTCTAAGTGGGAGAACTTGCAAAATCGCAGGGTGTTCAAATACTTATTTTCCTCACTCTCTCTCTCTCTCTCTCTCTCTCTCTCTCTCTCTCTCTCTCTCTCTCTCTCTCTCTCTCTATATATATATATATATATATATATATATATATATATATATATATACAAGGTTGGGTAGGATTACTTTGAAATGTAATCCAAAAGTAATCAGATTACAAGTAATCCAAATGTTTGTACATACATACATACATACATACATACATGTAATCCACATGTATTCCTTCAAAGTAATCCTACCCAACCCTATATATATATATATATATATATATATAAATCGTCGATTTTCCAGCAGCAGCAAAGGCAGAGAAGATTTCTGGAGTGTGTTAGATGAGGTGGTGAAGAGTGTGCCCAAGCATGAAAGAGTGGTGATAGGAGCAGACTTCAATGGGCATGTTGGTGAAGGGAACAGAGGCGATGAGGAAGTAATGGGTAGATATGGTATCAAGGATAGGAATGGGGAAGGACAGATGGTAGTTGATTTTGCAAAAAGGATGGAAATGGCTGTGGTGAATACCTACTTTAAGAAAAGGGAGGAGCACAGGGTAACATATAAGAGTGGAGGAAGGTGCACACAGGTGGACTATATTCTTTATAGGAGATGCAAGCTAAAAGAAATCAGAGACTGTAAGGTGGTAGCAGGAGAGAGTGTCACTAGACAGCATAGGATGGTCTTTTGTAGGATGACTTTAGAGGTAAAGAAGAAGAAGAGAGTGAGAGCTCAACAAAGGATCAGATGGTGGAAGCTGAAGGAGGAAGACTGTTGTGTGAAATTTAGCAAGCAGGTGAGAGAAGCACTAGTTGGAGGGGAAGCAATTTTGGACAACTGGAAAAGTACTGCAGATGTGGTGAGGGAGACAGCTAGGGCAGTACTGGGTATGACATCTGGACAGTGGAAGGAAGACAAGGAGACTTGGTGGTGGAATGAAGAGGTCCAGGAAAGCATAAGGAGAAAGAGGATGGCGAAAAAGTTTTGGGATAGTCGGAGAGACGAAGAAAGTAGACAGGAGTACAAGGAGATGCGGCGTAAGGCGAGAAGAGAAGTGGCAAAAGCAAAGGAAAAGGCATATTGCGAGCTGTACAAGAAGTTGAATAGTAAGGAAGGAGAAAAGGACTTGTACCGATTGGCCAGACAAAGGGACAGAGCTGGAAAGGATGTGCAGCAGTTTAGGGTGGTAAAAGATGCACATGGTAATGTGCTGACAAGTGAGGAGTGTGTGCTGAGAAGGTGGAGGGAATATTTTGAAGAGTTGATGAATAAAGAAAATGAGCGAGAGAAAAGGCTGGATGATGTGGTGAGAGTAAATCAGGAAGTAAAAGAGATTAGCAAGGAAGAAGTGAGGGCTGCTATGAAGAGGATGAAGAGTGGAAAGGCAGTTGGTCCAGATGACATTCCAATGGAGGCATGGAAATGTCTAGGAGAGATGGCAGTAGAGTTTCTAACCAGATTGTTTAATAAAATCTTGGAAAGTGAGAGGATGCCTGAGGAGTGGAGACGAAGTGTGCTGGTTCCTATTTTCAAGAACAAGGGTGATGTGCAGAGCTGCAGTAACTACAGAGGCATAAAGCTGATCAGCCACAGCATGAAGTTATGGGAAAGAGTAGTAGAAGCTAGGCTTAGAAAACAGGTGAAGATCTGTGAGCAGCAATATGGTTTCATGCCAAGAAAGAGCACTACAGATGCAATGTTTGCTCTGAGAATACTGTTGGAAAAGTACAGAGAAGGCCAGAAAGAGTTACACTGTGTGTTTGTGGACTTAGAAAAAGCTTATGATAGGGTGCCAAGAGAAGAGTTGTGGCATTGTATGAGGAAGTCTGGAGTGGCAGAGAAGTATGTTAGGGTAGTGCAGGACATGTACAAGAATAGTGTGACAGCGGTGAGATGCGCAGTCGGAATGACAGACTCATTCAAGGTGGAGGTGGGATTACACCAAGGATCAGCTCTGAGTCCTTTCTTGTTTGCAGTGGTGATGGACAGGTTGACAGATGAGATCAGACAGGAGTCCCCATGGTGTTTGCAGATGACATTGTGATCTGTAGTGAGAGTAGAGAGCAAGTTGAGTCTAGTCTGGAGAAGTGGAGATATGCTTTGGAGAGAAGGGGAATGAAAGTCATTAGAAGCAAGACTGAGTACATGTGTGTGAATGAGAGGGATCCCAGTGGAATAGTGCAGTTACAAGGAGTAGAAGTGGTGAAAGTAGATGAGTTTAAATATTTGGGGTCAACTGTTCAAAGTAATGGAGAGTGTGGTAGAGAGGTGAAGAAGAGAGTGCAGGCAGGGTGGAGTGGGTGGAGAAAGGTGGCAGGAGTGATTTGTGACCGAAGAAAATCAGCAAGAGTGAAGGGGAAAGTTTACAAAACAGTAGTGAGACCAGCTATGTTGTATGGTTTAGAGACAGTGGCACTAACAAAAAGACAGGAGGCAGAGATGGAGGTGGCAGAGCTGAAGATGTTGAGATTCTCTTTGGGAGTGACAAGAATGGACAAGATTAGAAATGAACATATCAGAGGGACAGCTCAGGTGGGACGGTTTGGAGACAAAGTCAGAGAGGCGAGATTGAGATGTTTTGGACATGTGCAGAGGAGGGACCCAGGGTATATAGGGAGAAGGATGCTGAGGATGGAGCCACCAGGCAGGAGGAGAAGAGGGAGACCAAAGAGGAGGTTCATGGATGTGCTGAGAGAGGACATGCAGGTGGTTGGTGTGACAGAGGAAGATACAGAGGACAGGGTGAAATGGAAACGATTGATCTGCTGTGGCGACCCCTAACGGGAACAGCCGAAAGACAAAGAAGAAGAGGAAGCAAAGGCAGCGAATCTGAATCTATTCCACTTTTGTCCACTCGGGGCGCTGCGCTGCAGACTCTCGATGTGAGAATCAGTCGGTGGTCTGTGATGTGAGCATTCAAGTCGTAATGGCGACTGGAGCAGCTACGACAGGTATCTCTATGTGATGGATATTACTACTTTACTGTCTTAGCGGAATGAGCATACATCTGGTTCCGTGTGACTTTCTGTGGCGATGAGATGAAAACTGTGTGATTGGGTTTTTTTATGACGGCGGCTAAAGTAGCTGGCTAACTAGCGTCCAGTGCTGCCAATGGCTAATCCGTGTAGTTGCAGGCACAACATAGCAAACCCACAAACATTGTCGTTATATAAGACATAAACTGATGGGAATAACATGTTTATGAATCATTCCTGAAAAGCGGTTGGTCCGAAAGCAGTTAACGTTGGTTTACAGGACTGCGTTAGCTAGCCTGTGAGGTAAACACGTTCCCTCGTTAATATTAAATGAACAATCACCGATGTAAGGATTATATGAAATTCTATCCATACGTAGCCAACTGTCTTACCGGAAGTCACGTCATTAATTCAAGCCGGGTCACGAAAAATCAATCAATCAATCAATCAATTTTTTTTTTATATAGCGCCAAATCACAACAAACAGTTGCCCCAAGGCGCTTTATATTGTAAGGCAAGGCCATACAATAATTATGTAAAACCCCAACGGTCAAAACGACCCCCTGTGAGCAAGCACTTGCCTACAGTGGGAAGGAAAAACTCCCTTTTAACAGGAAGAAACCTCCAGCAGAACCAGGCTCAGGGAGGGGCAGTCTTCTGCTGGGACTGGTTGGGGCTGAGGGAGAGAACCAGGAAAAAGACATGCTGTGGAGGGGAGCAGAGATCGATCACTAATGATTAAATGCAGAGTGGTGCATACAGAGCAAAAAGAGAAAGAAACAGTGCATCATGGGAACCCCCCAGCAGTCTACATCTATAGCAGCATAACTAAGGGATGGTTCAGGGTCACCTGATCCAGCCCTAACTATAAGCTTTAGCAAAAAGGAAAGTTTTAAGCCTAATCTTAAAAGTAGAGAGGGTGTCTGTCTCCCTGATCTGAATTGGGAGCTGGTTCCACAGGAGAGGAGCCTGAAAGCTGAAGGCTCTGCCTCCCATTCTACTCTTACAAACCCTAGGAACTACAAGTAAGCCTGCAGTCTGAGAGCGAAGCGCTCTATTGGGGTGATATGGTACTACGAGGTCCCTAAGATAAGATGGGACCTGATTATTCAAAACCTTATAAGTAAGAAGAAGAATTTTAAATTCTATTCTAGAATTAACAGGAAGCCAATGAAGAGAGGCCAATATGGGTGAGATATGCTCTCTCCTTCTAGTCCCCGTTAGTACTCTAGCTGCAGCATTTTGAATTAACTGAAGGCTTTTTAGGGAACTTTTAGGACAACCTGATAATAATGAATTGCAATAGTCCAGCCTAGAGGAAATAAATGCATGAATTAGTTTTTCAGCATCACTCTGAGACAAGACCTTTCTAATTTTAGAGATATTGCGTAAATGCAAAAAAGCAGTCCTACATATTTGTTTAATATGCGCTTTGAATGACATATCCTGATCAAAAATGACTCCAAGATTTCTCACAGTATTACTAGAGGTCAGGGTAATGCCATCCAGAGTAAGGATCTGGTTAGACACCATGTTTCTAAGATTTGTGGGGCCAAGTACAATAACTTCAGTTTTGTCTGAGTTTAAAAGCAGGAAATTAGAGGTCATCCATGTCTTTATGTCTGTAAGACAATCCTGCAGTTTAGCTAATTGGTGTGTGTCCTCTGGCTTCATGGATAGATAAAGCTGGGTATCATCTGCGTAACAATGAAAATTTAAGCAATACCGTCTAATAATACTGCCTAAGGGAAGCATGTATAAAGTGAATAAAATTGGTCCTAGCACAGAACCTTGTGGAACTCCATAATTAACTTTAGTCTGTGAAACCAGCTCCCAATTCAGATCAGGGAGACAGACACCCTCTCTACTTTTAAGATTAGGCTTAAAACTTTCCTTTTTCCTAAAGCTTATAGTTAGGGCTGGATCAGGTGACCCTGAACCATCCCTTAGTTATGCTGCTATAGATGTAGACTGCTGGGGGGTTCCCATGATGCACTGTTTCTTTCTCTTTTTGCTCTGTATGCACCACTCTGCATTTAATCATTAGTGATCGATCTCTGCTCCCCTCCACAGCATGTCTTTTTCCTGGTTCTCTCCCTCAGCCCCAACCAGTCCCAGCAGAGGACTGCCCCTCCCTGAGCCTGGTTTTGCTGGAGGTTTCTTCTGTTAAAAGGGAGTTTTTCCTTTCCACTGTAGCCAAGTGCTTGCTCACAGGGGGTCGTTTTGACCGTTGGGGTTTTACATAATTATTGTATGGCCTTGCCTTACAATATAAAGCGCCTTGGGGCAACTGTTTGTTGTGATTTGGCGCTATATAAAAAAAATTGATTGATTGATTGATTGAAGAAGATTCCCCATTTACATGAACAAATTGTAATCTATTAGACAAATATGATTCAAACCACCGCAGCGCAGTGCCTTTAATACCTATGGCATGCTCTAATCTCTGTAATAAAATTTTATGGTCAACAGTATCAAAAGCAGCACTGAGGTCTAACAGAACAAGCACAGAGATGAGTCCACTGTCCGAGACCATAAGAAGATCATTTGTAACCTTCACTAATGCTGTTTCTGTACTATGATGAATTCTAAAACCTGACTGAAACTCTTCAAATAGACCATTCCTCTGCAGATGATCAGTTAGCTGTTTTACAACTACCCTTTCAAGAATTTTTGAGAGAAAAGGAAGGTTGGAGATTGGCCTATAATTAGCTAAGATAGCTGGGTCAAGTGATGGCTTTTTAAGTAATGGTTTAATTACTGCCACCTTAAAAGCCTGTGGTACATAGCCAACTAACAAAGATAGATTGATCATATTTAAGATCGAAGCATTAAATAATGGTAGGGCTTCCTTGAGCAGCCTGGTAGGAATGGGGTCTAATAAACATGTTGATGGTTTGGATGAAGTAACTAATGAAAATAACTCAGACAGAACAATTGGAAAGAAAGAGTCTAACCAAATACCGGCATCACTGAAAGCAGCCAAAGATAACGATACGTCTTTGGGATGGTTATGAGTAATTTTTTCTCTAATAGTTAAAATTTTGTTAGCAAAGAAAGTCATGAAGTCATTACTAGTTAAAGTTAATGGAATACTCAGCTCAATAGAGCTCTGACTCTTTGTCAGCCTGGCTACAGTGCTGAAAAGAAACCTGGGGTTGTTTTTATTTTCTTCAATTAGTGATGAGTAGAAAGATGTCCTAGCTTTACGGAGGGCTTTTTTATAGAGCAACAGACTCTTTTTCCAGGCTAAGTGAAGATCTTCTAAATTAGTGAGACGCCATTTCCTCTCCAACTTACGGGTTATCTGCTTTAAGCTACGAGTTTGTGAGTTATACCATGGAGTCAGGCACTTCTGAGTTAAAGCTCTCTTTTTCAGAGGAGCTACAGCATCCAAAGTTGTCTTCAATGAGGATGTAAAACTATTGACGAGATACTCTATCTCACTTACAGAGTTTAGGTAGCTACTCTGCACTGTGTTGGTATATGGCATTAGAGAACATAAAGAAGGAATCATATCCTTAAACCTAGTTACAGCGCTTTCTGAAAGACTTCTAGTGTAATGAAACTTATTCCCCACTGCTGGGTAGTCCATCAGAGTAAATGTAAATGTCATTAAGAAATGATCAGACAGAAGGGAGTTTTCAGGGAATACTGTTAAGTCTTCTATTTCCATACCATAAGTCAGAACAAGATCTAAGATATGATTAAAGTGGTGGGTGGACTCATTTACATTTTGAGCAAAGCCAATAGAGTCTAATAATAGATTAAATGCAGTGTTGAGGCTGTCATTCTCAGCATCTGTGTGGATGTTAAAATCGCCCACTATAATTATCTTATCTGAGCTAAGCACTAAGTCAGACAAAAGGTCTGAAAATTCACAGAGAAACTCACAGTAACGACCAGGTGGACGATAGATAATAACAAATAAAACTGGTTTTTGGGACTTCCAATTTGGATGGACAAGACTAAGAGTCAAGCTTTCAAATGAATTAAAGCTCTGTCTGGGTTTTTGATTAATTAATAAGCTGGAATGGAAGATTGCTGCTAATCCTCCGCCTCGGCCCGTGCTACGAGCATTCTGACAGTTAGTGTGACTCGGGGGTGTTGACTCATTTAAACTAACATATTCATCCTGCTGTAACCAGGTTTCTGTAAGGCAGAATAAATCAATATGTTGATCAATTATTATATCATTTACCAACAGGGACTTAGAAGAGAGAGACCTAATGTTTAATAGACTACATTTAACTGTTTTAGTCTGTGGTGCAGTTGAATGTGCTATATTATTTTTTCTTTTTGAATTTTTATGCTTAAATAGATTTTTGCTGGTTATTGGTGGTCTGGGAGCAGACACCGTCTCTACAGGGATGGGGTAATGAGGGGATGGCAGGGGGAGAGAAGCTGCAGAGAGGTGTGTAAGACTACAACTCTGCTTCCTGGTCCCAACCCTGGATTGTCACGGTTTGGAGGATTTAAGAAAATTGGAGCAATTCAAGGAGAACATGCGGCTAAACATGTCACTCCCGGTCCGATTGGGGAGGGGCCCAGAGGAAACTACAGAGTCCGACATTGTTTTTGCAAAGTTACACACCGATTCAATGTTAATTTTAGTGACCTCCGATTGGTGTAACTGGGTGTCATTACTGCCGACGTGAATTACAATCTTACCAAATTTACGTTTAGCCTTAGCCAGCAGTTTCAAATTTCCTTCAATGTCGCCTGCTCTGTGCCCCCGGAAAACAATTGACTATGGTTGCTGGTGTCGCTAACTTCACATTTCTCAAAACAGAGTCGCCAATAACCAGAGTTTGATCCTCGGTGGGTGTGTCGCCGAGTGGGGAAAAACGGTTTTAGAAATGTGAACGGGTTGGCGGTGTACACGGGGCTTCTGTTTAGAACTAAAATGTTGGAAAAGCCTTGAGGCTTGTGTTGTTTGAATGTTTTGATTATTTTTTTTAAGAGATATTGCTATAAACAAGCATGAATCATCAAATTGTACAGATTTGCACATGAGAAGCAACCGATTGATTGCAGTCTTTTGTAATTGTATAAAGGAACAGATATCGATTGAGTTTATTCATTAAAATAATTCTCATAATACAAATTAATGTACATTAAAATACATGGATACCACAAGAAAGTGAAAAACAGATTAGATTAGATTATCCCTTGGGAGCACTCCCTCGGGGAAATTGAGCTTCCATTGAGGTATAACAGCACACAGGCTAAAGGCCTGGTCACATGGTGATCGCTGAACGAAGGGAAAAAAGTCTAATGTCACAAATCGTTGAGAAAAAGTGGACGAATGAGCCTAGACTTCTCCCATCACCGAAAAGGCTGCGAGTGCAGAGCGCATAAAAGACCAAAACTAACAAAAGAAAAACAAAGCGAACAGTGACCTTGATGCTTTAAACAAAATCAAAATATCAGGGGAGGTGATGGCCTAGTGGTTAAGGCGTTGGGCTTGAGACCAGAAGATCCTCGGTTCAAATCCCAGCCTGATTGGAAAATCACTAAGGGTCCTTGGGCAAGGTCTTTATTCCTTTATTGCTCCCAGTGTGCGGTGAGCGCCTTGTGTGGGTGAACGTGAGGCATTATTTGTAAAGTGCTTTGAGCGTCTGATGCAGATGGAAAACCGCTATATAAATGCAGTCCATTTTACCAATTATCAAAGCCACCTGCAGCTGCGTTGTCTTGACAGCGTGCACGTGCACTGTTTGTTTCTGAACAGCCTATAACCCACAACTTTTCATATATCATTATTTTTACAGAGGATTCATATCCTGATAGGTAAGAACTGATTAAATTTTCAAGGTCAAATGTCAAAGTCAGGAAAAATCTTGGAAAATTGGAAGACTCCCTGTCCTTTAACATTGAATGCATTTTCAAAAATTCATAACTCTGTCAAAATAGATTGAATTTCTTTCATATTTGAGAGTGTTATATAGGATGGTATTCTTATCCAGATCAGAATACAGATTTTGTGACCATTTAACATTGAAAACCCCATTTAATGTATATTTTACATTATATCACTCTCATATTTGAAAGTGAGGTGCAGACTGGCACTCATTATCACCTGACAAAGTTTGATTTGGATTGTAGATTTTGTGGACATTTGAATTTAATATTGAAAAGTCTATTTGGTGTAAATTTTGCATTATATCTCAGTCAGAAGTACCCCATCACTCTCATTTTTCTGTTATGGATTTACCTACACCACCAAAATTTGGTGGAGGTTCTAATTTTAATTTTATGTATATCTTCCAGTTATCAGTCGGAAACCAAGTGCCAAAATGCAATGACAAATTGTGCATACCAGAGAGAAAATTATCTGAAGAAGAATTCAGAAACCAAAAAAGTTGTGAAAAAAAAAAAAAAAAAACCCTGACAACACCACTAAAAAATTTTAATTCAAGTGCATGAACTAAATACATATTCCATTTGCACTCTGAGCCCGGTGCTCTATTTTCGTTTATTGCATGAGTAAAAGCGATCATATCCCGTATGGATCCAGCATAGGCAGAAAATTTTATCAACATACTTTGTATGAAACATATTTTTGCCTTATTCAGGCTGCAGACAGTTTGTCTGGTGCTACATGTGAGCAATGCTGGCAGGGTGTTTAGTATACAGAATGGAACAGATGGTTTTTCTATTGTCTCATGGCCTGTCAGTCTTTAACTGGGTTAGTCTAATTCGTGTGTGTGTGTGTGTGTGTGTGTGTGTGTGTGTGTGTGTGTGTGTGTGTGTGTGTGTGTGTGTGTGTGTGTGTGTGTGTGTGTGTGTGTGTGTGTGTGTGTGTGTGTGTTGGTTTTGGAGGGAGAAAAGCTTTACTTTGGATGGCAAATAAACAACTGAAATAATCATTTGACTAATTTATTTTTTTATAGGTAGCTGTTATGTTAGTTAAATGTGGTATAACCACATTATACTTGGTCTGCCTGCCATCATTTGTCACTTTAGTTGTAGTCTGTTTTGCTGTCTTACTGTATGTACACTGGACTCATCCTACCCACTGCATATACTGTATTTGTTAGAGATCCACCCAATCCAAACCAATATTGGTATCTGTATCTTTATGTCATTCACTTGTCAAATATCTGAGAGACAGGGCCAATCCACCTACTGAGTAAAGCCGTCTGCCACATCGTTAAATGAATGCATGATTTGGTTAGCCTATTTTGCTTTTGAGTTGCCAGGATAGCAAAAATAAAAAACAAACCATGATTTGTCCCTTTTTGATGAGACAAAAGCCCATTTGTGCTGCACTCTGAACTCAGTTTTCAAAGGCGTAACACACCGCATGCTGCAGGCTTCTTCCTAAAAAGGGGATTAATTACAGATGCCACTTCCTGAAAGAAAGAAATTATTGTAAACATTGGGTGTATTTAATGTGCTTACAGTTGGTAAACAAAGATAAAGCATTTCCATGTATAAAAGATGAACTGTAATTCTTCACCTTTTTGCACTGAGACTTGTTTAGAAATGGTTCCAAAAGATGATCCCAAGTTGTGTAAGTGTGCAATTGTCCTTAGATCTTCACTGAATTCCTTAAGGTGCGCTGACACGCGCATGTTTTTGATTCACGCAACCTGTGTCGTGACGATCCCACCCGCTTTGTTCACAGCTGGACGCCGTTCTTTGTTCTACCGGCTGCCGCACACTCTGCGCTGAACGCTGCGTATATAAAATAATTATTTTGTGGCGGATTAATCATTTTTTTTTCTGCAAATTGGCTGTTGAAAACGGCTCTAATCACTTCCTGAATCACAGGGGAGGCTGCAGCCGGAGCTGTTCGCGTGCACACCCCTAACAAGTTGCAGAAAGCATTTTGAGCCATCTAAAAAGGTAATTATTTGACTTGTTTAACACTGTCATGGGTTGATAAAACGGTTGTGTGTTTTCCTTCTTGTGTGCAGCTGTTAAAGTATTTATTTTTATGTTTATAATAGGGCTGCAGCTATCGATTATTTTAGTAATCGAGTATTCTATCGATGATTCTGGCGATTAATCGAGTAATCGGATTAAAAAGTACTTCTGCGTTTTTAAACAACATCAATAGTCCAGGGCTCTCCCTAAGCAATGGCCCATTGTCACTGCAACGAAGTGTTGGCATTTTACTGAAATGGAGATGGGTTGTGGCTTTCTGTTTTTTCTCCAACTTGTAAAATTTAAACCATTATTAAGTTTATATATATATATATATATATATATATATATATATATATATATAGGTTGATGGACTGGGTCCCTGCGTGATTTATTATTATTTTTTTTTATCCCTCTTTCTCTGCAATTCAGCAGATGCATTTCAGCTGGAGGATTAACATGTAAGCCTCGCAGTCAGTTTTTGTAAATTATTATTTTATTTAAGTTACCGTGTTTGTGAAGTGTTGTGTGTTGCCCAAAAAAGCAAAAATTAAAAAGTCAAACAGTGTGATTCTGAGGGAAACACAGAAGAAAGAGTGGATTTCTGCTGTTTGTCAATGTAACCGGGGACAGAGCTGTGACTCGCCCGGCCTGAGAGCCTCTCACACTGGGCAGAGAGAGACAGCAGCTGGCCACCGGGTCAATAGTCACTCCCCACGTAGAGCAGACCGTGTGGTTTATTTATTTATTTATTTTTTAAATAGATAAACACACTGCTTCACTTTAAATGCGCAGTAAGTCTATTTCAGATGATCAGCGTGGACCATCTTTCTCTTAAGACTTTATTTTACCCTGTGTCACGTTGAAAAGTGGTAGCTATCGTTGCTAATTTGATGAGCTGTTATGCTCCAGTCTTCTGTTTTTTTGTTTTTTTTTTCCCTGCGGACATTGCAGCGCCACACACAGGCCTGGCATATGTACTATAACGTTAAATGAAGCTTCGAGGCACAGAATTTGCCTCGAACATTTTTTGTAATCGAATTATTCAAGTTAGTCGACTAATCGTTTCAGCCCTAGTTTATAACAGATTTAACTTCTTGTTATAACCCTTCACACGAGCTGCGCTCTGATGCAATCTGCTGATGTCACCACTTGCTCTGTTCACTTCTTGTTTACTCCACTTGATGAGCTGCATGTCGTGTTGGAGATCGCACCACATAGCACGACATTTGGTCAGTATTGGTCAGTCCTCAAGCCCGACTGATATATCGGCCGGCCGATATAAGCCCTTTTCAAAGTACTCACTATCGGCCGAAATTTTGCCAATAGAACGCAGGTAATTTCTCATATACAGAACAGTTACTGAAATAATGTTTGTGTCGGCAATGTAAAATGTCCTTGCACCGTTTGTCCAGTAGATGGAGCTCTGACTCCATTCAACTGAGAGCTGCTTACACCCCTGCTTAAATGTGTTCATCACCGGCCCCCGTAGTTCGCCGTCACACTGCACTGATTGGCTGACAAAAGCATACAAGTAAGTTTATAAGGATCTATATCCTTAACCTGAACCTATATCTAAGTTGTAGCAACAACAGGTACAAGATCAGATGTATTTCACAACTCTTTTTAAAGATATGTATTTGCTAATTTCACAAAGGTTTAATTCTTGATTTCATTTTTTGAACTTGAAAATTCTTCTCTGTTATAAAGTTAATCAGTATGAGGACAAAGCTTCAGGTTTTAGCTCATACCTTTTTTGTTTAGGGTCCAAAAAAGAACATTTTATTCATTTAAAAAAAAAAAAATATATATATATATATATATATATATATGTATATATCTCGGCTGATTCATCGGCTATCAGCAAATCAGCCGATTTATCGATTATCTGAATTTTTTTCTTCCAAATATCGTTATCGCTATTGGCCTCAAAAAATCCATATCGGTCGGGCTCTAGTCAGTCCAAAGAGTGTTGTTGACACATCCTTTTTATGCTGGAGAAGAGAAACTACCAACTGTAGTCAGTCAAGATCATCATTAATGAGAAGTTAATAGACCTTGGCCTTGTCGTTTTAAAAGACATAGCAGAATCTTTAACACCACTTATTGAAAGATTTAAGTGAATGAATGTATATAATTGGGCAGCACGGTGGCTTAGTGTTTAGCACTGTTGCCTCACAGCAAGAAGGTGGTGGGATCACTTCCCATCTAGGGCCTTTCTGTGTGGAGTTTGCATGTTCTCCCCGTGTCTGCACGGGTTCCCTCTGGGTGCTTGGGCTTCTTCCCATATCCAAAGACATGCAGGTTAGGTGGATTGGAAACTTTAAGAAATTGTCTGTAGGTGTGTGCACGGGTGTGAATGTGTTTCTTTCTCTATATGTGGTCCAGTGACAGACTGGTGTCCTGTCCAGAGTGTACCCCACCTCACACCCTATGACTGCCCCATGAACCTTAACACACTTGCTGGCAGTTCCATTCTCTCACCATTGTCAAAGCCTGTTCGAGGCACGGTGGCTGGTACCTCAGAGGAGGTGATGGTCTAGTCTAGTCGTTAAGCGTTGGGCTTCAGACTAGAGGATCCTCAGTTCAGATCTCAGCCTGACTGGAAAATCACTAAGGGCCCTTGAGCAAGGTCCTTAATCCCCTAGTTGCTCCTGGTGTGTAGTGAGCGCCTTGCATGGTAGCAGCCTGATATCGGGGTGAATGTGAGGCATTTGATGTGTAAAGCGCTTTGAGCGTTTGATGCAGATGGAAAAGCACTATATAAATGCAGTCCATTTTACCCCACAGCAAGAAAGTTGTGGGATCACTTCCCACCCTTTCTGTGTGGAGTTTGCATGTTCTCCTAGTGTCTGTGTGGTTTTCCTCTGGGCACTCTGGTTTCCTCCCACAGTCAAAAACATGCTTATTTAGGGTCTGCTCCTTTCTCTGCCCCTGACCAAGGCAGCGTCTCTACATCTGGAGTTGGTCCCCGGGTGCTGAATTGTGGCTGCCCACTGCTCCTAGTGGTTGGACTGTGTCAAACTGTAATTAGGAGGGATTAAATGCAGAGGACAAATTTCATTGTATGTATCTATACCAGTGATCCCTAGGGTGCCGTGATCGATCGTCAGGGGTGCCGTGGGCAATTATCAAATATCACCATTATCGGGTGTATGTGCTGTAATAGTGTGGCAGATGGTGTAATGCTCTTTTATTCCAGTAGATGGCAGCAAAGCGCGCAGTAGCGCTGAGCCGTGTGCCAACAAGGAGGCGTGATTTAATTCCGGGCAAGTTAGTGATTTGTGTGCATAGAAGTTCACTTAGTCTCGTCAAGAAACAGGTGGAATATGCCGGAAAGCTGCGCATGTTGGCAAAGTCACAAACGGAGGAACAAGGGAGACTATTTCCTTCCATAAGTAAGTGGTTTTGGTTATTGTTGTCACTTTGTCCGTGATATTTGGATGATAAACAGCTGTATGTCTCCTGCCGTACCTGTGTCGCCCGATGACACGGATCATTATTTTCACTTATGTCTAGTTGATATTTTCCACTGCTAGACCAATGTCTAGTTAAAATTCTTGTCGTTAGTGACTAAAAATTGTCGGACAAGACTGGGGAGTTTTTTTTTTTTTTTTGCACCTTAAAATAATAATTAATGACTCGCGCTGTGCTGCCACACACAGAGAGATGTGCACACACACACCACTGACTTCATGAATGAAACTCGGTCAATAAAGGATAATTGTGTAAAAATATAATATATATAAAAGTATTGTAATGGTTTTAGGAGCCCAGCACACAGCAGCAGCAGCTCAGCCGAGCAGCGTAGCTTAACAGCGCAGATCCGTGTAACTTTCAACACTAATATTTGAGAATGTGTGTGTGTCAGAGTAAGTTTAATACTTTCCTGACATAATTTAATGTAATTTAATCTTACTGGCTCGATATCCAGGACAAAATGGCATTTTAACACGTATATTGCGAGCATTTTTCTGAGCGTGTTCAGTCGCGAATCTCCATTGAAAATGCATTAACATCCGCGTACTTCGTCAATATTTTGCCCGTTTAGGAGACGTCATGTCGCTGTCCCTGAAGGGACGTTTTTGCAATGGGATGGGGGTTCTTATATACAGCTCCATGACTATAGTATACTATGTTACGTCATAACTGTACCGCACGTCTTGCTAACGTGCTAACGCACCGTGTAGAGACAGTCGAGTTAGTGGTGCGTGACACGTGACACATGACAGTGGTGTGCCGCAGGATTTTGTAAATATAAAAAGGGAGCCGCGGTTCAAAAAAGGTTGAAAATCACTGATCTATACAGTGCATCTAGAAAGTATTCACAGTATTCGCTGCACTTTTTCCACATTTTATGTTACAGCCTTATTCCAAAATGGATGAAATAAATTTTCTTTTCCTCAAAATTCTGCACACAATACTCCACAATGACAATATGAATGTTTTTTAATTATTATTATTTTTGCAAATTAATTAAAAACAAAACTAAGAAAAAAATGTACATAAATATTTACAGCCTTTGCCATGAAGCTCAATATTGAGCTCACTTGCACCCTGTTTCCACTGATCATCCTTGAGATGTTTCTACAGGTTAATTGGAGTCCACCTGGGGTAAATTCAGTTGATTGGACATGATTTGGAAAGACACACGCTCTGTATACATATAAGGTCCCACAGTTGACAGTGCATGTCAGAGCACAAACCAAACATGAAGTCAAAGGAATTGTTTATAGACCTCCGAGACAGGCACACCCTCTGTATACATATAAGGTCCCACAGTTGATAGTGCATGTCAGAGCACAAACCAAACATGAAGTCAAAGGAATTGTTTGTAGACCTCCGAGACAGGATTGTCTTGAGGCACAAATCTGGAGAAGGGTCCAGAAACATTTTTGCTGCTTTGAAGGTCCCAATAAGCCCAGTGGCCTTCATCATCCATAAAGGGAAGAAGTTCGGCTCTACCAGGACTCCTCCTAGAATTGGCCACCCATCTAAACTGAGTGATCGGGGGAGAAGGGCCTTAGTCAGGGAGGTGACCCAAGAATACGGTGGTCACTCTGTCAGAACTCCACAGGAACCTTCCACAGGGTTATAGCTAATGCAAACTTGCGTTACGGCCCATTACGCTATAATTTTGTACCGTTACAATTTTCAATACAGCGTCTGTACTCAACCGTTTCTGCAGCGTGACTCCAGTTTGAAGCATGAATCAAAGCAATGCTTTGATTCAATGGCTTGTGGCTCTTTGATTCGCTGCTCTTCAGAAGTGGTAAGTCCGCTTCTTAACCCCTCTGAAAGCCATTAAAATATCATGAGTCACTTTTGTGTGGATTAAAGTCACTAACTGGGACTCTTGTCTTGCAGTCGAGAAACGAGAATCATCCTCCGTTCCGTTGTCACAGCTTTAAACGCTGAGCGGCTCTCTGCCGAGACAGAGTCCGCTCGGAATTAATAACTTCAAAACAAATCGCCGCTTTAAATAAAATGACACCTTTTACAAACGTTGCAGTACAGACAATAAACTACAGTCGACTAAAACGTTTTTTCCTCCCAAAATGAGACGTCTTGCATTCTTTATAAACTTGACCGGAAGCACATCTGCAGCTAGAGCTCAGCTCATAGATATGGAAATACATTCATGCCAATAATAATGTCTGAAAGGAAATGCTTTTGACAAAAACTAACAGATTTTATTTCTGTTTATGTCCAGAGATCAAGGATCCACCATGTAGAGTTTATGTCCAGAGTTTAAGGATCCAGTAACCAATTTCATATTTATTTACTTTAAGACTCAATAAAATGTTGTTCAGTTTCATCTTAATCAGCTTATAAAGCGCCAAGTTACAACAAAAGCTGTCTCAAGGTGCCTCACACAGAACAGTTCAACATAAAAAATAAATAAATAAATATAAAAAAAATCAAATACCTAATTAAAAACAGAAGTAAAAGAATAAAACATAAAATAAAAACTACTCATAAGAAAGAATAAAAATAGGTTTTAAGTCTTGACTTAAAAATGTGCACGGACTCCTACTGCCTAACTGAGGGCCATGTACTGGCTAACCCAGAATGAGATTGCCCACTCAACAAACTTCCCCAGCCTTCTAGACATGATGAAGGGACTTGGGCTGTTGTACCTGGCTTTTCCCCTTTGGATACCCCTAGAATGGCCAATTTTTACCTTGAATTTTCAAAAGCTTCCCCCCTTCCCTTCCCTTTTGTAACTGTGATGTCTAGTTTTTAGCATTTTTATTAGCGTTACATGGTTTACTGCTATATAGTGATGAATTAATAACAGAAATAATAGTGAGTTGTATCATTATTCAAAACATGTTTATCTTATACTGTTCTGTTTTTATATTCTCAGTGTTTTGTGTTTTTTTTTTTTTTTTTACAGGGAGCTAATAAACTTTTCTTTTTTGTAATACTAGTGATTGTGGTTTAAGCTGTTAATATTTGCACTGAAATGAAAATCAAGATGCTTCACAACTGCAACGAAAGGCAGCACACAGAATAATTCTATGACCGTATTCTGCTTCACAGACATTAGGACTCAATTCTGGAGGGCAGCATTACAGCGAGGTACCAGCACGGCTGTGTGCGACAGCTGAAACGGCATGCGCTGTGATGATATACCATGTAGGCTTTCATGTTGAAAGGGTGTGGGCAGACTGGTGATCACTGTTTCCTTGAGGATTGCTGTGTTCCTCCTAAATCAGAGATGATGCACAGCATTCCATAGTCCTGCCACACAGTCTATTTCTGTCTGTTTTGAGTTGAAGTGTGCATCACTTTGATCAAATCTGCTTGTAGTTTAATTTTAACAAATAGTGTTACTACAGGTGTAAGCATCCATTTGTGCACATTAACCTGTGATGCTGCATGACTGTAACACGTGGGAGATATAGTTTTTCAAAATCATTTTCAGACATAAAGTAGGCTTCCACATCAAGAGAAAATTGTACTGAGTTTTTTTTTAGTTGGTACTGTAGACACATTCCTTCGGGTCAAGATGAATGTGGAGCAGCCAGCTCTTGGGAGCACCAGTTCTAATTCTCTCAGAGCTGGTAACGGGAGCTACAGTTAGTGGGTTCATCATTGGTTTTATAATTTTGAGCCAGTGCTGGAAATACACCTGCTGATTAACACGCAGAGTCTTTCTGAAATAGTCATTAGCAAAAACAGATTATTGCATGTAAAAGTCTTCCAATCCAAGGAGTTTAGATTTACTTCATGCATTGAAGCTGCAATGACTGACTGCATGGGTTAGTGTTTGCATACTCAAGCCTGAATAAGAGAACCGGTCTTTTCTAAAGAGTTAGGTGTTGATTCTGCATATCAGATTTTGAGTTTTTGTGTTGTCCATTGTCTACATTGTTTGTCTAAAAAAAGAAAATTCCTTTTTTCCCCCTGGCTTTAGGGGCCGGTCGCATCCGAAAAATGGCTCCTGCAGAGGTAAGGTTTTAAGAACATCGCAAAATTGTTGAAACACTTTGACATTGCAGCCTTAGTAAAGCAACAACAAAGGAAGTGTCATGCTGTAGTTGTTTTTGTAGCAACCATCATACTCCATTGTTGAGAATGTCAGTTTTAAACCTGCTGAAAGATGTTACAGAGTTCCCACTCTCTCATTTAATAATAATTTTCAAAAGCAGCTTAATATTAGCATTCTTGTTTCCACTTTACCAAAAGCGTACTGAATATTTTGGTGAATACTTAGGAAAACAAATCTCACTGTCAAGCAAAGCCGTCTAAAGCCACCTTGACACTTGCACACATTTGATCCCAGCACTGGCATGTAGTCTGGTGTTCCAGAGAGTAAACCTGTTGTAAGCTGTGCATGAGCTGTGCGAAGCTGTGTGCATGTGTGCAAAGAAAATTTTGAAATGTTCAAAATCTCTGGCATGCATTAAATTTGTGACCTAGATGTGAACATTGCGCAATCTATTCAAAAACACTGTGTCACTGCAAGTCAATGTGTCTCACTGCCACTGCGCATTTGAACGATTATGACTAGATGTTACATCCACATTAAACAGAATTTTACAGATACATTATCTAACTCATAAGAAGGAATGAAACTGCAACTGTTTTACCAATCCATTATAATATATATATTATAAATAATTACCTGTGAAACTATTCCAAATGTTTTCTCCACCTCATGACGCACACAAGAGAAGCTGGAGCTGTGGATAATTCCTCTGTGATTCGGGGAGCGATGAGAGAATGGTTTCATCAGCCAAGTTCCGGACGCAAATGCATCATCGGCTACGAAATAATTATTTTATATAACGTGGTGTCCAGCAGCACAGAGTGCGGCATTCAGCAGGACAGAGCTACTTGCGCAGCAGTGTGGGGGTAAAATTTGTGCAAGTGTCAAGGTGCCTTAAGAGGTTCACAGTTTTTAGGAGGTGGTCACCATTTACTGCTTGGGGACTGTAAAAGGATTTTCTAGCACAAAAAGCATTTGGGGAGGGAAGGTTGAAATTAGCTGATTTTGTACAAGTACAACGCTCTACTTTTGAAAGGTCTGAAAGCATGCATTTTTGGAGAAGTGCATGTTTTCTTATTGGAAACCTTGTCCTTGATTTCAAGAAGGAAGAAAACTAAGTAGTAAATCAGATGGCATTTTAAGAAATGTAAAGATAAGAGAGGCTTTTGATATAATTTATTACTTCTAATTTTATTTAAAATGTCACTACATGTATTCTCAAAAGTGTGACATAATGTGATAAAGTGATGGGTAGTCAACACCTCGTTGAGGTGGGGGGGAAGGAGGGCCCAAAGAAGTAAATCAGTACATTTGTTGGAACATGCTGTAGAAAGTTACATCCATTCTCCAACTTGAAATTCTGAACTTTTCTGAAAATGTACTCTTCTTACCCTTTGTTGGTGTCACCCCCCCCCCACCCCCACCCCCCACCCCGTCCGCCCTCCCCACCGCTCTTTAGATGCCTGGCTCTTCAGGCACAACTCAGAGTATGAAGAAAACTATTGGACACCGGGGTGTTGAGACCACCACGGGGGAGACCACCTATAAAAAGGTCAGGATATAGTGGATGAGCGGGTGTCAATGACACTGGTTAGTTGACACCCACAGCACTGAGCAACAAGAGTAAAAGCAGCATAGCACCAGCAAATTGGCTGTACTTTTAGGTGTCTAAACTTAGAATCCCACTCACTAAGAATGTAGTCTGATATGGCCAAACGTAGTGTGATATAGTCATGGAGAGATGATGGTCGAGAGGATAAAGTGGTGGGCTTGAGACCAGACTATTAAATCCCTATCAGACCCCTTGAGTAAGATCTTTAATCCTCTAATTGCTCCAGTGTATATTTGTATTGGACCACGCTCACATTGGTGTGTGCGTGAGCATGAATCTAATGCAGGGGTAGGCAACCTGTTCCAGAAAGAGCCATGAGGGTGCAGGTTTTCTTTGCAGCCACTGACTCCACCAGGTGATTTCACTGATTAACTGATTCCATCTGCTCAAAGTGATATTAATCAGTAAAATCACCTGGTGGAGTCAGTGGCTGCAAAGAAAACCTGCACCCTAATGGCTCTTTCTGGAACAGGTTGCCTACCCCTGATCTAATGCATTATTGTAAAATAATTTGAGCTTCTGGTCAGTGCTTGAAACAGTCAGCAAATTTACAAATTGTTCATGTGCAAGTGGTTGTTAAAATAATTTGCACTACCTGGGGAAGAAAAAAAAAAAAAACGCTAAATGTGAGCTCACAGTCTGGAGCTCTGCTGAGACAACATGACATCGTTCATTTTGGGGCCTGCTTCTGCTTCAGTTGGAAAAGTGCTGTTTACCAAAAGGCTCACCAGAGGACACAGCTGGTGTTTACACTTTCCCACCCCTTCTTCCTTGCAACCTCTGTAGACCACATCCTCTGCCTTGAAAGGTGCCATTCAGTTGGGCATTGCTCACACAGTTGGCAGTTTGAGCCAAAAAGCAGAGAGGGACGTTCTCATGCAGGACTTTGTTGTGGTCGAAAGCATCTTCTTCCCCAGGTTAGTAACAGAAGAGTTCACCTGTGTGAATGTGTACATTTTGTGATATTTCACATAGGTTAATGGTATTTTCTTTTTTTATTTTTGCTCTCTCGTGTCTGCAGTGAAGGAAGTAACTTGACACCAGCTCACCGCTACAGCGATTTTCGTTTTAAGACCTATGCTCCTATTGCCTTTCGTTACTTTAGAGAACTCTTCGGTATCCGACCTGATGACTACCTGGTCAGTACTTAATACTGTACACTTCAGTGCTCACCAAAGCTCCGCTGGGTCTGCTTGTTCAGTTACTCTTTTTGTTCACTTTGTCTTCTAGATATGCTGTGTTTGCTTCATGATTCTCTACTAATAGATACTCTTATGTTAACACTTCTTTCCTTTTTGTCTTTTAATTTTAAAGTATTCTTTATGTAATGAGCCTCTGATTGAGCTTTCTAACCCTGGAGCCAGCGGATCCGTCTTCTATGTCTCTAGTGATGATGAATTCATCATCAAAACTGTTCAACACAAAGAGGCAGAGTTCCTTCAGAAATTGCTGCCTGGATATTTCATGGTGAGCCTGAGGTTTGGAGTGAAAAGGGACACGAACACTAATCATTTCTTAAGATTGTAAATAATACAAAGTGCTAGTATAAATTTGTCTTCTTCTCCATTTCAGAATATAAACCAAAACAAGCGAACCTTACTACCCAAGTTCTACGGCCTTTACTGCGTCCAGGCAGGGGGTAAAAATATACGTATTGTTGTGATGAACAATCTACTGCCTCGGATCATCCCCATGCACCTCAAATACGACCTTAAGGGCTCTACGTATAAGAGACGAGCATCGCCGAAGGAAAGAGAAAAGGTTGTGCCAACTCATAAGGATCTGGATTTTGTCCAGGACTTACCTGATGGCCTGCTACTTGAAGCGGACAACTACAATGCCTTGAGCAAAACGATACAGAGGGACTGTTTGGTGAGTCACTGAAAAACTCATATTATTTCTGAGAATAAATCTGATTGAAAATAAAACAACATTTGAAATGTTGGTGAGCATGTAAATGCTAAACATTAGCAGTGATAACTACCTCAAGTTCAAAATACCCTTGTTGAGGAAATTTTACAATGACACAATATATCAGTGGTTTTTATATTGATATAAAAACATGGATGTTTGTCATAGGTTCAGTGTTTATATTAATACTTTCTATGGACATATGGAGTATTTGTAGACAATGAAATACATTCCAATTTCAAGATCTGTAGCAAAAAAAAAAAAAAAAAACTATAATATTTTAGGATTAGTAAATGAACATACTGAACAGCAAGAAAATGTGGTACTGACATGGATATAAACACTTAAAAAAAAAAAAAAAAAAAGGCTTTTGCACCTGTCACCTGACCACATCCATGAATTCAATAGGTTGGCTTCTTTCCAAATGTAGCACGACAGGATGAGCTTGAAAGTGCAGAAAGGTGCACATCATTCTGTCATAAAACCTCTACTGGTTGATTACCAACAATTTTTTATATCTGAATACCTCACACTGGGACGGGTGATAGAAACGCACTTTGTGTGTGTATATATCCATCCTTCTCTCAGGTTTTCCTTTCAACACTAACTTATGAACACCTTATCTAATTCATTCCAGAATTAATATACATAATTATATGCTGCATTTCCTCACCCTAAGAACGTTTGGCCCATTTACGAGTCAGGAATTTTACAACAGTGCCACTTCAAACACTGTGGACACTGTACTTTATATCATTGTTGAACAATGTTTGAAGGTGCCAATGAGCACAGTGGCCTCCACCATCCATAAATGGAAGAAGTTTGGATCTACCGGGACTCTTCCTGGAGTTGGCCGCCCATCTAAACTGAGTGATCGGGTGAGAAGGCCCTTAGTCAGGGAAGTGAACAAGAACTCGATGGTCACTCTGTCAGAGCTCGGGCATTCCTCTGTGGAAAGTGGAGAACCTTCCAGTAGGACAACCATCTCTGCAGCAATTCACCAATCAGGCCTGTATGGTAGAGTGGCCAGATGGAAGCCACTCCTTAGTAAAAGACACATGGCAGCTCACCTGGAGTTTGCCAAATGGTACCTGAAGGAATCTCAGACCATGACAAACAAAATTCTTTGGTCTGATGAGATAAAGATTGAACTCTTTGGTGTGAATGCCAGGAGTCATGTTTTGGACCGGGCACCATCCCTACAGTGAAGCATGGTGGTGGCAGCATCATGCTGTGGGGATGTTTGTCAGCAGCAGGAACTGGGAGCCTAGTCAGGATTGAGGAAAAGATGAATGCAGTAATGTACAGACACATCCTAGATGAAAACCTGCTCCAGAGCGCTCTTGACCTCAGACTGGGGGATGGTTCATCTTTCAGCAGCACAGTGACCCTCAGCACACAGCCAAGATATCAAAGGAGTGGCTTACAACTCTGTGAATGTCCTTGAGCAGCCCAGCCAGCCCCCAGACCTGAATCTGATTGAACATCTCTGAAGAGATCTGAAAATGCCTGTGCACCGACACTCCCCATTCAACCTGATGGAGCTTGAGAGGTGCTGCAAAGAGAAATGGGCAAACTGCCCAAAGATAGGTGCACCAAGCTTGTGGCATCATATTCAAGAAAACCTGAGGCTGTAATTGCTGTCAACGATGCATCAACAAAGTATTGAGCAAAGGGTGTGAATACCAGTGGTGTCAAAAGTACACACATTTGTTATTTAAGTAGAAGTATAGATACTGCAGTTTAAAAACACTCTGGTAAAAGTTGAAGTATCAACTTGACCTCTTTACTCAAGTAAAAGTGAAAAAGTATGTGCTCCAAAACCTACTTAAAGTATAAAAGTATAAAGTAACCTTTAAAAAAAAAAAAAGGTAGATGCCACTATATGAATTGAAAGCTTAATTTAAAAACTGATTCGTTCTACATGTGGCCCAAAACCCAAAATTACGCCCCAACACCACCTGCACGAAAATGTTTCAATTCTAGAAGCTCTGAAATGCAATCTGGGACTATTCCAGACAATAAACTGCAGTGAGTGCAGCATCCATTTAGTGAAGAAAAAAAAAACCCCACAACTTTCCTTATTCAAATTCATTCCAGTAGTATTCTGCTCTTACTAGGATGCAGCAGTTTTCTAGTTTTGCAGATAGTTCTGGAGGAAATCACTGAAGAAATTAACACATAGAAAATATGGTTTGACCAAAACAAACTGTCATTAAATAAGACAGGGATGAAGTGGAGGTGTAAGAGTCACTAGGTGTTCACAGGAAACATTTATTTATGTATGTATGTATTTATTTACACTCAACAAAAATATAAACGCAACACTTTTGGTTTTGCTCCCATTTTGTATGAGATGAACTCAAAGATCTAAAACTTTTTCCACATATACAATATTACCATTTCTCTCAAATATTGTTCACAAACCAGTCTGAATCTGTGATAGTGAGCACTTCTCCTTTGTTGAGATAATCCATCCCACCTCACAGGTGTGCCATATCAAGATGCTGATTAGACACCATGATTAGTGCACAGGTGTGCCTTAGACTGCCCACAATAAAAGGCCACTCTGAAAGGTGCAGTTTTATCACACAGCACAGTGCCACAGATGTCGCAAGATTTGAGGGAGCGTGCAATTGGCATGCTGACAGCAGGAATGTCAACCAGAACTGTTGCTCGTGTATTGAATGTTCATTTCTCTACCATAAGCCGTCTCCAAAGGCGTTTCAGAGAATTTGGCAGTACATCCAACCAGCCTCACAACCGCAGACCACGTGTAACTACACCAGCCCAGGACCTCCACATCCAGCATGTTCACCTCCAAGATCATCTGAGACCATCCACTCGGACAGCTACTGGAACAATCGGTTTGCATAACCAAAGAATTTCTGCACAAACTGTCAGAAACTGTCTCAGGGAAGCTCATCTGCATGCTCGTCGTCCTCATCGGGGTCTCGACCTGACTCCAGTTCGTCGTTGTAACCGATTTGAGTGGGCAAATGCTCACATTTGCTGCCGTTTGGCACGTTGGAGAGGTGTTCTCTTCACGGATGATGCGAAGATGTGTTGCACTGCATGAGGCAAATAGTGGTCACACCAGATACTGACTGGTATCCCCCCCAATAAAACAAAACTGCACCTTTCAGAGTGGCCTTTTATTGTGGGCAGTCTAAGGCACACCTGTGCACTAATCATGGTGTCTAATCAGCATCTTGATATGGCACACCTGTGAGGTGGGATGGATTATCTCAACAAAGGAGAAGTGCTCACTATCACAGATTCAGACTGGTTTGTGAACAATATTTGAGAGAAATGGTAATATTGTATATGTGGAAAAAGTTTTAGATCTTTGAGTTCATCTCATACAAAATGGGAGCAAAACCAAAAGTGTTGCGTTTATATTTTTGTTGAGTATATGTATGTTCATTGTTAGTTGCTTTTATATTTCTGTTGTGTTTCTATTCAGGTTCTTTTTGCCTCTTTCTCTAAAATTGTATGATTATTAATATATAAACAAAAATAAATTTAAGAAATATTACAATTTGAAAACAAATGCACCCGAACGTGATAACAGCCGCAATTGCTTAATGCTAAGTTTTAACATTGAAAATGCCATAGACATGCTAACGCGTTAGCATCGCTCCCGTTTTTAAGTTATAAAATACATCAGTCAACTGTTTCCGAAGACCATAACAGGTTGGTTTAACATAGAAAAGGTAAATAATACTCACAGAAGTATGCTCTTTAGGGTTTTAGCGGGGGAAAATTAAGCGAAAGAAAGAATAAACGAAGCAATAGGTCGAAGCATTGCTTCAATCTGCGAACCACTGCTTCGATTGGTTCACGGTTCAAAGCAAAGCCGCACTGCAGAAAAGTTGATTACAGGCGCACATGACGTGAAATATATATATATATAAACATTACACTGAAGCCAAGAGTAATGAGGCTGTTTGTTTTAAAAATGTAAGGAATAGAAAGTACAGATACTTGTGTGAAAAAGTAATGAGTAGAAGTCAGAAGTAGGCAGAAAAATAAGTAATGGAGTAAAGTATAGATACCTAAAAAGTGTACTTAAGTACAGTAATGAAGTATTTGTACTTCGTTACTTGACACCTCTGGTGAATACTTATGTACTCACTCACTCGCTCATCTTCAACCATTTACTCCAATTAGAGTGACGAGGGGCTGGAGCTTATCCCAGCAGTCATAGGGTGTGAGGCGGGGTACACCCTGGACAGGTTGCCAAAATATGAAAAATATGATTAAACATGATTTAGTTTTTATTTGTTGGTTTGTTTTTTGCTGGCGTTTTTGGATGTTCTTTTGTTATGTCATATTTTTTACAAAGTGTGTGACTCAGCATGTTCTGCCACATGCATGCATGTGCATGTACAAGGTGAGGGCAACAGTGAACCAGGTGAAGTAAAGACAACATGTGACTTGAGGTCAATAGGTGTTTTCCAAGAATAAATCTAAGAGCTCCATCTTTGTGGGGAGTTTAAAGTCTGGACCCTCTGTGCAAGCTGATTAGTCTTAAAATGGCAATGACATTGTTTAGCATAGTTATTTCAAGGAAACTGTCATAATGTCATCATAACTGTCATCATAATCATTATGACAAGCCTTGTTAAATGTACTGCATTTATATAGCGCTTTTCCATCTGCATCAAATGCTCAATGCGCTTTACAAATAATGCCTCACATTCACCCCAATGTCAGGGTGCTGCCATACAGGTTACTCACTACACACTGGGAGTAACTAGGGGATGAAGGACCTTGCCCAAGGGCCCTTAGTGATTTTTCCGGTCAGGCTGGGATCTGAACGGTGGCCCCTCTGGTCTCAAGCCCAACGTTTAACCACTAGACCATCACGTCCCCAACATTGTAGTGCACATGGACCTTAATGTTAATGTGGACCAGGTGTTAGAGCTGGCTATCCATTAACCTCAAAGTCATTTAATTGAGTCCTGAATACTGCTGTGTGCCACTGTGAGATTATTAAACAACAAAATATGCCCCCACAATTACTACAACAACAAAAATAAAATCAGCATAACTTCTTTTTTTGACAAGTGACAGGGCATACTAGATAAATAGATGTGTTGACCATCCCCAAGATTTTTAGGCTTTTTTTTCTTCCTAAAAATAAATCTCTTCAATTTTATTTTGTAAAATACATGACAGTTGCACATGAAGAGTGTCCTTGTTTACAAATTTGCCTGGGTGGATCAAGGATCGCCACTTGGGGGGACATAAGGGCTGAATTATTTCTGTCTGACTCTAGAATATCCTGTTGGTGAGTCATAACAGCTCTTTATTTACCTCACACAGTCAACAGAGGAGGGACGAGGTTATGTGATGCCCGCGTCTGTCTGTCTGGTTGCACACACTAAACCTCAATCTGGTGTACATATTACAATGAAGGTTCATGGAGAAGTAGTTCTTGCAAATTCTGGATGTGATCCAGACGTTCCTCTAGATTTGTACTTTGGTTTGTTCCTTTGGTTTATTCAACTTTTTGAAGGAGTTTTTATTGTATTTTTTTTTCTGTAGTATTATTGTATTATGACACCACAGATATCTTGAGGATCAAATGCAGAACTGTAACTGCCTTACTCTTTCTGTTGGAAGAGGTTATTCTTACCCCAGTGGAAGAACTGTGGATAACTCAGCCACATGGGGTGTGCAGCCAGTACATTCTGAGTGCCGGTCCCAAGCCCGGATAAATGAGGAGGGTTGCGTCAGGAAGGGCATCCGGACGTAAAACAAGCCAACCCAACTATGCAGACTAAGAATCGAATTTCCATACCGGATCGGTCGCGGCCCGGGTTAACAATGTCTGCCACCGGTGCTGTTGCCCAACAGGGTGCCGGTGGAAATTGGGCTACTGCTGGGCGAAGACAACGAAGAAGAGGAGGAGAACGTTTCCACAAACAGCGGGAGAAGAAGACTAGAAGAAAACTAGAAGGGTGGAAATGAGAGTAGGGACTTTGAATGTTGGTAGTATGACTGGTAAAGGGAGAGAGCTGGCTGATATGATGGAGAGGAGAAAGGTAGACATATTGTGTGTGCAAGAGACCAAGTGGAAGGGAAGTAAGAGCAGGAGCATCGGCGGTGGGTACAAGTTGTACCATGGTGAGGACAGGAAGAGAAATAGTGTTGGGGTCATTTTAAAGGAAGAGTATGTTAAAAGTGTGTTGGAGGTTAAGCGAGTGTCTGACAGGGTGATGAGTGTGACGTTGGAAATTGAAGGGGTGATGATGAATATCATCAGTGCATATGCCCCACAGGTAGGTTGTGAGATGAAGGAGAAAGAAGATTTCTGGAGTGTGTTAGATGAGGTGGTGGAGAGTGTGCCCAAGCATGAAAGAGTGGTGATAGGAGCAGACTTCAATGGCCATGTTGGTAAAGGGAACAGAGGTGATGAGGAAGTAATGGGTAGATATGGTATCAAGGATAGGCATGGGGAAGGACAGATGGTAGTTGATTTTGCAAAAAGGATGGAAATGGCTGTGGTGAATACCTACTTTAAGAAAAGGGAGGAGCACAGGGTAACATATGAGTGGAGGAAGGTGCACACAGGTGGACTACATTCTTTATAGGAGATGCAAGCTAAAAGAAATCAGAGACTGTAAGGTGGTGGCAGGAGAGAGTGTCGTTAGACAGCATAGGATGGTTGTTTGTAGGATGAATTTAGAGGTAAAGAAGAAGAAGAGAGTGAGAGCTCAACAAAGGATCAGATGGTGGAAGCTGAAGGAGGAAGACTGTTGTGTGAAATTTAGCGAGCAGGTGAGAGAGGCACTGGTTGGAGGGGAAGCAATTTTGGACAACTGGAAAAGTACTGCAGATGTGGTGAGGGAGACAGCTAGGACAGTACTGGGTATGACATCTGGACAGTGGAAGGAAGACAAGGAGACTTGGTGGTGGAGTGAAGAGGTCTAGGAAAACATAAAGAGAAGTGGCAGAAGCGAAGGAAAAGGCATATTGCGAGCTGTACAAGAAGTTGAATAGTAAGGAAGGAGAAAAGGACTTGTACCGATTGGCCAGTCAAAGGGACAGTGCTGGAAAGGATGTGCAGCAGGTTAGGGTGGTAAAAAATGCACATGGTAATGTGCTGACAAGTGAGGAGTGTGTGCTGAGAAGGTGGAGGGAATATTTTGAAGAGTTGATGAATAAAGAAAATGAGCGAGAGAAAAGGCTGGATGATGTGGTGAGAGTAAATCAGGAAGTACAAGAGATTAGTAAGGAAGAAGTGAGGGCTGCTATGAAGAGGATGAAGAGTGGAAAGGCAGTTGGTCCAGATGACATTCCAGTGGAGGCATGGAAATGACTCAGAGAGATGGCAGTAGAGTTTCTAAACAGATTGTTTAATAAAATCTTGGAAAGTGAGAGGATGCCTGAGGAGTGGAGACAAAGTGTGCTGGTTCCTATTTTCAAGAACAAGGGTGATGTGCAGAGCTGCAGTAACTACAGAGGCATAAAGTTGATCAGGCACAGCATGAAGTTATGGGAAAGAGTAGTAGAAGCTAGGCTTTGAAAACAGGTGAAGATCTGTGAGCAGCAATATGGTTTCATGCCGGGAAAGAGCACTACAGATGCAGTGTTCGCTCTGAGAATACTGTTGGAGAAGTACAGAGAAGGCCAGAAAGAGTTACACTGTGTGTTTGTGGACTTAGAAAAAGCTTATGACGGTGCCAAGAGAAGAGCTGTGGTATTGTATGAGGAAGTCTGGAGTGGCAGAGAAGTATGTTAGGGTAGTGCAGGACATGTACAAGAATAGTGTGACAGCGGTGAGATGCGCAGTCGGAATGACAGACTCATTCAAGGTGGAGGTGGGATTACACCAAGGATCAGCTCTGAGTCCTTTCTTGTTTGCAGTGGTTATGGACAGGTTGACGGATGAGATCAGACAGGAGTCCCCATGGACTATGATGTTTGCAGATGACATTGTGACCTGTAGTGAGAGTAGAGAGCAAGCTGAGTCTAGTCTGGAGAGGTGGAGATATGCTTTGGAGAGAAGGGGAATGAAAGTCAGTAGAAGCAAGACTTACATGTGTGTGAATGGGAGGGAGCCCAGTGGAATAGTGCAGTTACAAGGAGTAGAAGTGGTGAAAGTAGATGAGTTTAAATATGTGGGGTCAACTGTTCAAAGTAATGGAGAGTGTGGTAAAGAGGTGAAGAAGAGAGTGCAGGCAGGTTGGAGTGGGTGGAGAAAGGTGGCAGGAGTGATTTGCGACTGAAGAATATCAGCAAGAGTGAAGGGGAAAGTTTACAAGACAGCAGTGAGACCAGCTATGTTGTATGGCTTAGAGATGGTGGCACTAACAAAAAGGAGGCAGAGCTGGAGGTGGCAGAGCTGAAGAGGTTGAGATTCTCTTTGGGAGTAACAAGAATGGACAAGATTAGGAATGAACATATCAGAGAATAATGTCCCACGTTGTTGCACACTCAGCGCATTGTTAAGTTCTGTTGCGTTGTTAATGATGCGACTTGTGTCTACACACGCCCCCATATTCATCCAACCGTCAATTGCTGAACAATTCAGATCGCTCCAGTTTGCTCCTCAAAATTCACAGCAGAAGAACTTCGTGACTGTATGTCTGTGCCATGAAGTAGTGCAGAGAGGAGGAGACTAAGAGAGCCAGATGTGTGGCTCCACGCGGCTCTCGTCTTGCGCATTATCCCACACATCAGGCACATGCAGCAGCAGCAGGTGGAACACCTGCAGGAGCGCGTTGAGGAGCATTGGAACAAATCCTTTAGCCGACTTGGTGTCACTGTCCTTCAGCATACTGCAGCAATGAACATGTTCCACGAAAATCATGAATATCACACACCAGCACACATTATTAAGAAACCTATTCAAATGCGTTAAGTCATGTTAAGAATGTGCGAAATATGACATTGGTAATGCGTCTTGCCTATGTGTAAACACACTATAAGTCTGGAGTTGTATGACGTGCACTGTCTGTGTCAGTTATGTCAGCTCTCAGTATATGACTTGTGTATTATATTGTATAGCTCTTGCAGAGTTTCAAGATCATGGACTACAGTCTGTTGATGGGCATCCACAATATGGACCAAGCCAGCAGAGAGAGGGAGCGTGGTGGAGCCTCTTCAGGAGACAGTGGGGGTTCTGAGGGAGCAGTAACCCCTGATCAGCGTCGACCACAAGCTCAGAAGAGTCTCTACTGTACAGCAATGGAGTCCATTCAGGGTGAAGCTCGAGGGAAAGGAGCACTGGATTCAGGAGACAAGTAAGTCTGATCAGCTAATAGGTTGCTGTGCCAGAGCTACATTCATATGAAATCCTTCCATGTTTACAACACAGCCACTGCTTAAAAAAATAATGCAAAAATAACTATTTGTCTGATTAAGTTGTGTGAAAAGACTCTTCTCTGGGGTAGAAAATTTGACCTGATCCAAAAAATATTGAATTTTTATTATTATTATTATTATTATTATTATTATTATTATTGGTGGGTAATTAGATCTGAAAATGCACCAGAATGCATCTGAGGGGAACCCGCCCTCCAGGGGCTTCAAGCCTTCAAGCCGTGCCAAAAACTTTAAGTTTTTTTTTTTTTTTCTTTCTATGGCCCACTTTCATCACTGGTTAATATAAACATACTGTAGTTACATGCAGACCCTGGCAATCACAAGAGTGTATGCCTCTGGCAGCATCTCTAATATCTGATTGCCATGATGTTCCTCCTTCTAGTATGGGTGGAATCCCAGCTCGTAATACCAAAGGAGAGAGATTACTGATTTACATCGGTATCATTGATATTCTCCAGTCCTACAGGTTGGTATCACACGCCTGCAATTTCTGCATTTACTGCCTGCATTGCATATTTTTGGAAGCTTTAGGGCCCTGTCCCACTGGCGTTTAGGAGGATTTGCGTATGGATTGCGCACAAAATTGGCCCATATTCGCCAAACATCCGCAATATCCGTGTAACATGCCTGTATGAGTTGGCCGTCATGTAAATCCACAAAGACGTAATAGCTGCTGCAATCCAGTACTTTTATTTAACACCAACAAAAGGAAGAGTTGCTGTTTACCCACAACTCACGCAGAAGTCTGTTTTTTATAACACTCTAAAAAAAAAAAGAAAAGAAAAAAACACCGTCTCACACCCCAAACGGCTTCCCCCCTCCCGCTCCCCAAACTCATGAACAGTTAACCCTCGCATGACAACAAGAACATTAACTCTGTGATCAACTTGTCCAAGTCCAGCAAATGCTCCAGAGGCTGTATTGTTGGTGTGAATAGTGATGCCGACAGCCCGAGTGCACTTCTTTTATGACCGCAATGCAGATGCCGTGCACGCGCAACACGTGCGCAATGCATTCATAATACACCCGTAATACTGCCTTGATAATGTCAATGTGTCGGATCAGTTTCCTCACTACATGCGTTATATAACTGTGATTGTTCATCATATATTCGCTATATATTATTAATATATCCGTTATACTGGGACATTTGTCATTTTTGGCCATTTTTGTTGCGGACGACAACGAACACCCACAATTTGTGTACTGATTCATGCGCAATTAATCTTCTCCCCAGTGGGACAGGGCCCTTAGTTTATGATGATATGATGTGGTGTATTTTAGATTTATTAAGAAGTTGGAGCACTCTTGGAAGGCTTTGGTTCATGATGGGGTAAGAGTCTAAACTAAACTGTCATCAATCAGGATATTCATTCAAATTCCCCAAGAAAATTAAACCCTGCTTACAGGCTGAAGAACAGAGGCTGTTGCTGTTTACATTTATAGGACGGCTGCATATGCATGTGTAGATATGTGTCATTCTCTCTCTCTGCTTTTCACTGTAGGACACAGTGTCAGTTCACAGACCTGGATTCTATGCAGAACGTTTTCTGCACTTCATGTGCAACACAGTGTTTAAGAAAATTCCATGTAAGTCTGTGTGTACATTTTAATATTTCATTGACTTGTTTCACTTCAATTTATTAAGTACTTTCAAGTAAAATATTCAGAGTGCATTACTATTTAAAACATGAGTGCAGAAGAAATTAAATCACATATAATTAACACACAAAATTCAAAGAAAAATAAGCAACAAGAACAACTAGAATTCTTCAATGTAATACAGGGGTGGCCAAGTTCGGTCCTCGAGAGCCACCTTCCTGACACTCTTAGTTGTCTCCCTGCCCCAACACACCTGAATCCAATGAAAGACTCGTTAGCAGACTGGATTGGATTCAGGTGTGCTGGAGCAGGGAGACAACTAAGAGTGTCAGGAAGGTGGCTCTCGAGGACCGAACTTGACCACCCCTGATGTAATACATACTAGTAGATAAATACTAGGAAAAGATAAGTTTTAAGACTAGCTAAATTAAATTGTGTCAAATTACTTTTTATTATCCTTCTATATTTTCATGTTTGATATTTAATGTTCACCCTTTCTTGCCACATTTTCCTTTTCTGTGCTCAAAGTGTGAAAGGGTTTGGCTTGAGCACTAGCTGTAGCAGCACACTCAACATTTAAAATGGATTAAATCATATTGTGTAGCATTTGCTTTTGTATAATTTCTCTCAGTCAAAGGAATCTTAATGCAAGCCTGCCAACATGGTGCTGATGTTGTGAGAACAAAGGATATTATCCCTTGGTAATAGATGTGCTGCATAGTGGGAAGCAGTGGTGTGCGATTGTAGAACATGTTGGTGGTGTTTCCACTCTTACTGGAACTGATCATTAACAGACATTACAAGTAGTGCTATTTTAATTTGTGACATGAAGCCACTCTGGATCCCTCGTCTTCTGCCATGACTCCTTCTTGTTTAAGTGTCCAGCAGCACAGGGCACAGATGCAGATTTGACAGTCAATGCAGAATTGCCTCATGGCACAATACTTTTTGCAGCACAGATGTGACAAAAACATGTCAACATTGATAAACGGAGTTGATAAGTTTGGAGGGATACAGTTCTGATGATGAGACAACTTGCAACCACAGCAGCCCAGCACCCCGGCACCGCAATACTTGTTCCCACTTTAGGCACAAGAGTGATGCAAAGAATACAGAGATGAAATGTACCTGAATTGTTCATCAGTTTTCACTTTTTTCTCTCATATTATTGTTTTTCAGTAAAACCATCACCATCTAAGAAGAGTCGTGGTGGAGGTCAGGGAGGACTGAGGAGGGCCCCAACCCTTGGAACACACACTCCTCTGTCTCATGCAGTCGGACACTCAGCTTTTGACTCGAGAGTGGTCTACCATGGCCACTTGAAGAGCATAGATTCAGAAACGGACAGTGGTAAGAAATGAGTGTGCACCAACAGTGAAATTAGATGGTTCATTTTATACAAAATAACAAAAATTTCACTCAGGTCTATGCTCAACTAATGTTGCTTGTGGTATTTAAAAAAATGATAAAAATAAATAACATTTTTGTGTTGCCTTTTTTGCCAGGCATCCAGTTGGGCAGGCCAGATTTGGTCCCAAGAACCCCCCCACCAGAGGAAAACCCTGCTGACTGTGAGGCCAACCCATCCAGCTCAGCACAAGGCAGCACGGGCCTCGTCTCCACCTCTCCTCCCTTACAGTAAAACATCTGTCAACAGAACAAAGCTGTGATTTTTGTCACACCATTCTTTTGCTTTTTTTTTGTATTCTTCATTCTGACAGTCTTCTCTGTAGGTCTGTAGGAGTGGAAGTGCACAAATCACAAGGCACAGATAACGACCAAGGGGCTTTTCGCAGGTACTGATGGTATTCAAAAAGTCATGTGATGCACATCTATCAATAGCTTTGTGTCTCACATCACCAGTGGTCTCATTCTTTGTCTATTCTTTCTGGCAGTATGGGACCAGAAGGACCTGGGGAGAATTCAGGCAACCTTTCTGGAAATGAAGATGTAGTGTCTCTGTCAGACATTGTCCCGGAAACCAACATCTGCTTTGTAAGTCTGGCTGTGTTCTCTGTAAATCAGGCATTTTATCATTGAATTTTATTTGTAGATTTATCAGATTCAGTCTTTTGTTCAACTTCACAGTAAGAACGAAAGCTATGCCCATCTAAAGATGAAGTATTTCTCGAAGAGATGAAGTGGGCCCATGTCAGGAAGAAGAGAGTGAAAATTATGCCAGGACAGCAGACTTCCACTGCACATCTGTTTTCTCACCCGGGAACACCGGGGTCGCTGGATGAAGCAGTTGGATGCAGTGCGGTTTGCAGATTTGAGCAAATCAGTTGGTAGGAACATCGTAGAGGAGACTTCGCTTGGCCGTAGGTTTTGGCAGTTAGCGATGCAGTCTATTGCTGCTTGTTAAATAACTGTTACATTGCTGTGTCCACATTTTTATTAGTACTTCTTCCAAAGTGATCATAAGCATGTTTAAAAGTAAATAAATAAAAAGTGTCCCAGCCCTGAATTGGCAGCTCTTGTACAGCCCCAGCATTTTTATATTGATTAATAGTAGTTTTTTAAGTACTGGTAGGCAGAACTTGACGTTCACCGTTTGTCTGCTGTGGCGACATAATTCTGCAAGACTGATGTGCATGTAATGAGCAGCCCAAGTCATAGTCACCTGCGAATGCTCATGGCTGAGCAGAGCAGTTATTACAAAAGTTCTTCAGCTGTAGTTTATTGTAGGAAGATGATGAGTTTTCTATATGTGCAGAATTTCATTTGTCACTGCTGTACTTGTTCAAGGTTTTTTTTTTTTGTTTTGTTTTGTTTTTTTGTGCCATTGCACTACAAATTCTCTATTTCATCATTTCCACACCCAAGTATTGACACTAATATATTATTTTTCTAGTACGTGTAGCACACGTAGTAACTGAGCCACTGTGATGAGACATTTCCCCCAGGTATGGAAGTACGGGGTGGAAAGTGTCTCAATTGCAGTACAGCATCCTGCACCAACAAACTGTGTATCTTATCTACTTCGGCTGTTTCTCGCTCCTACGGGTGCAACAGATCACAAAACATATGGATCGAATTAGATCAGATCATTTTACAAGTAAGGAATTTTTGCCAATGGTACTGAATGAAAATAAGATGTCTAATGCGTATAATACTTTAAAATAAGAGGTGCTTTGACAGCACACACTTCCATCAACATTTCAGTAAATATTTTAACCACAGGGTCTTATAAAGAGAAAGCTGAGGGAGAACGAAAATACAGGAATTTCCTCATGCTGTATTTCCCTTGACATAATGAGAACATTTATTTGACACAGCTCATGGCACTGCACCACATGATTCTTCCATCCAGCTAGAGCCTGGCCGTGGCAAGCCCTCCTCAGCAGATGAACAGCCCCCCTTTCCAACTGAAACTCATTAGATTCCCAGATTCTGTGTCCCAGAGCCCACTTGGTAGAATCAAGACTGCATGAGGAAAACTCTGTACCCCCCAATTCTTGATATTTCACAGTGATCCTTTCTGTGCTTTGACCCTGACAAGTGTTGAGGTTGCACTTTGCTGTCTTGAGTAGAGCACAAAGCTGCAGAGGCAGCCTGATTTTAATGCTCTGTTCACCTGAGCACACAACTGCTTTGATTTTACTGCATCTTTGCAGCAAGATTTGCGCAACTATTACTTTAAAAACAAGCCACTGTGACAATAAATCTGTATTTCACACAAAAAATTTTAACTTCATAATCTGCAGTTGATACGAATGCTGAAATGTGGGCGGTGGTCCCATATACAGTCCATTACACCACTAATCACTCCATTTATCATTTATCTCGCTAACGACAATGGACTTTCATTCCAGGTGCTAACTGTTAGCACTTGATATAATCTGATGGTTGTCCCACAATGTTTTCTCGGTTGCTTCTCTTTATTGTATTTTGTTATAACTAACATTAAATCTGTTTCTTACATGCATTGTTTAAAAAGCGTTCCAACAAAGTGTTGATAATCTTCTGGTTTTTTTAAAAAAAAGACAATTTACAGAATTGTTGCTTGGTAGCGTTAGTCTGATTTGATAGTGTTCTCCTGCTGCCTTTAGTTTAAAATGCTTTTATTGTTAAGCTCATTCAGGAAGTGATGAATGTGTATCAGTTGTGACTTGACAAAGCTTTTATTCTTTGCAGCACTTATTTTCAGCACACTTAATGAAGGTTAGTGTGTGTGGTGATTGCTGGATGCAGAATGGTGCTGCTGGTTTGTACTACACCATAGCACAAGGAAACATCTCCCCCTTTGGTGTCTAAAGGGCGGCACTTCAGTGTAGACACTACAGTATATACAAACAAACTAATGCAATATGAACCATAATCTACCACATTTCAGTTTTAAGAAGTATATTTATTAATGTTTGTTGTAGAGTAAAATGATGAAGTTGTATTATGTACCTTAGATGATTGTATGTTTACTGACAGAAGGATGTCTGAAGTATTTTTGTTCATTACATATAGGGAGGAAGGGAGGATATGACAATTTCACATTTTATATTTCAATTTCAGAATTGTGACATGTAAAATCTTTTCTGTCCATGATTGTTTTTTTTTTGTTGTTCTTTTTCATGCTTTTCTACAAGGCTTATTAGACAGTGTTGCCGATTGTCCTATATGCTTCAATTACTATATTTTTATGGTGTATAAAATGTGTATATGTACATAGGAGTCACAGAATTGCCTTCTCATGCAACATGCTGCCTGTTCTTCCTGCCATCATGTTTTAGTTATGTGGTGGTGATGTTTTTCATCGCTGTTTTCAAAGAATTAAACATATTTTCTAAATCTTGTTACTGGTCTCTATTTCAATTTTTCTTTAATATAGCGTCAAATCACAACAAAGTTGCCTCAAGGCGCTTCAAACAAGTAAAAATCTAACCAACCCCCAGAGCAAGCACACAGACGACAGTGCTAAGGAAAAACTCCCTCTGATGAAAGGGGTGACCCTCTGCTTCAGCCATGCTACTACCGACACAATTTACAGAACAATTCACAAAAAGAAAATGCAGGAAATGTTGCCGGTGCGCAGGACAGGAGAGTACAGAAACCACGACCATCTCTGGATGGAACCACACCTTAAACAGAGGGGGGAAAAAACAGGCATAGTATAATTTGTCGGCATTAAGCAACAAGAAAAAGGAAATACTAAGGTGACCGCCGGCCACTATCCCAGAATTTAGATAAAGTTGAGGCTATGGTTTTAAGGTGAGTGGAAGCTAGACTTTTTTAATCAATGCCATTTTATTAATTATTTGATTTACGGTTAATGTGGCAGCCACTGTGGAGAATTTTATATATTCTACACTCATAAACTCTTTGATAATTACAGCTTAAAGCGCCCCCCCCCCCAAAAAAAAAACAAAAAACGAAATGGTATCATTAAATAAAAATTTTTTTTTCAAATAACAATCAAATATAGGATTTATAATACTGAAATGTCAGTCTTTCTGAAAGTATGTTCAATTATGCACTGAATACTTGGGCATCCTTTTCAATCAATAACTGCATCAGTGTATCCTGACACGGGGTGATCAGCCTGTAGCACTGCTGATGTGTTACGGAAGTCCATGTTACTTTGATACAAGCTTTCACCTCGTCTGGTGTCTCATCTTCCTCTTAACAGTACCCCATATATTCTCTGTGGGGTTCAGGTCAGGTGAGTTCTGGGCCAATCAATCAGCGGTACCATGGTTGGCAGACCAATTGTTAGTACAACCCCTGGCAAAAATTATGGAATCACCGGCCTCGGAGGATGTTCATTCAGTTGTTTAATTTTGTAGAAAAAAAAGCAGATCACAGACATGACACAAAAAGTAATTTCAAATGGCAACTTTCTGGCTTTAAGAAACACTATAAGAAATCAAGAAAAAAAGATTGTGGCAGTCAGTAACAGTTACTTTTTTAGACCAAGCAAAGGAAAAAATATGGAATCACTCAATTCTGAGGATAAAATTATGGAATCACCCTGTAAATTTTCATCCCCCAAACTAACACCTGCATCATATCAGATCTGCTCGTTAGTCTGCATCTAAAGAGTGAACACACCTTGGAGAGCTGTTGCACCAAGTGGACTGACATGAATCATGGCTCCAACATGAGAGATGTCAATTGAAACAAAGGAGAGGATTATCAAACTCTTAAAAGAGAGTAAATCATCACGCAATGTTGCAAAAGATGTTGGTTGTTCACAGTCAGCTGTGTCTAAACTCTGGACCAAATACAAACAACATGGGAAGGTTGTTAAAGGCAAACATACTGGTAGACCAAGGAAGACATCAAAGCGTCAAGACAGAAAACTTAAAGCAATATGTCTCAAAAATCGAAAAATGTACAACAAAACAAATGAGGAACGAATGGGAGGAAACTGGAGTCAATGTCTGTGACCGAACTGTAAGAAACCGCCTAAAGGAAATGGGATTTACATACAGAAAAGCTAAACGAAAGGCATCATTAACACCTAAACAGAAAAAAAACAAGGTTACAATGGGCTAAGGAAAAGCAATTGTAGACTGTGGATGACTGGATGAAAGTCATATTCAGTGATGAATCTCGAATCTGCATTGGGCAAGGTGATGATGCTGGAACTTTTGTTTGGTGGCTTTCCAATGAGATTTATAAAGATGACTGCCTGAAGAGAACATGTAAATTTCCACAGTCATTGATGATATGGGGCTGCATGTCAGGTAAAGGCACTGGGGAGATGGCTGTCATTACATCATCAATAAATGCACAATATATATATGTTGATATTTTGGACAATTGAAAGGATGTTTGGGGATGATGAAATCATTTTTCAAGATGATAATGCATCTTGCCATAGAGCAAAAACTGCAAAAACATTCCTTGCAAAAAGACACATAGGGTCAATGTCAATGAGCAGATCTGATTTGATGCAGGTGTTGATTTGGGGGATGAAAATTTACAGGGTGATTCCATAATTTTTTCCTCAGAATTGAGTGATTCCATATTTTTTCCCTCTGCTTGGTCTAAAAAAGTAACCGTTACTGACTGCCACAATCTTTTTTTTCTTGATTTCTTATAGTGTTTCTTAAAGCCAGAAAGTTGCCATTTGAAATGACTTTAGTTTTGTGTCATCCCTGTGATCTGCTTTTTTTCTACAAAATTAAACAACTGAATGAACATCCTCTGAAGCCGGTGATTCCATAATTTTGCCAGGGGTTGTATTTCTGACACTTGTGGGCAGGTGCCAAGCTCTGCTGGTAAAGGAAATTGGCATCTCCACAAAATTTGTCAGCACATGGAAGCATGAAGTGCTCTAAAATCTGGTGAATTTGCATGTTGACTTTGAACTTGATAAAACCAGCAGATCACATGGCACCCCAAATCGTCACTGTGGAAACCATGCTTGACTTAAAGCAAATTAGTTGGGTTATCTGGAGGACTTTCATGACCATGGAGAGTTAAAGTTCCTTTCTCAGTTCTTTTGTCTTCTTTGAAAGTTTATGAAACTGGAAGGGGGATGTTCCTTGCAATAGCGTGAGCTGAAGCCGTAGGAGGGAAAAATCCAAAATGGCCACAATTGCCCGTCTTGAAAATTAGTTTTCCAATGGTTTAGCCAACACTGCATATTAACATATTGCTTTTGGGGTTGAGGAATTAAAATTTTATGTGACTTTTACAATTTGAGCTAGTTTTGACCTTCAGATCCAAGATAGCAACAGATTTACAGCTCACAATTGGTAAACTTTCAAGTTTGTTGCTTTTTGTTCATAATAGGCTCGACTGAAAGTTCACATGCTGAGTTGAGTGATGGATACTAAAACTATGCCAAAATTTACCTTTGACATTAAGAGGTTACAGGTTGAAGCTCTTGTAGTTGAATAAATGATTAACATTGGCTCCCCAAACTCACAGAAGTACTGCAGATCATATGATATGACACATCAATTATTGAATTCTGTGATTGGTATGCACATTTTTTTTTTTTTTACAAGACATCTTTTCATCCTGATTAATAAAAATTACAGTAGTAATGCCCCAAAGTTTAAGTTGGTCACCATTCCCAGGCTTCATTAGTATGTCCCTTTGGCTGCTCCCTTGTTTGCACTCGGGGTTGCCACAGCAAGTCCAAGGTGGATCTGCATGTTGAATTGGCACAGGTTTTACACCGGATGCCCTTCCAACACATCTCTGCATTACATGGAGAAATGTGGCAGGGGTGGGATTAGAACCTGGAACCTTCTGCACTGAAACCAAGCGCATTAACCACTCACAAAATCAGTTTAGGCGCAGAATTCCATAACATAACGTGGTGGTTGTGCCCTCTGCTTACATAAGTGCATCTTAGATCCAGTGCCATACAGCTTAACAGCTGAGAATATTCCCGCGGTCAGAGTACTCACTTCGGCCTGAGTACTTGTACTGTCTATCCTCATCCATTCATGAGTAGCAATACCTAATTGAGTAGTGTCTCATATAATGATTATCATCGTGGTGGCTACTCTGAATTATTTGAGTCAGCCTCAATGTAGCACTTCCACTGTGAACATCATAGACTTTTTCAATTTATTTTCATTTATATAGCGCCAAATCACAACAGAGTTGCCTCAAAGCGCTTTAAACAGGTAAAGTCTAACCTTACCAACCCCCAGAGCAACAGTGGTAAGGAAAAACTCCCTCTGAGGAAGAAACCTCAAGCAGACCAGACTCAAAGGGGTGACCCTCTGCTTGGGCCATGCTACAAAACATAAATTACAGAACAATTCACGGACAAATATACAAGTACAAGAAATGCTATTGGCGCACAGGACAGGAGGATCGCCAACACGAACACAACTCCCATCTCTGGATGGAGCTGCACCTTAAACAGAAATAAAAAAACAGAATCAGGCATCAGAAAGACAAGAAATACTGTATAATTTGTCAGCATTAAACAACAAGAAAAACAGAGAAATACTAAGGTGATCGCCGGCCGCTAGCCCTAAACTTCACTAAAAGACCCAGAATTTAGGTAAATTTGAGGCCGCGGCCCACTCCAATTACTAATAAAATGAATTAAAAGAGTAAAAAGCGTAAAACAAAACTGTACCAGTATGCTAGCCATATGAAAGGGAAAATAAGTGCGTCTTAAGTCTGGACTTGAAAGTCTCCACAGAATCTGACTGTTTTATTGATACAGGGAGACCATTCCACAGAACAGGGGCACGATAAGAGAAAGCTCTGTGACCCGCAGACTTCTTATTCACCTTAGGGACACAAAGTAGTCCTGCACCCTGAGAACGTAAAGCCCGGGCTGGTATGTAAGGTTTAATTAGATCAGCTAGGTAGGAGGGTGCCAGTCCATGAATAATTTTATAGGTTAGTAGCAGAACCTTAAAATCTGATCTCACTGGGACAGGAAGCCAGTGAAGGGATGCCAAAATGGGTGTAATGTGGTCGAACTTTCTGCTTCGTGTCAAAAGTCTGGCTGCAGCATTTTGAACCAATTGGAGACCCCTAATGCTAGACTGCAGTAAACCAGAAAATAGAACATTGCAGTAGTCCAATCTAGAAGAGATAAATGCATGGATCAGGGTCTCAGCATCAGCCATAGACAGGATGGGACGAAGCTTCGCTATATTTCGCAGGTGGAAGAAAGCAGTCCTAGTAATATTTCTAATGTGGAGGCCAAAGGACAACGAAGGATCAAAAATTACCCCAAGGTTCCTCACTTTGTCAGTGTGATGTATGACACACGAGCCGAGGCTGAGCGTTAACTGGTCAAATTGATGCCAATGTCTCACTGAACCAAGAACCATCATTTGTTGTGTGGGCCGCGTGAAGAGGAGGTACTGCTGGCCCACCACCAGAGGGCGCCCTGCCTGAAGTGCGGGCTTCAGGCACGAGAGGGCGCTGCCACCACGGACACAGCCGGGGGTGACAGCTGTCACTCATTATCTCTTGACAGCTGTCAACCATCTACTCTACAGCATCTCACTCCATAAAGACCAGATGTCATCTCCACCTCGTTGCCGAGATATCGTACTTCTATGGAGGTAACTTTCTCTGCCTGTATTAATTGATTCCAAGAGCTATTGTTTTGCAGCTGTCAACCAGAGGACCGGCGTGAGTCGCGACTGTTTCGTCCTACGTCCGTCAGATAAGTGGTTAAACAGACGCTGCACGAGTGTGTGTTAGAGGTGGAGGTGGCATTCCCACCGTTGTTGTTACGGGGTGTACACACACCCACACTTGACTGTCTTTGTTCTTCGCCAGCAGTACCAGATCCGACAGTCGGGGACGGTGATCACCTGGGAATTCGGGACTTGGAGGGTCCAGTATTCACCAGGTTCGGTGGCGGCGGAAATCGTGTGGTTCCGGCTCTTCTCAGGACAGACGTCTTCTATCCTCGAGCCTGCCCACACGTCACCTTTGTGGATTGACTGTTATCAGATTCTGAGATTGTCTGTGTAGTCGTTGTGCACCTTCACAACATTAAATTGTTACTTTTTGGCTCATCTATTGACCGTTCATTTGCGCCCCCTGTTGTGGGTCCGTGTCACTACACTTTCACAACAGGATATCTCGGCCAGCGTCATGGATCCCGAGGGGCGTCACCCATCTGCTGGACAGCCAATGGAAGAGCAGGGTGCACAGGCATCTGCAGGAGGCGTGCTCGGTGAGTTGCAGCGAATCCTCACCGCCTTTACCGCTCGGCTGGATTTGATGTTCGAGCAAAACGTCATCCTTAATCGCAGGATGGAGGCTCTCACCGCACAGGTGGAAGCACGCGATCAGTGCGCTGCTGCGGCTCCTCCTCCTGCCGACCCGGTGCCGGGTATTAACATTCCACTGGTCGTTCAACAAACCCCCCCACCATCCCCTGAAGCATACATAAGTCCACCTGAGCCGTACGGGGGTTGTATGGAGACGTGCGCGGACTTTCTGATGCAGTGTTCGCTCATCTTTGCACAACGACCCATGATGTACGGGTCTGACGCCAGCAAGGTGGCTTATGTTATTAATTTGCTTCGGGGTAAGGCATGCGCTTGGGCTACGGCGCTCTGGGAACAGAACTCACGGTTGTTATCAGCATATACTGGGTTTGTGGGGGAGTTCAGAACAGTGTTTGATCACCCTAACAGAGGAGAGACCGCTTCAACAATGCTGCTGTCAATGCGACAGGGGCGCCGGTGCGCAGCCGAATATGCAGTCGACTTCCGCATCGCGGCTGCGAGGTCCGGCTGCGAGGTCCGGCTGGAATAACGTTGCGCTCCGCGCCGACTTCATAAACGGACTGTCATCAGTCCTGAAGGAGCATCTGGTAGCTAAGGAAGAACCGCGGGATTTAGATGGGCTTATCGATCTCGTTATACGGTTAGACAATCGGTTGGAGGAGCGCCGTCGGGAGCGAGGCGAAGGACATGGCTGGATACGCGCCATCCCTCTCCCTTCCGGGTTTGAAAAGGGGCCGCCCTCCCCACGCTCCACAGCCGCAGCACTCCGTGGGGCAACAGCTCCCCCTGCTGACGTTGTTAGGGAAACGCACAGGGCCAAAATGAGGAGGCTGGTCCGCGGGGAGTGTTTTCTCTGCAGCTCAAAGGAGCACATACAGAAAAACTGCCCCAAACGGCCACAACGACAACAACCGCCCTTAGAGACTGGGCTAAGAGGGGGTCATAACATTCACGTGGGACACACACAGATTGCCACACGCCTCCCAGTTACAATCCTGAGCGGGGATTTAACCCTTCAAGCCCCAGCACTGGTGGACACGGGGTCAGAAGGGAATTTGCTAGACAACAGATGGGCAAGGGAGGTAGGGCTCCCTCTGATGGCGCTTCCTTCGCCATTGCAGGTGCGGGCACTAGATGGCACCCTCCTCCCTTTAATCACACACAAGACACAACCAGTAACTCTGGTGGTGTCTGGAAACCATCAGGAGGAGATTGAGTTTTTTGTAACTCCTTCTACCTCCCGCGTGATTTTGGGCTTCCCATGGATGTTGAAGCACAATCCCATGATTGATTGGCCGTCTGGGGTGGTGGTTCAGTGGAGTGAAACCTGCCATCGGGTGTGTTTAGGATCCTCGGTTCCTCCCGGTTTACATGCTAAGGAGGAGGTCAAAGTCCCTCCCAATCTGACGGCAGTGCCGGTTGAGTACCACGATCTTGCTGACGTCTTCAGCAAGGATCTGGCACTTACCCTTCCCCCGCACCGTCCGTACGATTGTGCCATTGATTTGGTTCCAGGCGCTGAGTTCCCGTCCAGCAGGCTGTACAACCTCTCACGACCTGAGCGCGAATCAATGGAGACCTACATCCGGGACTCATTAGGTGCCGGGGTGATCCGGAACTCCACCTCCCCGATGGGTGCAGGTTTCTTTTTTGTGGGCAAGAAAGATGGCGGACTCCGTCCATGCATTGATTACAGGGGGCTGAATGAGATTACGGTTCACAACCGATACCCGTTGCCATTGTTGGATTCCGTGTTCACCCCCCTGCATGGAGCCAAAATCTTTACTAAGCTGGATCTTAGAAATGCGTATCACCTGGTTCGGATCCGGAAGGGAGACGAATGGAAGACGGCATTTAACACCCCGTTAGGTCACTTTGAGTACCTGGTCACGCCGTTCGGCCTCACCAACGCCCCCGCGACGTTCCAAGCCTTGGTTAACGACGTCTTGCGGGACTTCCTGCACCGATTCGTCTTTGTATATCTGGACGATATTCTCATCTTTTCTCCGGATCCTGAGACTCATGTCCAGCATGTACGTCAGGACTTGCAGCGGTTGTTAGAGAACCGACTGTTTGTGAAGGGCGAGAAGTGCGAGTTTCACCGCACGTCTTTGTCCTTCATGGGGTTTATCATCTCCTCTAACTCCGTCGCCCCTGATCCGGCCAAGGTTGCGGCGGTGAGAGATTGGCCCCAACCAACAAGCCGTAGGAAGCTGCAACAGTTCCTCGGCTTCGCTAATTTCTATAGGAGGTTCATTAAGGGCTACAGTCAGGTAGTTAGCCCCCTGACAGCCCTGACCTCTCCAAAAGTCCCCTTCACCTGGTCGGATCGGTGCGAAGCTGCGTTCAAGGAGTTGAAACAACGGTTCTCTACTGCGCCAGGTTTGGTGCAGCCCGACCCTAGCCGTCAGTTCGTGGTTGAAGTGGACTCCTCTGACTCAGGGATAGGAGCCGTGCTATCCCAGAGCGGAGAGACCGATAAGGTTCTTCACCCATGTGCCTACTTTTCTCGCAGGTTGACCCCGGCTGAACGGAACTATGACGTCGGCAATCGAGAACTCCTTGCGGTGAAAGAGGCTCTTGAGGAGTGGAGACACCTGTTGGAGTGAGCGTCTGTGCCGTTCACGGTTTTCACTGACCATCGGAACCTGGAGTATATCAGGACCGCCAAGCGGCTGAACCCCAGGCAAGCCCGCTGGTCACTGTTCTTCGGGCGTTTTGACTTCCGGATCACCTATCGCCCCGGGACCAAGAACCAGAAGTCGGATGCCTTGTCCCGGGTACACGAAGAGGAGGTCAAAACTGCACTGTCGGATCCACCGGAGCCCATCCTGCCTGAGTCCACTATCGTGGCCACCCTCACCTGGGACGTGGAGAAGATCGTCCGGGAGGCCCTGGCACGGAGCCCGCCCCCGGAACTGGTCCGAAGAACCGTCTGTACATCCCACCAGAGGCCAGAGCTGCAGTCTTGTACTTCTGTCACGGTTCCAAGCTCTCCTGTCATCCAGGGGTGCGAAGGACCGTGGCAGTTGTCCGGCAGCGCTTCTGGTGGGCGTCTATGGAGGCCGACGTCCGGGAGTACATCCAGGCCTGCACCACCTGTGCCAGGGGCAAGGCAGACCACAAAAGGTCCCAAGGACTTCTCCAACCACTTCCTGTGCCTCATCGCCCCTGGTCCCATATCGGCCTGGATTTCGTCACGGGCCTCCCGCCGTCCCAGGGCAACACCACCATCTTCACGATAGTGGACCGATTCTCCAAGGCGGCCCACTTCGTGGCGCTCCCAACAGCCCAGGAGACAGCGGACCTCTTGGTCCACCACGTCGTCCGTCTGCATGGGATACCCACCGACATCATCTCTGATCATGGTCCCCAGTTCTCCTCACACGTCTGGAGGAGCTTCTGCCGGGAACTGGGGGCCACTGTGAGCCTCTCGTCCGGGTATCACCCGCAGACCAATGGACAGGCAGAACGGGCCAATCAGGAATTGGAGCAAGCCCTGCGCTGTGTGACGTCCGCACACCCGACAGCCTGGAGTGAACATCTGGCCTGGATCGAGTATGCACATAACAGCCAGGTGTCCTCTGCCACCGGCCTCTCCCCATTTGAGGTGTGTTTGGGGTATCAGCCCCCGTTGTTTCCCGTGGTGGAGGGAGAGGTCAGTGTGCCCTCGGTCCAGGCCCACCTGCGGAAGTGCCGTCGGGTGTGGCGCTCTGCCCGTTCTGCCTTGTTGAAGGCCCGGACGAGGGCGAAGACCCATGCAGACTGCCGGCGATCCCCGGCCCCTGCTTACCAGCCCGGGCAGGAGGTGTGGCTATCCACGAAGGACATCCCCCTCCAGGTGGACTCCCCGAAACTCAAGGACAGATATATTGGACCATACAAAATCCTCAAAGTCCTCAGTCCTGCCGCAGTGAAGCTCCAACTCCCGGCTTCACTGCGGATCCACCCGGTCTTTCATGTTTCAAGGATCAAACCTCACCACACCTCACCCCTCTGTGCTCCCGGACCGGCGCTGCCTCCTGCTCGGATCATCGACGGGGAGCCGGCTTGGACGGTGCGCCGGCTTGGACGTCCGTCGGATGGGCCGGGGGTTCCAGTATTTGGTGGACTGGGAGGGGTATGGACCCGAAGAACACTCCTGGGTGAAGAGGAGCTTCATCCTGGATCCGGCCCTCCTGGCCGATTTCTACCGCCGCCACCCGGACAAGCCTGGTCGGACGCCAGGAGGCGCCCGTTGAGGGGGGGGTCCTGTTGTGTGGGCCGCCTGAAGAGGAGGTACTGCTGGCCCACCACCAGAGGGCGCCCTGCCTGAAGTGCGGGCTTCAGGCACGAGAGGGCGCTGCCGTGACCCATCTACTCTACAGCATCTCACTCCATAAAGACCAGACGTCATCTCCACCTCGTTGCCGAGATATCGTACTTCTATGGAGGTAACTTTCTCTGCCTGTATTAATTGATTCCAAGAGCTATTGTTTTGCAGCTGTCAACCAGAGGACCGGCGTGGGTCGCGACTGTTTCGTCCTACGTCCGTCAGATAAGTGGTTAAACAGACGCTGCACGAGTGTGTGTTAGAGGTGGAGGTGGCATTCCCACCATTGTTGTTACGGGGTGTTCACACACCCACACTTGACTGTCTTTGTTCTTCGCCAGCAGTACCAGATCCGACAGTTGGGGACGCTGATCTCCTGGGAATTCGGGACTTGGCGGCTCCAGTATTCACCAGGTTTGGTGGCGGCGGAAATCGTGTGGTTCCGGCTCTTCTCAGGACAGACGTCTTCTATCCTCGAGCCTGCCCACACGTCACCTTTGTGGATTGACTGTTATCAGATTCTAAGATTGTCTGTGTATTCGTTGTGCACCTTCACAACATTAAATTGTTACTTTTTGGCTCATCTATTGACCGTTCATTTGCGCCCCCTGTTGTGGGTCCGTGTCACTACACTTTCACAACATCATTTCAGTCTTATCAGAGTTTAAAAGTAGAACGTTTCTAGACATCCAACTTCTCACTGCTGCAAGGCAATCTTCTAAGGATTTTATGTGAACGAGATTACCAGCAGTTATTGGCATGTATAACTGAGTATCATCTGCATAGCAGTGAAAGGTAATCCCAAAATGCCACAATATGTGCCCAAGGGGTGCTATATAAAGGGAGAAAAGCAGGGGGCCTAAGACAGACCCCTGTGCAACCCCAAATTTCATGTCACTAAGGTTAGAGGTAGTGTTACTGTACAAAACACAGTGGGCCTCATGTATCAACGTTGCGTACGGCGATATTTGAGCGTATATGGGGTGTACGCCAAAACGGCTGCGCTACTTGGCATTTATCAATGTGGTCGTTGGCGTACGCTGCGCTGAAAATATACACCAGGTCGAGAGGTGGCGTAAATTATACACCAAAATGAACCAGCGCTGGAATCCACATAAAAATGAAGATGATCAACATGATAAACAGTGCCATTATACAAATCAATGCAAATGTTACATAAATAACACTTTCCTGATTATACTACATAATAATCAATACAAATCCCGCTTTTGCGGGATTGTTATGGAACATGATCCGTGGTCACAGCGCTGACTGCAAAGACAGCGCTGCTTGCCCTTTTCTCCAGACTTCAAGCCTGGAGCCAGAGCAGCGCTGTGCTTAACTTCATGTGGTGTGATCGTTTTAGACTATGAAATTGATAATAACAACTGTAGTTTCGTCATTCCCTTAATTCGCCCGTGCTGCAATCAGGTTTTGTCATCTCCATTCGGTTGTCACAATAAAATAAATACAGAAATACATTTAAAAAATAAAGAAATCTGACAGATTAGGCGTGTCTTATTAATTGAGCGAGCAAATATCCACGTCAAGAATTACTGACATGTGAAAAGAGAATACAGTGGTCCCTCGCTATAATGCCGTTCACCTGTCGTGGCCTCGGAGTCTCGCAGCGTATTTAGTCCAATTTTGCATGCCTTTTTTTTTTACAGTGTTCTGTGTTCTGCGTATCTGTTTATAAGAATCTTGTTGCCCAGAAGAGAAAAGAGCGCCAACAACTACTCATAACTGTGTTTGTCACTCAGAAACAGACACCTGCAGCCAGGTGTGAGTGGAAAAAGGCACGGCATCAGGACGCAGAGGCCCGATCTGTGAAATACTGGTGAGTCACTATTAATAATTTCTTATGTGTCCGACCTCGTTCGTTGATCGTTAAAATTAATTCATTAGTTCTAAATGCCATCATAATTATTTATAGGAAAACGTTCTATTTTTATTTCTCAAACAAATGTTTGGGCCTGAAACAGTTTGGTATTATTTTCCTACTAAGGTTTGAACTTTGAGAGTGTTTACACACGAGAGAAAAGTGAGAAAATGTTCATGCCTGATTGAGAAAGTGTATAAACTGTGTAGTGAGGGGTTTTACAGCTTTGAAACGTCTATAATAATTGTAAAAAATAACGCTGCCTAACGTCGCGGTTTCGCGTATTTCGGGCTATTTTTTAGAACGTAACTCCAGCGATTAATGAGGGACCACTGTAACACTTTATTGATTATATACTACAAAACAATTGATACGACAGCCGCTATTGACGCTCTATTGGCACGCGTCGTGATTGGTGGAGTTCTTTTTCATTGCCGTCTTCCTGGCTTTCATGTCGTAAAATGAGGGTGTGTCTGAAGCAGAGTCTGAATATTTATGGGCGTGTTTATTATAATTACGATCGTTTCCACCCGCCGCATTTATGAAGATCACGTCAGGCGCACGCCAGAAATGGGCAGGTGCGCACTGCTTGATACATGTCACGGTAACTTTGGTGTATTTCAAGTTTACGCCGTAAATTTATGCCACAAGTGCGCAACATTGATACATGAGGCCCAGTGAGAATGACTGGTCAAGTATGACGTCAGCCATACAAGGGCACTCCCAAAATGAATTTCCAGCCTATCAAGTAGAATATGATGATCCACTGTATCAAATGCAGCACTGAGATCTAACAGCAACAGAACCGTAGTGGTGTCCGAATCCATTGTAAGCAGAAGATCATTCACCACTTTAGTGAGAGCCATCTCTGTGGAATGATATTTTCTAAAAGCAGACTGCAGTGGCTCAAAGAGACTATTCTCAGTAAGATAGTCTACGGGCTGCCGTGACACCACTTTTTCCAGAATTTTAGAGAAAAATGATAGATTTGATATCGGCCGATAGTTTGTCAATACACTAGGGTCAAGATTAGGTTTCTTAAGTAATGGTTTAATCACTGCAGATTTGAAACATTTAGGAACAGATCCAGAAGTAATTAATCATTTCCAGCACAGTCGGCCCAAGAGTGGGCCACAGGTCCTTAAACAGTTTTGTTGGTATAGGATCAACTAAACAGGTTATGCTTTTTGTTGACATTACGAGTTTTGTCAGCATGCCTAGTGAGATACTGTCAAATTCTGTAAATCTAGGTAATACTTCAGTAGTGGCGCCCACATCAATAGCAGGGTGTAGTGACTGGATTAAGGCATGTCAGGATATGTTTAACCTGATGTCTTCTATTTTCTTCAAGCATAAAGCAAGAGGTCTAGAATGGAAATGGCATAGTTCAAAATTAGAAGTATTTCACCTTGCATGGAGTGATGCTATCTTAGACTATAAGCATGCATTATTGGCTACAAAGCAGATTTACTACTCTGATTTGATCAACAAAAACAAGCATAACTCAAAGTTCTTGTTCAACACGGTGGCAACACTTTTGCATGGACAACCACCTGTCGTTCGCTCTCCTTTTACAGCACAAGATTTCCTGAGGTCACGCAGATAATCATTGAACCAAGGTGACTGTGATTTGGGGGAGCGCGGTTTTAACACAGGTGGTGCAATCATGTCAAGTGTAGTTTTGAGCACTGAGTTTAAACTATCCACAAGTCTGTCTACTGAATGGGTATTTGTCAAATGTGAAGCTAAGACATCAGGCAGTCTAGCTTCGAGTTCAGTCTTAGTTGAGGAGTTGATGCATCGCCGTAAAGATATATAAGCTTGTTGTTCCACTAAACACGGCAGAGAAACTGTAAACTTAATAAGTGTTAATCAGTTAATCAGACACCACTGATGTAAGAGGCATGATGTCAATATTCGTGACAGCAATACCACATGCAAGAACCAGATCCAGGGTATTTCCACTAATGTGCGTTGAATCCCGAATGCATTGCCGAAATCCTAATGCATCCACAATTTCCATAAATGATTTGCAGAGGGGATCAGAAGGCTTATTTATATGAATGTTAAAGTCACCAATGATCAGAATGTTATCTACACTAGTTGACAAGTTAGAGATGAGTGCACCAAATTCATCTAAGAATTCAGAATATGGGGCAGGAGGCCTATATACAGTAACAAAGTAATACGACTGATTTTTATTCTTCTGACCTTGGCAATGTGTAATATCCTGAGCAGAGCGGAGAATCAGATGCTCAAATGAGTGCTATTTGTAACCCCCAACAGCTAATAAGCTAAACCTAGATTTATAAATAAGAGAAACACTCCCGCCTTGCTTCGCATCACGAGGGACGTGACTAAATGTATATGCTGGTGGGCAGGCCTCATTTAAGGGGAGGACAGCTGTAGGTTTAAGCCAGGTTTCACATAGCCCAATCATATCTAAGTGATAATCAATAATTAGATCATTGATCAACAATGATTTTGAGGACAGTGATCTTATGTTAATGAGACCCAGTCTAAGGACCTCAGTGGGGTTGACAGTTGAACTGTTTGGGTTTAGGGGTGGTTCCAGAGTAGCATATATAAGATACCTAGAAGTAGGTTTGTGTTTAAGATATTCCACACGTGTTGTAGGTAGCAAACACGAAGTCTTTGCTATTGCTGGAACAACCACTGGGTCATCCTCAATTTCAACATCATCCAATATAGTAATGGGTATTAAGTTTGGAAAGCATATCCCTCTATGATTTTTATGGACACGACTACGGAAGCAAGCCACAGTCTCAACTTGTTGAAATTCCCTCCCTGGCAAATAAACTGCACTATCACCATAGTGGATTTTCTGCACTAAATTTCCCGCTAAGCTAATGGATTCCACACCCACATTTGTCATAAGCCTTGCAGGGTCTCTAATCACCTGCTCCGTGGCCTGCTGTAGATTCCTAATGTTACCCTCCCTGTAGAGCTCTATGTTCGCAGACAAGATGACGGCGCCTTCCCCAGTAGGGTGGAGGGCCTTGCTGTCTACAAAACTGCGCCAGCCACCAATGATGTCAGCCTGCTAAACGGCTCATCAGTACCCCGGGAGGGGAGGGGACCAGAGACTATTAATCGATGCCGACACATCTTTCTGGCAAGTGTTTTGTGACCTCTGAGTGCTTCAGATCAATTCACTCTTGTTCATCTCGCATCTGTCTTCGAATCTCTAGCTCCTGATACTCATTAATCAGCAAGCCCTTGAGATACGATGTTCAGGCTTTGGACTTTGATTGTAAACTCCCCTATTTACTTTGGGTTATAGTATTGGAGGAATCACACACCTTGCACATTTTAGCACGCATTCATAAGCCACGCTACTGTAGTGCTAATGGACAGCAGCAATCCCAAAGTACGAGGTCTATTAGAAAAGTATCCGACCTTATTTTTTTTTTTTCAAAAACCATATGGATTTGAATCACATGTGATTACATCAGACGTGCTTGAACCCTCGTGGGCATGCAAGAGTTTTTTCACGCCTGTCGGTTACGTAATTTGCCTGTGGGCAGTCTTTGAGTGAGGAGTGGCCCACCCTCTCGTCGATTTTTTCATTGTTTAGGAATGGCTCAGAGACTGCTGCTTTGTTTGATCAACATTTTTTCAAAACTGTAAGGCACAACTGAGTGGACACCATTCGATAAATTCAGCTGGTTTTCGGTAAAAATTTTAACTGCTGATGAGAGATTTTGGTCTGTAAGTGTCGCTTTAAGGACGGCCCACGGCGCCTGACGGCGATCTGCGCTCCGAGGCATCGTCATATCACTGTTTCAAGCTGAAAACGTCCACATTTCAGGCTCTGTTCACCCAGGTCGTCGTCAGAGAACAGAGACGTTTCAGAAGAAGTCAGCATGAGGAGTTTATGCGGACATTCCACTGTTAAAGGAGATTTTGTAATGAAATAACGTGCAGGCAGATTCGCATGTCGGGCCGGACCCGACCGCGGGGGGTCGCAACAGGAAAAACACCTCCATTGGAAACCTTAACGGACAAGTTGGAACATGCCCAGCTGTTAAACAATTTCTCAGATACTCACTTGTTGAAAGCCATCAAAAGTCGCCTGAATTTTACAAATGGTTTTCAACTCGGAGGTGTTTTTCCTGTCGCGGCGCAGACAGATTTGCGTCGTCGTCACGGAACCGACTCGGCGAATTTGCCTGCACATTCTTTCATTACAAAATCTACTTTAACAGTGGAATGTCCGCATAAACTCCTCATGCCGACTTCTTCTGAAACTTCTCTGTTCTCTGACGACGACCTGGGTGAACAGAGCCTTAAATTAGGATGTTTTCAGCTCGAAACAGCCAGTCGGACACCACCTCCGACCGCGCCGCGCCGATCTGCTTTGTGAGCTGTCCTTAAAGCGAAAGAAACTCCACAATCTCTCATCAGCCGTTAAACTTTTCACCGAGAACCAGCTGAATTTCTCGAATAGTGTCCACTTGGATATCCTTCACAGGTCCTGAAAAAATTTTGATAAAGCAACGCGCGCCGTCTCCAGCAGCATCTCAGACAAAGGATTTCAGCCGAGAGGGCGGGACCAGTGCTCACTCAAAGCCTGCCCACAGGCGGATGACGTCACCGACGTGTGAAAAAACTCACGCATGCGCACAAGGGTTCAAGCATGTCTGGTGTAATCGCACGTGATTCAAATCCATATAGTTTTTTTTTTTTTAATGTTAATACAGCAGCTTGTTTTTGCTACTCAGTCGATGCAGAACGGTGTACATGAAGACTTAGAAAAAACATGATGAGCAACAACCTGCCATATACTGTTATAAATACTTACTGCATGAAAAAACTGAGCTGTAAATCAGTGGCTATCTTGGATTTGAATGTCCAAAATTAAGTCAAACTATAAAACTGATAAAGAATAAAGGATTATTATCCGAGGGAGAGGTCTGTATGGGGAAATAGACTGAGGTGTTGACAGTACAGGCCCATCATTAGCGAGGTCTGTACGAAAAACACAGGTCTGATATCCCTGTACAGACAGAGCAAGCGAGGTTAATAATTTATTATATGGCTATTATATATATAAACCCGCAAATTTACAGTATCGCCCAAATATGCTGCTGAATGTGTTTGGCTCGTTTGCTTTCTTCACCTCCGCTAGCTTAACAGATGGTCCGGTCGTTAACTGTTTTCAATCTGTATGTTTTTTCCGATGCTGTTTGTTGGGAAAGTGTAGTGACACAGACCCACAACAGGGGGCGCAAATGAACGGTCAATAGATGAGCCAAAATATAACAATTTAATGTTGTGAATGTGCACAACGAACATACAGACAATCACAGAATATCATAACAGTCAATACACAGAGGTGACGTGTGAGCAGGCTCGAGGATAGAAGACGTCTGTCCTGAGAAGAGCCGGAACCACACGATTTCCGCCGCCCCAGAACCTGGTGAATACTGGAGCTGCCAAGTCCCGAATTCCCAGGTGATCACCGTCCCCGACTGTCGGATCTGGTACTGCTGGCGAAGAACAAAGACAGTCAAGTGTGGGTGTGTGTACACCCAGTAACAACAACGGTGGGAATGCCACCTCCACCTCTCACTCAACACGTTGCAGTGGTCTCAGAGGAAAAGGAGCGCCGTCATGCACAGCCTCCACCAAAATGACCGGTTCTCCTGCAAACACTCACAATCACAGATTTATAAATCTCAAAAAAAAAGGCTGAGAGTAGTACCTCCTATGAAGTATGATATCTCGGCAACGAGGTGGAGATGACGTCTGGTCTTTATGGAGTGAGATGATGTTGAGTAGATGGGTGTGTCCATGGCGGCAGCGCCCTCTCGTGCCTGAAGCCCGCACTTAAGGCAGGGCGCCCTCTGGTGGTGGGCCAGCAGTACCTCCTCTTCTGGCGGCCCACACAACAGGACCCCCCCCCTCAACGGGCGCCTCCTGGCGCCCGACCAGGTTTGTCGGGGTGTCGGCGGTAGAAGTCGGCCAGGAGGGCCGGATCCAGGATGAAGCTCCTCTTCACCCAGGAGCGTTCTTCGGGTCCATACCCCTCCCAGTCCACCAAGTACTGGAAACCCCGACCCATCCGACGGACGTCCAGGAGCCGGCGCACCGTCCAAGCCGGCTCCCCGTCGATGATCCGAGCAGGAGGCGGCGCCGGTCCGGGAGCACAGAGGGGTGAGGTGTGGCGAGGTTTGATGCGGGACACGTGGAAAACCGGATGAATCCGCAGTGAAGCCGGGATTTGGAGCTTCACTGCGGCAGGACTGAGGACTTTGAGGATCCTGAAGGGGCCAATGTACCTGTCCTGAAGTTTTGGGGAGTCCACCTGGAGGGGGATGTCCTTCGTGGAAAGCCACACCTCCTGCCCGGGCTGGTAAGCAGGGGCCGGGGATCGCCGGCGGTCTGCATGGGTCTTCGCCCTCGTCCGGGCCTTCAACAAGGCAGAAAGGGCGGAGCGCCACACCCGACGGCACTTCCGCAGGTGGGCCTGGACCAAGGGCACACCGACCTCTCCCTCCACCACGGGAAACAACGGGGGCTGATACCCCAAACCCACCTCAAATGGGGAGAGGCCGGTGGCCGAAGACACCTGGCTGTTATGCGCATACTCGATCCAGGCCAGATGGTTACTCCAGGCCGTCGGTTGCGCGGATGTGACGCAGCGGAGGGTCTGTTCCAAGTCCTGGTTGGCCAGCTCTGCCTGTCCGTTCGTCTGTGGATGGTACCCGGACGAGAGGCTCACGGTGGCCCCCAGTTCCCTGCAGAAGCTCCTCCAGACGTGTGAGGAGAACTGGGGACCATGATCAGAGACGATGTCGGAGGGTATCCCATGCAGACGGACGACGTGGTGGACCAGGAGGTCTGCTGTCTCCTGGGCTGTTGGGAGCTTCGGGAGGGCCACGAAGTGGGCCGCCTTGGAGAATCGGTCCACTATCGTGAAGATGGTGGTGTTGCCCTGGGACGGCGGGAGGCCCATGACGAAATCCAGGCCGATGTGGGACCAGGGGCGATGAGGCACCGGCAGCGGCTGGAGGAGCCCTTGGGCCTTCTTATGTACTGCCTTGCCCCTGGCACAGGTGGTGCAGGCCTGGATATATTCCCGGACGTCAGCCTCCATAGACGCCCACCAGAAGCGCTGCCGGACAACTGCCACGGTCCTTCGCACCCCTGGATGACAGGAGAGCTTGGAACCGTGACAGAAGTCCAAGACTGCAGCTCTGGCCTCTGGTGGGACGTACTGACGGTTCTTCGGACCGGTTCTAGGGTCCGGGCTCCGTGCCAGGGCCTCCCGGACGGTCTTCTCCACGTCCCAGGTGAGGATGGCCACGATAGTGGACTCCGGAATGATGGGCTCCGGTGGATCCGACAGCTCTGTTTTGACTTCGCCTTCGTGTACCCGGGACAAGGCATCCGATCTCTGGTTCTTGGTCCCAGGGCGATAGGTGATCCGGAAGTCGAAACGCCCGAAGAACAGTGACCAGCGGGCTTGCCTGGGGTTCAGCCGCTTGGCGGTCCTGATATACTCCAGGTTCCGATGGTCAGTGAAAACCATGAATGGCGCAAACTCTCCCTCCAACAGGTGTCTCCACTCCTCAAGAGCCTCTTTCACCGCAAGGAGTTCTCAATTGCCGACGTCATAGTTCCGTTCAGCCGGGGTCAACCTGCGGGAAAAGTAGGCACACGGGTGAAGAACCTTATCGGTCTCTCTGCTCTGGGACAGCACGGCTCCTATCCCTGAGTCAGAGGCGTCCACTTCAACCATGAACTGGCGGCTAGGGTCGGGCTGCACCAAAACTGGCGCAGTAGAGAACCGTCGTTTCACCTCCTTGAACGCGGCTTCGCACCGATCCGACCAGGTGAAGGGGACTTTTGGAGAGGTCAGGGCTGTCAGGGGGCTAACTACCTGACTGTAGCCCTTAATGAACCTCCTATAGAAATTAGCAAAGCCGAGGAACTGTTGCAGCTTCCTACAGCTTGTTGGTTGGGGCCAATCTCTCACCGCCGCAACCTTGGCTGGATCAGGGGTGACGGAGTTGGAGGAGATTATAAACCCCAGGAAGGACAAAGACGCGCGGTGAAACTCGCACTTCTCGCCCTTCACAAACAGTCGGTTCTCTAACAACCGCTGCAGGACCTGACGTACATGCTGGACATGGGTCTCAGGATCCGGAGAAAAGATGAGAATATCGTCCAGATATACGAAGACGAATCGGTGCAGGAAGTCCCGCAAGACGTCGTTAACCAAGGCTTGGAACGTCGCGGGGGCGTTGGTGAGGCCGAACGGCATGACCAGGTACTCAAAGTGACCTAACGGGGTGTTAAATGCCGTCTTCCATTCGTCTCCCTTCCGGATCCGAACCAGGTGATACGCATTCCTAAGATCCAGCTTAGTAAAGATTTTGGCTCCATGCAGGGGGTGAACACGGAATCTAACAATGGCAACGGGTATCGGTTGCGAACCGTAATCTCATTCAGCCCCCTGTAATCAATACATGGACGAAGTCCGCCATCTTTCTTGCCCACAAAAAAGAAACCTGCCCCCATCGGGGAGGTGGAGTTCCGGATCAGCCCGGCAGCTAATGAGTCCCGGATGTAGGTCTCCATTGATTCGCGCTCAGGTCGTGAGAGGTTGTACAGCCTGCTGGACGGGAACTCAGCGCCTGGAACCAAATCAATGGCACAATCGTACGGACGGTGCGGGGGAAGGGTGAGTGCCAGATCCTTGCTGAAGACGTCAGCAAGATCGTGGTACTCAACCGGCACTGCCGTCAGATTGGGAGGGACTTTGACCTCCTCCTTAGCCTGTGAACCGTGAGGAACCGAGGATCCTAAACACCCCCGATGGCAGGTTTCGCTCCACTGAACCACCACCCCAGACGGCCAATCAATCCGGGGATTGTGCTTCAACATCCATGGGATGCCCAAAATCACGCGGGAGGTAGAAGGAGTCACAAAAAACTCAATCTCCTCCCGATGGTTTCCAGACACTACCAGAGTTACTGCTTGTGTCTTGTGTGTGAGTAAAGGGAGGAGGGTGCCATCTAGTGCCCGCACCTGCAATGGCGAAGGAAGCGCCACCAGAGGGAGCCCTACCTCCCTTGCCCATCTGCTGTCTAGCAGATTCCCTTCTGACCCCGTGTCCACCAGTGCTCGGGCTTGAAGGGTTAAATCCCCGCTCAGGATTGTGACTGGGAGTCGTGTGGCAATTTGTGTGTGTCTCACTTGAATGGTTTGACCCCTCCTTAGCCCAGTCTCTAAGGGCAGTTGTTGTCGTTTTGGCCGTTTGGGGCAGTTTCTCTGTGTGTGCTCAGTTGAGTTGCAGAGAAAACACTCTCCACGGATCAGCCTCCCCATTTTGGCCCTGTGCGTTTCCCTAACAACATCAGCAGGGGGAGCTGTTGCCCCACAAAGCGCTGCGGCTGTGGAGCGTGGGGAGGGCGGCGCCTTATCGAACCCGGAAGGGAGGGGGGCGGCGCGTATCCGGTCACGTCCTTCGCCTCGCTCCCGACGGCGTTCCTCCAACCGATTGTCTAACCGTATAACGAGATCGATAAGCCCATCTAAATCCCACGGTTCCTCCTTAGCTACCAGCTGCTCCTTCAGAACCAACGACAGTCCGTTTACGAAGGCGGCGCGGAGCGCAACGTTATTCCAGCCGGACCTCGCAGCCGCGATGCGGAAGTTGACTGCATAAGCGGCTGCGCTCTCGCGTCCCTGTCTCATTGACAGCAGCACAGTTGAAGCGGTCTCTCCTCTGTTAGGGTGATCAAACACTGTTCTGAACTCCCCCACAAACCCAGTGTATGCTGATAACAACCGTGAGTTCTGTTCCCAGAGCGCCGTAGCCCAGGCGCGTGCTTTACCCCGAAGCAGAGCAATCACATAAGCTATTTTACTAGCATCTGACGCGTACATGACGGGACGTTGTGCGAAGACGAGCGAACACTGCATAAGAAAGTCCGCGCACGTCTCCACACAACTTCCGTACGGCTCAGGAGGGCTTATGTATGCTTCAGGGGATGGTGGGAGGGGTTGTTGAACCACCACTGGAACATTTATATCCTGCACAGGGTCGGCAGGAGGACGAGCTGCAGCAGCGCCCTGAGCGCTCGCCGCCATCTGTGTGGAGAGAGCCTCCACCCTGCGGTTCAGGAGGATGTTTTGCTCAGTCATTTGATCCAACCGAGCCGTAAAGGCGGTGAGAATGTGCTGCAGCTCACCAATCACGTCTCCTGCAGACGCCTGCGCTCCCTGCTCTCCCATTGGTCGTTCAACAGCCGGGTGACGCCCCTCAGAGTCCATGACGCTGGCCGAGATATCCTGTTGGGAAAGTGTAGTGACACGGACCCACAACAGGGGGCGCAAATGAACGGTCAATAGATGAGCCAAAATATAACAATTTAATGTTGTGAATGTGCACAACGAACATACAGACAATCACAGAATATCATAACAGTCAATACACAGAGGTGACGTGTGGGCAGGCTCGAGGATAGAAGACGTCTGTCCTGAGAAGAGCCGGAACCACACGATTTCTGCCGCCCCAGAACCTGGTGAATACTGGAGCTGCCAAGTCCCGAATTCCCAGGTGATCACCGTCCCCGACTGTCGGATCTGGTACTGCTGGCGAAGAACAAAGACAGTCAAGTGTGGGTGTGTGTACACCCAGTAACAACAACGGTGGGAATGTCACCTCCACCTCTCACTCAACACGTTGCAGTGGTCTCAGAGGAAAAGGAGTGCAGTCATGCACAGCCTCCACCAAAACGACCGGTTCTCCTGCAAACACTCACAATCACAGATTTATAAATCTCAAAAAAAAGGCTGAGAGTAGTACCTCCTATGAAGTATGATATCTCGGCAACGAGGTGGAGATGACGTCTGGTCTTTATGGAGTGAGATGATGTTGAGTAGATGGGTGACAGCTGTCAAGAGGTAATGAGTGACAGCTGTCACCCCCGGCTGTGTCCATGGCGGCAGCGCCCTCTCGTGCCTGAAGCCCGCACTTCAGGCAGGGCGCCCTCTGGTGGTGGGCCAGCAGTACCTCCTCTTCTGGCGGCCCACACAACACTGTTTAGATATTTCATGTCCGACTTGGATTTTCTAATTGTGTTTTTAGCTTCCTGGTTTGTAACAAAAATACGCGTTGCTGACCAATTGTCATGGTAACTGGTCCAATATGGGAAAATATCTGACCGGTAATCAGCCAATTGGAGCGCATGTAGCATCACAACCTTATAATAATATGAATTACTCGACCCCCAAAATACCAGAAACAATATATTAAGTTGCATTGTCAGCCAAACCACTGAAAAAGTAATTTTCAAAATAGCCACCGGTGGCCATTTTGGATTTTTACCCCTTACGGATTCTGCCAGCACTTTAGCAAGAGACACCCCCTTCCAGTTTCATTAATTAACCTTGAAAGAAGACCAATGGACTATCACAAAATGTCAGTTTTGAGAAAATCAAAAACTGGAACGCAGGCATATTGTTTGTTGATTGCAAAATATAAGAATTTGATTTGAAAGCCAAATTAAAGCCATATTTAAACCATATTAAAGCCATATTACATTTGGAGACAAAAACAACCCAGAATGACTGTGTGTACTGATTCCTTCATTTTCCTTCCTTGATTCCTTCCTTCCTTCATTCATTCCTTCTTTTCGTCTGTCCCAAAAAGGGTATAAGTGATTTGAAATCAACGTCTCTCACATTTTTAGGAGGAATTTCACATAACTTGTTATAGGTTGGTAATATGCATATTATCATATTGTTCGAGTTGGGCCCATTTAACCAGCGCTATGATCTTTGATTAACAAATCCAGACTCAGTCAGTTTCATGAATGGATGCCTGCTTTCTGACATCAGCTCCTCTCACATTTGTAGTTGAGAAACTTGGTACAATTCCTTGTTATAGGTTGGTAATACGTATAATCTAATATTGTACAAGACTGACACATTATGTTATGGGCCATGATTTACAAACCTACACTACACTCTTGTTTTTAAATGGTGTCCATATTACATGATCCAGTGACCTGAAATTAATGTGGAATAGTATTATAATACTGCAGATGTCAGACACACCTGTCGTGTGGGTTTTAATTTATATGAACATTCTTTAATGAAAAATCTTCACTTTTCTATGATAATTTTTGTCAATAGCATCCATGTCATGTGACACAGTGGCGCCAAAGCAATGCAGAACAATATAATAATAATAATAATAATAATAATAATAATAAACACTTTTTAATTAAAGTTTAAAGGTTACAGTCAGCGCAGGGTCTGAACTTGCACTAATGTACAACATGCGTATGTGTGCATGGAAGTCACTGAATTGCCTTCTCCTGCAAAATGTCGTCTGTACTTTCTGCTGTCATGTTTCAGCTCTGTGGTGGTGATTTGTTTCTGTTTTCAGAAGGATTAAGCATATTTTCTTAAATCTTCTTTCTGGTCTACATAATCATATTTGTATTTGTTGCGTGTTTAAAGTGAGTGGAAGTTAGACATTTGTATAACAGAGGAAAAAATTTTCCATGAGACATTTTATTAATCAGGGAGCTTTTATTGGGTGTACTGTTTGATTACATGACAGCCACTGTGGTATAGAGGAGACAGGATACTTGTCACAACTGATTACTTAAAGTTCTTCTTAACAGCGAGCATTACACTTTCAACCATCGGGCCTCATCGGTGTGGGTGGTTGTGATAATCCAAGGCCAAGAAGGTTTTGGTAACACTTAAGCAGACCAAACAACACATACAATCCTACATTTATACAGGGTCCATATTTAAAATGCTCCAGTCATATTGAAAAATATACCACATTGTTTGTCTGATTATAAAGATTTCTAAAATGTGTAGTTTAGACTATCTCTGAATGAATGTTATGGAGTTATGGGGTAAAAACTGCAAAAATGATGGCAAAGGTCAATTTGTACAGTTCGGTTGAACTAGTGGGGATTTAAAAAGGAACAGTTTGCACCATCTGTCATGCTCATCACTAGATCTCTTTTGCAAAACCATAAGAGCTTCACTGAAAGCCATCTGAATTTTCCAAATGGTTTCCAACTGGCTGTCTCTCACACTTTCTGAAAACTTTTGATGAAGCAAAGCGGCAGTCGATCAGCCAATTTCCTGGCAATGAAAATCTGCCGAGGGGGCTGGACCACTCCTCCCACAAGGCGTGCTCACAGGCGAATGACGCAACCGACAGGCATGAAAAAACTCATGCATGTGCACGAAGGTTCAAGCTTGGCTGATGCAATCACACATGATTCAAATCCATATAGTTTTTGCAAAAAATAAAAAGGTCCGTTACTTTTCTAACAGACCTTGTATGTGTTGATTGTCCACCTGATTACCTCAGACATAACGTCACAGCATCGAATGTAGTTTGACTTGTCAGTAATTTCACATAATCTGTGTTGGTTTCCTTCGGAAAGATGAAGACTTTGCCTGACATATCTGTAGAGATTTGGGCCAAAGAAGTGTCACTTTTTTACCATGCAACTCAAACATTTATTGTGTACTCTTTAACTGATCAAAGACCTACCTTGAGGTGAAGCACAAGAAGTTGCAAAAGCCACCAGCAGAAGAAGTAAGTGTTTCTCCATCTGAGAATAGGCTGAATAAATGTTACAATTCCAGTGAAATGTAACGTGTTATTTTGTACATATGTTTAAATTTAAGACGTGTTAACCAAATATATATTAATTCAGTTTGGGACATTTTCCAAACAACTGTATAAAGCACAACTCTTTAAAATGTATGCGACAGTAGTTGCAGGATTTGCACTTAATAGAGTGTAAAAGTAACAGAAGGCAAAGTAACAAAGCTCCAGTCTGAATGCCCGGTTTGAAACGACAGGTTTTAATAAATTAAAATCTTTTACCTTGTGTCTTTGTTGTATCAGCCTGATGTGGATGACCTGGACACTCAGGTTTTGTGAGGCTGACCCTTGTTTTATCTTGAGGACAAAGGTCTTGTTTGTTCTGTTTTCATCATCGTGGACAATGAACTATTAGATAGTTTGAATTGTGGTCGCAGTCCAAATCCTGTTCAAAGTATAGTTGGAATAATTTTATCTGTAGAAATCAAAAAGCATATTCAAGTTTACCATGATTCCTATGTACTTTGAGAATACCCCGTCTTTCAGCTGTGTAAAATGTATAATCACTTTTCACCTTAAAAAACAAAACAACAACAACAACAACAACAAAAAACAGCTTCTTGATTTAAAAAAAAAACTCTCTTTTAGGTTCTTCAGTGATTCAGTGATATGGGGTTGTGTTGAACCACTTTTACCAGTTATTTTCTTGGTGAATAATCATTAGCAACTGTCTATGTGTAGACATGTATGACTGGACAGTTTACCGGTATTTATTTTTGCTGTTGTTCATGGGGAAACAAGCTCTTGACAATGGAATTCATTGACGTTTCAAGTTTGTCTTTCTGTTGACAAGCTAAGGTAGAAACAAACTAACATAAGCATCACCCTTTTTTGAAATTCTAGAGTACCTCAATCACTTTGCATATTGCTAAATCAGCATTATATAAAGTGAGGGAAAATAAGTATTTGAACACCCTGCGGTTTTGCACGTCCTCCCACTTAGAAATCATGGAGGGGTCTGACATTTTCATCTTAGGTGCATGTCCATTGCGACACACATAATCTAAAAAAAAAAAAAAAATACGGAAATCACAATGTATGATTTTTAAATAATTTATTTGTATGTTACTGCTGCAAATAAGTATTTGAACACCTGACAATCAGCAATAATTCTGGCTCACACAGACCTGTTAATTCTTCTTTAAGAAGCCCTCTTATTCTGCACTCTTTACCTGTATTAACTGCACCTGTTTGAACTTGTTACCTGTATAAAAGACACCTGTTCACACACTCAATCAATCACACTCCAACCTGTCCACCATAGCCAAGACCAAAGAGCTGTCTAAGGACACCAGGGACAAAACTGTAGACCTGCACAAGGCTGGGATGGACTACAGGACAACAGGCAAGCAGCTTGGTAGAAGACAACAACTGTTATGATGATTTATTAGCAAGTGAAAGAAACACAAGATGACTGTCAATCTCTCTTGGTCTGGGATTCCATGCAAGATCTCACTTTATGGGGTAAGGATGATTCTGAGAAAGCTCAGAACTACGCAGGAGGACCTGGTCAATGACCTGAAGAGAGCTGGGACCACAGTCACAAAGATCACATTAGTAACACATGATGCTGTCATGGTTTAAAATCCTGCAGGGCAGCAAGGTCCCCCTACTCAAGCCAGCACATGTCCAGGCCCGTTTGAAGTTCACTAGTGACCATCTGGATGATCCAGAGGAGGCATGGGAGAAGGTCATGTGGTCAGATGAGACCAGAATAGAGCTTTCTGGAATCAACTCCACTTACCATGTTTAGAGCATGAGAAAAACCCCAAGAAAACCATCCCAACCATGAAGCATGGTGGTGGAAACATCATACTCTGAGGGTGCTCTTCTGCAAAGGGGACAGGAGGACTGCACCATATTGAAGGGAGGATGGATGGGGTCACGTATTGCGAGATTTTGGCAAACAACCTCCTTCCCTCAGTAAGAGCATTGAAGATGGGTCATGGCTGGGTCTTCCAGCATGACAATGACCCCAAACACACAGCCAGGGCAACTAAGGAGGGGCTCCTAAAGAAGCATTTCAAGGTCCTGGAGTGGCCTGGCCAGTCTCCAGACCTGAACTCAATAGAAAATCTTTGGAGGGAGCTGAAACTCCAAACCTGAAAGATCTAGAGAAGATCTGTATGGAGGAGTGGACCAAAATCCCTGCTACAGTGTGTGCAAACCTGGTGAAAAACTACAGGAAATGTTTGACCTCTGTAATTGCAAACAAAGGCTACTGTACAAAATATTAACATTGATTTTCACAGGGGTTCAAATACTTATTTGCATCAGTAACATACAAATAAATTATTAAAAAAATCATACATTGTGATTTCCGCATTTTTTTTTTTAGATTATGTCTCTCACAGTGGACATGCACCTAAGATGAAAATTTCAGACCCCTCCATGATTTGGAAGTGGGAGAACATGCAAAATCGCAGGGTGTTCAAATACTTATTTTCCTCACTGTACATGCATGTTGTCAAATATTCAGGTCAAAGATCAGTCACCCAATTTAGTAAACAAACCCGCGTTACTCGAGACTGTGTTCCATTTATACCTTGCCCTTAAAGTTAAATGAACATTTTAAAGCAGTGTTAAAGCAGCATGCCAGGTCCACATTGTGCAGTGGTTATCACAACAGTACGTATGGGCTGCAAAAGTAGAAACAGCAGATTTATCTAGTTTGCAAGTGCAAACAAGGCACTGCACATTGTATGATCTGTCATACGCCCTACACACATGTCCAGTGGAATTGCAAGACCCAGAAGTACATCCTGAGTGGACCACATTAGTAAATTAGAATTATTTGGGACAAGATGAAATCCAGATTGAAAAGACGTTGAAAAGACGTCTAACCAGGTGTCCACGAAGATGTAACATCCATTTAACATTATATTTAGTTTTATCTGTTATATGTCCAAATAAACCCAGCCGAGCGAGGATTTATTAGGAATGGTGACCACATCGACTGCAGGCCTGCTCATGGCTGATGAGGCCAATCCATGACAGGCAGGTTCAGGTGCAGTAGCGGCATTTAAAGGTCTGAGGAGGGTTTGTGTTCTCTATGGGGCATCAGCAGCCCTGGTTTTTCTCTGCTGAGAGAGAGTGTATGTCACGTGATATGGATCATTCGTCCCATTTGCCATTGTGTTCCACTGACGCAACAGGAAAAACACCACCATTGGAAACCTTAACGGACAAGTTGGAACATGTCCAGCTGTTAAACAATTTCTCAGATACTCACTTGTTGAAAGCCATCAAAAGTCGCCTGAATTTTACAAATGGTTTTCAACACGGAGGTGTTTTTCCTGTCGCGGCGCAGACGGATTTGCGTCATCGTCACGGAACCGACTCTGCGAATTTGCCTGCACATTCTTTCATTACAAAATCTCCTTTAACAGTGGAATGTCCGCATAAACTCCTCATGCCGACTTCTTCTGAAACTTCTCTGTTCTCTGATGACGATCTGGGTGAACAGAGCCTTAAATTAGGATGTTTTCAGCTCGAAACAGCCAGACGGACGCCACCTCCGACCGCGCCGCGCCGATCCGCTTTGTGAGCTGTCCTTAAAGCGAAAGAAACTCCACAATCTCTCATCAGCCGTTTAAACTTTTCACCGAGAACCAGCTGAATTTCTCGAATAGTGTCCACTCGGATATCCTTCACAGGTCCTGAAAAAATTTTGATAAAGCAACGCACACCGTCTCCAGCAGCGTCTCAGACAAAGGATTTCAGCCAAGAGGGCGGGACCAGTGCTCACTCAAAGCCTGCCCACAGGCGGATGACGTCACCGACATGCGTGAAAAAACTCATGCATGCGCACGAGGGTTCAAGCATGTCTGGTGTAATCGCACGTGATTCAAATCCATATAGTTTTTTTTTTTTTTTTTTTATAAAACTGCCGGTTAGTTTTCTAATAAACCTCGTATAACAAACATTGTTAATACAGCAGCTTGTTTTTGCTACTCAGTCGATGCAGAACGGTGTACATGAAGACTTAGAAAAAACATGATGAGCAACAACCTGCCATATACTGTTATAAATACTTACTGCATGAAAAAACTGAGCTGTAAATCAGTGGCTATCTTGGATTTGAATGTCCAAAATTAAGTCAAACTATAAAACTGATAAAGAATAAAGGATTATTATCCGAGGGAGAGGTCTGTATGGGGAAATAGAATGAGGTGTTGACAGTACAGGCCCATCATTAGCGAGGTCTGTACGAAAAACACAGGTCTGATATCCCTGTACAGACAGAGCAAGTGAGGTTAATAATTTATTATATGGCTATTATATATATAAACTCGCAAATTTACAGTATCGCCCAAATATGCTGCTGAATGTGTTTGGCTCGTTTGCTTTCTTCACCTCCACTAGCTTAACAGATGGTCCAGTCATTAACTGTTTTCAATCTGTATGGTTTTCCGATGCTGTTTAGATATTTCATGTCCGACTTGGATTTTCTAATTGTGTTTTTAGCTTCCTGGTTTGTAACAAAAATACGCGTTGCTGACCAATTGTCATGGTAACTGGTCCAATATGGGAAAATATCTGACCGGTAATCAGCCAATTGGAGCGCATGTAGCATCACAACCTTATAATAATATGAATTACTCGACCCCCAAAATACCAGAAACAATATATTAAGTTGCATTGTCAGCCAAACCACTGAAAAACTAATTTTCAAAATAGCCACCGGTGGCCATTTTGGATTTTTACCCCTTACGGATTCTGCCAGCACTTTAGCAAGAGACACCCCCTTCCAGTTTCATTAATTAACCTTGAAAGAAGACCAATGGACTATCACAAAATGTCAGTTTTGAGAAAATCAAAAACTGGAACGCAGGCATATTGTTTGTTGATTGCAAAATATAAGAATTTGATTTGAAAGCCAAATTAAAGCCATATTTAAACCATATTAAAGCCATATTACGTTTGGAGACAAAAACAACCCAGAATGACTGTGTGTACTGATTCCTTCATTTTTCCTTCCTTGATTCCTTCCTTCCTTCCATGTAAATTTGGTTACATTTACCGTGCAATTTTGGTTCCATATATTTTGTACCATTGCATGGCGCCACCACCACGCACACTCACCCTAGCTGCGACGATGCTTAGCTTAAAAACAAACATGGCAGGGTTTGTTTATTAATGGCATTCTTGTAACACACACACATCTACCTGAACTACAAGCGCTGTCGAGATAAGAGCTCTACAAATTTCTATCACAATTTTTCACTGGACTGAGGAAACCAGACTGCAGTCTGTACACTGTATCAGGTACGGCCTCCATCGTCAGGATTGTTAGGCCTTTGATTCATTTGATTCATTATAAATCAAATAATGAATGTTTTTTCATTCATGGAATGGAAAGAATATTGCATCAGCTGAAAGATGGAATATTCCATTCAAATTGGCTCCATCTTGTTCAATGGAGCATTCCACCTTTCACTTCATGAAATATTTTTGCCATTGCACTCATAAACATTCATTATTTGTATATATATATATATATATATATATGTGTGTGTGTGTGTGTGTGTGTGTGTAATGAAAGTTGTGCTCAAAACTTTTTCTTTTTTCGGCATTTTTCAGAGAATATGAATGATAACAGAAACGTTTTTTACTCATGGTCAGTGGTTTTGTGAAGCCATTTATTGTCAGACAACTGTGTTTACGCTTTTTAAATCATAATGACTACAGAAACTACCCAAATGACCCTGATCAAAAGTTTACATACCCCATTTCTTAACACAGTGTTGCTCCCTTTCACATCAATGACAGCTTGGAGTTTATTTTCTCTGATGGTAAAGCTGCCCATTCTTCTTGGCAAAAAGCCTCCAGTTCCTGCAAATTCCTGGGCTGTCTTGCATGAACTGCACATCTGAGATCTCCCCAAAGTGGCTCAATGATATTGAGCCACACCAGAACCTTCACTTTATTCTACGGGAGCCAATGACAAGCCAACTTGGCCTTGTATTTTGGATCATTGACATGTTGGAATGTCCAAGTACGTCCCATGTGCAGATTCTGGGCTGATGAGTGCAAATTTTCCTCCACTATTTTCTGAAAACATGCTGCATTCATCCTGCCATCAATTTTAACCAAGTTTCCTGTGCCTTTGTAGCTCACACACATCCCCAAAACATCAGCGAACCACCTCCGTGCTTCACAGTAGCAATGGTGTACCTTTCATTATAGGCCTTGTTTGTTGTGTGGGCCGCCAGAAGAGGAGGTACTGCTGGCCCACCACCAGAGGGCGCCCTGCCTGAAGTGCGGGCTTCAGGCACGAGAGGGCGCTGCCGCCATGGACACAGCCGGGGGTGACAGCTGTCGCTCATTACCGCTTGACAGCTGTCACCCATCTACTCAACATCATCTCACTCCATAAAGACCAGACGTCATCTCCACCTCGTTGCCGAGATATCATACTTCATAGGAGGTAATACTCTCAGCCTTTTTGTGAGATTTGTAACTCTGTTATTGTGAGAATTTGCAGGAGAACCGGTCGTTTTTGAGGAGGCTGTGCAAGACGGCGCTCCTTTTCAGCTGAGACCACTGCAACATATTGAATGAGAGGTGGAGGTGGCATTCCCACCGTTGTTGTTACTGGGTGTACACACACCCCACACTTGACTGTCTTTGTTCTTCGCCAGCAGTACCAGATCCGACAGTCGGGGACGGTGATCACCTGGGAATTCGGGACTTGGCGGCTCCAGTATTCACCAGGTTCTGGGGCGGCGGAAATCGTGTGGTTCCGGCTCTTCTCAGGACAGACGTCTTCTATCCTCGAGCCTGCCCACACGTCACCTCTGTGTATTGACTGTTGTGATATTCTGTGATTGTCTGTATGTTCGTTGTGCACATTCACAACATTAAATTGTTACTTTTTGGCTCATCTATTGACCGTTCATTTGCGCCCCCTGTTGTGGGTCCGTGTCACTACACTTTCCCAACATTGTTGACTGTTACGCACTGGCCAAGAACAACTTCACAGTGGGGGAACACAAGGTGAGGTGCACGCTGAGGAGTGTCAACCCATGCAAAGCAGCGGGCCCTGGCAGCATCTCCGGATGGGTGCTGAAAGACCGTGCAGACCAGCTTGCCAGTATTTTTACCAAAATCTTCAATCAGTCCCTGACACAGTCTGCTGTCCCGTCATGCGTGAAGACCTCCACCATAGTCCCTCTACCCAAGAAATCCCCCATAGCCAGCTTCAATGACTATTGGCCTGTTGTACTCACACCGGTGGCAATGAAGTATTTTGAAAAACTGGTTAGAAATCATATCATGTCATTCATAACCCCCACTTCAGACCCATACCAATTTGCTTACCAGGCCAACAGGTCATCAGAGGATGCCGTGACCGCTGCTCTTCACACTGTGCTGTCCCACCTGGAGCAACAGGGTAACTACGCCTGTCTTCTCTTTGTGGATTATAGTTTAGGATTCAACAGCATCCTCCCCCATGGCCTCGCAAGGAAACTGCTAAACCTCGGTCTACCTCACTCCGCATCGCATGTCTTTGGATTAAGGACTTTCCCACTAAACATTAGACGTCTTACTGACATGCAGATTATGTCTATATTGCGTTTGTAGGGTGTCATGTCTATATTGCATTTGTAGGGTCCATAGAACATCCATAAGACGTCTAATGTTTAGTGGGTTCTGTCAGACCGCTCACAGAGAGAGTCAGGATTGGTCCTCATGTATCTACAGCTCTCACACTCTTCCCTCAAGGCTGCATGCTGAGCCTGCTGCTCTTCACCCTCTGTACCTCTGACTGCACCTCCATCTACACTACCAACGCCTTCATTAAGTATGCTGATGACACAACAGTGGTAGGCTGTATCACTGGAGTAGATGAGTCCACTTACTGGGATGAGGTGGAACAGCTGATGGTGTGGTGTAGAGAAAATAACCTGCTCCTGAACACATCCAAAACCAAGGAGTTAATCATACTTTCGGAGAAACAAAACAGACATTCAGCCCATTATCATTGGCAGGACCTGTGTAGAAAGGGTCAGGGACGTACATTTCCTGGGAGTCCACATAGAGGAGAAACAGACCTGGGACTTGTGTGAAGAGCCTTGAGGCAACTTTGTTGTGATTTGGCACTATGTAAATAAAATAAATAAAAATTAAATAAATGAAATTGAAATTGGGACAGGAACACCACACAGTTGGTAAAGAAGGCACAACGACGACTCCACTTTTTGAGAATCCTCAAGACAAATGACATAAACCAGAGATTGCTCATGTCTTTTTACCACTCTACCATGGAGAGCATCCTAACATACTGCCTCTGCATGTGGTTTGCAAGCTGCACGGTGGCAAACAGGAAAGAGCCCCAAAGGATCATCTAAATGGCAGAGAACATCATCGGGTGCCGTCTACCCACACTGGAGGACCTTCTGGGCACTTACTGCCTCAGGAGACCCAACACCATCCCAAAGGACTCATCCCACCATGGCCACTCTCTGTTTGAGCTATACTGCCATCAGGCAGATGGTACAGGGCCATTAAAGCAAGTACAAATAGACTGAAAAACCGTTTCCACCCAACCACTGTTAGAGCTATGAATGCCACTGAAATATAATAGCAATGTCACATGCCACACTCAGAATAAATATTTGTAAATGTGCAATATCTACTGTCATATGTGCAATATCCACAGTTTCTGTACATACTTTTCTCTTTTTATTTTGCATATAATTTTGCTACTACGTTCTGAACTTTTTTCTTAGCGAGCGCTCTGAACAAACCTTTTTCTTTCTGTTACATTTTATGTTTTTTTCAGCACAGGACTTTCTGGACTATTTCAAAAAGAAAATAGAAAATATTAGGTTGAGCACATCTCAGCATACTTTGGTTGAATCATTGTATCCAGCTACTGAGCTGGGGACTACTACTGAGGTGCTACCTAGATTCATGGAATTTAACAGTATCTCACAAGGTGTGCTGATGAAACTCGTGATGTCTACTAGAAGCACAACTTGTTTATTTGATCCTATACCAACAAAATTGTTTAAGGATCTTTGGCCCATTCTTGGGCCGACTGTGCTGGAAATTGTTAACCTTTCTTTAAACTCTGGATCTGTTCCAAATTGTTTTAAATCTGCAGTGGTTAAACCACTACTCAAGAAATCTAACCTTGATCCTGGTGAATTGAAAAATTATAGGCCGATATCAAATCGATCATTCTGCTCTAAAATTCTGGAAAAGGTGGTTTCACGGCAGCTTGTGGACTATCTTACTGAGAATGACCTTTTTGAGCCACTGCAGTCTGCTTTTAGAAGACATCACTCCACAGAAACAGCACTTATTAAAGTAATTAATGATCTTCTGCGAGCAATGGACTCGGATACTACTACAGCATTGGTGTTGTTGGATCTCAGTGCTGCGTTTGACACAGTTGATCATCATATTCTACTTGATAGGCTAGAAAACTGTTTCGGGATTACTGGAACTGCTCTTGTGTGGCTGACGTCTTATCTGTCTGGTCGTTCCCATTGTGTTTTGTGCAATGACACTACCTAAGGGCATGAAGTTCTGGGTCCCTTGCTTTTTTCTCTGTATATGGCACCCCCTGGGAACATTTTGCGGCGTTTCGGGGTTGCTTTTCATTGTTATGCTGATGATACTCAGTTGTATATGCCGATAGCTGCTGGAAATCCTGTCCACATAAAATCTTTACAGGACTGTCTTGCAGCAGTAAAAAGTTGGATGTCTAGCAACTTTCTACTTTTGAACTCTGATAAGACTGAAATGATGGTTCTTGGCCCAGCAAGACATCGGCACCAATTTGATCAGCTGGCGCTTAGCCTAGGTTCATGTGTTATACATCATACTGACAAAGTGAGGAACCTTGGGGTAATCTTTGATCCTACGTTGTCCTTTGACCTCCACATTAGGGACATTACGAGGACTGCTTTCTTTCATCTGAGAAATATAGCAAAGATTCGCCCCATCCCGTCTATGGCTGATGCTGAGACTCTGATTCACGCATTTGTCTCTTCTAGATTGGATTATTGTAATGCTTTATTTTCTGGTCTGCCGCAGTCTAGCATTCGAGGACTTCAGTTGGTGCAGAATGCTGCTGCCAGAATTTTGACACAAAGTAGAAGGTTTGACCACATTACTCCCATTCTGGCATCCCTTCATTGGCTACCGGTTTCTGCCAGATTGGATTTTAAAGTTTTATTGTTGGTTTATAAAATTGTTCATGGACTGGCGCCTTCCTACTTGGCGGACTTGGTTAAGCCATACGTACCTGCGAGGCCTTTGCGTTCCCAGGGCGCAGGGCTTCTGTGTGTTCCGAGGATGAACAAAAAGTCTGTGGGGTATAGAGCCTTTTCCTACTGTGGTCCGGCTGTTTGGAATGATCTACCTGCTGTTATTCGGCAGTCTGACACAGTGGAGATTTTTAAATCAAGAAAGAAGACCCACTTTTTTAGACTGTCTTATCATTAATTTTTTAATCTGTTTGTGTTTGCTTTGTAATTTCTTTTTATTCTACTGTGTTTTATCTTTTAACTGTGCTTTTCTTGCTTTTAATTTTGAATTTAGATTAATTTGTGTTGTTGTGAATTATGTGAAGCGCCTTGGTGCGACTTTGTCGTGATTTGGCGCTACATAAATTAATAAATTATTATTATTATTATGTTTATTTTCTTGTACTTTTTAAGTCTGCATGAGCGCCACCCCTCCCCCCTGTTTACCATATCAATGGAGCGAGGGGAGCCTCGCTCCATTGATATGGTAAACAGTCCTTTACGCTGAGAAAGCAACAGCGTTATCCAGTAACATTCACATGCAAACTAGTGGAGCAATCCTGATAGTTACACACTCTTTGTTTGAGCATGTGAGATTGTCATCAGAGGCTCTCCGTCTGCTTTCAGTGATCGCTGTGCGTAATGACGCAGGGCGCACTGGAGTCCAATAGTATGTACGTATTGGAGCACCCAGGGGGCTATTCAAACGGGCCAACTAGTAACATATCACTCCTGAAAACGATCTTTGGCTTTTCACGTGAGGTAAATCTGCCCTACGATTGGATTTTGGAAAGCCATGTGACGGTGAACCAATTCCGATTGAACACTCACATTGCGCACGTCATCACACAGCTTCAGGAGTACAAAGATGGCCGATGGCTGGCTCGAAAGTCCGCGGAGTTAACTTTTCAGCAAAAAAAAGCACGTTTCTATCTCATATCATTAAAAAGTTATTTATAATCTAGTAAAGCTTGGTCGACGGCTAAGACCAAGCTTCGTCGGCCCCAGGGGGTCGTATGGGAAAGTGCTATTTTGCCATGGAGCAGGCAGCCTCAAGTGGCCAATCCAGGAACTGCACTTCCGCATTTGCTTCAACTGGACGCTTGGTTAAATTTATCCACAGACATCCACTCATAGACATTGCATCCACTCATCTGTATAGTATATAACAGATCAGTGGGTTTATCGTCTTCTTCTTATGTTGGCTGCTCCCATTTTTCCAATTCAGTTCAATTTATTTCATTTATATAGCACTAAATCACAAGAAAGTTGCCTCAAGGCGCTTCACACAAGTAAGGTCTAACCTTACCAACCCCCAGAGCAAGCACACAGGTGACAGTGGTAAGGAAAAACTCCCTCTGATGAAGAAACCTCAAGCAGACCAGACTCAAAGGTGTGACCCTCTGCTTGGGCCATGCTACAGACACAAATTACAAGCAAATTACAATTAAGCAACAACAAGCACAAAAGAAATATTAAGGTGAGCGCCAGCCACTGGCCATAAGCATCACTAAACGACCCAGAATTCACATAACGTTGTGGCCGTGGCCCGCTCCGTTTCCTAATAAGATTAATTTAAAAGAGTAAAAAGCATAGTAACATACTATTCCAGTATGCTAGCCATTAAGTCTGGACTTAAAAGTCTCTCTCTCTCTCTCTTCACACACTCAACAAAAATATAAACGCAACACTTTTGGTTTTGCTCCAATTTCGTATGAGATGAACTCAAAGATCTAAAACTTTTTCCACATACACAATATCACCATTTCCCTCAAATATTGTTCACAAACCAGTCTAAATCTGTGATAGTGAGCACTTCTCCTTTGCTGAGATAATCCATCCCACCTCACAGGTGTGCCATATCAAGATGCTGATTAGACACCATGATTAGTGCACAGGTGTGCCTTAGACTGTCCACAATAAAAGGCCATTCTGAAAGGTGCAGTTTTATCACACAGCACAATGCCACAGATGTCGCAAGATTTGAGGGAGCGTGCAATTGGCATGCTGACAGCAGGAATGTCAACCAGAGCTGCTGCTCGTGTATTGAATGTTCATTTCTCTACCATAATCCGTCTCCAAAGGCGTTTCAGAGAATTTGGCAGTACATCCAACCAGCCTCACAACCGCAGAGCACGTGTAACCACACCAGCCCAGGAGCTACACATCCAGCATGTTCACCTCCAAGATCGTCCGAGACCAGCCACTCAGACAGCTGCTGAAACAATCGGTTTGCATAACCAAAGAATTTCTGCACAAACTGTCAGAAACCGTCTCAGGGAAGCTCATCTGCATGCACGTCGTCCTCATCGGGGTCTCGACCTGACTCTAGTTCGTCGCCGTAACCGACTTGAGTGGGCAAATGCTCACATTCGCTGGCGTTTGGCACGTTGGAGAGGTGTTCACGGATGAATCCCGGTTCACACTGTCCAGGGCAGATGGCAGACAGCGTGTGTGGCATCATGTGGGTGAGCGGTTTTCTGATGTCAATGTTGTGGATTGAGTGGCCCATGGTGGAGGTGGGGTTATGGTATGGGCAGGTGTCTGGTATGGATGAAGAACACAGGTGCATTTTGTTGATGGCATTTTGAATGCACAGAGATACCGTAACGAGATCCTGAGGCCCATTGTTGTGCCATACATCCAAGAACATCACCTCATGTTGCAGCAGGATAATGCACGGCCCCATGTTGCAAGGATCTGTACACGATTCTTGGAAGCTGAAAATGTCCCAGTTCTTGCATGGCCGGCATACTCACCGGACATGTCACCGATTGAGCATGTTTGGGATGCTCTGGACCGGCGTATACGACAGCGTGTACCAGTTCCTGCCAATATCCAGCAACTTCGCACAGCCATTGAAGAGGAGTGGACCAACATTCCACAGGCCACAATTGACAACCTGATCAACTCTATGCGAAGGAGATGTGTTGCACTGCATGAGGCAAATGGTGGTCACACCAGATACTGACTGGTATCCCCCCCAATAAAACAAAACTGCACCTTTCAGAGTGGCCTTTTATTGTGGACAGTCTAAGGCACACCTGTGCACTAATCATGGTGTCTAATCAGCATCTTGGTATGGCACACCTGTGAGGTGGGATGGATTATCTCAGCAAAGGAGAAGTGCTCACTATCACAGATTTAGACTGGTTTGTGAACAATATTTGAGGGAAATGGTGATATTGTGTATGTGGAAAAAGTTTTAGATCTTTGAGTTCATCTCATACAAAATGGGAGCAAAACCAGAAGTGTTGTGTTTATATTTTTGTTGAGTGTATGTATATATATATATATATATATATATATATATATATATATATATATATATATATATATATATATATATATATATATATATATATATATATATATATATATATATATATATATGTCACAATGTGAAAATGGACATGAAAACTAAAGCACCAAAAACAACACATAGCATCGAAAACAAACAAACAAAAAATGTAGCAAAAGAAATATGCTCGAGAAGGAGCAAGAAGAAGCAGAAATGTTTATTGACTTCTACCCCTTCTTGTTTTAAATTAAATGTTAAAAACTATTGTAGTTTTTCGATTTTAAACATTGTTTTTTTTTTATTAATTTTTTTTAACACAGTTAATTAATTGAGGTAGATGGATGTTATCCTTAAATTTTAGACGTCTTTCCCCAGAACTGTTCCAAATATTTATTTTAAAAACTACATTACCCAGACATCTTCACGATGACGCCTTAATGCGTAGATTCCAAGATGGTGCTGGAAAGTACGATGGTCTGGTAAGAAAAGCAAAATATAGCTATAATTCCGTAACCTTTTATATATCACTTTTGTACAGAAGGGTATAATTTGTTAATGTGGGTTTATACCCATTGGTATTGTTAGTTTATCGCCTGGTTTTGTACGTTTTGATTGGTCGGGTTGATTCCCTAAGTCATTCAGCGAGTCAAGCTTCAATACAGAGCCAACGGGCTCTTATTGAAGCCATTTATTGTTTTTATTTTATCGTTGTTCAGTATTACTTTGAGTACAAATGCCCTTGGTTTATTGTTGTTAGCCGAAACCGTGCCTCGTGCTATTAAAGCGTACTTTTTAATGGCTTTTCAGTCGTTATGATCATCAGTCATTTGGTAAAGAAACTCGGGATGCACATTTCTGGATTTTTGCCGATATTTTCAAACTCATTTTAGCTGATACCGATATTATATAAACATTGTGAGATTTGTTTTTCTTTCTTTCTTTCATTTCATTGCACTGCACAGAAATCACTCAGAATTAGACCAATCATCAAAATATTGATGAATAATGTAATAATTGATTCAAAAGTGTGTGAGTGTGATATGTGATTCTGCATTAGTACATATTTAGCATCTGTTGTGTGTGTATATATATGTTTTTAGTCCTGCTTGGTTGGATGTGATGTTGTCCTTTTTTATGATATGTTGTCTGCACTGATGATTTGGTGCTGCAGAGATGCGTGAAATTGAAGTTTCATTATGTCCACAATGACAAAGTTCTATTCTAAATTTGATTTCTTAATTGTTGTGGCTCGAGTAGATACAAACACAAAATATGACGAACACTTTGTTGTACAGACGGTTGCCCAGTTCCGGATCACCTTCTTTAAAGTCCCGCTATACGGAGCCATAATGCAACTGAATGTCCTTTATTGTGTATTGTTGTATTGGGTATTTGGGTGTTATTTAGCTGAAAAAGTCTGGGTGGAGTAGCCCTTCTACTTAAAGTGTGAAGCCGCATTACGTGTGGTGCAAACATTTGCCAGAAATGGATCGCTTTTGCCGGTTCTGGATCACGACACTCTGTGTCACTTTGGGGTCATTCCTGGCATCTGGCTGGAGCCCTTCTAATGTAGAATAATACACATTGTGCCCAAGAATGTGTTTTGGACACAAAATGAAAGAAATCATACTTATTAAATGAGAATTTGCTTAGTTTTGAAAGGTGCCGTTATACGTTTTTACGAGCAAAAAATGAATTGTGGAGGTGAGATTTCTCCCAAATTAAAAAGTAAAAGCCCCCACATTCATGCCCATTCGTGATGTTGAGATGACCCCCAAAGTACACATGACTCACAAGTACTGACACGAGGCTGCTGCTTCAGTGATCCGCAACCGGCAAATTTTTCCGTCGGAGATCAATCAATCAATCAATTTTTTTTTTTATATAGCGCCAAATCACAACAAACAGTTGCCCCAAGGCGCTTTATATTGTAAGGCAAGGCCATACAATAATGATGTAAAACCCCAACGGTCAAAACGACCCCCTGTGAGCAAGCACTTGGCTACAGTGGGAAGGAAAAACTCCCTTTTAACAGGAAGAAACCTCCAGCAGAACCAGGCTCAGGGAGGGGCAGTCTTCTGCTGGGACTGGTTGGGGCTGAGGGAGAGAACCAGGAAAAAAAAACATGCTGTGGAGGGGAGCAGAGATCGATCACTAATGATTAAATGCAGAGTGGTGCATACAGAGCAAAAAGAGAAAGAAACAGTGCATCATGGGAACCCCCCAGCAGTCTACGTCTATAGCAGCATAACTAAGGGATGGTTCAGGGTCACCTGATCCAGCCCTAACTATAAGCTTTAGCAAAAAGGAAAGTTTTAAGCCTAATCTTAAAAGTAGAGAGGGTGTCTGTCTCCCTGATCTGAATTGGGAGCTGGTTCCACAGGAGAGGAGCCTGAAAGCTGAAGGCTCTGCCTCCCATTCTACTCTTACAAACCCTAGGAACTACAAGTAAGCCTGCAGTCTGAGAGCGAAGCGCTCTATTGGGGTGATATGGTACTACGAGGTCCCTAAGATAAGATGGGACCTGATTATTCAAAACCTTATAAGTAAGAAGAAGAATTTTAAATTCTATTCTAGAATTAACAGGAAGCCAATGAAGAGAGGCCAATATGGGTGAGATATGCTCTCTCCTTCTAGTCCCCGTCAGCACTCTAGCTGCAGCATTTTGAATTAACTGAAGGCTTTTTAGGGAACTTTTAGGACAACCTGATAATAATGAATTACAATAGTCCAGCCTAGAGGAAATAAATGCATGAATTAGTTTTTCAGCATCACTCTGAGACAAGACCTTTCTGATTTTAGAGATATTGCGTAAATGCAAAAAAGCAGTCCTACATATTTGTTTAATATGCGCTTTGAATGACATATCCTGATCAAAAATGACTCCAAGATTTCTCACAGTATTACTAGAGGTCAGGGTAATGCCATCCAGAGTAAGGATCTGGTTAGACACCATGTTTCTAAGATTTGTGGGGCCAAGTACAAATAAATGCATGCAACAATTAAACAGCAAGACATAACACACTGACTGATTTTCTACCCAAGTAAGTATTTCCCACTCTAGAACCAAAAACACTGAATGGCTAACTCACGTAGCATAGGTGAGTTAGGTCTTAGAGATCGGATTCGTTACTTTCAAACTTGCAGGAATGAGTGAGTGAGAAAAAGCGCGCACACCACAGACACCGGGATGTTTTGATTCCTCTGCTGATCACAAGGACGGCTGGATCCAGTCGAGCTTGTAGTCGTTTGTAGACAAAACATCAGTCTTTCCATTGGTACCAAGTATTAGCTTATTCATGCTGATTACGAGAAATGGCGGCGCAAATACTACAGCAGTGATCCGGAACTAACAATGATCCAGAACTGGGCAAGTGACTGTACTCCACATGTATTATTTACAGTTACATTTATGATTGAAAATCCTTTTGTCCTTGAAAGGTTTGCATGATTTCTCCGCCTTCACCTTGGTATGAACTGAACATTTCATCAGGTGACTTACTACTTTTTGAATAATGACTTAAACCCTCTTCCATCAAATGATGTAGGTAATGATCATTAGTTTGCAACTTCAAAATCAAGAGGGTTGCATGTAAAACTAATGGGACATGGACTGCTTTTGTATTTGAAGCAGAATGTCAGAATACTTAACAGTAATGCCTCACATTCACCCATATAACACAGTCAGCGTGTGGCTGTGCAAGGCTCAGAACTGCACACCAGGAGCAACTTGAGTATTAAAGACCTTGCCCTTGGTGATTTTTTTTTTTTTTCTCCAGTCTGATGGGGATTTGAAATAAGGATCCACTGCTTTACCCCGAGGTCAAATTCTTAATATATGCCAGAAAAAAAAACTGTCACCACCTTCAGTGTTCTGGGCACTCACATCTCCACAGACCACACCTAGGCCTCCAGCATCAGGGCTGTGATTAAGAAGACTCAGCAGTGGCTACACTTCCTGCATGTCTTCAGGAAGAATCTGGACACAAAGCTGCTACTGGTCTTCTATCACTCTTCGGTAGAGAGCGTACTGACATACTTTCTGGGTGTGTGGTACGCAGGCTTCACAGTCAAGGACAGAAAGTAGGTGCAAAGGGTCATTAACACTGCCCTAAAGATCATCGGCTGCCCTCTGCCCAGCCTGGAAAACATGGCCACTTCTTGCTGCCTTAGAAGAACCAAGAACATCACAGGAGACCCCTCACACCCTGCCTACCCCCCTGTTTAACCTGTTGTCACCTGGAAACGCAACAGGTCAACAAAGTCCCACAGCACCAGGCTGACAAACAGCTTCATCCCCTGGGCCATATGTACGACCTATACCTTATGGACAGACCTCGTATTTTGGACACTTTTCTTATCCCATCAATTGAAAGGATGTTTTGGGATGATGAAATCATTTTTCAAGATGATAATGCATCTTGCCATAGAGCAAAACCTGTGAAAACATTCCTTGCAAAAAGACACATAGGGTCAATGTCATGGCCTGCAAATAGTCCGGATCTTAACCCAATTGAAAATCTTTGGTGGAAGTTGAAGAAAATGGTCCATGACAAGGCTCCAATCTGCAAAGCTGATCTGGCAACAGCAATCAGAGAAAGTTGGAGCCAGATTGATGAAGAGTACTGTTTGTCACTCATTAAGTCCATGCCTCAGAGACTGCAAGCTGTTATAAAAGCCAGAGGTGGTGCAACAAAATACTAGTGATGTGTTGGAGCGTTCTTTTGTTTTTCATGATTCCATAATTTTTTCCTCAGAATTGAGTGATTCCATATTTTTTTTCCCTCTGCTTGGTCTAAAAAAGTAACCATTACTGACTGCCACAATTATTTTTCCTGATTTCTTATAGTGTTTCTTAAAGCCAGAAAGTTGCCATTTGAAATGACTTTAGTTTTGTGTCATGTCTGTGATCTGCTTTTTTTCTACAAAATTAAACAACTGAATGAACATCCTCCGAGGCCGGCGATTCCATAATTTTTGCCAGGGGTTGTATATATAGTTCTCAAGAGTTTAAGTACCCTGGCAGAATATTAGATTTTTTTTTTTTTTTTTTTTTTTTGGCCATTTTTTAGAGAATATAGCCATTTATTGTCAAACAACTGTTTACTCTTTTTAAATAATAATGAAAACAGAAACTACCCAAATGACCCTGATCAAACATTTACATACCCCTGTTCTTAATATAGTGTATTGTCCCCTTTAATGTCAATGACAGATTGGAGTGTTAAATAATGGCTTTGCCCAACTACTGACCATGAATCAGTGTGTGTGTATGTGCATATATATATATATTTATTACAGGGTTGGGTGGTATTACTTTGAAATGTAATCCAAAAGTAATCAGATTACAAGTAATTCAAATGTATGTACATACATACATGTAATCCACATATATTCTTTCAAAGTAATCCTACCCAACCTTGTGTGTGTGTGTGTATATATGTACATGTATATATGTATATGTGTGTGTGTGTATATGTGTGTATATATATATATATATATATATATATATATATATATATGTATATATATATATAGTAGAGAAAAAGCTTCTGGGGAAAACCTGGTCTTGTTAGGAGAGACGGCATCCATCCCACTTTGGATGGAGTAGCTCTCATTTCTAGAAATCTGGCCAATTTTCTTAAATCCTCCAAACCATGACTATCCATGGTTGGGACCAGGAAGCAGAGTTGTAGTCTTACACACCTCTCTGCAGCTTCTCTCCCCCTGCCATCCCCTCATTACCCCATCCCCGTAGAGACGGTGCCTGCTCCCAGACCACCAATAACCAGCAAAAATCTATTTAAGCATAAAAATTCAAAAAGAAAAAATAATATAGCACCTTCAACTGCACCACAGACTAAAACAGTTAAATGTGGTCTATTAAACATTAGGTCTCTCTCTTCTAAGTCCCTGTTAGTAAATGATATAATAATTGATCAACATATTGATTTATTCTGCCTTACAGAAACCTGGTTATAGCAGGATGAATATGTTAGTTTAAATGAGTCAACACCCCCGAGTCACACTAACTGCCAGAATGCTCGTAGCACGGGCCGAGGCGGAGGATTAGCAGCAATTTTCCATTCCAGCTTATTAATTAGTCAAAAACCCAGACAGAGCTTTAATTCATTTGAAAGCTTGACTCTTAGTCTTGTCCATCCAAATTGGAAGTCCCAAAAAACAGTTTTATTTGTTATTATCTATCGTCCACCTGGTCGTTACTGTGAGTTTCTCTGTGAATTTTCAGACCTTTTGTCTGACTTAGTGCTTAGCTCAGATGTGGGCGATTTTAACATCCACACAGATGCTGAGAATGACAGCCTCAACACTGCATTTAATCTATTATTAGACTCAGTTGGCTTTGCTCAAAATGTAAATGAGTCCACCCACCACTTTAATCATATCTTAGATCTTGTTCTGACTTATGGTATGGAAATTGAAGACTTAACAGTATTCCCTGAAAACTCCCTTCTGTCTGATCATTTCTTAATAACATTTACATTTACTCTGATGGACTACCCAGCAGTGGGGAATAAGTTTCATTACACTAGAAGTCTTTCAGAAAGCGCTGTAACTAGGTTTAAGGATATGATTCCATCTTTATGTTCTCTAATGCCATATATCAACACAGTGCAGAGTAGCTACCTAAACTCTGTAAGTGAGATAGAGTATCTCGTCAATAGTTTTACATCCTCATTGAAGACAACTTTGGATGCTGTAGCTCCTCTGAAAAAGAGAGCTTTAAATCAGAAGTGCCTGACTCCGTGGTATAACTCACAAACTCGCATCTTAAAGCAGATAACCCGTAAGTTGGAGAGGAAATGGCGTCTCACTAATTTAGAAGATCTTCACTTAGCCTGGAAAAAGAGTCTGTTGCTCTATAAAAAAGCCCTCCGTAAAGCTAGGACATCTTACTACTCATCACTAATTGAAGAAAATAAGAACAACCCCAGGTTTCTTTTCAGCACTGTAGTCAGGCTGACAAAGAGTCAGAGCTCTGAGCTGAGTATTCCTTTAACTTTAACTAGTAATGATTTCATGACTTTCTTTGCTAATAAAATTTTAACTATTAGAGAAAAAATGACTCATAACCATCCCAAAGACGTATTGTTATCTTTGGCTGCTTTCAGTGATGCCGGTATTTGGTTAGACTCTTTCTCTCCGATTGTTCTGTCTGAGATATTTTCATTAGTTACTTCATCCAAACCATCAACATGTCTATTAGACCCCATTCCTACCAGGCTGCTCAAGGAAGCCCTACCATTATTTAATGATTCGATCTTAAATATGATCAATCTATCTTTATTAGTTGGCTATGTACCATAGGCTTTTAAGGTGGCAGTAATTAAACCATTACTTAAAAAGCCATCACTTGATCCAGCTTTCTTAGCTAATTATAGGCCAATCTCCAACCTTCCTTTTCTCTCAAAAATTCTTGAAAGGGTAGTTGTAAAACAGCTAACTGATCATCTGCAGAAGAATGGTCTATTTGAAGAGTTTCAGTCAGGTTTTAGAATTCATCATAGTACAGAAACAGCATTAGTGAAGGTTACAAATGATCTTCTTATGGCCTCGGACAGTGGACTCATCTCTGTGCTTGTTCTGTTAGACCTCAGTGCTGCTTTTGATACTGTTGACCATAAAATTTTATTACAGACATTAGAGCATGCCATAGGTATTAAAGGCACTGCGCTGCGGTGGTTTGAATCATATTTATCTAATAGATTACAATTTGTTCATGTAAATGGGGAATCTTCTTCACAGACTAAGGTTAATTATGGAGTTCCACAAGGTTCTGTGCTAGGACCAATTTTATTCGCTTTATATATGCTTCCCTTAGGCAGTATTATTAGACGGCATTGCTTAAATTTTCATTGTTACGCAGATGATACCCAGGTTTATCTATCCATGAAGCCAGAGGACACACACCAATTAGCTAAACTGCAGGATTGTCTTACAGACATAAAGACATGGATGACCTCTAATTTTCTGCTTTTAAACTCAGATAAAACTGAAGTTATTGTACTTGGCCCCACAAATCTTAGAAACATGGTGTCTAACCAGATCCTTACTCTGGATGGCATTACCCTGACCTCTAGTAATACTGTGAGAAATCTTGGAGTCATTTTGATCAGGATATGTCATTCAAAGCGCATATTAAACAAATATGTAGGACTGCTTTTTGCATTTACGCAATATCTCTAAAATTAGAAAGGTCTTGTTTCAGAGTGATGCTGAAAAACTAATTCATGCATTTATTTCCTCTAGGCTGGACTATTGTAATTCATTATTATCAGGTTGTCCTAAAAGTTCCCTGAAAAGCCTTCAGTTAATTCAAAATGCTGCAGCTAGAGTACTGACGGGGACTAGAAGGAGAGAGCATATCTCACCCATATTGGCCTCTCTTCATTGGCTTCCTGTTAATTCTAGAATAGAATTTAAAATTCTTCTTCTTACTTATAAGGTTTTGAATAAACAGGTCCCATCTTATCTTAGGGACCTCATAGTACATAGACAGACACCCTCTCTACTTTTAAGATTAGGCTTAAAACGTTCCTTTTTGCTAAAGCTTATAGTTAGGGCTGGATCAGGTGACCCTGAACCATCCCTTAGTTATGCTGCTATAGACTTAGACTGCTGGGGGGGTTCCCATGATGCACTGAGTGTTTCTTTCTCTTTTTGCTCTGTATGCACCACTCTGCATTTAATCATTAGTGATTGATCTCTGCTCCCCTCCACAGCATGTCTTTTTCCTGGTTCTCTCCCTCAGCCCCAACCAGTCCCAGCAGAAGACTGCCCCTCCCTGAGCCTGGTTCTGCTGGAGGTTTCTTCTTGTTAAAAGGGAGTTTTTCCTTCCCACTGTCGCCAAGTGCTTGCTCACAGGGGGTCGTTTTGACCGTTGGGGTTTTTACGTAATTATTGTATGGCCTTGCCTTACAATATAAAGCACCTTGGGGCAACTGTTTGTTGTGATTTGGCGCTATATAAATAAAATTGATTGATTGATTGATAGAGAAGTTTGAATCTTCGACTGGACTGGGTTGCTTGACGTGAGGACGTTTCGCTTCAAATCGCAGAAGCTTCCTCAGCAAAAATTGTTGCTCTGGAAGTCTGACTTCTGTCTGACTCTTGTAGAGAAGAATAAAACTGTCTGTTCCTGTTCCAGACAGGGGTTTACAGAAAACCAACTCACACTGACCAATATCTGCCCTTTGGCTCAAACCACCCCCTTGAACACAAGCTCGGGGTGATCAGGACGCTTCAACATAGAGCCCTACAGGTGCCCACAACTGCAGAGGGAAGGGCTAAAGAACAACAACGTGTCCGGAAAGCCCTCACAGTATGTGGGTACCCACGATGGTCCCTGGACAAAGTGCAGAAGTCCCAGAGAACAAAGAGACCAGATAGACAGGAGACGGAGACAAGAAGAAGAGTGTCTCTCCCTTATTTAGCAGGAGTAGGGGAAAAACTACAGAGGATCTTCAGACAGCACAAAATCCCAGTTTACTTTAAACCGGTTAATACCTTGAGACAGAAATTAGTTCACCCTAAGGACATGATCCCTAGTTACAAACAGAGCAATGTAGTGTATTCTATCAGATGTCAGGAAAACTGTAACGGACACTACATAGGTGAAACGAAGCAACCTTTACACAAAAGGCTATACAAGCACCGCAGAGAGGATGCCAGTGGACCTCAGTCTGCGGTTCATCTCCACCTTAAAGACACTAACCACACATTTGAGGACAAGGAAGTTAAAATATTAGCCAGAGAGAAGAAATGGTTTGAGAGAGGGGTCAAGGAGGCATTCTTTGTGAAACGTTTGAAACCCAGCCTTAACCGGGGAGGGGGTCTGGGACACACTTTATCCCCTGTTTACAATGGGGTACTCAGGTCAAAGGAGTTTCAGTCTTTTTTTCACAGTAATGAGTCATTCACGTCATCAAGGGAGCCATCAGAAAGGCATCCATCCCATCATTAGAGGGACAGCTGTCCTGTCATTAGGTGTGCTAACTAGAGCACAATAGTTGTTAATTAGAGCTATTGTTTAGTCACTAGCCCATAGCAGTCTGCCTCTCAGTAGGAGGGTCTGGTTAGGTTTAAAACTCCAGCTTTTGTTGGCTTCTGTTTTATTCTTCTCTACAAGAGTCAGACAGAAGTCAGACTTCCAGAGCAAGAATTTTAGCTGAGGAAGCTTCTGCAATTTGAAGCGAAACAGAGATTTTATTACAGAGATTAGAGCATGTCATAGGTATTAAAGGCATTGCGCTGCGGTGGTTTGAATCATATTTGTCTAATAGATTACAGTTTGTTCATGTAAATGGGGAATCTTCTTCACAGACTGAAGTTAATTATGGAGTTCCACAAGGTTCTGTGCTAGGACCAATTTTATTCACTTTATACATGCTTCCCTTGGGCAGTATTATTAGACGGTATTGCTTAAATTTTCATTGTTACGCAGATGATACCCAGCTTATCTATCCATGAAGCCAGAGGATACGCACCAATTAGCTAAACTGCAGGATTGTCTTACAGACATAAAGACATGGATGACCTCTAATTTCCTGCTTTTAAACTCAGATAAAACTGAAGTTATTGTACTTGGCCCCACAAATCTTAGAAGCATGGTGTCTAACCAGATCGTTACTCTGGATGGCATTTCCCTGATCTCTAGTAATACTGTGAGAAATCTTGGAGTTATTTTTGATCAGGATATGTCATTCAAAGCGCATATTAAACAAATATGTAGGACTGCCTTTTTGCATTTACGCAATATCTCTAAAATCAGAAAGGTCTTGTCTCAGAGTGATGCTGAAAAACTAATTCATGCATTTGTTTCCTCTAGGCTGGACTATTGTAATTCATTATTATCAGGTTGTCCTAAAAGTTCCCTAAAAAGCCTTCAGTTGGTTCAGAATGCTGCAGCTAGAGTACTGACGGGGACTAGCAGGAGAGAGCATATCTCACCCGTGTTGGCCTCCCTTCATTGGCTTCCTGTTAATGCTAGAATAGAATTTAAAATTCTTCTTCTTACTTATAAGGTTTTGAATAATCAGGTCCCATCTTATCTTAGGGACCTCATAGTACCATATTACCCCATTAGAGCGCTTCGCTCTCAGACTGCGGGCTTACTTGTAGTTCCTAGGGTTTGTAAGAGTAGAATGGGAGGCAGAGCCTTCAGCTTTCAGGCTCCTCTCCTGTGGAACCAGCTCCCAATTCAGATCAGGGAGACAGATACCCTCTCTACTTTTAAGATTAGGCTTAAAACTTTCCTTTTCGCTAAGGCTTATAGTTAGGGCTGGATCGGGTGACCCTGGACCATCCCTTGGTTATGTTGCTTTAGACGTAGACTGTGTTTCATAATTATTGTATGGCCTTGCCTTGCAATGTGGAGCGCCTTGGGGCAACTGTTTGTTGTGATTTGGCGCTATACAAGAAAAAAGTTGATTGATTGATTGATTGAAACGTCCTCGCGTCAAGCAACCCAGTCCAGTCGAAGATTCAAGCTTCTCTACTATGGAAACCACCTGCACAGCTGAGAGCCTACACAGAAATATATATATATATATATATATATATATATATATATTTTTTTTTTTTTTTTGTGGTGAATAAGATGTTTTCTTTTGTGGTGTACAATAGCTCTGCGGGAGCAATTCCAATTTTGTTGTACCACCCCATCCGTACAATGACAGACTATTCTATCCTAACAATGTAAGACTTAAATTATTAGGCTTTGATAATATGTTGCTTCAAGTCATCAACAGAAGATTGGTGACTGTTGACCTGAGGTTTTATATATTGATTGAATTCAAATTTGATAACTGATGGCAATATCTCCTGCACTAGTTGTCTTAAGTAATAACTAATAGGATGTGTATGCAAAGGTGCTTGGGTAGAGTGTCTCTCCTTAAATGTGGTTAAATTTGAAAGTTACGATAGTTACCAATTGGAAGAAAAATGATCATCACTCTGGTTCTGCAAAGTTTTGATTAGCTTTTTGTCTAAAACCATTTTTTTGGGGGGGGGGGGGGGGGCGTGCATTGTATAGGCTGAAAATAATTAGCTCCACCAAGGAGGTGATATTTGATTTTTAGCAGGATAACTCAAAAAGTAACAAATGGATTGCAATCTCCTGTCCTCTCTGACAACAAACACCACAGTTCAGCTTCAGGGACAGCTCCTGCAGGAGTGATGACAAGAAGGAAGACACAAGCACACCGGAACAACACAACAGTGTTTCACCATCATGCATATGTGTGCATCAATGCCTTGTGCAAAAACAATATTTTGCATATAACTGCAGCTTACCCCACACACACAAAGGCTGCCACCATATTCTTGAGGGGGCACTGGCACAGAGACTGTTGGTGTCTCCTAAATCAGGAAAAGTCTCATCTTTGTGTGACCCAGGCTTAATCTACTGATTAGGAGAAACTCACCATTAATGGCAGCCGTAGGCATTTTTACTGAAAGTACTTTTCAGCTTTCCTATTTTTTTTTTTTTTTTTTCTCTCTCTCTAGTGTGGACAACAGTGAGTACATGCGGAATGGAGACTTTCTTCCCACCAGACTACATGCTCAGCAGGATGCAGTTAATATTGTGTGTCACTCCAAAACCCGCAACAACACTGAAAACAATGTGGGCCTCATAACCATGGCAAAGTAAGACATGCTGTGCCTAAATGAGTGCACTGCCTAAGATTTCATATGTGGTCTAATATAACAGCAGACACTTCTTTTACATTACTGTGCAGCAGCTGTGAGGTGCTGACCACCTTGACTCCAGACACAGGCAGGATTCTGTCCAAACTCCATGCTGTGCAGCCTCGTGGACACATCAGCTTCTGCACTGGTATCAGAGTGGCACATGTGAGTTTGTGGATTGCATTGTGTAAAACTTTTTTTCTCTCTCTCTCTTCTCCCTGCAGTACACTAGTACAAGCGATAATAAGAATGTGCAATGAAATTCAGAAACTTTAATTTAATGGAGAAGATGTCTGTGGAGTGGGGAATGTTTATTTTGTGCTGTAACAGAACAAATAGTTCAAGATTTAACATACTTGTGTTTGCCACAACACATGCAAAAATATGAGTACAAAATGGCCTCATTTCATCTGGTGAATTGCTGAATATTCGTTCCTTTTGTGACTTGCTCTTTCATTCTTCTGTAGTTGGCGCTGAAGCACAGACAGGGCAAAAACCACAAAATGCGAATTATTGCATTTGTTGGCAGTCCAGTGGAGGACAACGAAAAAGAAGTGAGCTTAACTGTCACTTGAAAATATGTTTTTCTTTGACTTTGATAATAGGATTGAGGTTATTTGGATAAAATTCTAACAAAACTAAGTATGTCTTCTATGAGTGTGTATAGATATAGATGGAATGTTGTACATCTTTGAAATGCCTGCTGTTTATCATGTTCTCCAAACATTAGTTATGTAAAGTGTTTGTAATGGCTGTTCTTTCAGTAATACCCGTAAATAGTAGATAAAAACCCTGAAACAACTTAAAAGACAAAAAGAGCTGTTCTAGTATTTTAATACCTGATGAGCAAGCTTTGGACTAGTAATGTGAATGCATATACTGTATGTGGCAGGTCCATAATAAAGTGTCATTTTAAAAATTATTTAAATTTATATATATTTTTGGAATATTTCTGTCTTCCCACAGCTGGTGAAAATGGCAAAGCGTCTTAAGAAGGAAAAAGTCAATGTGGATGTTATTAACTTTGGGGAAGAGGTAATTTTCAATAACACCCACCTACACTACTACACCTACTGTTATGAACAAACTTATAGCAAAGAAAAGGAAAACACAAAAATGGATTTAATAAGATGCTAGGACACGCAGGCTGACAGAAAACCTTCAATTCCTACTACTGTAGAGTTTCCGATTACATAGCACGCCATAGCAGAATAAAGTTCATATTTTGACTCCTGCAGGAATTGAACACAGAGAAGCTGACTGCTTTCATCAACACACTGAATGGGAAAGAAGGGGCAGGTTCCCACTTGGTCACAGTGCCTCCAGGCTCCAGTTTGGCTGATGCCCTGCTGACATCCCCCATCCTGGCTGGAGAAGGAGTTGCTGTGCTGGGCCTGGGTGCCAGTGATTTTGAGTTTGGAATTGATCCCAATGCAGATCCAGAGTTGGCCTTGGTTAGTAAACTGGCTAAAGAAGCTGCAATAGATTGATCAAAACTAAATTATATTTGTAGGCGTGACTTTTAAAGAATGGGAGCTTTAATCATTTCACACATTATCAAGAGCATGTCTTTGTCTCTCTGTTTCTCTGTAGGCTCTTCGGGTATCCATGGAGGAGCAGAGGCAAAGACAAGAGGAAGATGCCCGCAGAGCTGCTGTTGTGTCAACTGCTGAAGCTGGAGTTTCCTCCCCTACTGCAGATGGTGAGGAATGGGCAGTATGTCTTCAGTATTAGATGATCAGTTTATACTGGTTCATGTGGATGAGTATGTTTTTTTTTTTTATTTTTTATTTTTTATTTAGACTTGTATTATGCAGAGTCTGACGATACCCTCTTGAAGATGTCAGTTCATCATGCAGATTCTGTCACGCCGGCCCTACCAGACTTCAGTCGCATGACAGAGGATGAGCAGATAGCCTACGCTCTGCAGATGTCCATGCAGGGAGCAGGAGCAGGTTCTACCCTGACACCTATTGGTTTATCAGAGCTCCTAAAAATATACAGCTTGTTCATATTTATGCACAAGACCATTAGAACTACCCTTTTAAAAAGAAATTCTGGGAGTGAAAAGTTCCTTTTTAAAATCATAATTCTGGGAGAAAATCCCTCTTAAAAATCAGTTGAGTATGAATTGAAAATCTTTAATGTCCCCGGAGGGCAATTTGGTTTACAGCAAAAGTTCAGAATCAGACAATAAAATCTCATATGGCACACGTGATAATACAAATCAGTACATACAGACATACAAACATAGTCATCACAAATTACAGTGCAGTATATTGTTCCCAACAAGTTCACCTACAGCCTATTAAGGAAGACTTGTGTGAATATTAAAGGATTATTAATTATTAACCTCGTTTGTTCAATCTGTACGGGAAATTATCAGACCGAGGTGTTGACAGTACTGAGAAAAAAAAAAACAGAGGTCTGATATTCCTATGCAGACCGAGCAAACGAGGTTAATAATTCATTTATTATCACCTTAATATGAAAGCTGCTGAAGGTTTTGGGCTTGTAGTCAGACCTGTTCGCTTTCTTCACCTCTTTGAAGAACTTGCTAACAAATGGTCTGGTCGTTAGCTGGTAAGCTTTCAATCTGTGTGTTTTTCTGATGCTGTTTAGATATTTATGGAGTATGTTCATGTCCAACTTGGTTTTTCGAATTGTGTTTTTAACTTTCTGGTTTGCAGCCAATGGCAGCCAATCAGAGTAGAGAGGTACAGTGACGTGTACTGGCTCATCTCTCTCTGGCTCCTCCTCCAACATTGAGGAACATGCTCAGAAACAGATGTGTTTATTTGTGAATCTAAGTTGTCTCATATATTATGTAAAAGCTAGGGAGAAATAAACAGTTCTAAAATGAAAAACATTGCTTTTGTAACCTGATAACACCTCTGGAGTGATGTACAAGACATTTCACTGACTTCAGCATCACACATCGCATCAAGATAACGTCCAGTGTTTTCAGAAGCTCATGCATGCACGCACACACATGCTCCTGCAGACAATGTTAAATTTGAAGAAAAATGTTCATTATGGAATTCCCCCCTGTTAAATATGCAGGGCTGTAAATCCATTTGTATACGTATTTCCTTTAAAATTTGTTTCCATGATCCATTTATTTTGTCATATAAAACCGGTAACTTAAACAATATATATATATATATATTATGGCTTTATTTTGACATGAAACGCGTTTCTTCTCAAAACGTGACCCTGTGGATAAAATCAAGCACACCCCTCACGGCAGCTGGCATCCTTATTGTTGCATTTCTGCCACCTTCTGCATCAGTCCGTTATACAACCCCTGGCAATAATTATGGAATCACCGGCCTCGGAGGATGTTCATTCAGTTTCTTAATTTTGGTGAAAAAAAGCAGATCACAGACATGACACAAAACTAAAGTGATTTCAAATGGCAACTTTCTGGCTTTAAGAAACACTATAAGAAATCAGGAAAAATAATTGTGGCAGTCAGTAACGGTTACTTTTAGATGATAATGCATCTTGCCATAGAGCAAAAACTGTGAAAACATTCCTTGCAAAAAGACACATAGGGTCAATGTTATGGCCTGCAAATAGTCCGGATCTTAATCCATTGAAAATCTTTGGTGGAAGTTGAAGAAAATGGTCCATGACAAGGCTCCAACCTGCAAAGCTGATCTGGCAACATCAATCAGAGAAAGTTGGAGCCAGATTGATGAAGAGTACTGTTTGTCACTCATTAAGTCCATGCCTCAGAGACTGCAAGCTGTTATAAAAGCCAGTGGTGGTGCAACAAAATACTAGTGATGTGTTGGAGCGTTCTTTTGTTTTTGCATGATTCCATAATTTATCCCTCAGAATTGAGTGATTACATATTTTTTCCCTCTGCTTGGTCTAAAAAAGTAACCGTTACTGACTGCCACAATTTTTTTCCTGATTTCTTATAGTGTTTCTTAAAGCCAGAAAGTTGCCATTTGAAATGACTAGTTTTGTGTTATGTCTGTGATCTGCCTTTTTTCTACAAAATTAAACAACTGAATGAACATTCTCCGAGGCCAGTGATTCCATAATTTTTGCCAGGGGTTGTAGTAGTGTTGTAGTAGTCCTGTGTCTTTCAAGTATTTAAAAGGCCGACACTTCCCCATCTCACTTGACCTTATAGCTAAAATACTTCCAACAGAAACTTATTTCAAGACTTACAGTTGATTTCCTTCAGTTTTTGCTCTTTAATAGATAAAAAAAATGACGAGATATATTTTGAGGTAAAATTAAAGCACTGTGCAGGTATATTCATTGGTTAGGATTTGTATTATTTATATTACAACTGGTAGCATTTGAAAGTGCTGCATTCTGGTGGTGGTATTTGGCATTATTATGCAGTATTGATCTGGTGATGGTCTTTTTTTTTTCTTCATTTTTTTAAACTATTGTGTCAGTTTTAAATTACTTAGAATTGGTAAAAGACTTTTCACTAGCAATAAGTGTATTATTTACTAAAAGCAGAAAGGTTGTAATTATTGATTTGTTTTATAAGACACACTTAGAATTTGATAAATGTAGGATGAAAACAATGAAAGCAGAACAATACTTACAAGATAGTAAATAAGTTTTAATGAAATCGAGACTTGAGCCATATTTTGTTCCAGTATACGAGGTGTATCAGAAAAGTATGCTACCTTTTTATTTTTTAAAAAAACTATATGGATTTGAATGACGTGCGATTACACCAATCATGCTTGAACCCTTGTGCGCATGCGTGAGTTTTTTCACGCGTGTCGGTGACATTTCCCTGTGGGCAGCCCTTGAGTGAGATGTGGTCCCGCCCTCTCGGCTGAATTCCTTTGTTTCACACGCTGCTCGAGACGGCGCGCGTTGCTTTATCAAAATTTTTCTGGACCTGTGAGGAATATCCGAGTGGACACTATTCAAGAAATTAAGCTGGTTTTCGGTGAAAAGTTTAATGGCTGATGAGAGATTATGGGGTGTTTCTGTCGGTGTAAGGACTTCCCACGGAGCGGGATGTCGCGCAGCGCTTCCAGGCGCCGTCGTCGGCCTGTTTCGACCTGAAAACATCGTAATTTAAGGCTTAATTCACCCAGGATGTCGTGAGAGAACAGAGAAGATTCAGAAGAGGCCGGCATGAGGACTTTATGCGGACATTCCACTGTTTAAGGACATTTTGTAATGAAAGACGTGCACGCAAATTCGCCGAGTCATTTCCGTGACGACTCGGCAAATCTGTGTGCGCCACGACAGGAAAAACACCTCCGTGTTGAAAAACATTTGTAAAATTCAGGCGGCTTTTGATGGCTTTCAACAAGTGAGTAACTGAGAAATTGTTTAACAGCTTGGGCATGTTCCAACTTGCCCGTTAAGGTTTCCAACGGAGGTGTTTTTCCTGTCGCGTCCCCCCGCGGTCAGGTCCGGCCCGACATGCGACTCTGCCCGCACGTTCTTTCATTACAAAATGTCCGTTAACAATGGAATGTCCGAATAAACTCCTCATGCCGACTTCTTCTGAAACTTCTCTGTTCTCTGATGACTTCCTGGGTCAACAGAGCCTGAAATGTGGAAGTTTTCAACTTGAAATGGCGAGACGCTGCTGCCTTGAAGCGCAGATCGCCGTCAGGCACCGTGGGCCGTCCTTACGGCGACACTACCAGACCAAAATCTCTCATCAGCCGTTAAAATTTTTACAGAAAACCAGCTGAATTTATTGAATGGTGTCCACTCAGTTGTGCCTTACAGTTTTGAAAAAATTTTTATCAAACAAAGCAGCAGTCTCTGAGCCATTCCTAAACAATGAAAAAATCGACGAGAGGGTGGGCCACTCCTCACTCAAAGACTGCCCACAGGCGAATGACGTAACCGACAGGCGTGAAAAAAACTCTTGCATGCCCACGAGGGTTCAAGCATGTCTGATGTAATCACACGTGATTCAAATCCATATGGTTTTTGAAAAAAATAATAAGGTCGGATACTTTTCTAATAGACCTCATAATTGTCAAATACTACTGTGTTTTAAACCAAGAAAAGCTGACCAAATTGCTCTCAGAATTACGGAAGTGTGTTGCATTTGCTGGATTAAAAAAAAAATTGACCGCTAATCTCGTAATTACAAGAAAAGATCTCATAATTCCGAGAAAAGATCTCATAGTTGCGACATCAGGATCTCGTAATTACGAGAAAAGATCTCATAATTACAAGAAAAGATCTTGTATTTACGAGATCAGGATCTCGTAATTATAAGAAAAGATCAGGTGTCTAAATTGTTTTATGTATATACTTCCATACTTCCAGTTCCTCTGTAAAGACGGGGGCTGAGCTCAGCCGATGATAACACACTGCAGTCAAACACAAAGTGTGGATTTTCCCCCTGAAGTGCTCCTGGATGAATGTCCAGGGAGGAGCATGGGGCGTCTTCCATCTTTCACTCACAACAGCTCCACCGACCACTGAGGGACACAGCGGGGCTCACTCCCAGCCGGGTGCATGCCAGTCTGTGTGCCCCATGCCCTGCCTCGCTGGAGGAGTTTCATTCATCCAGGAATAGTTTAGGGGGAAAGCCAACCTTTGCGTGCGGGTGGTGTGGACCACAGTGCAGTGTTGGTGGTTACAAATTGGGCAATTTTATGACTTGGGATTTCTCATGCTTGTCTTTAGGGAGGGACTGGAAGTATGGAAGCACGATTGTATGGGAAGCGACATACACAAAATAAATAAATAAAAATAGCCTGATCTCGTAATTACGAGATCAGCGGCCAATTTTTATTATTTTTTTTATCCAGTGAATGCAATACGTTTCCGTATAGAATGCACCAAATTGCACCATTTTTTCAAAATTTCCCCGGGGGGACCCTCTAGGGATCTCACGCCTGTAGCGGCAAAGCCACACAGGCCATCCACTCACAGAAAAATATTCAGACAAAAAAAATTTTCTGCCAGAAATATGTTCTCTTAATTAAGTGAGGCTGTAATTTTCCAAGACATTTCTAAAATAAACTGACACTATAATGCTTGGATTTCAGAAGAAGCTATTTTTTGTCAGTTTAATGAAATGTTAGTGTCCCTTATAGCTTTAAGTATACATCTGTGGATTATATGTTTTCATTCTGTGTAGTAATAGACATACAGTGCATCCATAAAGTATTCACAGCACTTCACTTTTTCCACATTTTATGGTACAAACCTTATTCCAAAATGGATTAAATTAATTTTCTTCCTCAGCGTTCTGCACACAATACCCCATTGAAAATTTATAAAAAACAAACAAAAAGAGTAAGAAATCACATACATAAGTATTTACAGCCTTTGCCATGAAGCTCAAAATTGAGTTCAGGTGCTCATGTTTCCACTGATCATCCTTGAGATGTTTCTACAGCTTAATTAGCGTCCACCTGGGGTAAATTCAGTTGATGGGACATGATTTGGAAAGACTCACACCTGTCTACATACACGCTCTTTGAATATTGATTATAAAGCACGAATATACAGTTTTTCAATTTAAACATTATCTAATTTTTTTTTCTCATTTTGGAATGGAAATATGAATAAAAAGACCTTTATTAATCCTGGAGAAATTAGGGGTGTAAATCACAACTGGGATTGCTAAATGGTACAAGAACTGATTCTCACCTCTTTTAAACCTTTACTAGGTCGACAATACCCCTTTAAAATTAAAAAGGTGTGATTTGCATACCCCTCAGAACAATCAGAAATGTGGAGCCCACTCATAATACTTCTGTTCCATCTTACCTGTAGAGTTTGGTGCTGACGACATGGACACAGGAGCTGATATTGACTCCAGTGAGACAAAGGTCAGCAGATTTGTATTCATGTATTTGAGGGTGGGGGGTTGTAACAGCAAGTTCTTATGTGTAATTATTTGTGTGCAGGATGAGGAGACTATGATGTTATGCAGGATCCAGAGTTCCTTCAGAGTGTTCTGGAAAATCTTCCGGGAGTCGATCCCAACATGAGGCCATCCGAAATGCCATGGGCTCTCTGACTTCCCAGACTGGGTCCAAACCTGAGACCAAGAAGGATGAAGAGAAAAAGAAATGAATATCAGATTACAGGAAGTGTGTGTGTGTGTGTGTGTGTGTGTGTGTGGGGGGGGGGGGGGGCCCATTGTACAAGAATTGTGCTGCATGTGTTCTTCACTGGTAACATTGCTAGTCTGTATATCTTATGTTTATCTACAGAAGAGTTGTGTGAACTCATGACCTTTTGCCTTCTTTCGTTTTAGATTGATGTACAAGACTGTTGTTGATTCATGGGGCCATTGAAAAAATAACTTTTTTTTGTACTGTAACTGTCGGACCTCTTTTGTAATATATGAACTTGGTAAAATGGGCTAATAACAATCCTTAATAAATTCACAGAATTTCATGTGGCCCTTTTTTCATGCACTTATTTAAATTGAACTGTAAATGTCACCAAATGTTGCACTGAACTGTGCATACCTCACTGTTGCAGGTGTAACTTATGTCTGTTGACAGCGTTATGAATGAAATCCTTATTTGAACATGTGAACAGAAATAAAGATTTAATTAATAACTGTCAGTGTTACATTGGTAGAAGAGTAAACTGAAAGTCCATTGACCAGGAAAAAAAAGACTTTGCCACATCATAAACCTTTTTGGTGTCATCCTCAGCATCTTTCTCCTGATATATATTTAACCAGGTTAGTCCCATTGAGAGCGAGATCTCTTTTGCAAGTGGTGCTTTCATTCCCCCTCTGCATATGCCTAACCCATTTCAATTTCACCTACCTTTCTTTCCAAAATCATCCTATCTGCACTGTCTCTGATAAGCTTATTTCTAGTCCTGTCCGTCCTCATCACACTGAGGAAAATTGTAGCATCTTTAGTTTCTCTGCCACCTCCAGGTCCTCCTGTCTTTTTTTATAAGTGCACTGCTGTGTACAACATAGCTGGACTCAATGTTTTTAACGTTCCCTCTGAATTGTAGATACCCATCACAAAACACTCCTGCCACCTATCTATGGTACTCTCCATCACTTTCAACAGCTGGCATCAAGTATTTAAACTCATCTACCTTCACCTCTGTTCCTTGGAACCCTCGATATTCCACCGTGCTCCCTCCATTCACACGCATATTCTTGCATATTCTGCTGACTTTAATTCCCTGTCTCTCCAGAGTGTACTGTCACCTGTCCAGGTGCACCTCAGCCGGCTCTGTAGTCTCACTGGAAATGACAGTGTCCTCTGCAAACACATTAGTCCACTGGAGACTCCTATCTGATCTTATCTGAGAATGTACAGCCATTGTAAACAAGACAGCCCTTGGAAGCAGATCCTGGATGCAGTACCATTTATGATTTTATATCATATTTGATGTAACTCATTTTTAAAAGTTATTATTCCTGTAAACGTCATATCAAACATGTTATTCACCATATTTCATATTCATATTAGATTGGTTATATCAAAAATTAATTTGATGTTTAATAATTTTCTTATAAATTTCACATTTCTTTTGACAGTTTTGGCTTTAGAAATAATGTTCGTTAACTTAAAAAACGGAGCATTTCGTCTTTTTATTGTGGGCGTTGTAACACTGATCTGTATAATTACAAGCGTTTGATTTGGAGAAGTCGACGTCGCGTGAAATGACGGAGAATTTATGCGTCCTTCAAGAAAGTCTAGAAGAACAAGTAACTTCGTTATCTGGAAGGTATTACACGCGTAAGGTTATATGTTTGGTATAACATAAGACAATAACGTTGCCATGTTGTTGGACTACATTAGTTCACTCTACGTTGATTTAAGTAGTGTTTTCTAACTGGCGCAAAGTTAGCTTGTTAAGTTGCTAAGCTAGGTTACGAAATGCTAATGTTAACCGTCAGTAAAAACACGACAGTAAAATTTAACATGACCAGCAACTTTATTTCTTCTGCTTTTTCCTTTTGCATCATGTGTTATAATGACACATTTAAATGCTTTTGAGCGAACGTACGGGCTTTACTGATATGAATGTTGTAACATTTTCGATTTAGCTCAATTCAATATTTTGTCTTTCTTGCAATAAAAAATAAATCCAGGAACCAGATGCAGCTTTAAGAAGATACAAAGATAAACTACGATAAACGAAAGGGAAAAAAAAATCGAGTGTGTCAAGTGTGTGTGTGCGCGCGCGCGCGCGGAGTGCTTAAAAATAGGGCTTTTACACATTTTAATTTCGCCATTTCGAAAAAAAAAAAGTATTTAGGCATCTCTATTAAAATTTCTAAATTCACCCTCTTTAAAATCAAACTGAAAACAGATCTGTACTAAAAAATAAATAATATCAAGCCAAAATAGGCTGTGTAAGTAATGGCACCCTGTAAATAACTCAAGTAAATAATCACTTGAAGAGCCAGTATTCTTTTGGCAAGTTGGGATCGCTAAATGTACATTAACAATTCACTGAATATGTCTTGGACTTACATCGGGCATTAAACAAACAGTATGGCCCTCTACTTTTAATCTTGTGAGTCTGCCATTCTAAGAAATTGGGTGACCAACTGTGCAAGAAGGAAACTAGAGAGGAAAGCTACCAAGACACACATCACAGCCCTGGATGAATTGTAGGCTTCTGTGGATGTGGTTGGAGAGACTTTGCATAGGGCAAATATGGTCTGTTGCATCACCATTCACAGCTTCATGGTGGAGTGGCATAGAGAAGAACTTGTATACAAGGAAACAGATCAGATCTAGACTAAGCTGTAAAAGTTGAATGAATGAATGAATAACCCAGACAGAAGCTCAGAAACATCACCAAATTTTTTATCTTAATGTATATAACAATCTGTAGTTAAACATGAAAATTAAGGTTAAGTGACTCAAGTAGACAAATGTATTCATATTTTTAGCACCCTCAAGGAACTTTATTGGGTTCATCCATTGCTCATGTATTTGATTGGCGTACCTGATGTGGAAACATATCCACACTTGACAATTTATGTTGATGAGAAAGTTGCAGATTGTCTGACTTGTTCTTCTTCCAGTAGGATTTTAAATTCTACTGCTGCCAATGGGGGATATGAAGACCCCAGATTTTGATGATTTGCTAGCAGCTTTTGATATTCCTGACATTGATGCCAAATAGGCCATCCAGTCAAGTCCAGAATGAGGAACGAGACGCATCAGCAACTTCTGCAAATGTGAGCGATGGTAGCCCACCTTCGCACTTCTTGGATTGTTCTCCTGCTCCTCTTGGCAACACTCCAGTAGTTAGTGTCATTGTGAAGAACGGTGTGCGGCCTGTAGAAGATCCAGAAGGGTCCGTCGGGAATGAAACCAGAACAGATGATCCTTCAAACACTGGAAAAGACTCTCAGGGTCTGGGCAAGATAAGTGAGGACTTCTTCCCCTCACAGTATGTTCCCAGCCCTCTTGCTGAGTCTACATTGGAGCCCCAAATGACCAACGGAGATGAGGAATCTCTAGCAAGTCTCAGGGACGTACAATAGAGACCCATGGCGCAGAGATCACAAGAGACTTTCAGACTGGCCACTGAGGGTGAAAGTCCCCCCTGCATCACTCAGCTTGTCACCCTCCCACGTCTCCACACTCTGATAGTCCTCAGTTCCTCCTCGTATTACTACCAAATGAAGAAATGTTTATCACCCAAAAGCCGACATCTTTCCCAGTACCTCAAAATGGGAGGTACAATAACCTAAGATAAAGCATGTTGTACACTCAGATGAAGAGGATTCTGAACCAGACTTTGGAAGTCCACTTGTGATCCAGGAAAAGCCAAAAGTCTCCAATGTTGTCCCCTCCCAAATTCAGTCATACAGCTTCATTTCAGTCTGAACTAACGGCCTCTCCTGAAAACACTTCTTGCCACCTACCTCCTTCTTCTCCTTCTCTTGTCTGTTCTTTGTTGGCATCTCCAAACCTGAGCCTGAACCCCAGGAGATAAAGGGCAGCCCATCCAGTCCCACTGCTCAGCCACAGACCTCACTCTCTTCTACTGTCACAGTTTCCACTTTAGTCCAAGAAAAGGATCCAGATCATGTGATTGAGGAAAGGGACTCACCGAAAGCCCACCACCTGATGAGACAGGTTTTATTGGGTCCAAGACAAGCGCAAGTTTGATTCTGTCTCAACAGCACCTCCTGCTGTTAAAATCAATGCTTGCTATGTTAAAGAGAAGCACAGAGAAAATGATGTAGCCTAGAGGACAAAGTGGAGGATGCTGAGATGTTCAGCGATAACAAAGATAAAGACTGTGGGGAAACATGTGTTGCTAGTGATAATTCTGTGCCTGCTACTGGTACAGAGACTGTTTCATCTGAAGAGCCCTCTCTCAAAGTTAAAATCAGGATGCCTGCACGCAGCGTTACAAGACTGTGGCATCTAAAAGAGGTGGAAGCTCCATCCAAAGTCTGGGAATCATTCAAAGCCTTCACCAGAAGGTTGTAATACAAGACCCAAGAAGAAAATATTGCGTAGCTCTCAAGCTAGTAGATCCTCACCTGTGGTAGCAATAGTTCAGGATGACAGCAGCTCAGCACAAGCATCAAAGCTTAGAGTTCCCCTCTGCAGCTGCCAACCTCACCAAAACGGCCTCTGTGTCTCTTGCTAAACTCAGCCCTGGAGGGATCAACTTGCACAGTTTGGGTCAGAAAACACTGAGCAGTGCTGTGACCATGCCAGCACCTTTGCCTATGCTACCTCAACAGAGTAGCAGTAGACCAGCATCCATAGTGAACAACACTGGTGCTGTCATATCCAGGAGTCAGACCAACCTGGTAGATGCATTTAACAAGATCCTCAACAACAAGAACCTGCTGCCCAATTATAAACCTGATCTGAGTTCTCCTCTTCCTCAAGAGTGGGGGCTTCCCCTGCCACCACAGGTAAGTGGTCTTAACCTGTGTAAACGGTCAGTGGGTCTGCTAGTCTGCTGAACAGAGTGAATATATTCATTAAAAAAGGTAATGCTATCCCACTTAAAAATGTAGACAGAAAAAAAAAATTGTCAAGATGACAGAAAAACTCTGCCTGACACAACTCTGCCTCACTGTATAAACACTACTGTGTGTATGTTTACATTTACACTCTTATATAGTAGCTTTTATCCAGTGAGGCAGAGAGCTCCATCAGACAATTTAACAATGTCAGACAGTTTTGAAGAAGGGAGCAAATGTTACGTCCATTAAATATTAATGTGTTTTTTAACCTTTTAACCATTATTTGTGACCTACGCATAACATAACGACATGAAATAAAAGAAGTATAAAATTTGCATCATTTAAGTTAAATTGCCTCAAGTTGTGGCTCTTACAGTAGATTACAAAACATCATAAATCTTACTTTAATGTATTCTGCTTCACATAGACCAGTTGATGTCTGAGAAGTACCAATCATATGGAGCAAATATAGTAAAGCTTGCAATGCATTCAGATGAATCAGCGAATTTTATCTGTTATCAAAATCCATTATGTATAAAATGGACAAACTCTGTTCCTAAATCCTAAAACCTGATTTGTGTGTAAAATGTAAATTAAAAACAGAATATAATGATTTGCAAATCCTCTTCAACCTATATTAGATTGGATACACCACAAAGACAAGATATTTAATGTTCAAACTGATAAACTTTATTTTGTGCAAATATTTGCTCATTTTGAAATGGATGACTGCAGCACGTTTCAACAAAGGTGACACACTGGTATGTTTAGCACTGTGTCACCTTTCCTTCTAACAACACTCAATAAGCGTTTGGAAACTGAGGACACTAATTGTTGAAGCTTTGTAGGTGGAATTCTTTCCCATTCTTGCTTGATGTACGACTTCAGTTGTTCAACAGTCCGGGGTCTCCGTTGACGTATTTTGCGCCACACATTTTCAGTGGGCGACAGGTCTGGACTGCAGGCAGGCCAGTCTAGTACCAGCACTCTTTTACTACGAAGCCACGCCATTGTAACACGTGCAGAATGTGGCTTGGCATTGTCTTGCTGAAATAAGCAGGGATGTCCTTGGTAGCATGTGTTGCTCCAAAACCTGGATGTACCTTTCAGCATTGTTGGTGCCATCACAGATGTGTAAGTTGTCCATGCCATGGACACTAACACACCCCCATACCATCACAGATGCTGGCTTTTGAACTTTGCGTTGGTAACAATCTTGATGGTCTTTTTCCTCTTTTGTCTGGAGGACACAACATCCTTGATTTCCAAAAACAATTTTAAATGTGGACTCATCAGACCACAGTACACTTTTCCACTTTGCTTTGTACATTTCAGATGAGCTCAGGCCCAGAGAAGGAGGCGGTTTTTCTGGATGTTGTTGATGTATGGCTTTTGCTTTGCATGGTAGAGTTTTAACTTGCACTTGTAGATGTAGCGACGAACTGTGTTAACTGACAATGGGTTTCTGAAGTGTTCCTGAGCCCACGCGGTAAGATCCTTTACAGAATGATGTCGGTTTTTAATGCAGTGCCGCCTGAGGCATCGAAGGTCACAGGCATTCAATGTTGGTTTTTGGCCTTGCCACTTATATGTAGAAAGTTTTCCAGATTCTCTGAATCTTCTGATTAGATGTTGGAATCCCTAAATTTCTTGCAATTGAACATTGAGAAACATTGTTCTTAAACTGTTGGACTATTTTTTTCATGCAGTTCACAAAGTGGTGATCCTCGCCCCATCTTTGCTTGTGAATGGCTGAACCTTTTGGGGATGTTCCAGTTATACCCAGTCATGACACTCACCTGTTTTCAATTAACCTGTTCACCTGTGGAATGTTCCAAACAGGTGTTCTTTGAGCATTCATCAACTTTCACAGTCTTTTGTTGCTCCTGTCCCAGCTTTTTGTGTTGAGCAAATATTTGCACAAAAACAAAAAAGTTTATCAGTTTGAACATTAAATATCTTGTCTTTGTGGTGTATTCAATTGAATATAAGTTGAAGAGAATTTGCAAATCACTGTATTCGGTTTTTATTTACATTTCACACAACGTCCCAACTTCATTGGAATTGGGGTTGTATTTGTGAACTTTTCTGCCAAACGTATTTGATCCATGATTGAAATGTAATCGGCGCGTGCACTGCAAAAACTTTTAAAATATGACAGGAGAGGAAGGAGTGACCTTGCGGTGTCCGTCATTTAGCAGGTGCACGTCAGGCTGTGGGGAGGGTTTGCAGCCATGCAGAGGGCTCTGATCTAAAACTCGGTTCGTTACACCCAGGGGATATGTGTGAAACTTAACACCATATTACATTGCAGGCAACAAGCAGCATTTTGTTAATAATTGCCGGCCTTGAATAAAGGGTTGCCTTATTTAGGTGCCGTGTTTGAGCATGGTTTGAAAAAAATAAATGGCCACTTTCCTCAAATTGGCAAGTGTCAGTGCTGAACTTCATTTATACCTCTGTTACTGGGCACATCCTGACTACTTTATCTGGTATATGCAAGGTTTTTTTGTTTTTTTTTAAGAAAATGCATTGTGATTGGACAGTACGTTTTGTCAAATTTGAGCGAAAATCTGTACAAAATCTGTTCTTTACAGTGTGTATTACATGGAAGCCCATACAACAGCATTGGGACTTTTGCTTTTGTCTGGTGAGTGTGAATATCTGGTTTAGACGAGTTTTATTGTAGCCCCTTACTTCAGGCACTGAGGGGCCATGAGCCCATACCACTCTTTTAAAATATGAATCGCTGATTTATGGGTTGTAGCAAAGTCCTGCCCACAACACTACTTGATCTGTTAGAGAAGAAGTTCAGTCTGTCAGTGCTGATGCTGCTGTCCCACAGACTGACACAGAAGAATGTAGCATTGTGCAGCAGACTGGAGCTGTGTTGACTGTATTTATGAACTTGTGGTTATCTCGTGTGAGTGGTTGGAAAATTGCATCAAGATGTGTGCAAATTAGATTCGTACTTCTGAATTCAGGAACCTGTTTTGCTGTATTGCAGACATGTGGAGAAATTTGTCATACGTCTCAGTTGGGGTGAGCTATGGGAAACTTCCTGCCTTATGCACTGTCCCAACATCAACACATTCACTGACTTATTAACTGAGCTGATTTTTCTGGCCTAGTAATCTATACCTCATTGATGTCATTTTAATTACAAGGGCCGGTTGAGACATTTTGAGGATAACCCAGAAAAAAAATTGGGTGCGGTTCCCCATGTTTTGCATTCTGAGAAACCAGCGTTTTTCAACATTGCACTCATTGAGTCAAAACTTCACAGATTCTTGAGAATGTGTGAAGTGCTCCTGGAATGTGTAACATCAAGACCATGCTCATGTACAGCATTTTGATTATGATTTGGCACTATATCAACAAATTGAATAAGATGTCCAAAGTTAGTCAACAACAAATGCTTTCATAAAGTTAAAAAACAAACATGTAAAATGTATACTGGGCAATTATTTGGGGGTAGGTAGATACCTCTGGAGACATCTAAATAGCTCTGGGCTATCCTGGAAAATCTAGTGGTTGAGTTTTCTAAAAATGTTGCCTCATGGGCAAACACTGAAGAGGGCACCACTGTTTAAAGAAAGGTACAAAAGGGAAGATGATTTGCAAAAATTATAGCACACATGCAGCAGCCCAAAAAGAATGGTTTGGAAGAAACGGATGCACTGTTTTAAACTGATCTGCAATGAGCCCTGACCGAAATCCCACTGAAATCTTTTGGAGAGGGCTGAAGTCTGCTATTGGAAAAATAATTCCAAATGTAAAACAGGTTGGACAGCACCAGACCAGTGGCGGAAACAAACAGCAGACAAGCAAGAAGCTTTGAGGTAGCCACAAAAAATGTTTTTAGAGGCTGTTGTTGCCAAAGGTTTTGCAGGCAAATATTTGTCAAGGGTGGTGGTAATTGTACGTAGTGTACATTTGTATTGGTATTATCGCACCATTAAGCTAATGTTTTTTTCCTTGAGTTCCTTCACCTTGAACAGTTAAATATTTTTTGATGCAAAATTTGTTCTTTTACATTTATTTCTAGAGATTCTGAATTGTGCATTTGAAAATCAGGTGCCGCTAATCACCAGTTCACTTCTTCAGTCATTGACAAAATTTGCAGAGTCTAAGTAGAGGAATCGGATAAGCTGAGTGATTACAAGGATTTGCAGTTTAAGTGATAACAAGAGAAAGAATCTAGCTGTTTTCCTATCTTATAAAATCAAGCTTGATTTCAAGAAACTGCTTGTAATCAAAAGATAATTCCTTTTAATGTAAATAATAAGCCCAGCTCAGTTGTATTTGAGTACAAAGAGTTGACATGCACACTGAAATTGTGGTACTAAAGGTTAATCTCCGTAGCAGTCATTGATCAGAGTTTTCCTATTCTAAGAACAATCCTTCCAGTCTGTATTCAGATTCTGAAAGAGCTCAGCCTGGCTTTGTTCTTCTGCTCATTTCATGTATCTGTATGTAAGAGGTTGAATGTGTGATGCTCTGCAGGGATACTGCTGTTTGGAGTGCGGTGATGCCTTTGCCCTTGAGCAGAGCTTGGCACGGCACTACGATCGCCGTTCACTGAGGATTGAGGTGACATGTAATCACTGTGCAAAGAGGTTGGCTTTCTTCAACAAGTGCAGCTTGCTTTTACACGCCAGGGAGCACAAGGAGAAAGGTCTTATCATGCAGTGTTCACAGCCTGGTCATGAAGCCTGTTCCTGTGGAGCAGATGATCGGCCAGCAGGAACCAGTGGCAGTGGGTTAGTGAACATTATGCCTGTCACATTTGCATTTAAAAAAAAAATGTGATTTGCTTTTCTTGTTCTTATCCCTTTTCAGAGATGCAGGTTGTAGAGTCCTATGCTAAACTATTTACATTGTCAAAAACATGCATGGAACATTAAAGGATGTGTCGCACATTATTTAATGTTCCCTTAGCAACACAACTTCAAAGTATTCATGATTGTAAGTCTATCCGTGCACATGCAGTAATAATTAGTAGTCGCTGATGTATTTTATTGCTAATTATTCCTCTCGCTCTGAGAGCAGGTGCAATGCAGGTGGAAAATGTCTTACTCGGTCTTTCCCAGCGTGTGCCGTACATTTTAGAAAAAGCAGAAACATCCCGATGGCAGATTAAAATGAACGCTGCTACGTCTGATAATGAAGCTCCTGAGCTTTCATTTGAAAGTGATGGCCCTGATTTACAGAGGCTGTACAGAGAGGAAATGACACACTTCACCCCAAAACTCTTACCTTTTTCAGAGTCTGTCGGATTTTGAAGCCTATTATGTTGTGACCCTGCTGTCTGTGTCGCAGGACGCTATTTTACTGCCGCTGTGAACATGGATGTGGAATGTCTCCATGACACTGTGTTTACAGGTTGTCTGAACACGCAAATGTATTTCTTACATTGGAAAATGTCACACACACACACATCTTCAACCGCTTAGTCCAATTGAGGGTCATGGGGGGCTGGAGCCTATCCCAGCAGTCATAGAGCGCGAGGCGGGGTACACCCAGGACAGGCGCCAGTCTGTCACAGGGCCACAAACAAACACAGACACACCCACTCGCACACCTACGGACAATTTAAAGATTCCACTCCACCTAACCTGTATGTCTTTGGATGTGGGAGGAAACCCACGCAAACACGGGGAGAACATGCAAACTCCACACAGAAAGGCCACAGGCGGAAATTGAACCCATGAACTTCTCGCTGTGAGGCAACAGTGCTAACCACTAGGCCTCCATGCTGCCCTGGAAAAAGTCAGAAGATGTTATTTTTAGGAGATATGGACTTTCTATCTAATGTGCCAAGAATCATGACAGAACTTGAGGAGCTGACAGCGGAGCTGCAGTCAGACATTAATCTCTGGCTGATGATTGCACACGATCCATGTATGATGACTTATAGTGGACCTGGATGTTGTTCTCGCTGGCAGTCATCGTTTCCAAACCTTTTTCTGTATCATGAAACTAGTTTTACTTCTTGATATTGTAATGATAATACAGAATGCCATAGTTAATTTTACAAGTTACAACTGTTTTTACTGAAGAATATATGATCCACAGTTTGAGTCTGTCTACGTTCCATCATTAGATATGACATCACTGATGGGTGGCGTGTTTGAAAATGCAACAGCCCGATTCATGGATCTAGCGCTGCTTTAGTGTAAAAATACTAGCGTGACTTTCTGGAATGTGAAAACTGTAACTTTGAAGTGATGCCAAATTGTCATTTGAATGCCTAAAAGAGATGATTAAATATTTTTAGTGGTACTTCTCCCTCAATGCTGCTCTGTGTCTTGGTTCAGGGCTCTTTTCTGCTTCGCTTCCATCGTCCACGTCAGCATCATCGTCATCTGCGCTAAACCAGAGCGCCACAAACTCAGCAGATAAGAGCACAGAGGCAGTGCAGTACCTCAGTAATAAATGTCCTGAATTCAGGTTCAGTTCCGTAACAAAGAAGAGGTGGCTGAGCACTTCCAAGAATGAATGCAGCACACAGCACCGTGAGTGAAGCAGGAGGTTGAGAAATTAGATTTGTCTTTGTATTAATGTAAAATCTTTGTTCATTCCTTTTCTGTTCATTGTTTTGCAGTCATGCACAGAGTGTTTTCCACCCATCCTCCTGCTCAACAGCTGCAGTGCAGCAGCTCATCACCGCATCCACAAAGGCTCACCGCCACATGTCTGCCCTGAGTGTGGGGCGTGGCCAAGGCAGCCTCACTTTCAAGCACACCTGGACCACAGCTGTCTGCACTTCGCACGTCGCATCGGATACAGGTGTGATGGTGCCTTTTGGCTGTTTTAAAAATTAATTGATCAGCACAGTGAATGCTTTTTTAAAAAGAGAAAAAAACAAAACTTTTCAAATTTTGTCATACTTCTGCACACTTTCTTTATCCCGTTGTGTCTCTTTTGCAGGTGTTCCAGCTGCATGGTGGTGTTTGGCAGGCCTGAACTCAGTGAAGTATCACATCCAGCAGGCTCACTGTGACATGTTCAACAAATGTCCCGGCTGCCCCATGGCTTTCAAATCGGTCCCCAGCTACAGAACCACATCACAACCCAACATCCAACGCTCAGCGGCGGACAGGCCATGTACACAAACACACGATGCCTTTTCTCATCAAATTAAAGATCTGTCTTATGATTAACTGACTCTGTTGTCCCTCTGTTACAGGTTGATCTATTAAATGTGTCATGTGTGACACAGTTTTCACTCACAGTCCATGCTGTACATCCACTTTGATACTCATTTAGCCAACCAGAAAGTGAATGTGTTTAAATGTCCCCGGTGCACCAAACTCTTTTCTCAGAGGACGTCTTTAATGGACCATTTCAAGGTAAGTATTTGCGGCTGCTTTTTTTTTTTTTTTTTTTTTTTTGTGACTCATTGAAAAGATAAATCACCTCTGCTGCTTTAATTTTACTTGATAAAAATGAATTTATTCTCTCAGACCCACAAGACGCTCACGTCCAAAGAAGAGTTGCCACCGTCACCAGCTGCATCCGTTCAGTCACATCCACCAAAGAAGACGGAGACTTCAGATGGAGAAGAAAGGAGGGGTCACGATGAAGAGGGGGTGAAAGCAAACAGGGTAAAGACGAGTGGAAGTGTGTGCCGTCACAATGCAGAAGTCAGACCATGATTACATGACGACAACAACAACAAAAAAACAGTGCAGCACAGCTTAGTGGTAGCACTGCTGTCTCACAGCGAGATGGTTCTGGGATCATATCCCACCTGGCTCGCATGTTCCCGTTTTTACGTGGGTCCCCTCTTACTGCCCCAGGTCCTTCCCACCTCCAAAGACATGCAGTTTAGGTGAGCTGACTCTAAATTAACTCTAGATGTGAATGTGTCTGTCTATATGTGGCCCTGCAATGGACCTGCAGCCTGTCCAGGGTGTACCCCGCGTCTCACCCAGTGACTGCTGGAATAGGCTCCCCCTTAATTGGAATAAGATGCATTTGAATTATTGACTGGTGACTCATTGAGTTGTGAATGTTTCTTGGTGCATTGCTGTGCACGTTGTACAAAGTGGAAGATTTCATTGGCTAAATGTTTGGACTGCAGGGTCTATAACCCCACCGTCATGTGACAGGTCGCTGTTGGCTATTCCAAGACCTTAACTCAAGACAAAGGGGACTAAAGGGTTTGCTGCGTGGACACACACAGTTTGGAGTAATCAACATTATACTCTTTTAAATCCAAAAGAAGATTTTACATTTGTTTTGCTGGATGCTGCATTAAGATGCTTTGACACTTGCACACATTTAACCCCTGCACTGCTGCGCAATTTGTCGTGCTAGTGCCACTCACTGCGTTCTCAGCTGGATGCTGCACTTTGTGCCGCTGGATGCTACATATAAAGTAATTATTTTGCAGCAGATTAATAATTTGCTCTCAGAGTTTGTCTGATGAAAACACCTCTAATCACTTCCCGACTCACAGAGGAATTTTCTGCAGCTGCAGTTTTTCTCTCTCTTCCCTCTTTCCTGCGTTCATGACATGGAGAACGCATTTGGAATTGTCTAAAAGGTAATTGTTTATTTAGTAATGGATTGATAAAACAATTGCTTTTTCATTCCTTCTTATGAGTATCTGTAAAATTATGTTTATGATAGATTTAACATCTCGGCGTAATCTTTCAGATGAGCTGTGATGCAGTGCGCTGACGCAGTGACTCACACTAACACTTGGTGTTTTTGAGTTGTTTACGCAATGTTCACGTGAAGTTCACATAATTGTGTGCCAGAGATTTTGAACATTTCAAAGTTTTCTTTGTGCACTTGCACGAAGCCGTGCACAGTTTATAACGAGTTAACTCTCTGGCACAGCAGATTGCATACCAGTGCGCGGATCATATTCAAGCAGTTGTCAAGGCACCTTTACCAAAACCGGCCTGCATCTTTTTTTTTTTGACAAATTTCAATGACTGCGGTACAGCTGGTGCTATGGCTGAAGACGGTCAAAGTTTACCGAGCCGGGCCCGTAGCTTGCAGCTTGACAAGTTTCCTTATAGAGTTGTAGCGCTGTGCTGACACATTCTATTCCATGTGCCTTCTGGCAAACTGTAGCTGAAATGTTACATCATCTTGTGAAGAAAATCCTTCTCTCTTGATGTATCAGAGAAAACTAAAAAATAAATAAAGAATGAATCTGCCCTCCCTCATCACTTTTTTTTGATGTCAAGGATGATAAACTGTTTTATTTTTGTTTTTATGGGACTTTATTCATATTTACTCACTTTGTTTTGTTTTGCTTTCTGGAATGTAAAAACATAGTAAGGACTGTATGAATAATAATAGTTATTATTACTATTATTCCCACTGTCTGCCTGTAGAGGTTGCTACATATAAAATGTGTCCACTTATCTGTTTTGTATGTTGTTGTTTTTAGCTTTTGAAGACATTTCACTGTAACAAATGTGAAAGCTCCTTTACCACAACCTCCAGTCTGAGACGTCACATCAGAGACAAGCACAAAGTCTTCAGTCGTGGCTTCCGCTGCCAGTGAGTGTCTCTCACCTCGTTATCATGCACACGCTCATGTAAAGTTATTGAGTTATTGTACTTGGCCCCACAAATCTTAGAAGCATGGTGTCTAACCAGATCGTTACTCTGGATGGCATTTCCCTGATCTCTGGTAATACTGTGAGAAATCTTGGAGTTATTTTTGATCAGGATATGTCATTCAAAGCGCATATTAAACAAATATGTAGGACTGCCTTTTTTCATTTACGCAATATCTCTAAAATCAGAAAGGTCTTGTCTCAGAGTGATGCTGAAAAACTAATTCATGCATTTATTTCCTCTAGGCTGGACTATTGTAATTCATTATTATCAGGTTGTCCTAAAAGTTCCCTAAAAAGCCTTCAGTTGGTTCAGAATGCTGCAGCTAGAGTACTGACGGGGACTAGCAGGAGAGAGCATATCTCACCTGTGTTGGCCTCTCTTCATTGGCTTCCTGTTAATTCTAGAATAGAATTTAAAATTCTTCTTCTTACTTATAAGGTTTTGAATAATCAGGTCCCATCTTATCTTAGGGACCTCGTAGTACCATATTACCCCATTAGAGCGCGTCGCTCTCAGACTGCGGGCTTACTTGTAGTTCCTAGGGTTTGTAAGAGTAGAATGGGAGGCAGAGCCTTCAGCTTTCAGGCTCCTCTCCTGTGGAACCAGCTCCCAATTCAGATCAGGGAGACAGATACCCTCTCTACTTTTAAGATTAGGCTTAAACCTTTCCTTTTCGCTAAGGCTTATAGTTAGGGCTGGATCGGGTGACCCTGGACCATCCCTTGGTTATGTTGCTTTAGACGTAGACTGTGGGGGGGTTCCCATGATGCACTGTTTCTTCTTTTTTTTTTTGCTCCGTATGCATCACTCTGCATTTAATCATTAGTGATCGATCTCTGCCCCCCTTCTCGGCATGTCTTTTTCCTGGTTCTTTCCCTCAGCCCCAACCAGTCTCAGCAGAAGACTGCCCCTCCCTGAGCCTGGTTCTGCTGGAGGTTTCTTCCTGTTAAAAGGGAGTTTTTCCTTCCCACTGTGGCCAAGTGCTTGCTCATAGGGGGTCGTTTTGACCGTTGGGGTTTTTCGTGGTTATTGTATGGCCTTGCCTTGCAATATGGAGCGCCTTGGGGCAACTGTTTGTTGTGATTTGGCGCTTTATAAGAAAAAAGTTGTGATTGATTGATTGATGTAACTGACTCCTGGAGTTTGAATGAATTCAGTTGTTTGGCAACACATTAAATCTAAAACACGAAGCCGCTCAACCAGGACTCATATTTATTTGAAGAAGGTAAAATTCTGCGAAACTGTGTCCTCTGCCTTATTATTGTTTACGTGGAGATCCTGTACGTGTGTACCAGTAGTCACTTAAAACACTTGTGTGTACAGTTTGTGTACCAAGGGTGAGAAGACATTCAGCAGCAAAGTGTTGCTGGAGAGACACATTCAGCTGAGACACAACATGGACACGGTGAGTGAGGACACACTAAAGGTAAGACACACTGTCTTTCTTACAAGTAGCCAAAATCAAACAAGGAGCAGAATCCAAAACAAAGCAGAAACCCAAAACCACTTCCACTGCTTTTCATTTTGGATTAGCTTTCAGCAGTGATGCTGTTTTACGTTTTATTTGTATAGTGTTATATAGTGTATCGGTTTCGCACAGAGGTGTAACACAGCCGGCTCACGCTGCGATTTGGCAGGATTCAGGTTCACGGTTTGATATAAGCGACATTTTGGATCCTGGTGTGGATGTGTTTCAGGTATTATTACCTCCCCCAAGGAGGTTATGTTTTCACCGGCGTTTGTCTGTTAAAAAAAAAGTTTTGAATGCATTTGAACCAAATTTGGTGGAATGATGGGAAATATGTCCAGAATCAATCGATTAAAATTTGGTGATGAGCCGGCTTAGACTGGAATATAGCATAATGTATTAGTTTGCCCTTTTGTGAATCCACATCCTTCGATATTGATATGTGGCATGGCGGAGGCATGCGCTCTACCGAGTGCCCTTCTAGTTGAGCGTCTGTTTCCAGAGTTGTTGGTGCACCATGTACTCCAGTGATTGGGAGAACCTTGCATTTTGTGACCTAATAGGGAATTTGATCACTCTCATTCATCTCGTCAACAACAGATATGCTCATATACAACCCCTGGCAAAATTATGGAATCACCGGCCTCGGAGGATGTTCATTCAGTTGTTTAATTTTGTAGAAAAAAAGCAGATCACAGACATGACACAAAACTAAAGTCATTTCAAATGGCAACTTTCTGGCTTTAAGAAATCAGGAAAAAAAAATTGTGGCAGTCAGTAACGGTTACTTTTTTAGACCAAGCAGAGGGGAAAAAAAATATGGGATCACTCAATTCTGAGGAAAAAAATTATGGAATCATGAAAAACAAAAGAATGCTCCAACACATCACTAGTATTTTTGTTGCACCACCTCTGGCTTTTATAACAGCTTGCAGTCTCTGAGGCATGGACTTAATGAGTGACAAACAGTACTCTTCATCAATCTGGCTCCAGCTTTCTCTGATTGCTGTTGCCAGATCAGATTTGCAGGTTGTAGCCTTGTCATGGACCATTTTCTTCAACTTCCACCAAAGATTTTCAATTGTATTAAGATCTGGACTATTTGCAGGCCATGACATTGACCCTATGTGTCTTTTTGCAAGGAATGTTTTCACAGTTTTTGCTCTATGGCAAGATGCATTATCATCTTGAAAAATGATTTCATCATCCCCAAACATCCTTTCAATTGATGGGATAAGAAAAGTGTCCAAAATATCAACGTAAACTTGTGCATTTACTGATGATGTAATGACAGCCATCCCCAGTGCCTTTACCTGACATGCAGCCCCATATCATCAGTGACTGTGGAAATTTACATGTTCTCTTCAGGCAGTCATCTTTATAAATCTCATTGGAACGGCACCAAACAAAAGTTCCAACATCATCACCTTGCCCAATGCAGATTCGAGATTCATCACTGAATATGACTTTCATCCATTCATCCACAGTCCACGATTGCATTTCCTTAGCCCGTTGTAACCTTGTTTTTTTCTGTTTAGGTGTTAATGATGGCTTTCGTTTAGCTTTTCTGTATTCAAATCCCATTTCCTTTAGGTGGTTTCTTACAGTTCGGTCACAGACATTGACTCCAGTTTCCTCCCATTCGTTCCTCATTTGTTTTGTTGTGCATTTTCGATTTTTGAGACATATTGCTTTAAGTTTTCTGTCTTGACGCTTTGATGTCTTCCTTGGTCTACCAGTATGTTTGCCTTTAACAGCCTTCCCATGTTGTTTGTATTTGGTCCAGAGATAAGACACAGCTGACTGTGAACAATCAACATCTTTTGCAACATTGCGTGATGATTTACCCTCTTTAAGAGTTTGATAATCCTCTCCTTTGTTTCAATTGACATCTCTCGTGTTGGAGCCATGATTCATGTCAGTCCACCCTGGTGCAACAGCTCTCCAAGGTGTGATCACTCCTTTTTAGATGCAGACTAACGAGCAGATCTAATTTGATGCAGGTGTTAGTTTTGGGGATGAAAATTTACAGGGTGATTCCATAATTTATTCCTGAGAATTGAGTGAGTCCATATTTTTTTTCCCTCTGCTTGGTCTAAAAACGTAACCGTTACTGACTGCCACAATTTTTTTCCTGATTTCTTATAGTGTTTCTTAAAGCCAGAAAGTTGCCATTTGAAATGACTTTAGTTTTGTGTCATGTCTGTGATCTGCTTTTTTCTACAAAATTAAACAACTGAATGAACATCCTCCGAGGCCGGTGATTCCATAATTATTGCCAGGGGTTGTACTTATTTTGAAGGCTGTTGGGGGAAAAAATGGTTTATACAGTGATTTAATGGAGGTTTTGTAGTAGTGTCAAGTTCAGCTCTGTGTAGAGCAGTTGCAAAAAGTGTGCAACTTAATAGCAGTGGATTGTTTAAAAAAAAAAAATGCGACAGTTTGTGAGACAAAAATTGAGATCTTTCTCCATCTCACCCCAATATTTAAATTGACAGTATAATGCTCTGAACATTAGTGTAAAGAGCTGAAATTCACAGCCTACAGTAAGTAAGAGGTCAGAGAACGTCTGAGAGCAGTGGGACATCAGCACCTGTTGTAGTGCAGCAGATAACAGAATATTTACAGAGGAATTCTTCAAATGGTGATACAAGCTCTAAAGTTGGCACAAATACTCTTTAAACATTACTCTTTTGAAAAAAACTGAGTATCCCCTTGAATTTTCAATAGGCGGCCAGGTAGGGGTCAACTGAAGAATTACACAGGGGTAAAAATTTAAAAACATTCCAAACATATTTAAAACTATACCACACTATTTGTCTGAACATAAATGTTCCAAAAAGGTATAGTGCACAGAGTTTTAGGATTTTGTACATTATATTAAACAGGATGCTCAAAAAGTTACCTTTTATTTATGTTACAGCTTAATTTCTTTCTGTAGTATTTTAGCTGCTAACAATGGGTGACTTTTTTTTTTTACAAATTCTGTGATTTCAGTTCCTTAAATGTGCATATTTTCTGGTTCATTTTACTGGTTTCTTCATTCCTGTATGACAGTAAACTGAATATCTTTAGGTTGTGGTCAAAACAAGACATTTAAAAGCATTGTCTTACAGCCAACATGTTTGTTTTACCTTCAGTTATTAATGAGGGACCTTCAGGTGTAGCAAGTGTCACTGTCAAATTTTAGGGTGTATTTCATTACTGGACATACAGCATGAAGGTTTGAGACCGCACTTCACATTTGTCTGTAAGAAAGTGCACAAATAAAAATGAGTGCAGTTAGTGACTTTTGTAGGTTGACAGCAACTCGCAAACATGGGCTTTCGACAGGTGATGCTTTTTTGTTCTTGTTTATTTTTTTCATGAAGGTCTCACTTTGTTTAATAGCCAGTTGTCTCTGTGTGGCTGAACCTCTGGTTCTTTAATTTTTCTGATGTGTATCAGTCAAACTTTCCGTCACTAATAATTGTCTTGGTTGGTTTTGATCAAAGGGACGTGGGATGGAGGAGGCGGACAGCTCGTCAGAACAGGATGGCGTTTCAGGGGGCCGAAGACTGAGAAGGCTGTGAAGATGGAACAGGAAGAAGAATCTGGTGATTGGTTGAGTCCAGAAAAGAAGAGTCGCCGTTCATCAACACCGACACCTCGCTCCGTTCCTCAGGCAGGGTACCGCTGTGCCCCCTGTGGCTTCACCACAGAGGACCATGCGGCTTTCCTGGAGCACATCAGCCAGCACAGACGAGACGGGACTGAAGGAACCAGTCAGCAGTGTCTGCAGTGTGGCGCCTGCTTCACATCGTCCACCTCCCTGTCCCGCCATCGCTTCATTACACACAAAGTCAGAGCTGCACTGCCAGAAAACCAGAAAGCTGTCAGCGTGAGCTCTGTAGCGCCTTCTGGTAAAGACCGGAGCAGTGACGACGGTAGCTGTGTGGATGGGATCGCTCCAGCATCACCTACCTTACCTCAGGGGGAGGAGGAGAAGAGATGCGCTGACCTGTAAGGTGTGCAGTAAACAGTTTGACAAGCCCACAGATCTGAATACTCACTTTCGAACTCACGGTATGGCTTTTATCAACTCCAGAAACGCTGCAAAAAATAGCAGCTGAGATGTTAAGCATCAGTCGGAATGTTTTCAGAGTGCCTTGTTTATGGTTTACCTTCTAATCACCTCTTGAAGATGTCAGTTCATCATGCAGATTCTGTCACGCCGGCCCTACCAGACTTCAGTCGCATGACAGAGGATGAGCAGATAGCCTACGCTCTGCAGATGTCCATGCAGGGAGCAGGAGCAGGTTCTACCCTGACACCTATTGGTTTATCAGAGCTCCTAAAAATATACAGCTTGTTCATATTTATGCACAAGACCATTAGAACTACCCTTTTAAAAAGAAATTCTGGGAGTGAAAAGTTCCTTTTTAAAATCATAATTCTGGGAGAAAATCCCTCTTAAAAATCAGTTGAGTATGAATTGAAAATCTTTAATGTCCCCGGAGGGCAATTTGGTTTACAGCAAAAGTTCAGAATCAGACAATAAAATCTCATATGGCACACGTGATAATACAAATCAGTACATACAGACATACAAACATAGTCATCACAAATTACAGTGCAGTATATTGTTCCCAACAAGTTCACCTACAGCCTATTAAGGAAGACTTGTGTGAATATTAAAGGATTATTAATTATTAACCTCGTTTGTTCAATCTGTACGGGAAATTATCAGACCGAGGTGTTGACAGTACTGAGAAAAAAAAAAACAGAGGTCTGATATTCCTATGCAGACCGAGCAAACGAGGTTAATAATTCATTTATTATCACCTTAATGAAAGCTGCTGAAGGTTTTGGGCTTGTAGTCAGACCTGTTCGCTTTCTTCACCTCTTTGAAGAACTTGCTAACAAATGGTCTGGTCGTTAGCTGGTAAGTTTTCAATCTGTGTGTTTTTTGATGCTGTTTAGATATTTATGGAGTATGTTCATGTCCAACTTGGTTTTTCGAATTGTGTTTTTAACTTTCTGGTTTGCAGCCAATCAGAATCAGAGTAGAGAGGTACAGTGACGTGTACTGGCTCATCTCTCTCTGGCTCCTCCTCCAACATTGAGGAACATGCTCAGAAACAGATGTGTTTATTTGTGAATCTAAGTTGTCTCATATATTATGTAAAAGCTAGGGAGAAATAAACAGTTCTAAAATGAAAAACATTGCTTTTGTAACCTGATAACACCTCTGGAGTGATGTACAAGACATTTCACTGACTTCAGCATCACACATCGCATCAAGATAACGTCCAGTGTTTTCAGAAGCTCATGCATGCACGCACACACATGCTCCTGCAGACAATGTTAAATTTGAAGAAAAATGTTCATTATGGAATTCCCCCCTGTTAAATATGCAGGGCTGTAAATTTGTATACGTATTTCCTTTAAAATTTGTTTCCATGATCCATTTATTTTGTCATATAAAACCGGTAACTTAAACAATATATATATATATTATGGCTTTATTTTGACATGAAACGCGTTTCCTCAAAACGTGACCCTGTGGATAAAATCAAGCACACCCCTCACGCAGCTGGCATCCTTATTGTTGCATTTCTGCCACCTTCTGCATCAGTCCGTTATACAACCCCTGGCAATAATTATGGAATCACCGGCCTCGGAGGATGTTCATTCAGTTTCTTAATTTTGGTGAAAAAAGCAGATCACAGACATGACACAAAACTAAAGTGATTTCAAATGGCAACTTTCTGGCTTTAAGAAACACTATAAGAAATCAGGAAAAATAATTGTGGCAGTCAGTAACGGTTACTTTAGATGATAATGCATCTTGCCATAGAGCAAAAACTGTGAAAACATTCCTTGCAAAAAGACACATAGGTCAATGTTATGGCCTGCAAATAGTCCGGATCTTAATCCATTGAAAATCTTTGGTGGAAGTTGAAGAAAATGGTCCATGACAAGGCTCCAACCTGCAAAGCTGATCTGGCAACATCAATCAGAGAAAGTTGGAGCCAGATTGATGAAGAGTACTGTTTGTCACTCATTAAGTCCATGCCTCAGAGACTGCAAGCTGTTATAAAAGCCAGTGGTGGTGCAACAAAATACTAGTGATGTGTTGGAGCGTTCTTTTGTTTTTGCATGATTCCATAATTTATCCCTCAGAATTGAGTGATTACATATTTTTTTCCCTCTGCTTGGTCTAAAAAAGTAACCGTTACTGACTGCCACAATTTTTTTCCTGATTTCTTATAGTGTTTCTTAAAGCCAGAAAGTTGCCATTTGAAATGACTAGTTTTGTGTTATGTCTGTGATCTGCCTTTTTTCTACAAAATTAAACAACTGAATGAACATTCTCCGAGGCCAGTGATTCCATAATTTTTGCCAGGGGTTGTAGTAGTGTTGTAGTAGTCCTGTGTCTTTCAAGTATTTAAAAGGCCGACACTTCCCCATCTCACTTGACCTTATAGCTAAAATACTTCCAACAGAAACTTATTTCAAGACTTACAGTTGATTTCCTTCAGTTTTTGCTCTTTAATAGATAAAAAAAAATGACGAGATATATTTTGAGGTAAAATTAAAGCACTGTGCAGGTATATTCATTGGTTAGGATTTGTATTATTTATATTACAACTGGTAGCATTTGAAAGTGCTGCATTCTGGTGGTGGTATTTGGCATTATTATGCAGTATTGATCTGGTGATGGTCTTTTTTTTTTCTTCATTTTTTTAAACTATTGTGTCAGTTTTAAATTACTTAGAATTGGTAAAAGACTTTTCACTAGCAATAAGTGTATTATTTACTAAAAGCAGAAGGTTGTAATTATTGATTTGTTTTAAAGACACACTTAGAATTTGATAAATGTAGGATGAAAACAATGAAAGCAGAACAATACTTACAAGATAGTAAATAAGTTTTAATGAAATCGAGACTTGAGCCATATTTGTTCCAGTATACGAGGTGTATCAGAAAAGTATGCTACCTTTTTTTTTTAAAAAAACTATATGGATTTGAATGACGTGCGATTACACCAATCATGCTTGAACCCTTGTGCGCATGCGTGAGTTTTTTCACGCGTGTCGGTGACATTTCCCTGTGGGCAGCCCTTGAGTGAGATGTGGTCCCGCCCTCTCGGCTGAATTCCTTTGTTTCACACGCTGCTCGAGACGGCGCGCGTTGCTTTATCAAAATTTTTCTGGACCTGTGAGGAATATCCGAGTGGACACTATTCAAGAAATTAAGCTGGTTTTCGGTGAAAAGTTTAATGGCTGATGAGAGATTATGGGGTGTTTCTGTCGGTGTAAGGACTTCCCACGGAGGGATGTCGCGCAGCGCTTCCAGGCGCCGTCGTCGGCCTGTTTCGACCTGAAAACATCGTAATTTAAGGCTTAATTCACCCAGGATGTCGTGAGAGAACAGAGAAGATTCAGAAGAGGCCGGCATGAGGACTTTATGCGGACATTCCACTGTTTAAGGACATTTTGTAATGAAAGACGTGCACGCAAATTCGCCGAGTCATTTCCGTGACGACTCGGCAAATCTGTGTGCGCCACGACAGGAAAAACACCTCCGTGTTGAAAAACATTTGTAAAATTCAGGCGGCTTTTGATGGCTTTCAACAAGTGAGTAACTGAGAAATTGTTTAACAGCTTGGGCATGTTCCAACTTGCCCGTTAAGGTTTCCAACGGAGGTGTTTTTCCTGTCGCCCCCCGCGGTCAGGTCCGGCCCGACATGCGACTCTGCCCGCACTTTCATTACAAAATGTCCGTTAACAATGGAATGTCCGAATAAACTCTCATGCCGACTTCTTCTGAACTTCTCTGTCTCTGATGACTTCCTGGGTCAACAGAGCCTGAAATGTGGAAGTTTTCAACTTGAAATGGCGAGACGCTGCTGCCTTGAAGCGCAGATCGCCGTCAGGCACCGTGGGCCGTCCTTACGGCGACACTACCAGACCAAAATCTCTCATCAGCCGTTAAAATTTTACAGAAAACCAGCTGAATTTATTGAATGGTGTCCACTCAGTTGTGCCTTACAGTTTTGAAAAATTTTTATCAAACAAAGCAGCAGTCTCTGAGCCATTCCTAAACAATGAAAAAATCGACGAGAGGGTGGGCCACTCCTCACTCAAAGACTGCCCACAGGCGAATGACGTAACCGACAGGCGTGAAAAAAACTCTTGCATGCCCACGAGGGTTCAAGCATGTCTGATGTAATCACACGTGATTCAAATCCATATGGTTTTTGAAAAAAAATAAGGTCGGATTTTTCTAATAGACCTCATAATTGTCAAATACTACTGTGTTTTAAACCAAGAAAAGCTGACCAAATTGCTCTCAGAATTACGGAAGTGTGTTGCATTTGCTGGATTAAAAAAAAAATTGACCGCTAATCTCGTAATTACAAGAAAGATCTCATAATTCCGAGAAAAGATCTCATAGTTGCGACATCAGGATCTCGTAATTACGAGAAAAGATCTCATAATTACAAGAAAAGATCTTGTATTTACGAGATCAGGATCTCGTAATTATAAGAAAAGATCAGGTGTCTAAATTGTTTTATGTATATACTTCCATACTTCCAGTTCCTCTGTAAAGACGGGGGCTGAGCTCAGCCGATGATAACACACTGCAGTCAAACACAAAGTGTGGATTTTCCCCCTGAAGTGCTCCTGGATGAATGTCCAGGGAGGAGCATGGGGCGTCTTCCATCTTTCACTCACACAGCTCCACCGACCACTGAGGGACACAGCGGGGCTCACTCCCAGCCGGGTGCATGCCAGTCTGTGTGCCCCATGCCCTGCCTCGCTGGAGGAGTTTCATTCATCCAGGAATAGTTTAGGGGGAAAGCCAACCTTTGCGTGCGGGTGGTGTGGACCACAGTGCAGTGTTGGTGGTTACAAATTGGGCAATTTTATGACTTGGGATTTCTCATGCTTGTCTTTAGGGAGGGACTGGAAGTATGGAAGCACGATTGTATGGAAGCGACATACACAAAATAAATAAATAAAAATAGCCTGATCTCGTAATTACGAGATCAGCGGCCAATTTTTATTATTTTTTTTATCCAGTGAATGCAATACGTTTCCGTATAGAATGCACCAAATTGCACCATTTTTTCAAAATTTCCCGGGGGACCCTCTAGGGGATCTCACGCCTGTAGCGGCAAAGCCACACAGGCCATCCACTCACAGAAAATATTCAGACAAAAAAAATTTTCTGCCAGAAATATGTTCTCTTAATTAAAGTGAGCTGTAATTTTCCAAGACATTTCTAAAATAAACTGACACTATAATGCTTGGATTTCAGAAGAAGCTATTTTTTGTCAGTTTAATGAAATGTTAGTGTCCCTTATAGCTTTAAGTATACATCTGTGGATTATATGTTTTCATTCTGTGTAGTAAATAGTACATACAGTGCATCCATAAAGTATTCACAGCACTTCACTTTTTCCACATTTTATGGTACAACCTTATTCCAAAATGGATTAAATTAATTTTCTTCCTCAGCGTTCTGCACACAATACCCCATTGAAAATTTATAAAAAACAAACAAAAAGAGTAAGAAATCACATACATAAGTATTTACAGCCTTTGCCATGAAGCTCAAAATTGAGTTCAGGTGCATCATGTTTCCACTGATCATCCTTGAGATGTTTCTACAGCTTAATTAGCGTCCACCTGGGGTAAATTCAGTTGATGGGACATGATTTGGAAAGACTCACACCTGTCTACATACACGCTCTTTGAATATTGATTATAAAGCACGAATATACAGTTTTTCAATTTAAACATTATCTAATTTTTTTTTCTCATTTTGGAATGGAAATATGAATAAAAAGACCTTTATTAATCCTGGAGGAAATTAGGGTGTAAATCACAACTGGGATTGCTAAATGGTACAAGAACTGATTCTCACCTCTTTTAAACCTTTACTAGGTCGACAATACCCCTTTAAAATTAAAAAGGTGTGATTTGCATACCCCTCAGAACAATCAGAAATGTGGAGCCCACTCATAATACTTCTGTTCCATCTTACCTGTAGAGTTTGGTGCTGACGACATGGACACAGGAGCTGATATTGACTCCAGTGAGACAAAGGTCAGCAGATTTGTATTCATGTATTTGAGGGTGGGGGGTGTAACAGCAAGTTCTTATGTGTAATTATTTGTGTGCAGGATGAGGAGGACTATGATGTTATGCAGGATCCAGAGTTCCTTCAGAGTGTTCTGGAAAATCTTCCGGGAGTCGATCCCAACAATGAGGCCATCCGAAATGCCATGGGCTCTCTGACTTCCCAGACTGGGTCCAAACCTGAGACCAAGAAGGATGAAGAGAAAAAGAAATGAATATCAGATTACAGGAAGTGTGTGTGTGTGTGTGTGTGTGTGTGGGTGGGGGGGGGGGGGTCCATTGTACAAGAATTGTGCTGCATGTGTTCTTCACTGGTAACATTGCTAGTCTGTATATCTTATGTTTATCTACAGAAGAGTTGTGTGAACTCATGACCTTTTGCCTTCTTTCGTTTTAGATTGATGTACAAGACTGTTGTTGATTCATGGGGCCATTGAAAAAATAACTTTTTTTTGTACTGTAACTGTCGGACCTCTTTTGTAATATATGAACTTGGTAAAATGGGCTAATAACAATCCTTAATAAATTCACAGAATTTCATGTGGCCCTTTTTTCATGCACTTATTTTAAATTGAACTGTAAATGTCACCAAATGTTGCACTGAACTGTGCATACCTCACTGTTGCAGGTGTACTTATGTCTGTTGACAGCGTTATGAATGAAATCCTTATTTTGAACATGTGAACAGAAATAAAGATTTAATTAATAACTGTCAGTGTTACATTGGTAGGAAGAGTAAACTGAAAGTCCATTGACCAGGAAAAAAAAGACTTTGCCACATCAATAAACCTTTTTGGTGTCATCCTCAGCATCTTTCTCCTGATATATATTTAACCAGGTTAGTCCCATTGAGAGCGAGATCTCTTTTGCAAGTGTGCTTTCATTCCCCCTCTGCATATGCCTAACCCATTTCAATTTCACCTACCTTTCTTTCCAAATCATCCTATCTGCACTGTCTCTGATAAGCTTATTTCTAGTCATGTCCGTCCTCATCACACTGAAGGAAAATTGTAGCATCTTTAGTTCTGCCACCTCCAGGTCCTCCTGTCTTTTTTTTATAAGTGCACTGCTGTGTACAACATAGCTGGACTCAATGTTTTTAACGTTCCCTCTGAATTGTAGATAACCCATCACAAAACACTCCTGCCACCTATCTATGGTACTCTCCATCACTTTCAACAGCTGGCATCAAGTATTTAAACTCATCTACCTTCACCTCTGTTCCTTGGAACCTCGATATTCCACCGTGCTCCCTCCATTCACACGCATATTCTTGCATATTCTGCTGACTTTAATTCCCTGTCTCTCCAGAGTGTACTGTCACCTGTCCAGGTGCACCTCAGCCGGCTCTGTAGTCTCACTGGAAATGACAGTGTCCTCTGCAAACACATTAGTCCATGGAGACTCCTATCTGATCTTATCTTGAGAATGTACAGCCATTGTAAACAAGACAGCCCTTGGAGCAGATCCTGGATGCAGTACCAATTTATGATTTTTATATCATATTTGATGTAACTCATTTTTAAAAGTTATTATTCCTGTAAACGTCATATCAAACATGTTATTCACCATATTTCATATTCATTTAGATTGGTTATATCAAAAATTAATTTGATGTTTAATAATTTTCTTATAAATTTTCACATTTCTTTTGACAGTTTTGGCTTTAGAAATAATTTCGTTAACTTAAAAAACGGAGCATTTCGTCTTTTTATTGTGGGCGTTGTAAACACTGATCTGTATATATTACAGCGTTTGATTTGGAGAAGTCGACGTCGCGTGAAATGACGGAGAATTTATGCGTCCTTCAAGAAAGTCTAGAAGAACAAGTAACTTCGTTATCTGGAAGGTAATTACACGCGTAAGGTTATATGTTTGGTATAACATAAGACAATAACGTTGCCATGTGTTTGGACTACATTAGTTCACTCTACGTTGATTTAAGTAGTGTTTTCTAACTGGCGCAAAGTTAGCTTGTTAAGTTGCTAAGCTAGGTTACGAAATGCTAATGTTAACCGTCAGTAAAAACACGACAGTAAAATTTAACATGACCAGCAACTTTATTTCTGCTTTTTCCTTTTGCATCATGTTTTATAATGACACATTTAAATGCTTTTGAGCGAACGTACGGGCTTTACTGATATGAATGTTGTAACATTTTCGATTTAGCTCAATTCAATATTTTGTCTTTCTTGCAATAAAAATAAATCCAGGAACCAGATGCAGCTTTAAGAAGATACAAAGATAAACTACGATAAACGAAAGGGAAAAAAAAAATCGAGTGTGTCAAGTGTGTGTGTGCGCGCGCGCGCGCGGAGTGCTTAAAAATAGGGCTTTTACACATTTTAATTTCTGCCATTTCGAAAAAAAAAAAGTATTTAGGGCATCTCTATTAAAATTTCTAAATTCACCCTCTTTAAAATCAAACTGAAAACAGATCTGTACTAAAAAATAAATAATATCAAAGCCAAAATAGGCTGTGTAAGTAATGGCACCCTGTAGAATAACTCAAGTAAATAATCACTTGAAGAGCCAGTATTCTTTTGGCAAGTTGGGATCGCTAAATGTACATTAACAATTCACTGAATATGTCTTGGACTTACATCGGTCATTAAACAAACAGTATGGCCCTCTACTTTTAATCTTTGTGGAGTCTGCCATTCTAAGAAATTGGGTGACCAACTGTGCAAGAAGGAAACTAGAGAGGAAAGCTACCAAGACACACATCACAGCCCTGATGGAATTGTAGGCTTCTGTGGATGTGGTTGGAGAGACTTTGCATAGGGCAAATATGGTCTGTTGCATCACCATTCACAGCTTCATGGTGGAGTGGCATAGAGAAGAACTTGTATACAAGGAAACAGATCAGATCTAGACTAAGCTGTAAAAGTTGAATGAATGAATGAATAACCCAGACAGAAGCTCAGAAACATCACCAAATTTTTTATCTTAATGTATATAACAATCTGTAGTTAAACATGAAAATTAAGGTTAAGTGACTCAAGTAGACAAATGTATTCATATTTTTAGCACCCTCAAGGAACTTTATTGGGTTCATCCATTGCTCATGTTATTTGATTGGCGTACCTGATGTGGAAACATATCCACACTTGACAATTTATGTTGATGAAAAGTTGCATATTGTCTGACTTGTTCTTCTTCCAGTAGGATTTAAATTCTACTGCTGCCAATGGGGGATATGAAGACCCCAGATTTTGATGATTTGCTAGCAGCTTTTGATATTCCTGACATTGATGCCAAAGAGGCCATCCAGTCAAGTCCAGATGAGGAACGAGACGCATCAGCAACTTCTGCAAATGTGAGCGATGGTAGCCCACCTTCGCACTTCTTGGATTGTTCTCCTGCTCCTCTTGGCAACACTCCAGTAGTTAGTGTCATTGTGAAGAACGGTGTGCGGCCTGTAGAAGATCCAGAAGGGTCCGTCGGGAATGAAACCAGAACAGATGATCCTTCAAACACTGGAAAAGACTCTCAGGGTCTGGGCAAGATAAGTGAGGACTTCTTCCCCTCACAGTATGTTCCCAGCCCTCTTGCTGAGTCTACATTGGAGCCCCAAATGACCAACGGAGATGAGGAATCTCTAGCAAAGTCTCAGGGACAGTCCAATAGAGACCCATGGCTGCAGAGATCACAAGAGACTTTCAGACTGGCCACTGAGGGTGAAAGTCCCCCTGCATCACTCAGCTTGTCACCTCCCACGTCTCCACACTCTGATAGTCCTCATGTTCCTCCTCGTATTACTCCAAATGAAGAAATGTTTATCACCCAAAAGCCGACATCTTTCCCAGTACCTCAAAATGGGAGTACAAGACCTAAGATAAAGCATGTTGTACACTCAGATGAAGAGGATTCTGAACCAGACTTTGGAAGTCCACTTGTGATCCAGGAAAGCCAAAAGTCTCCAATGTTGTCCCCTCCCAAATTCAGTCATACAGCTTCATTTCAGTCTGAACTAAACGGCTCTCCTGAAAACACTTCTTGCCACCTACCTCCTTCTTCTCCTTCTCTTGTCTGTTCTTTGTTGGCATCTCCAAAACCTGAGCCTGAACCCCAGGAGATAAAGGGCAGCCCATCCAGTCCCACTGCTCAGCCACAGACCTCACTCTCTTCTACTGTCACAGTTTCCACTTTAGTCCAAGAAAAGGATCCAGATCATGTGATTGAGGAAAGGGACTCACCCGAAAGCCCACCACCTGATGAGACAGGTTTTATTGGGTCCAAGACAAGCGCAAGTTTTGATTCTGTCTCAACAGCACCTCCTGCTGTTAAAATCAATGCTTGCTATGTTAAAGAGAAGCACAGAGAAAATGAATGTAGCCTAGAGGACAAAGTGGAGGATGCTGAGATGTTCAGCGATAACAAAGATAAAGACTGTGGGGAAACATGTGTTGCTAGTGATAATTCTGTGCCTGCTACTGGTACAGAGACTGTTTCATCTGAAGAGCCCTCTCTCAAAGTTAAAATCAGGATGCCTGCACGCAGCGTTACAAAGACTGTGGCATCTAAAAGAGGTGGAAAGCTCCATCCAAAGTCTGGGAATCATTCAAAGCCTTCACCAGAAGGTTGTAATACAAGACCCAAGAAGAAAATATTGCGTAGCTCTCAAGCTAGTAGATCCTCACCTGTGGTAGCAATAGTTCAGGATGACAGCAGCTCAGCACAAGCATCAAAGCTTAGAGTTTCCCCTGCAGCTGCCAACCTCACCAAAACGGCCTCTGTGTCTCTTGCTAAACTCAGCCCTGGAGGGATCAACTTGCACAGTTTGGGTCAGAAAACACTGAGCAGTGCTGTGACCATGCCAGCACCTTTGCCTATGCTACCTCAACAGAGTAGCAGTAGACCAGCATCCATAGTGAACAACACTGGTGCTGTCATATCCAGGAGTCAGACCAACCTGGTAGATGCATTTAACAAGATCCTCAACAACAAGAACCTGCTGCCCAATTATAAACCTGATCTGAGTTCTCCTCTTCCTCAAGAGTGGGGGCTTCCCCTGCCACCACAGGTAAGTGGTCTTAACCTGTGTAAACGGTCAGTGGGTCTGCTAGTCTGCTGAACAGAGTGAATATATTCATTAAAAAAGGTAATGCTATCCCACTTAAAAATGTAGACAGAAAAAAAAAATTGTCAAGATGACAGAAAAACTCTGCCTGACACAACTCTGCCTCACTGTATAAACACTACTGTGTGTATGTTTACATTTACACTCTTATATAGTAGCTTTTATCCAGTGAGGCAGAGAGCTCCATCAGACAATTTAACAATGTCAGACAGTTTTGAAGAAGGGAGCAAATGTTACGTCCATTAAATATTAATGTGTTTTTAACCTTTTAACCATTATTTGTGACCTACGCATAACATAACGACATGAAATAAAAGAAGTATAAAATTTGCATCATTTAAGTTAAATTGCCTCAAGTTGTGGCTCTTACAGTAGATTACAAACATTCAAAATCTTACTGTTAATGTATTCTGCTTCACATAGACCAGTTGATGTCTGAGAAGTACCAATCATATGGAGCAAATATAGTAAAGCTTGCAATGCATTCAGATGAATCAGCGAATTTTATCTGTTATCAAAATCCATTATGTATAAAATGGACAAACTCTGTTCCTAAATCCTAAAACCTGATTTGTGTGTGTAAAATGTAAATTAAAACAGAATATAATGATTTGGCAAATCCTCTTCAACCCTATATTAGATTGGATACACCACAAAGACACGATATTTAATGTTCAAAACTGATAAACTTTATTTTTGTGCAAATATTTGCTCATTTGAAAGGATGACTGCAGCACGTTTCAACAAAGGTGACACACTGGTATGTTTAGCACTGTGTCACCTTTCCTTCTAACAACACTCAATAAGCGTTTGGAACTGAGGACACTAATTGTTGAAGCTTTGTAGGTGGAATTCTTTCCCATTCTTGCTTGATGTACGACTTCAGTTGTTCAACAGTCCGGGGTCTCCGTTGACGTATTTTGCGCCACCACATTTTCAGTGGGCGACAGGTCTGGACTGCAGGCATGCCAGTCTAGTACAGCACTCTTTTACTACGAAAGCCACGCCATTGTAACACGTGCAGAATGTGGCTGGCATTGTCTGCTGAAATAAGCAGGATGTCCTTGGTAGCAGTGTGTCCAAAACCTGGATGTACCTTTCAGCATTGTTGGTGCCATCACAGATGTGTAGTTGTCCATGCCATGGACACTAACACACCACCATACCATCACAGATGCTGGCTTTTGAACTTTGCGTTGGTAACAATCTGATGGTCCTTTTTCCCTCTTTTGTCTGGAGGACACACATCCTTGATTTCCAAAAACAATTTTAAATGTGGACTCATCAGACCACAGTACACTTTTCCACTTTGCTTTGTACATTCAGATGAGCTCAGGCCCAGAGAAGGAGGCGGTTTTTTCTGGATGTGTTGATGTATGGCTTTGCTTTGCCTGGTAGAGTTTTAACTGACTGTAGATGTAGCGACGAAACTGTGTTAAACTGACAATGGGTTTCTGAAGGTTCCTGGCCCACGCGGGTAAGATCCTTTACCGAATGATGCGGTTTTTAATGCAGTTGCCGCCTGAGGCACGAAGGTCACAGGCATCAATGTTGGTTTTTTGGCCTGCCACTTATATGTAGAAAGTTTTCCAGATTCTCTGAATCTTCTGATTAGATGTTGGAATCCCTAAATTTCTGCAATTGAACATTGAGAACATTGTTCTTAAAACTGTTAGGACTATTTTTTTCATGCAGTTCACAAAGTGGTGATCCTCGCCCATCTTTGCTTGTGAATGGTGAACCTTTTGGGGATGTTCAGTATACCAGTCATGACACTCACCCTGTTTTTCAATTAACCTGTTCACCTGTGGAATGTTCCAACAGGGTGTTCTTTGAGCATTCATCAACTTTCACAGTCTTTTGTTGCTCCTGTCCCAGCTTTTTGTGTTGAGCAAATATTTGCACAAAATCAAAAAAGTTTATCAGTTTGAACATTAAATATCTTGTCTTTGTGGTGTATTCAATTGAAATTAAGTGAAGAGAATTTGCAAATCACTGTATTCGGTTTTTATTTACATTTCACACAACGTCCCAACTTCATTGGAATTGGGGTTGTATTTGTGAACTTTTCTGCCAAACGTATTTGATCCATGATTGAAATGTAATCGGCGCGTGCACTGCAAAAACTTTTAAATATGACAGGAGAGGAAGGAGTGACCTTGCGGTGTCCGTCATTTAGCAGGTGCACGTCAGGCTGTGGGGAGGGTTTGCAGCCATGCAGAGGGCTCTGATCTAAAACTCGGTTCGTTACACCCAGGGGATATGTGTGAAACTTAACACCATATTACATTGCAGGCAACAAGCAGCATTTTGTTAATAATTGCCGGCCTTGAATAAAGGGTTGCCTTATTTAGGTGCCGTGTTTGAGCATGGTTTGAAAAAAATAAATGGCCACTTTCCTCAAATTGGCAAGTGTCAGTGCTGAACTTCATTTTATACCTCTGTTACTGGGCACATCCTGACTACTTTATCTGGTATATGCAAGGTTTTTTTGTTTTTTTTTTAAGAAAATGCATTGTGATTGGACAGTACGTTTTGTCAAATTTGAGCGAAAATCTGTACAAAATCTGTTCTTTACAGTGTGTATTACATGGAAGCCCATACAACAGCATTGGGACTTTTGCTTTTGTCTGGTGAGTGTGAATATCTGGTTTAGACGAGTTTTATTGTAGCCCCTTACTTCAGGCACTGAGGGGCCATGAGCCCATACCACTCTTTTAAAATATGAATCGCTGATTTATGGGTTGTAGCAAAGTCCTGCCCACAACACTACTTGATCTGTTAGAGAAGAAGTTCAGTCTGTCAGTGCTGATGGCTGCTGTCCCACAGACTGACACAGAAGAATGTAGCATTGTGCAGCAGACTGGAGCTGTGTTGACTGTATTTATGAACTTGTGGTTATCTCGTGTGAGTGGTTGGAAAATTGCATCAAGATGTGTGCAAATTAGATTCGTACTTCTGAATTCAGGAACCTGTTTTGCTGTATTGCAGACATGTGGAGAAATTTGTCATACGTCTCAGTTGGGGTGAGCTATGGAAACTTCCTGCCTTATGCACTGTCCCAACATCAACACATTCACTGACTTATTAACTGAGCTGATTTTTCTGGCCTAGTAATCTATACCTCATTGATGTCATTTTAATTACAAGGGCCGGTTGAGACATTTTGAGGATAACCCAGAAAAAAAATTGGGTGCGGTTCCCCATGTTTTGCATTCTGAGAAACCAGCGTTTTTCAACATTGCACTCATTGAGTCAAAACTTCACAGATTCTTGAGAATGTGTGAAGTGCTCCTGGAATGTGTAACATCAAGACCATGCTCATGTACAGCATTTTGATTATGATTTGGCACTATATCAACAAATTGAATAAGATGTCCAAAGTTAGTCAACAACAAATGCTTTCATAAAGTTAAAAAAACAAACATGTAAAATGTATACTGGGCAATTATTTGGGGGTAGGTAGATACCTCTGGAGACATCTAAATAGCTCTGGGCTATCCTGGAAAAATCTAGTGGTTGAGTTTTCTAAAAATGTTGCCTCATGGGCAAACACTGAAGAGGGCACCACTGTTTAAAGAAAGGTACAAAAAGGGGAAGATGATTTGCAAAAATTATAGCACACATGCAGCAGCCCAAAAAGAATGGTTGGGAAGAAACGGATGCACTGTTTTAAACTGATCTGCAATGAGCCCTGACCGAAATCCCACTGAAATCTTTTGGAGAGGGCTGAAGTCTGCTATTGGAAAAATAATTCCAAATGTAAAACAGGTTGGACAGCACCAGACCAGTGGCGGAAACAAACAGCAGACAAGCAAGAAGCTTTGAGGTAGCCACAAAAAATGTTTTTAGAGGCTGTTGTTGCCAAAGGTTTTGCAGGCAAATATTTGTCAAGGGTGGTGGTAATTGTACGTAGTGTACATTTGTATTGGTATTATCGCACCATTAAGCTAATGTTTTTTTCCTTGAGTTCCTTCACCTTGAACAGTTAAATATTTTTTGATGCAAAATTTGTTCTTTTACATTTATTTCTAGAGATTCTGAATTGTGCATTTGAAAATCAGGTGCCGCTAATCACCAGTTCACTTCTTCAGTCATTGACAAAATTTGCAGAGTCTAAGTAGAGGAATCGGATAAGCTGAGTGATTACAAGGATTTGCAGTTTAAGTGATAACAAGAGAAAGAATCTAGCTGTTTTCCTATCTTATAAAATCAAGCTTGATTTCAAGAAACTGCTTGTAATCAAAGATAATTCCTTTTAATGTAAATAATAAGCCCAGCTCAGTTGTATTTGAGTACAAAGAGTTGACATGCACACTGAAATTGTGGTACTAAAGGTTAATCTCCGTAGCAGTCATTGATCAGAGTTTTCCTATTCTAAGAACAATCCTTCCAGTCTGTATTCAGATTCTGAAAGAGCTCAGCCTGGCTTTGTTCTTCTGCTCATTTCATGTATCTGTATGTAAGAGGTTGAATGTGTGATGCTCTGCAGGGATACTGCTGTTTGGAGTGCGGTGATGCCTTTGCCCTTGAGCAGAGCTTGGCACGGCACTACGATCGCCGTTCACTGAGGATTGAGGTGACATGTAATCACTGTGCAAAGAGGTTGGCTTTCTTCAACAAGTGCAGCTTGCTTTTACACGCCAGGGAGCACAAGGAGAAAGGTCTTATCATGCAGTGTTCACGCCTGGTCATGAAGCCTGTTCCTGTGGAGCAGATGATCGGCCAGCAGGAACCAGTGGCAGTGGGTTAGTGAACATTATGCCTGTCACATTTGCATTTAAAAAAAAAATGTGATTTGCTTTTCTTGTTCTTATCCCTTTTCAGAGATGCAGGTTGTAGAGTCCTATGCTAAACTATTTACATTGTCAAAAACATGCATGGAACATTAAAGGATGTGTCGCACATTATTTAATGTTCCCTTAGCAACACAACTTCAAAGTATTCATGATTGTAAGTCTATCCGTGCACATGCAGTAATAATTAGTAGTCGCTGATGTATTTTATTGCTAATTATTCCTCTCGCTCTGAGAGCAGGTGCAATGCAGGTGGAAAATGTCTTACTCGGTCTTTCCCAGCGTGTGCCGTACATTTTAGAAAAAGCAGAAACATCCCGATGGCAGATTAAAATGAACGCTGCTACGTCTGATAATGAAGCTCCTGAGCTTTCATTTGAAAGTGATGGCCCTGATTTACAGAGGCTGTACAGAGAGGAAATGACACACTTCACCCCAAAACTCTTACCTTTTTCAGAGTCTGTCGGATTTTGAAGCCTATTATGTTGTGACCCTGCTGTCTGTGTCGCAGGACGCTATTTTACTGCCGCTGTGAACATGGATGTGGAATGTCTCCATGACACTGTGTTTACAGGTTGTCTGAACACGCAAATGTATTTCTTACATTGGAAAATGTCACACACACACACATCTTCAACCGCTTAGTCCAATTGAGGGTCATGGGGGGCTGGAGCCTATCCCAGCAGTCATAGAGCGCGAGGCGGGGTACACCCAGGACAGGCGCCAGTCTGTCACAGGGCCACAAACAAACACAGACACACCCACTCGCACACCTACGGACAATTTAAAGATTCCACTCCACCTAACCTGTATGTCTTTGGATGTGGGAGGAAACCCACGCAAACACGGGGAGAACATGCAAACTCCACACAGAAAGGCCACAGGCGGAAATTGAACCCATGAACTTCTCGCTGTGAGGCAACAGTGCTAACCACTAGGCCTCCATGCTGCCCTGGAAAAAGTCAGAAGATGTTATTTTTAGGAGATATGGACTTTCTATCTAATGTGCCAAGAATCATGACAGAACTTGAGGAGCTGACAGCGGAGCTGCAGTCAGACATTAATCTCTGGCTGATGATTGCACACGATCCATGTATGATGACTTATAGTGGACCTGGATGTTGTTCTCGCTGGCAGTCATCGTTTCCAAACCTTTTTCTGTATCATGAAACTAGTTTTACTTCTTGATATTGTAATGATAATACAGAATGCCATAGTTAATTTTACAAGTTACAACTGTTTTTACTGAAGAATATATGATCCACAGTTTGAGTCTGTCTACGTTCCATCATTAGATATGACATCACTGATGGGTGGCGTGTTTGAAAATGCAACAGCCCGATTCATGGATCTAGCGCTGCTTTAGTGTAAAAATACTAGCGTGACTTTCTGGAATGTGAAAACTGTAACTTTGAAGTGATGCCAAATTGTCATTTGAATGCCTAAAAGAGATGATTAAATATTTTTAGTGGTTACTTCTCCTCAATGCTGCTCTGTGTCTTGGTTCAGGGCTCTTTTCTGCTTCGCTTCCATCGTCCACGTCAGCATCATCGTCATCTGCGCTAAACCAGAGCGCCACAAACTCAGCAGATAAGAGCACAGAGGCAGTGCAGTACCTCAGTAATAAATGTCCTGAATGTCAGGTTCAGTTCCGTAACAAAGAAGAGGTGGCTGAGCACTTCCAAGAAATGAATGCAGCACACAGCACCGTGAGTGAAGCAGGAGGTTGAGAAATTAGATTTGTCTTTGTATTAATGTAAAATCTTTGTTCATTCCTTTTCTGTTCATTGTTTTGCAGTCATGCACAGAGTGTTTTCCACCCATCCTCCTGCTCAACAGCTGCAGTGCAGCAGCTCATCACCGCATCCACAAAGGCTCACCGCCACATGTCTGCCCTGAGTGTGGGGGCGTGGCCAAGCAGCCTCACTTTCAAGCACACCTGGACCACAGCTGTCTGCACTTCGCACGTCGCATCGGATACAGGTGTGATGGTGCCTTTTGGCTGTTTTAAAAATTAATTGATCAGCACAGTGAATGCTTTTTAAAAAAGAAAAAACAAAACTTTTCAAATTTTGTCATACTTCTGCACACTTTCTTTATCCCGTTGTGTCTCTTTGCAGGTGTTCCAGCTGCCTGGTGGTGTTTGCAGGCCTGAACTCAGTGAAGTCTCACATCCAGCAGGCTCACTGTGACATGTTCAACAAATGTCCCGGCTGCCCCATGGCTTTCAAATCGGTCCCCAGCATACAGAACCACATCACAACCCAACATCCAACGCTCAGCGGCGGACAGGCCATGTACACAAACACACGATGCCTTTTCTCATCAAATTAAAGATCTGTCTTATGATTAACTGACTCTGTTGTCCCTCTGTTACAGGTTGATCTATAAATGTGTCATGTGTGACACAGTTTTCACTCACAAGTCCATGCTGTACATCCACTTTGATACTCATTTAGCCAACCAGAAAGTGAATGTGTTTAAATGTCCCCGGTGCACCAAACTCTTTTCTCAGAGGACGTCTTTAATGGACCATTTCAAGGTAAGTATTTGCGGCTGCTTTTTTTTTTTTTTTTTTTTTTTGTGACTCATTGAAAAGATAAATCACCTCTGCTGCTTTAATTTTACTTGATAAAAATGAATTTATTCTCTCAGACCCACAAGACGCTCACGTCCAAAGAAGAGTTGCCACCGTCACCAGCTGCATCCGTTCAGTCACATCCACCAAAGAAGACGGAGACTTCAGATGGAGAAGAAAGGAGGGGTCACGATGAAGAGGGGGTGAAAGCAAACAGGGTAAAGACGAGTGGAAGTGTGTGCCGTCACAATGCAGAAGTCAGACCATGATTACATGACGACAACAACAACAAAAAAACAGTGCAGCACAGCTTAGTGGTAGCACTGCTGTCTCACAGCGAGATGGTTCTGGGATCATATCCCACCTGGCTCGCATGTTCCCGTTTTTACGTGGGTCCCCTCTTAGTGCCCCAGGTCCTTCCCACCTCCAAAGACATGCAGTTTAGGTGAGCTGACTCTAAATTAACTCTAGATGTGAATGTGTCTGTCTATATGTGGCCCTGCAATGGACCTGCAGCCTGTCCAGGGTGTACCCCGCGTCTCACCCAGTGACTGCTGGAATAGGCTCCCCCTTAATTGGAATAAGATGCATTTGAATTATTGACTGGTGACTCATTGAGTTGTGAATGTTTCTTGGTGCATTGCTGTGCACGTTGTACAAAGTGGGAAGATTTCATTGGCTAAATGTTTGGACTGCAGGGTCTATAACCCCACCGTCATGTGACAGGTCGCTGTTGGCTATTCCAAGACCTTAACTCAAGACAAAGGGGACTAAAGGGTTTGCTGCGTGGACACACACAGTTTGGAGTAATCAACATTATACTCTTTTAAATCCAAAAGAAGATTTTACATTTGTTTTGCTGGATGCTGCATTAAGATGCTTTGACACTTGCACACATTTAACCCCTGCACTGCTGCGCAATTTGTCGTGCTAGTGCCACTCACTGCGTTCTCAGCTGGATGCTGCACTTTGTGCCGCTGGATGCTACATATAAAGTAATTATTTTGCAGCAGATTAATAATTTGCTCTCAGAGTTTGTCTGATGAAAACACCTCTAATCACTTCCCGACTCACAGAGGAATTTTCTGCAGCTGCAGTTTTTCTCTCTCTCTCCCTCTTTCCTGCGTTTCATGACATGGAGAACGCATTTGGAATTGTCTAAAAGGTAATTGTTTATTTAGTAATGGATTGATAAAACAATTGCTTTTTCATTCCTTCTTATGAGTATCTGTAAAATTATGTTTATGATAGATTTAACATCTCGGCGTAATCTTTCAGATGAGCTGTGATGCAGTGCGCTGACGCGGTGACTCACACTAACACTTGGTGTTTTTGAGTTGTTTACGCAATGTTCACGTGAAGTTCACATAATTGTGTGCCAGAGATTTTGAACATTTCAAAGTTTTCTTTGTGCACTTGCACGAAGCCGTGCACAGTTTATAACGAGTTAACTCTCTGGCACAGCAGATTGCATACCAGTGCGCGGATCATATTCAAGCAGTTGTCAAGGCACCTTTACCAAAACCGGCCTGCATCTTTTTTTTTTTGACAAATTTCAGTGACTGCGGTACAGCTGGTGCTATGGCTGAAGACGGTCAAAGTTTACCGAGCCGGGCCCGTAGCTTGCAGCTTGACAAGTTTCCTTATGGAGTTGTAGCGCTGTGCTGACACATTCTATTCCATGTGCCTTCTGGCAAACTGTAGCTGAAATGTTACATCATCTTGTGAAGAAAATCCTTCTCTCTTGATGTATCAGAGAAAACTAAAAAATAAATAAAGAATGAATCTGCCCTCCCTCATCACTTTTTTTTGATGTCAAGGATGATAAACTGTTTTATTTTTGTTTTTATGGGACTTTATTCATATTTACTCACTTTGTTTTTGTTTTGCTTTCTGGAATGTAAAAACATAGTAAGGACTGTATGAATAATAATAGTTATTATTACTATTATTCCCACTGTCTGCCTGTAGAGGTTGCTACATATAAAATGTGTCCACTTATCTGTTTTGTATTTGTTGTTGTTTTTAGCTTTTGAAGACATTTCACTGTAACAAATGTGAAAGCTCCTTTACCACAACCTCCAGTCTGAGACGTCACATCAGAGACAAGCACAAAGTCTTCAGTCGTGGCTTCCGCTGCCAGTGAGTGTCTCTCACCTCGTTATCATGCACACGCTCATGTAAAGTTATTGAGTTATTGTACTTGGCCCCACAAATCTTAGAAGCATGGTGTCTAACCAGATCGTTACTCTGGATGGCATTTCCCTGATCTCTGGTAATACTGTGAGAAATCTTGGAGTTATTTTTGATCAGGATATGTCATTCAAAGCGCATATTAAACAAATATGTAGGACTGCCTTTTTTCATTTACGCAATATCTCTAAAATCAGAAAGGTCTTGTCTCAGAGTGATGCTGAAAAACTAATTCATGCATTTATTTCCTCTAGGCTGGACTATTGTAATTCATTATTATCAGGTTGTCCTAAAAGTTCCCTAAAAAGCCTTCAGTTGGTTCAGAATGCTGCAGCTAGAGTACTGACGGGGACTAGCAGGAGAGAGCATATCTCACCTGTGTTGGCCTCTCTTCATTGGCTTCCTGTTAATTCTAGAATAGAATTTAAAATTCTTCTTCTTACTTATAAGGTTTTGAATAATCAGGTCCCATCTTATCTTAGGGACCTCGTAGTACCATATTACCCCATTAGAGCGCGTCGCTCTCAGACTGCGGGCTTACTTGTAGTTCCTAGGGTTTGTAAGAGTAGAATGGGAGGCAGAGCCTTCAGCTTTCAGGCTCCTCTCCTGTGGAACCAGCTCCCAATTCAGATCAGGGAGACAGATACCCTCTCTACTTTTAAGATTAGGCTTAAAACTTTCCTTTTCGCTAAGGCTTATAGTTAGGGCTGGATCGGGTGACCCTGGACCATCCCTTGGTTATGTTGCTTTAGACGTAGACTGTGGGGGGGTTCCCATGATGCACTGTTTCTTTCTTTTTTTTTTTGCTCCGTATGCATCACTCTGCATTTAATCATTAGTGATCGATCTCTGCCCCCCTTCTCGGCATGTCTTTTTCCTGGTTCTTTCCCTCAGCCCCAACCAGTCTCAGCAGAAGACTGCCCCTCCCTGAGCCTGGTTCTGCTGGAGGTTTCTTCCTGTTAAAAGGGAGTTTTTCCTTCCCACTGTGGCCAAGTGCTTGCTCATAGGGGGTCGTTTTGACCGTTGGGGTTTTTCGTGGTTATTGTATGGCCTTGCCTTGCAATATGGAGCGCCTTGGGGCAACTGTTTGTTGTGATTTGGCGCTTTATAAGAAAAAAGTTGATTGATTGATTGATTGATGTAACTGACTCCTGGAGTTTGAATGAATTCAGTTGTTTGGCAACACATTAAATCTAAAACACGAAGCCGCTCAACCAGGACTCATATTTATTTGAAGAAGGTAAAATTCTGCGAAACTGTGTCCTCTGCCTTATTATTGTTTACGTGGAGATCCTGTACGTGTGTACCAGTAGTCACTTAAAACACTTGTGTGTACAGTTTGTGTACCAAGGGTGAGAAGACATTCAGCAGCAAAGTGTTGCTGGAGAGACACATTCAGCTGAGACACAACATGGACACGGTGAGTGAGGACACACTAAAGGTAAGACACACTGTCTTTCTTACAAGTAGCCAAAATCAAACAAGGAGCAGAATCCAAAACAAAGCAGAAACCCAAAACCACTTCCACTGCTTTTCATTTTGGATTAGCTTTCAGCAGTGATGCTGTTTTACGTTTTATTTGTATAGTGTTAATATAGTGTATCGGTTTCGCACAGAGGTGTAACACAGCCGGCTCACGCTGCGATTTGGCAGGATTCAGGTTCACGGTTTGATATAAGCGACATTTTGGATCCTGGTGTGGATGTGTTTCAGGTATTATTACCTCCCCCAAGGAGGTTATGTTTTCACCGGCGTTTGTCTGTTAACAAAAAAAAGTTTTGAATGCATTTGAACCAAATTTGGTGGAATGATGGGAAATATGTCCAGAATCAATCGATTAAAATTTGGTGATGAGCCGGCTTAGACTGGAATATAGCATAATGTATTAGTTTGCCCTTTTGTGAATCCACATCCTTCGATATTGATATGTGGCATGGCGGAGGCATGCGCTCTACCGAGTGCCCTTCTAGTTGAGCGTCTGTTTCCAGAGTTGTTGGTGCACCATGTACTCCAGTGATTGGGAGAACCTTGCATTTTGTGACCTAATAGGGAATTTGATCACTCTCATTCATCTCGTCAACAACAGATATGCTCATATACAACCCCTGGCAAAATTATGGAATCACCGGCCTCGGAGGATGTTCATTCAGTTGTTTAATTTTGTAGAAAAAAAGCAGATCACAGACATGACACAAAACTAAAGTCATTTCAAATGGCAACTTTCTGGCTTTAAGAAATCAGGAAAAAAAAATTGTGGCAGTCAGTAACGGTTACTTTTTTAGACCAAGCAGAGGGGAAAAAAAATATGGGATCACTCAATTCTGAGGAAAAAAATTATGGAATCATGAAAAACAAAAGAATGCTCCAACACATCACTAGTATTTTGTTGCACCACCTCTGGCTTTTATAACAGCTTGCAGTCTCTGAGGCATGGACTTAATGAGTGACAAACAGTACTCTTCATCAATCTGGCTCCAGCTTTCTCTGATTGCTGTTGCCAGATCAGCTTTGCAGGTTGTAGCCTTGTCATGGACCATTTTCTTCAACTTCCACCAAAGATTTTCAATTGTATTAAGATCTGGACTATTTGCAGGCCATGACATTGACCCTATGTGTCTTTTTGCAAGGAATGTTTTCACAGTTTTTGCTCTATGGCAAGATGCATTATCATCTTGAAAAATGATTTCATCATCCCCAAACATCCTTTCAATTGATGGGATAAGAAAAGTGTCCAAAATATCAACGTAAACTTGTGCATTTACTGATGATGTAATGACAGCCATCTCCCCAGTGCCTTTACCTGACATGCAGCCCCATATCATCAGTGACTGTGGAAATTTACATGTTCTCTTCAGGCAGTCATCTTTATAAATCTCATTGGAACGGCACCAAACAAAAGTTCCAGCATCATCACCTTGCCCAATGCAGATTCGAGATTCATCACTGAATATGACTTTCATCCATTCATCCACAGTCCACGATTGCATTTCCTTAGCCCATTGTAACCTTGTTTTTTTCTGTTTAGGTGTTAATGATGGCTTTCGTTTAGCTTTTCTGTATTCAAATCCCATTTCCTTTAGGTGGTTTCTTACAGTTCGGTCACAGACATTGACTCCAGTTTCCTCCCATTCGTTCCTCATTTGTTTTGTTGTGCATTTTCGATTTTTGAGACATATTGCTTTAAGTTTTCTGTCTTGACGCTTTGATGTCTTCCTTGGTCTACCAGTATGTTTGCCTTTAACAGCCTTCCCATGTTGTTTGTATTTGGTCCAGAGATAAGACACAGCTGACTGTGAACAATCAACATCTTTTGCAACATTGCGTGATGATTTACCCTCTTTTAAGAGTTTGATAATCCTCTCCTTTGTTTCAATTGACATCTCTCGTGTTGGAGCCATGATTCATGTCAGTCCACCCTGGTGCAACAGCTCTCCAAGGTGTGATCACTCCTTTTTAGATGCAGACTAACGAGCAGATCTAATTTGATGCAGGTGTTAGTTTTGGGGTTGAAAATTTACAGGGTGATTCCATAATTTATTCCTGAGAATTGAGTGAGTCCATATTTTTTTTCCCTCTGCTTGGTCTAAAAACGTAACCGTTACTGACTGCCACAATTTTTTTTCCTGATTTCTTATAGTGTTTCTTAAAGCCAGAAAGTTGCCATTTGAAATGACTTTAGTTTTGTGTCATGTCTGTGATCTGCTTTTTTCTACAAAATTAAACAACTGAATGAACATCCTCCGAGGCCGGTGATTCCATAATTATTGCCAGGGGTTGTACTTATTTTGAAGGCTGTTGGGGGAAAAAATGGTTTATACAGTGATTTAATGGAGGTTTTGTAGTAGTGTCAAGTTCAGCTCTGTGTAGAGCAGTTGCAAAAAGTGTGCAACTTAATAGCAGTGGATTGTTTAAAAAAAAAAAATGCGACAGTTTGTGAGACAAAAATTGAGATCTTTCTCCATCTCACCCCAATATTTAAATTGACAGTATAATGCTCTGAACATTAGTGTAAAGAGCTGAAATTCACAGCCTACAGTAAGTAAGAGGTCAGAGAACGTCTGAGAGCAGTGGGACATCAGCACCTGTTGTAGTGCAGCAGATAACAGAATATTTACAGAGGAATTCTTCAAATGGTGATACAAGCTCTAAAGTTGGCACAAATACTCTTTAAACATTACTCTTTTGAAAAAAACTGAGTATCCCCTTGAATTTTCAATAGGCGGCCAGGTAGGGGTCAACTGAAGAATTACACAGGGGTAAAAATTTAAAAACATTCCAAACATATTTAAAACTATACCACACTATTTGTCTGAACATAAATGTTCCAAAAAGGTATAGTGCACATTTTTTAGGATTTTGTACATTATAATTAAACAGGATGCTCAAAAAGTTACCTTTTATTTATGTTACAGCTTAATTTCTTTCTGTAGTATTTTAGCTGCTGTAACAATGGGTGACTTTTTTTTTTTACAAATTCTGTGATTTCAGTTCCTTAAATGTGCATATTTTCTGGTTCATTTTACTGGTTTCTTCATTCCTGTATGACAGTAAACTGAATTATCTTTAGGTTGTGGTCAAAACAAGACATTTAAAAGCATTGTCTTACAGCCAACATGTTTGTTGTTACCTTCAGTTATTAATGAGGGACCTTCAGGTGTAGCAAGTGTCACTGTCAAATTTTAGGGTGTATTTCATTACTGGACATACAGCATGAAGGTTTGAGACCGCACTTCACATTTGTCTGTAAGAAAGTGCACAAATAAAAATGAGTGCAGTTAGTGACTTTTGTAGGTTGACAGCAACTCGCAAACATGGGCTTTCGACAGGTGATGCTTTTTTGTTCTTGTTTATTTTTTTCATGAAGGTCTCACTTTGTTTAATAGCCAGTTGTCTCTGTGTGGCTGAACCTCTGGTTCTTTAATTTTTCTGATGTGTATCAGTCAAACTTTCCGTCACTAATAATTGTCTTGGTTGGTTTTGATCAAAGGGACGTGGGATGGAGGAGGCGGACAGCTCGTCAGAACAGGATGGCGTTTCAGGGGGCCGAAGACTGAGAAGAGCTGTGAAGATGGAACAGGAAGAAGAATCTGGTGATTGGTTGAGTCCAGAAAAGAAGAGTCGCCGTTCATCAACACCGACACCTCGCTCCGTTCCTCAGGCAGGGTACCGCTGTGCCCCCTGTGGCTTCACCACAGAGGACCATGCGGCTTTCCTGGAGCACATCAGCCAGCACAGACGAGACGGGACTGAAGGAACCAGTCAGCAGTGTCTGCAGTGTGGCGCCTGCTTCACATCGTCCACCTCCCTGTCCCGCCATCGCTTCATTACACACAAAGTCAGAGCTGCACTGCCAGAAAACCAGAAAGCTGTCAGCGTGAGCTCTGTAGCGCCTTCTGGTAAAGACCGGAGCAGTGACGACGGTAGCTGTGTGGATGGGATCGCTCCAGCATCACCTACCTTACCTCAGGGGAAGGAGGAAGAGAATGCGCTGACCTGTAAGGTGTGCAGTAAACAGTTTGACAAGCCCACAGATCTGAATACTCACTTTCGAACTCACGGTATGGCTTTTATCAACTCCAGAAACGCTGCAAAAAATAGCAGCTGAGATGTTAAGCATCAGTCGGAATGTTTTCAGAGTGCCTTGTTTATGGTTACCTTCTAATCAACATGCAGATTAACATGTTTGTTACAACAGAGTTGTATGTAAATAATTTTCAAATTAAGACACCCCACCCTTCTCCACCCAGTTGAGCCTTAACTATGTACTTGATACATTCAGGATCTAATACTGCATTTTCCTGATGATACTAACGGTTTGAGCTCCTTCAGTCACTCGTTTCATGCTGTAAACATGCTTGTAATAAGGTGCCAGTAAAAAGCTGTGAATTTTATCAAAACCTACTGTGATTTTGATGGACAGCAGTCGAATGTGATTTCAATATTTCTTCCTATTGAGAAGATTCTTAAAAATGTAAATCCAAAATTTTATTTTTTTGTCCTTTCCTATTTTGGATAATCCTTAATAGCTCACAGGTTTAGCTTTAGATGTGATAGCCCTTTAAATGATCTAAACTTGTCACCAGCAGTTTTTAATGTTGTAAGTGGCTTTAGGTTGGTAAACTGGCATTGTGCCTAACAGCTGAAAGCTTTGGACGACGATGATGATGTGACACCTAAATAGGTCCTTGTTATTTGATTAGTGGATTGCACTTTACGGGACATTCATTATTCTTTCCAATGTGTGAGTGATGATACCGTGCATTGTTCTCCTGTGTGTTTAGTTGAACTGCACGGCTCCATTAGCATTTCGGAAAAATGCTTCCATGATGTGAGAAAGCTAAATCCAGAAGCTGCAGTGTTCACAGGAGCATCTTTAGCGCTAGGTCTTTTTTGGGTGGGGGGGATTCAGGAAAGCAGATGTGCGCTCCAGTGAGCTGCCTGCCATCTAATGTGAACTGCTGCTCTACACAGAACCTACTCTGCCCCATGCTGTCAGCTTCCTGTTCCTACATGAAGCACCTGGCAAATTTCAAATGAGACAGATGTATTTAGGTGTCATATAAGACAAATAATGAATGTTTTCCATTTGTGCAATGGAAAGAGCATTTTCATTCACTGAAAGATGGAATGTACAACCCCTGGCAATAATTATGGAATCACCGGCCTCGGAGGATGTTCATTCAGTTGTTTAATTTTGTAGAAAAAAAGCAGATCACAGACATGACACAAAACTAAAGTCATTTCAAATGGCAACTTTCTGGCTTTAAGAAACACTATAAGAAATCAGGAAAAATAATTGTGGCAGTCAGTAACGTTTTTTTTTTTTTTTAGACCAAGCAGAGGGAAAAAAATATGGACTCACTCAATTCTGAGGAATAAATTATGGAATCATCCTGTAAATTTTTATTCCTAAAACTAACACCTGCATCAAAACAGATCTGCTCGTTAGTCTGCATCTAAAAAGGAGTGATCACACCTTGGAGAGCTGTTGCACCAAGTGGACTGACATGAATCATGGCTCCAACACGAGGGATGTCAATTGAAACAAAGGAGACGATTATCAAACTCTTAAAAGAGGGTAAATCATCACGCAATGTTGCAAAAGATGTTGGCTGTTCACAGTCAGCTGTGTCTAAACTCTGGACGAAATACAAACAACATGGGAAGGTTGTTAAAGGCAAACATAATGGTAGACCAAGGAAGACATCAAAGCGTCAAGACAGAAAACTTAAAGCAGTATGTCTCAAAAATCGAAAATGCACAACAAAACAAATGAGGAACGAATGGGAGGAAACTGGAGTCAACGTCTGTGCCCGAACTGTAAGAAACCGCCTAAAGGAAATGGGATTTACATACAGAAATGCTAAACGAAAGCCATCATTAACACCTAAACAGAAAAAAACAAGGTTACAATGGGCTAAGGAAAAGCAATCGTGGACTGTGGATGACTGGATGAAAGTCATATTCAGTGATGAATCTCAAATCTGCATTGGGCAAGGGGATGATGCTGGAACTTTTGTTTGGTGCCATTCCAATGAAATTTATAAAGATGACTGCCTGAAGAGAACATGTAAATTTCCACAGTCACTGATGATATGGGGCTGCATGTCATGTAAAGGCACTGGGGAGATGGCTGTCATTACATCATCAATAAATGCACAAGTTTACGTTGATATTTTGGATACTTTTCTTAGCCCATCAATTGAAAGGATGTTTGGGGATGATTGTTCACCTATTTAGGTGTCACCTCATTCTATATAAAATGTTACATATACGGGTTGGTGTGTTTTATTGTTCAAGATGATAATGCATCTTGCCATAGAGCAAAAACTGAAAACAGTCCTTGCAAAAAGACACATAGGGTCAATGTCATGGCCTGCAAATAGTCCAAATCTTAATCCAATTGAAAATCTTTGGTGGAAGTTGAAGAAAATGGTCCATGACAAGGGTCCAACCTGCAAAGCTGATCTGGCAACAGCAATCAGAGAAAGTTTGAGTCAGATTGATGAAGAGTACTGTTTGTCACTCATTAAGTCCATGCCTCAGACTGCAAGCTGTTATAAAAGCCAGAGGTGGTGCAACAAAATACTAGTGATGTGTTGGAGCGTTCGTTTGTTTTTCATGATTCCATAATTTTTTCCTCAGAATTGCATGATTACATATTTTTTTTCCCCTCTGCTTGGTCTAAAAAAGTAACCGTTACTGACTGCCACAATTTGGCAATTTGTGTAATGTGATCTGTGAATAATAATAAAGAATAAATGTTAAAAAAGACTGTAATATAACAACATTTTTGCCAGGGGTTGTATAATTCAGTGAGACGCCAGCTGAGTTGAATGAGACTTTATATTCAACCCAGCTCTGCCTTGTTGAACAGAACATTCCATCTTTCAACTCCTGCAAGTATTCCTATCATTGGATTAATAAACATTCATTATTTGTGTACTATTCATCCAAGGAATAAAACACACCAACCCGTCCGTATATGTAACATTTTATATAGAATTCAGTATAGTTACATGATTGATTTTCAGAGTATCCAATGTAATTAAAACTTGTGAAGCTTTGGGTGGGAAAACCTTTACCAAAACTTTGGTTTATATTACTATAAACAAATCAGAATGTGAACTGCATTCCGTGTTCCTGTTGGGGAACATGCTGGACTTTGGATTTTTTTTATTGCCCCCCCAGAATTTGATGATTCCAGGAAAACAAAACAAAAAAAAAATCATTGTCATGCCTCACAATATAATGGCACAGACTTGAGTTTTTCTAAATTTGCATAATCACAAAAATGCTTGAAAGTGTGAAGTTTGTGTTGTTTCACAGATTCAGGAGAATCAAGCACTGAACGGCACTCTGGACGCTGTGTTCTAAAGTGGATGGTTATAAATATTCCTGCTTAATCTGTCCGTTTGCAGCTGTTCGTGTCAGACAGACGAGCTGCTGGGAAAAAAGCCAAACAGGATCCAGCTCCCGACCTGGGAGTGTAAATAGAAGTTCTTTTAATGTTGTAGCCACTGTTAACCTGTGCGTGTTTTCTCAGGAGATTTTTGTTGAGCGCTTTAAAAATGCAATGCTGTATTTGTTTTTTGTCTTATTTGTTAAAAGAATTAAAAAGGCTTATTTTCACCTACAGCTTGATTCCATGATTTTGACCAATTATCACGTTCTCATTAGTGTCATGTCGAATAATCCAGTTAGACTTGATTATTGAAGTTAGACAAAAAAGTGCAGTTGGTACAAGTGAAGTAAAAGTAGCTTGTTATTCAGCCTGTGTGTGTGTGTCAGTCAGAGAAAGAAGTGGTTTGAAGCTTCACCAGTCACATTCAGCAATATATTAACCCTTTACATGTTAAAATGAACATAAAGTGAGACTGTCAGCACGCCGATTTATGCAGTGTTTGATTCAGTTGTCTGGCTGTGTGGTGGAGTTTCCAGGACAGTATCCTCGATGCTCAGTTGTTCAAAAATCACTTTAAAACTGTTCAGGGTCAGAGGAAAAAAAGAAGTTCCAGAACAATAGTTTTATTTGCCAGCAAAGGAAGCATTTCACAGTCTTCAAAAAACACCTGGAAAGCTTTGAAACACAAAGGGCGACAGTCACTTTTATTCCCTCACAAGGGTCAGTTCCCCCACCCAAAGTGGGTGGTCTTTCCAAACAGCAAATCTTACACCAATAAAAACAACTGTTAATGACATCATTTATGCAGGTATGATGAGACCACTTCTTGGAAAACCTCCAGGCTGAAGAGTCTATCTCTGGGTCACAAAAATGCCCTTTCTCTAAAAAAATCCCAAATGATCAGAATTTTCCACTGATGTATTTGATTCAATTTCAATGTTCCTTTTTTATTTAAATGAATTCTTTGCTTAGATTTACACCCTAAACTTGAAAATCTGGTCTGATGGTTTAACAAAAAAAAAAAATTTCCACACAACACATTTTAGCATGCATTATTTGACTTTATATAACGGCTGAGTGGATCCTTGTGATCTGATTAGTGCTTTGTATGTCACATGACATGGATTGCATTCAGAGTGCAGCTTGGTTCCATATGTTTGGTACCATTGCACTCTCACATGCATGCGCACATGTGATCACGCATACACAAGTGTGCACGAGTGATTCCATATTTTTTTCCCTCTGCTTGGTCTAAAAAAGTAACCGTTACTGGCTGCCACAATTTTTTTTCCTGCTTTCTTATAGTGTTTCTTAAAGCCAGAAAGTTGCCATTTGAAATGACTTTAGTTTTGTGTCATGTCTGTGATCTGCTTTTTTTCTACAAAATTAAACAACTGAATGAACATCCTCAGAGGCCGGTGATTCCATAATTTTTGCCAGGGGTTGTACGTATAATATCAGGTGTGTTTTTTCTAAATGCTATTATCTGTACAATGTGTACATCCTTATTCTTTCAAACATCTGTTAAAATATATGTAGTGCACAACATAATCATCTTGTATCATTAGCATATTAACATAAGATGGTCTTTTGTTAGCGCACTGCTTGTCTTTGATGAAATTAGAGCTGGTCTCTGGGACATCCTGAGAATTCCAGGGATCCATCATTCTAGCTGTTGGTCGTCACAGTGAGTCTACACAGGTAGTGTGAGGGCTGTGCGGAGCACTAATCCAGCACTGAAATCTGAGTGGCCATTTGGTCCAGGAGATCCAGATTGGTAGTGAAACTGGTACGATATTGGATCTGGGTTTTGGTACCCAATCCTCACCCATGTGAGGTTAAATTTGTCAAAGGCCAGCCATTGGGGTCAAGGTCATCTGTCCCCTGCTCTTTCCTTTGGCTACGTTCTTCCAAAGTTGTTATATGGATGAAGGCTGTCCCCCTACTTGCCCTTAAAGAGTTTTGGCAGAGGTCAACCAAGGTCCTTGGGGTCAATTTAGGTGGATTCTGAAATCACGGCAAATTCAATCTGTGGACAGCTATATGCTATTCCATGTAGAATTCAGAACATGAACACCAAGATTCTAAACCTAAACATACAGTTTCCAAAGAAAGTTTCACAATGTTTACCAGAAAATTTTCTTTCTGATCAGATCCTTAATAATGCTACATTTATCCTATCTGCCATAGCTGTTAGTGTCTCCATGCCCACAGATGCTATTGTCTAGCATGTATGTATGTATGTATGTATGTGTTTATCTCAGCTTGTTACAGCCTCGGAAATGACTAGCGCTAAATCAGCAGCCGTTAATTAATGCTCTGTTGGGCTTTGTCGGTGGGACTGTTAGGTCTCACAGCAGCAGAAAGCCAATAAGGAGGAACAGGAAAGGTTTGATGAAGGCTGAAATCCCCTCAACACTCAGTGATGGAGCACCTGCACAGCAGAGTGAATACACAAAAATACATGCAGGTTATATGACACTGTTAGTTCACAGCATTATGAAAGAAATGTTAATCACACATAGACTCACTTCAATGATTTGTAGAATTTCTTACCTGCGATACTTGTCTGCTCTGTCCTCAAGCCTTTCAGAGCTCGATCAAGTGCAGCTTGTTGCTCTTGTCCCAGTCCAGAGCGCTGGCCAGATGATATCATGGCAGCATTGTCTGGTCCAAAAGCTTCAATCTGTTGAACTGAGAGCGCCTGGAAGAATCAGTGTCACAGAGGTCACCCAGTTTGATCATACAAAGCAGATTTAACAAAAGATGCAGTTACTCACAGAAAGGGGTATGTGTGGGATGCAAGTCAGGGTAATAAATGAAAAAATACTTGGGTCCAAAGATGTCCACTCAAAAACATCCAACCCAGCTGAAGTAAACAGAAACAGATGATCAGTGTTTGACAGCTGACTAGAGGCAGCCGATGCACCAGCACACACTGTAACAGCTTTGTGCACAAGTACATTGCATCCGGAAAGTATTTGCAGTGCTTCACTTTTTCCACATTTTGTTATGTTACATTATTCCTTTTGCCAGGAAGATCAAAACTGAGCTCAAGTGCTTCCTGTTTCCACTAATCATTCTTGCGATGTTTTGACAGCTTAATTGGAGTCCAACTGGGGTAAATTCAGTTGATTGGACATGATTTGGAAAGACACACACCTGTCTACATATAAGGTCCCACAGTTGACAGTGCATGTCTGAGCACAAACCAAGCATGAAGTCAAAGGAATTGTCTGTAGACCTGTGAGACAGGATTGTCTTGAGGCACAATCCAAATTAGCAATTTTAATCAGTAAACAATGGACATTGTGCTGCAGTGCACCACGGAAGTTTGGGGTTTTGAGGTTTTAAATGTTATTGTGGTCCATGTTAGTTTAACAGTGTTGTTAGTGTTATTGTGTCTTTGCAGTTCAATTGGGTTAGTCAGTTTAGTTAAGTGTTGCTGTTACCATGACTGACTAGTGTCCGGTTGGTAGCAGGAGTGAAATATGTAGTGATTTTAATGTCTTCTGCCACCATCTTTGTCAAATTAAAAGCACCTGCTTACAGCAGCTGTGTGTGTGTGCGCAACTTCAATCATAGAGAAACTGTGGACAGCTGACATTTGCCGTTTGGTATGCTTATGCATTTTTGGTCAAGGATAAACTGTGGAAATGGAACACTGATAGGACTAATATTTGGTGGTGAAACTACAGATATTAGCTAACAACACTCAACAATGGATGTTGGTAATTACTTTCTGGACTCCACGCCATTCCAGTGGGGGCGGGGGTGGGGTGGACAGCTAAAAAAAGTGTGAGTGTGGTGAGTGATTTTATGTAGTAAGTTCAATACAAGTACATAATATAATTGTAAATATGTTAAAAATACATGGATGACACAAAAAAGTGAAAACACTGATTTCCATTGTGGTCCATTTAAAAATCTAATGACAAAATAGCAGTAAAAATAAAATAATAATAATACTAGTGTGTATATAACAAGAACCTAAACAATTTATAAATATATTAAGACAGTAAATTAACATTTTAAAAAATTACACAATTAACAGGAAATAAAAGGGTTGAGTTCCTCTACTAAAAATTGTTGAGGTCTAAGGTTCTAAAAACATTCTGGACTCACACGACATTTCCGCATGGTGTTCAAATACTTATTTTCCTCACTGTATAGCCTAATCATATACTGTCTCTTCAAATTACTAAAATAGTTTATTACCACTATCTGCTTCTCTATCATATATTTGTGTGTATTTATGTATAATGTATGTTTACAGTGTTTGCAAAATACCTGTCTACAGTGTAGCCTATATCATAATATTCTATTACTATTAATCCCACTATGAATATTAAAATACGACGAACCATTTGTCCTGTATCATAGCTACATGTGTGATATTTGCTGAAAAATCTGTGTGAAAAACAGTTTAGTATTCAGAGAATAAGAATGGATTAAATGCGCTGGACGTGCCAAACAGCACTGAGTGGAGCGGGTTGGACAACTGGGCTATGATGGCGGCCCACGGCTCGTCACATCACTGGCTGGTCTTGCTAGCTGTTAACTCTATTCTAAAACTGAAAATGCTGTTTTTGTAACCTGGTAACACCTCTGGAGTGTTTTACAAGACATCTGATGGACATCAACGTGCACGCACATCACACGGGGTCCAAGCTAAATTGTCAAAAGCTCGTATTTGCACACATGCACATTCTCCTGCAGATGCTGTTAAAATGTAATTAAAATCTTGTTTATGATTGATAGATTAATTGACTAAGTTTATTCTGCAACATCAATATAAACATACAGAGGTAAATGTATCAAAGATACATGGATAACACAATAAAGCATAAATGCTTATTTCCATTGTAGTCCTTGTGAAATTATCATGTGACAAAATAGAGGCTTGACTGAACATGTGCAAATTGTACACAAGATAATAGGAGATATATATATATATATACACTCAACAAAAATATAAACGCAACACTTTTGGTTTTGCTCCCATTTTGTATGAGATGAACTCAAAGATCGAAAACTTTTTCCACATACACAATATCACCATTTCTCTCAACTATTGTTCACAAACCAGTCTAAATCTGTGATAGTGAGCACTTCTCCTTTGCTGAGATAATCCATCCCACCTCACAGGTGTGCCATACCAAGATGCTGATTAGACACCATGATTAGTGCACAGCTGTGCCTTAGACTGCCCACAATAAAAGGCCACTCTGAAAGGTGCAGTTTTATCACACAGCACAATGCCACAGATGTCGCAAGATTTGAGGGAGCGTGCAGTTGGCATGCTGACAGCAGGAATGTCAACCAGAGCTGTTGCTCGTGTATTGAATGTTCATGTCTCTACCATAAGCCGTCTCCAAAGTCGTTTCAGAGAATTTGACAGTACATCCAACCAGCCTCACAACCGCAGACCACGTGTAACCACACCAGCCCAGGACCTCCACATCCAGCATGTTCACCTCCAAGATCGTCTGAGACCAGCCACTTGGACAGCTGCTGAAACAATCGGTTTGCATAACCAAAGAATTTCTGCACAAACTGTCAGAAACCGTCTCAGGGAAGCTCATCTGCATGCTCGTCGTCCTCATCGGCGTCTCGACCTGACTCCAGTTCGTCGTCGTAACCGACTTGAGTGGGCAAATGCTCACATTCACTGGCGTTTGGCACGTTGGAGAGGTGTTCTCTTCACGGATGATGCGAAGGAGATGTGTTGCACTGCATGAGGCAAATGGTGGTCACACCAGATACTGACTGGTATCCCCCCCCAATAAAACAAAACTGCACCTTTCAGAGTGGCCTTTTATTGTGGGCAGTCTAAGGCACACCTGTGCACTAATCATGGTGTCTAATCAGCATCTTGGTATGGCACACCTGTGAGGTGGGATGGATTATCTCAGCAAAGGAGAAGTGCTCACTATCACAGATTTAGACTGGTTTGTGAACAATATTTGAGGGAAATGGTGATATTGTGTATGTGGAAAAAGTTTTAGATCTTTGAGTTCATCTCATACAAAATGGGAGCAAAACCAAAAGTGTTGCGTTTATATTTTTGTTGAGTATATATATATATATATATATATATATATATATATATATATATATATATATATATATATATATATATATATACATACATATATATACATATATATATATACAGTGAGGAAAATAAGTATTTGAACTATTTTAATTTTCTGCGGTTTTGGAAGTTCTCCCACTTAGAAATAATGGAGGGGTCTGAAATTTTCATCTTAGGTGCATGTCCACTGTGAGAGACATAATCTAAAAAAAATCTGGAAATCACAATGGGCCTCATGTAACAACGTTGCGTACGGCGATATTTGAAAAATATACACCAGGTCGAGAGGTGGCGTAAATTATACACCAAAATGAACCAGCACTGGAATCCACATAAAAATGAAGATGATCAACATGATAAACAGTGCCATTATACAAATCAATGCAAATGTTACATAAATAACACTTTCCTGATTATACTACATAATAATCAATACAAATCCCGCCTTTGCGGGATTGTTATGGAGCACGATCCGTGGTCACAGCACTGACTGCAAAGAAAGCGCTGCTCGCCTTTTTCTCCAGACTTTGAGCCTGGAGCCAGAGCAGCACTGAGCTTAACTTCATGTGGTGTGATCGTTTTAGACAATGGAATTGATAATAACAACTGTAGTTTCGTCATTCCCTTAATTCGACCGTGCTGCAATCAGGTTTTGTCGTCTCCATTCGGTTGTCACAATAAAATAAATACAGAAATACATTTAAAAAATAAAGAAATCTGACAGACTAGGCAAGTCTTATTAATTGAGCGAGCAAATATCCACATGTCAAGAATTATTGACATGTGAAAAGAGAATACAGTGGTCCCTCACTATAACGCCGTTCACCTCGGAGTCTCGCGGAGTATTTAGTCCAATTTTGCATGCCTTTTTTTTTAGTGTTCTGCGTATCTGTTTATAAGAATCTTGTTGCCCAGAAGAGAAAAGAGCGCCAACAACTACTCATAACTGTGTTTGTCACACTGAAACAAACACCTGCTGCAGCCAGGTGTGAGTGGGAAAAGGCGCAGAGGCCCGATCTGTGAAATACTGGTGAGTCACTATTAATAATTTCTTATGTGTCCAACCTCGTTCGTTGATCGTTAAAATTGATTCGTTAGTTCTAAATGCCATCATAATTATTCATAGGAAAACGTTCTATTTTTATTTCTCAAACAAATGTTTGGGCCTGAAAACAGTTTGGTATTATTTTCCTACTAAGGTTTGAATTTTGAGAGTGTTTACACACGAGAGAAAAGTGAGAAAATGTTCTTGCCTGATTGAGAAAGTGTATAAAATGTGTAGTGAGGGGTTTTACAGCTTTGAAACGTCTATAATAATTGTTAAAAAATAACGCTGCCTAACGTCGCGGTTTCGTGTATTACGGGCTATTTTTTAGAACGTAACTCCAGCGATTAATGAGGGACCACTGTAACACTTTATTGATTATATACTACAAAACAATTGATACGACAGCCACTTTTGACGCTCTATTGGCGGCTTCTATGTCGTAAAATGAGGGTGTGTCTGAAGCGGAGTCTGAATATTTATGGGCGTGTTTATTATAATTACGATCGTTTCCACCCGCCGCATTTATCAAGATCACGTCAGGCGTACGCCAGAAATGGGCAGGTGCGCACTGCTTGATACATGTCACGGCGACTTTGGTGTATTTCAAGTTTACGCCGTAAATTTACGCCACAAGTGCGCAACATTGATACATGAGGCCCAATGTATGATTTTTCAAAACTGCAGGGTGTTCAAATACTTATTTTCCTCACTGTATCTATAGATCTATCTATCTATATCTATATATAGTTTGCATTGGGATATCAATTAAACAACTACAAAAACTACAAATTATAAAGAAGACAATGCTCATACAGTCAAGGGTGTTTTAGCAAATTATGTTTTATTTGACATGGAGGCTAAACTGATCGATCAAGAAGGATGGGCTCGCAGAGACAACATTCGAATATACAGCATACCAGAAGGCGCAGAGGGGAACAATATCCCCTCTTTCCTGGAAAACCTATTGAAAGAGTCACTGGGATTTCCACCAGACACAGAGCTCAAAACTGAGAGAGCACAAAGGGCTCCGGTGCCTAAACCCACTGACCCACAGGTAAAGCCCATCATTGTAAAGCTTGCGAGTTACAGAGTGAAAGAAGACGTGATCCAGAGAGCCTGGCAAAAGAGAGAGGTTTTCTACAACACCACCCACTTCTACATAGACCATGACTATCCATCTGCAGTCCTCAAGAGACGTGTGGAATATGCAGAAGCAAAGAAAGTACTCAAGGAAAGGAAAATTAAATTCCAGACCCCCTACCCAGCACGACAGAGTATTTATAATGATGGCACCCGCCTGTATCAGAAAGCAGCAGAGGCAACAGAGGACATGGCTTCACGCGGTTTTCCAGTGACCATCATCCCAGCCCCAACCAATACGGATCAACAAGAGACCCAACTCTTACCTACATGGCAAGTGGCAGTGTGCCGTCGGGTCGTAGCCAGGAATACAACCGCTACCACACCGCAAAAGAAAAAAGCCCCTCACACGCAGTACAAAGAGAAACTCCAGGAGTTCAGACGTGATCCTCCTCCAGACTGAGGGACATCAAACATCTTATCAAGTAAAAGATACAGTCTGCTCCAGTTCACATCTTATTTCATTAGATTTATGGACCAGATGGTCTAGTATTATTTTGGACTTAAAGACTCTTATAGACTAGACTGATTTTAATTGCCTGAATGCCTGAAGCCTCATATGGTTCATTCTGATTTCATTAAAAAACTTTCATTATTTACCTTAAAACTGTGTAAAATGGTTGGGACACAGAAATGCTTAAGCCATGACTGTAGGAGTTATGCAGTCATCTCAAAGGGCCCTACTCTTAACGAAGAGCTGGACATCCCTTTATGGGGGCTCTAACATCTCGACCCCCTCAGAGGCTAATGTACAAAGAGCCTCAACATTGGAAGAAAGAAACTCTAAAGAATGTAAAGACATTTTGCTAAGTTTTGTGTTATTGTTCCTACTGAATTATGTTCATCTCTCGCTGTTCACAAGTTTCTGGGATGTATGAGGTTATAGAATCTATTCATGATGTAGGGGAAACCCAACCAAACGCAATACAAATAGAACATTATGGCTAATCAAAATATTAAAATTGTTTCATTCAATATAAATGGGGTACTGAACCCAATTAAGAGAAGCAAGATAGAGTAAAATGAAAAAAGAGAATGCACATAGTGTTTTTGCAGGAAATGCACCTCAATTCTGTAGAACATGAAAAGCTGAAAAGAATGGGGTTTTCTCAAGTGTACTATTCACACTAGCCATTTTACTATCTCAGAGTTAAACATGAAAAAAATCTTACAGGTAAATGACAAAGAGGGAAGATATTTATTAATCTCTGGCAAAATAGAAGGAGCTCAAATAACCTTTCTTAATGTTTATGTGCCTCCTGGCAGTGACATACAGTAAGTTTTTATAGAAAAATCTTTGACCTAATGATGGAGGCAATGGGCATACTTATATGTGGGGGAGACTGGAATATACGCCTCAATCCCAAACTGGATGGTTCCAAAGACTCTACCCAAACCCCCATACACAAGAAGATCAAGATCCTTATGGCAGAGCTGGGAGTAATCAATCTCTGGAGAGAATTCTACCCAACAACCCGAGACTACACACATTACTCCCATTCACATGCTGTCTACTCCAGAATAGATTACTTTTTTATTTTCAAAAAAGACTGCCATAGAATACATGACTGTGAGATAGGTAATACCGACTTGTCAGACCATGCACCCCTCTACATGTCACTGCAAATAAATAACAACCCTGGAATCTTATTATGGAGGTTAAATACAAGTATTCTTAATAGTGAACAATTTAAAACAAAAATCAAACAAGAAATCAAACACTATATAGAGGAAAACAATAATGGAGAAGTTGGCCCAGAAATAGTATGGGATGCACTAAAAGCGGTTCTCAGGGGGAAAATTGTATCTTTTTGCGCATACCAAAAGAAACAAAGGCAGTTAAGATTATCAGAATTGAATAAAGAACTAAAAGAACTCGAAATAAAACATAAGAAGGGATTTAACCAAAACCTCACTTCAAAACTGAAAGAAGTTAGGAATGAAATTAACACCCAATATACACAAGAAATACAAAAAAAAACATGATTTATACAAAACAAAAGTATTATGAATCTGGCTCCAAATTTTCTAAGCTACTGGCAAGGAAACTGAAAAAACAACAGTCAGATAACAAAATGTACAAAAATAGGGACCCACACTCATTACTATACGGTAGTGTTCAGAATAATAGTAGTGCTATGTGACTAAAAAGATTAATCCAGGTTTTGAATATATTTCTTATTGTTACATGGGAAACAAGGTACCAGTAAATTCCAAATCCAACAAGATCAAGCATTCATGATGCTTGCATATGCACACTCTTAAGGCTATGAAATTGGACTATTAGTAAAAAAAAAAAAAAAGTAGAAAAGGGGCTGTTCACAATAATAGTAGCATCTGCTGTTGACGCTACAAACTCAAAACTATTATGTTCAAACTGCTTTTTCAGCAATCCTGTGACTCACTAAACTAGTATTTAGTTGTATAACCACAGTTTTTCATGATTTCTTCACATCTGCGAGGCATTCATTTTGTTGGTTTGGAACCAAGATTTTGCTCGGTTACTAGTGTGCTTGGGGTCATTGTCTTTTTGAAACACCCATTTCAAGGGCATGTCCTCTTCACCATAAGGCAACATGACCTCTTCAAATATTCTGACATATCCAAACTGATCCATGATACCTGGTATGCGATATATAGGCCCAACACCATAGTAGGAGAAACATGCCCATATCATGATGCTTGCACCACCATGCTTCACTGTCTTCACTGTGACTTGAATTCAGAGTTTGGGGGTCGTCTCACAAACTGTCTGCGGCACCTGGACCTAAAAGAACAATTTTACTCTCATCAGTCCATAAAATATTCCTCCATTTCTCTTTAGGCCAGTTGATGTGTTCTTTGGCAAATTGTAACCTCTTCTGCACGTCTTTTATTTAACAGAGAAACTTTGCGGGGGATTCTTGCAAATAAATTAGCTTCACAGGCGTCTTCTAACTGTCACAGCACTTACAGGTAACTCCAGACTGTCTTTGATCATCCTGGAGCTGATCAATTGGTGAGCCTTTGCCATTCTGGTTATTCTTCTATCCATTTTGATGGTTGTTTTCCGTTTTCTTCCACGCGTCTGTTTTTTTTTGTCCATTTTAAAGCATTGGAGATCATTGTAGATGAACAGCCTATAATTTCTTGCACCTGCGTATAAGTTTTCCTCTCTCCAGTCAACTTATTAATCAAACTACGCTGTTCTTCTGAACAATGTCTTGAACGTCCCATTTTCCTCAGGCTTTCAAAGAGAAAAGCATGTTCAACAGGTGCTGGTTTCATCCTTAAATAGGGGACACCTGATTCACACCTGTTTGTTCACAAAATTGACAAACTCACTGACTGAATGCCACACTACTATTATTGTGAACACCCCCTTTTCTACTTTTTTTTACTAATAGCCCAACTTCATAGCCTTAAGAGTGTGCATATCATGAATGCTTGGTCTTGTTGGATTTGTGAGAATCTACTGAATCTACTGGTACCTTGTTTCCCATGTAACAATAAGAAATATACTCAAAACCTGGATTAATCTTTTTAGTCACATAGCACTACTATTATTCTGAACACTACTGTATAAACAAAACGAAATACAAATGGCATTTCAAAACTACTACAAACAATTATATACCCAACCAAAATTAGAAGAGGAACAGCGAATAGAGCAGTTTTTAACATCCTTTAACTTAGCCACTCTATCAGAAGATCAAAACAGAAAATTAATAGCTGAAATAACAAAAGAAGAGCTGAACAGTGCGATTTCAAGGTTAAAAACAAACAAATCACCAGGGCCAGATGGGTACCCTGCTGAATGGTATAAGATCTTCAGAACCGAGTTAACACCAAACCTCCTTAATATATTTAACACAGCTTTAAAAGAGGGGAAAATCCCGCCAACCTGGAGAGAAGCTACAATCATGGTCATTCCGAAAGAGGGAAAGACAGATTAGATTGTGGATCATTTAGACCAATTTCTGTCCTGAATACCGACTACAAATTGTATACATCAATACTTGCCAAGAGGGTTGAAGAGGTTCTTCCTTACCTGATACAGACAGACCAAACAGGCTTTATTCCCCAGAGACAAAGTCATGATAATATTAGACGCTCACTACATATTATAAACTATATACAAGAACATAAGTCTCAGGCCTTATTGTTAAGCCTTGACGCAGAGAAGGCCTCTGACTCTGAGATGGAAATTTTTATATAAGACTCTCGAGAGATTTGGCTTTTATAAAGAATTTATTCAGGGAACTCTTCATCAATCTGGCTCCAACTTTCTCTGATTGCTGTTGCCAGATCAGCTTTGTAGGTTGGAGCCTTGTCATGGACCATTTTCTTCAACTTCCACCAAAGATTTTCAATTGGATTAAGATCCGGACTATTTGCAGGCCATGACATTGACCCTATGTGTCTTTTTGCAAGGAATGTTTTCACAGTTTTTGATCTATGGCAAGATGCATTATGATCATGAAAAAATGATTTCATCATCCCCAAACATCCTTTCAATTGATGGGATAAGAAAAGTGTCCAAAATATCAACGTAAACTTGTGCATTTATTGATGATGTAATGACAGCCATCTCCCCAGTGCCTTTACCTGACATGCAGCCCCATATCATCAATGACTGTGGAAATTTACGTTCTCTTCAGGCAGTCATCTTTATAAATCTCATTGGAACGGCACCAAACAAAAGTTCCAGCATCATCTGAATATGACTTTCATCCAGTCATCCACAGTCCACAACTGCTTTTCCTTAGCCCATTGTAACTTTGTTTTTTTCCAGTTTAGGTGTTAATGATGGCTTTCGTTTAGCTTTTCTGTATGTAAATCCCATTTCCTTTAGGCGGTTTCTTACAGTTCGGTCACAGACGTTGACTCCAGTTTCCTCCCATTCGTTCCTCATTTGTTTTGTTGTGCATTTTCGATTTTTGAGACATACTGCTTTAAGTTTTCTGTCTTCCTTGGTCTACCAGTATGTTTACCTTTAACAACCTTCCCATGTTGTTTGTATTTGGTCCAGAGTTTAGACACAGCTGACTGTGAACAACCAACATCTTTTGCAACATTGCGTGACGATTTACCCTCTTAAGAGTTTGATAATCTCCTTTGTTTCAATTGACATCTCTCGTGTTGGAGCCATGATTCATGTCAGTCCACTTGGTGCAACTGCTCTCCAAGGTGTGATCACTCCTTTTTAGATGCAGACTAACAAGCAAATCTGATTTGATGCAGGTGTTAGTTTTGGGGATGAAAATTTACAGGATGATTCCATAATTTATTCCTCAGAATTGAGTGATTCCATATTTTTTTTTCCCCTCTGCTTGGTCTAAAAAAGTAACCGTTACAGACTGCCACAATTTTTTTTTCCTGATTTCTTATAGTGTTTCTTAAAGCCAGAAAGTTGCCATCTGAAATGACTTTAGTTTTGTGTCATGTCTATGATCTGCTTTTTTCTACAAAATTAAACAACTGAATGAACATCCTCCGAGGCCGGTGATTCCATAATTTTTGCCAGGGGTTGTAGAACCGCTCGCTCAATGGATTAGGCAAACTGACGATATTAAAGGTATTACCATAAATGGAGATGAACACAAAATTGCACTGTACGCGGACGACATCCTAATATACCTAAAAGACCCCGCTCACTCATTTCCTGGACTATTCAAGCTCCTAGATAGCTTTGGTAAATACACGGGATATAAACTGAATGTTCAGAAAACTCAAATCCTAACACATAATTATATTCCATCCAAACAAATTAAGGACAAATTTAATCTGAACTGGGACAAAGACTCAATGAAATATCTAGGTGTACTGTTTCCAAAGGACATTACCACATTAGCAAAGACTAACGATGACCCACTCCTTACTAGAATAAAAGTAGATATACAAAGATGGAACTCCAACCCCTTTATGAGCCTTACTCAAAGAGTGGAGACCATAAAAATGAATATACTCCCGAGATTTCTTTTTTTATTCCAGGCCCTTCCAGTTTAAATAACCACAAAACAATTCTCCGAATGGGATATTTTTCAGATTCATTTGGCAAAGGAAAAAACCCAGGGTAAGGTTTAGAACACTACAACTACCGAAAGAAAGAGGAGGAATGGCTGTACCAAATTTAAAGGATTATTTTTTCTCATCCCAAATTAGACCATTGATAAATTTGTGTAATCAAGATTACCAGGCCAGGTAGAAAGACACTGAAATATCATTCATTAAGGACCCCCCCAATTCAGGCAGTACTGGGTAATAAAGACCTGGGCAATTGCTTAAACAAACTGCAAAATCCATGGACAAAATTTCAAATTAAAATCTGGAATTCTGTTAAAGATACATATAAATTACACGACAAGTTAGGAAGAATTAGATGGTGAGCCCATGACCCTGACTTCAAACCGAATCAACTGGACTCTAGATTTAAATGCTGGATAATCAAGGGAATAACAACATTTCACTCAATAACAAATAAAGGACAATTTAAAAGTTTTGAGACTCTGAAAAGGGAACACTCTCTGGAAAAGCAAGACTTTTACAGATATTTACAACTACGTAATTATTTTAACCAGGTGATTAGAAATTTTACAGTGGACCCTGATGATCCAATACTAAAAGAGGTATTACGTGCTTATTCATCGGAATGAGGCAAGGGTATGATATCTAGACTATATAAGAACTTTATGAATAAAAAATCTTATTCTACAGATTATTTTAAAGATAACTGGGAGAAGGAATGTAATTTTGAAATTTTGAGAGAGGAAAGGGACAGTTACTGTGAGTTTCAATGGAAATACACCAACTCACATACATGGAGAGAATTTGCATGGAAATGTCTAATCAGATTGCGTGATGATTTACCCTCTTTTAAGAGTTTGATAATCCTCTCCTTTGTTTCAATTGACATCTCTCGTGTTGGAGCCATGATTCATGTCAGTCCACTTGGTGCAACAGATCTCCAAGGTGTGATCACTCCTTTTTAGATGCAGACTAACGAGCAGATCTGATTTGATGCAGGTGTTAGTTTTGGGGATAAAAATTTACAGGATGATTCCATAATTTATTCCTCAGAATTGAGTGAGTCCATATTTTTTTCCCTCTGCTTGGTCTAAAAAAGTAACCGTTACTGACTGCCACAATTATTTTTCCTGATTTCTTATAGTGTTTCTTAAAGCCAGAAAGTTGCCATTTGAAATGACTTTAGTTTTGTGTCATGTCTGTGATCTGCTTTTTTTCTACAAAATTAAACAACTGAATGAACATCCTCCGAGGCTGGTGATTCCATAATTACTGCCAGGGGTTGTAGTATTGTTAGTAACAGCAAGGTTTTTATGCTGTTTTTTTTCTCCTTTCCTTTTATTCCTTTCCAATATTGGCTGTAATGTGATCTGTGAATAATAATAAAGAATAAATGTTAAAAAAGACTGTAATATAACAAAATGTGGAAAAAGTGGAGCCCTGTGAATACTTTCTGGATGCACTGCACAAAGTGAGATACGAGGTGTGTGAGAAAAGTATCTGACCTTTTTATTTTATGCAAAAAATATATGGATTTGATTCATGTTTTTACATCAGCCAAGCTTGAACCTTCGTGCGCATGCGTGAGTTTTTTCACACCTGTCGGTTGCATCATTCGCCTGTGGGCAGGCTTTGAGTGAGCACTGGTCCACCCCTCTCGTCGTTTTTTCATTGCGAGGAAATGGCGGAATGATTTGGGCTTTGTTCCATCAGAATTTTTCAGAAACTGTTAGAGACAGGCACCTGGAAACCATTCAGAAAATTCACATGGCTTTCGGTGAACATTTTATGGGCTTCACAGAGATTAAGGAGTGTTACTACTGCTTTAAGGACGGCCCACAATGGCGCACGGCACGCCGCGCTCCGAACCGCGATTGACAGGCAGAAACCACCATTTCATTTCTAAACAGATGGCTGTGTCGATCCGGGACCGTCGTGTGCAATTTCTCTGGTTATCACAAGAGCTGGACATCAGCCAGTTTCCGGCAGATTTCACTTTTAACAAGAGATTTTGTCACGGAAAGCCGCGCGGAGGGTTCGCGCGTCACGACGGAGCTGCTGATGGAGCGAGACAAAGAACACCTCCGTTTTGGAGTGTCAGAGGACAAGTTGGGACATGCCTATCTCGGCTTTCAGTAGCTTACCAGTCGAGTGAGTATAAGAGAAATTGTGGAGAGCTGGGCATGTCCCAACTTGTCCTCTGACACTCCAAAACGGAGTATTTTTTTTTGCATAAAATAAAAAGGTCGGATACTTTTCTCACCGACCTCGTACAATTGTTTCCCTGCAGACTGAACGTGTCTCACCCATGATGTTGCCCAGCATGGACGCATGTGCCTGCATCCAGGTTTTGGGTTCTCCAAATTCAGCCACAGTAAGCCATTTCAGCTGCCGAGTCTTCTCTCGGGAGCACTGGATATCATTGACAGATTCTACAGCCTCCCTATTGAACAGCCATACATTGATATTGTTTTTTTTTTTTCAATTACGACACATGGAGATAAAACAGTCATGCCTGTTCTTGATAACATTCTGCAGGAGAACCAGTGATGGATTTTTTTAAGCGCCCTGAACGAATAGCACACTGACATTTGTCTGATAGCATCACAGCTCCCAGTGTGTTTATGGTGCAGCAGTAATTTTCCACATTCGTATGTGAAACACAAATTTGTCGTGAGCTTTGTGTACGAGATACAGACGTGAAGACGTCCGCGTTGAGCTGCTGAATCTCACGGATGCTGAGGCCGCAGATGAAATGGTGCAGTTCAATGAGATCTGCAGCTTCCAGATTTTGCACTCTCAGGTTCTTGCGTTGAGCAATTCCCTTCCACACCGCCTCCATCTGTTGAGACCCGTGATCACTTCTGTTAGTGAGGAACCTCTTTATGATGCCATCAGTGTGTGACACTGCCTTTATCCTCTACCTGTAACTCACTCCAGCCACAGTCTGCGATGTTCTCCAGGGTGTCCAAAGAAAAGGGCAGCACCGCCAGCTCAGCGATGGAGAAGCCTCGACTTATACATCTCATCTTTGCAACCGCAGATTCTTTCATTTGTGACACTGGACCCCAAATCTGGACAACCACAAACATCACTCTTTATCAGATGTGAGAGTTGGTCATTTAGCTGTGAATTGAGGAGGCAGAGTACTTTTAGGATTTTTGCAGTGATAACAATCATTACTTTTATTATGAATGAATTTTATTATATCCCAAAGAAACATTTTCAAACCTAACTACAGTGCTATTCAGTACAGTCACTAAGCCCAGCAAGTTGCTAAGGCAAATCTGCCCTGCTTGAACTACATGCCTGACAATAACTGCTTTTGGCTTCACCCTTTTCGCTCGGGATCACCACAGCAGCTCCAATATAGATCCACTTGGTGACTTGGTACATTTTAGGGCAGATGCCATTCCTGATCCAACTCCAAATGTACAAGGAGAATGGGATATGAGCAGTCTTGAAGTGGAGACGTGTGGTGCATTTCTGCGAGCAATCCAGCACGCAGGGGCCTCAGAGTTCCAGACCACAGCAAATGGAAATGTCCATGTGGACGCCTACGTTTCAGCTTTGCCGTGATTGATAGATGGTTATTTTTAAGAGGTGGAGATGGACCGTCCAACATCTGAGGTGGACGCAGCAATGTGTAGCAGCCGTGGATGCTCCCAGACCTGACCTGATATGACTGCTTGAGACAAAGTGCCATTTTTATTTATTTATGTCAGTGATTCTCAACCGGGGTGCCGCGGCACCCTAGGGTGCCGTGATCAATCGTCAGGGGTGCCGTGGGTATTTTTCATATTCGCGATTATTTTTCATATTCGCGATTACCGTGAATTATTTATTTTATCCACAAAGCATAAAACGACAGAATCTGATGTCAAACGTGCTGCAGCCTCGATCTCGTCTTAAGGCGGGACAATAACAAGGAGGCTGACGGCCGATTAAAACAGTGCCGTCTTCTTCAAAAGCCGTCTAAAATGCGGAGCTGTCGGTGTCTGTGCCTGTGCGCGCGCGGAGTTAACAGGCTGCGAGGGAGGGGTGGGTGAGGGAGATTCCTGAATGCAGGCGCGACACGTTCAGTGCGCAGCGAGCGCGGAGCAGAGAGAGGATTTTAACCCGAGTGAACGTTAAAACGGAAACATGAAGCTGCCTTTACTTCTCTCTGAACTTTCTCTAAAGATGTGATTCTGCCGTTACCGTCCTGTTCACACCATGTGCGCGGTCGTATGTTGAATTTATGAGATCATGAGATGAAATAAATGGTCAAATATCTTTAAAAACATATTTAAAAAATGAGAATATATGAATGAACTGAGCCACAAAAAAAAAAAAACAATGTTCAAACGCACAGATCACAAAAAGCAGGTGAGAACTCTGAACTTTAACAGCTGTTATTTTCCAAAGGTATTTATTTGTTCAATCTTGAGCTTAATGCAGTGTTTAAGCACAAAATGTGACTGATGAGGAGAAACAATTTCAGAAATGCAACAGAAACAACCACAAATCAGAAAAAGTTGGGACTGTATGTAAAATGAAGATAAAAATAAAAATGTTGCACCATTCCCAGTTTCTCCACTCACAGAAGCCAAACGTTCTTCCAGAGTTGTGTAATTATACTACAATAGTAGAATATAAAGAAGGGGAAAAAAAGAAAAAAAAAATACAATATATTCGTCATTCGCAATTATTTGACAATCGTCTCCAGAAATTCCTAATCGTGACAGCCCTACTTGAGATAAGAGCGCAAAATGCTTGAGGATTTTCGAAATGTGGTGTTTTCTGTATCGATTTTCTATTAATAATAATAATAATGATGATATTTGGGTTTTGTGCAAAACCAGAGGTAATAGCATTATAATATTATTTTGGTTGGTGGTGTGCCGCAGGATTTTGTAAATATAAAAAGGGTGCCACGGCTCAAAAAAGGTTGAAAATCACTGATTTATGTTATTTAAGAGAAAAGGACAATGTGTCAATCCCATTCGTGTTTTTACGGTACACAATGAGTGTGTCTGCTGGACCTGAGTTGCTTTCCTAACGAGCACAGCCAGTTGAGCAGCATCATAATCACGAATGGCACCCAGTGTGTCCACAGCAGCAGTGAAGGTCTCTGTTGTCATCTGTTCCAGTTGTGCAGGTTTCCAGTAGACGTTGGATTCGCCCAATTCTTCAATCAGGTCTGCAGTGAGGAACAGAGAACTGCTGGCTGAAAACAAACCAAGAAAAGACACCATAAACATCTTCACCTGTTTCACACTTAATAAAACAACCATTAAGAACAGGAGGTAACTATTAAAACCCCAGTTTACTTTATTGAAACAGTTACTGAGTGATGGAACTGCATGTTTCTTGTTACCTTTCTGAGTTGCCCACACTACCATTTTTAAAAATCAAAACAATTAAGAAACTGAATGCATCACAAGGTGTCCACTAATATTTTCTTGTCAAAAACCTGTTGACAAAATGTTTGTGATGATACAAATCCCCCCCCATCACCTCTGTGAGGAGGGAAACTCTGCTGCATATACAACTACCCAAATATCTTACGCTGACAAGCTGACCCCTTCCTTGTTTTATCTTGTTACGGTTACCATTTGATTTAGTGACGAGATCGAAGAAGTATTTTTTTAGAATGGCCGTTCGGGGGTGGGTCATACAATCCATCAGGAAAGACAGAACATCCTTCATCCAAGGCTAAAAGAGATCAGGACAAAAACAATACGTCAAATCCATTGTAGCTGTATAAAACCAAATCACCAAAGACATCATTTCAAGGTACTGCACATATGGAACAGGTCAAGACTTTGTTTGATATATTTATATTATAATTAATTCTAATTTAGAGAGACCCAATAGTATATAGGTTAATTAGATACATTAACAGAGCAAGGACAGGGTGGCATTGAAGAGGAAAAAATCTCCCTCTAACAGGAAGAGACCTCAAGCAGAACCAGACCCTATGAAGGGACCATCTGCCAAGAGAATGTAACCAACTCCAGGTTTGATTTATACAGGGTGTCCCAAAAGAAGTGCCACAGAAATAAAGCCATGAAAAATCTATACACATTTGGATACTGATATCTGTCATATGTCAACTTGAAGCATATCAGGGAATTTTATCTCTGGTGTTCATTCCTAATTTCACCTCAGTTTATAAGAGTTTTGGCATTCACAAGAGGTGCTCAAAATGTGCACCGCTTATCTGGTTCAGCCAGATCTCCCTTTGTTAACATTGTGAACAGTTCTATCAGTTTAAAACGTCTTTACAATCCTCCATATAGTCTTTCTTTCTGGAGCTTTTCTAACTGCAAGATGACAATGATATTGTCGTTGGATTTGCATGATCAACTTGGTCTCAAAATCGAATTCCACCAATTTCCCTTTCTGCTCAGTTATATATCTGCTCATTGCATCAGTCTCAAACTACATCAGAAGAAATTCCTCACATATATCTTGATGTCTGAAAAAAAAGGACAGAATTCAGATTAGCCGTTGCAGAATTAGAGTCAAATGATTTTGTGGCACTTTTTTTTTTTGGGACAACCTGTATTTAAAAAAACATTTGGCAAGATGTTGTCCATAGGTCGGTTAGTTCATCTGTGGAACAAGAGAAAAAGATGCACCTTAATTGGCAGATCAGGTGTGCTGTCACTCAGAAAGAGGAGACAACCCAGTGCTTCCATTGTTTCAGATGACCAACTGACTGGGTTCCTGTCGAGGCAGGACAGACATGATTAGTCCCTTGCATTCTTGCAGTCTCATAAGTAACTCATGTCCACAGGGAGGCTGTCCTACCCATAATCTCCCTGAGCAGCTGAGTCAGTGGCATCCTGGAGCTCTGAGGAATGTGTTGGCAGGAGGCCATGGCCAGCAGGGTAGAGTTGAGGACATCAGGGGCCAGGAGGCGCAGTGTGGACGGGGGGAGCTCACACAACAGTGGTCCGAGTCTAGATATGTCCTCACTGGACAGACCAGTTAAGTCTATCCCTACGGATGTCTTAGTCTCTAGTGTGGTTGACCCTATGACAGCATACTGTGGTGCAAACATGTTTACGTTGCTCAGACAGAGCAGAGCTTTCAGGACCAGTGTACCACGAGATGGTGAAGAAATTGGTAATAAGCTCAGATCGGCTTTTTCAATTTTGTCAAGGAGGCTGGAACACATGGAGGACGGCAAGTCCTTCACCTTCGCCGGCCTGAAATTGTATGTTAAGTTTGGTTCACTTTTTTTCAGTGCACATATGAAAGAGTGAGTAAGAGAAGAGATGGTGATCTTACGGCAGGTGAACCAGCAGCGTTGTGGGGATCGCATCCATCTCGTCAGGTGTGATTGTTTTAAAATAATCTGATCTCTTTTTCTCCAAAGTTGCAAAAAGATTTTGGGCAGCACAGCATGCCTAAAAAAGTATATATATATATACACATTTTATAAAGGTTTTTGGGCACACACATTCCAAATCATTGGCAGTTCTCTGTATAAATACATGCCTGAAATTTGGAGAGGAACCGTGGAGCGTCTGTGATGGCTTGAGCCATTTCCAGGGCCTCACTGTCATGGATTTTGTTGATCATCTTGCAGGTTATGCCCTGAAAGAGTGAACCCAACCTGCTGTATTGTAAACAGAAATATTTGGTACAATGAGGAATCACAGAAAAATGTGTCAAATAAGATAAATAAGTGCGTTCTGTGTAGTTTATGATTTTGTAGCTATTTAAAAAAATACATCCCTAAAAAAGAACTTTGACTTTAATTTCACTGACCATCAGAATTATTTCAATCAAATATATTTTTTACTATAAGGTTATTTTAATGATCATTATACCTATAAGGGAGTGTCTTCTTGCCTTGTGTCAGTTGTTTTAGTAAGAATGATGCCTGAGGGGAAAAGAACAACACAGTGAATCGTGATGCTGGTCTTTGAGTAACATCTCATGAAGTCAATTAAGAACTAGGAACATAAATGGTAAATGGGCTGCATTCATATAGCGCTTTTCCATCTGCATCAGACGCTCAAAGCGCTTTATAATTATGCCTCAGATTCACCCCGATGTCAGGTTGCTGCCATACAAGGTGCTTACTACACACCAGGAGCAATCTCATGCACAATTTCTTGGATAGTCACACGACTGAAAAGCCACCGAGGAGCAATAGGGGATTAAAGGCCTTGCCCAACGGCCCTTAGTGATTTTCCACTCAGGGGTTGGGAATTGAACCCATGAACTTCTGGACTCAAGCCCAACACCTTAACCAGTAGACCATCTGTAAACATCCAGTGTTACACCAAACTTTTACCTCCATCAGGACTGAACCATATACAGTTTAAAGATAACTGTTTGCATTAAAATAAAATCTTGAAAATATGGTGGTTTGCAAAAGTATTCGCCCCCTTGAGCTTTTACTCAGTTTATTTTGTTTATGCCATTTTGAACATAAAAAGTAATTCAGACTTCCATGGTAAACATTTCTAAAACTGCTCTGCTTAAACTCAAACTGAAAGTAAATCTCTACAATGTGATATAAATTAAATCAAAATATCAAAGCCAAGATGATATGTTGCATAAGTAATGGCGCCCATTAGTATAACAAATGTAAATGGATACATGAACATTTCCAACTCACTGAATATGCCTTGTTCTTCATTTACGTACATCAGTAGAAAAAAATACAAACAGTATAGTACTGTATGGTAAATCTGTATGAATTAGGCAGTTCTCAAAATCAAAATGACTGTGAAAGGAGACTTGTGGAGGAAGCCGCCATGACACCCAAACTCTGACTCATAGCTAGAATTAAAGGCTTCTGTGGCTGCGCGCTGAGAAACTGTGCTCAGTGCAACCTTTGCCTAATGCACAGCTTTCTTGTATGAAAACTCTTCTCTGCTCCAAAAATGGACAGAAATCTTAACTGGTTACTGTGATACTTTTGGTAAATCCCCTGAATTAAAGTTGAAAATCTACACTATAAGCACATCTTGATTGCTCATTTCAATTTCATTTTCTGGTGTACTGGGGCAAAATGACAAAAATTGTGTCACTCTCCAAATATTTATGAACCTGACTGTCTTCTATCTGAATGAACCTCAAAATTTCTAGTTTTTAAAGTAAAAAAAACCCTCAAGAAATAGATGTGGAATCATTCAACAAACACTGTTGTCTATTTCAAGTATCTGATTAAAATATCTGTAGTTTTCTAAAGTATTAATACGGTAAGAAGCCACATAATTCAGAGGATGTTTCTTCTCTCGGCTGGTTTTGATGATGCAAAAAGGTTGTTCGACCTTGACAAATACATACAGTATTCACCAGAGACAAGTGCGTCATGTAAAATGGATGAATACCTGTGTACGGGTCCAGTTTTTACCCTCAACTTGGTCCAAAGAGCTGATGTTTGCTTTGTTCAAGAACCTCAGAGAAGTGCTGTGAAGCAAAGCATCAGGCAGCGTGGGTAACCGCAACAGATCCAAGGGCGCCACATCTTTACAAAGCTGGAGGGAAACATTTACTTCTTAAATCCTGCACGTCATGTCATTTATGGATGTCTACAATAATTTTAGCTACACTGATAATCTAATGTTTGTTGCTTCTCTTCTCTCACTCACAGCCTGTAGTAAAGCTTTTAACTGGCTCTTCCTCATTTGTTTGCAGAGCTTCTTCAGCTCCTCAGAATCATTCAGAACCTCCATGGCTTTGACACGTTTTATCACACAGGTGGGAACTCCTCTCACAAAAGGCCAAGGGACATGAGGTCTTCACCCGACACGTTTTTGCACTTGGGGAAAGCAGACTGTGGGTGAAGGCACAGTGACAGAGATAATATGTGGGACAGAAGTGAAACACTCACCTCCTCATCACCCAGCAGTCTCCGAGTTAATGTCTTCTGTTGGCTCTGTGTCCATTTGACATTTGCTTCAGAATTTATGAGACACTGGTTAAGAACATGTCTGGATATTGTGGACAGTTGCTTATCAGACAAAAACCTTGTACTTGTGCCCAGGTAGCACACTTCTTTTTCACCGAGTGTGTCACTGGAGGTTTGATATCACTGTCTCAATGAGGTGCTTCTTCAGCTACACAAAGAAAGTAAAATAAAATGATGATGATGAGATCTATTCAGGCGGTGAGTTCTATCCTGCTGTGGGATGAATGAGTGTGAACGTTTGGGGTGATTCATACCTTTGTGATGCCAGAGTTGTTGCAGTGCTCAAGCTGAGAGAGAAACTTCCAGCTGAGGTCAGCAGTCATGTTGGGAGCATGATAATAATACAGGCCAGTGAACCCAACCTAAAGAGGTACAGGGGGCAAAAAACATTTCACAACTTTCTGTCCACTGATAAGAGATTGGACTCATCATGACATAAAGGTTAAAAGCTGACTCAGCACCTGATCCCAGCACCATCCTTGTTATGAGGATCAAGGTACTTTAAAACGTCCTTTTCTGGCTATGACTTACCAGTCCATTTATGCTATGGTCATAAACTTTGGGTAATGACTAAAATAACAAGTTCAAGGACTTAAAAGAGGTTCCTCCATCTGCTATCTGGGCTTACACTCTGGGAAAGGGTGAGAAGCTTCTGCTTCTTCGCATTGACAGGAGCCAGCTGACATGGTTCAAGCATCTGGTGAGGATGAGCCCCTGGTAGTCTCCCTAAGAAGGTCTTCCAGGAATATCCAACTGGGAGCCGGCCCCAGGGAAGACCCAGGAAACACTGGAGGGATTGTATCTTCCAACTTGCTCGGCAACACTTCAAGATCCCCCAGGAAGCATTAAGAGGCGAGGAAGTGTGGGCTGAGCTACTTGTTTTGCTGCCACTGCAAACTAGACAAGCAGCAGAAAATGAATGAAAGTTTGGTGAAGTCAATAAGACATTTAAACTTTTCTCAGCATATGTGTGTGCTACAGACACCATTGTATTGTTTTGAACATGAGACGATCCTAATTACAAGGTAACCAGTCCCCCCCAACCCAAAGTCACCCTAACTTGAAGTGAGTATTGAAAATGAACACATTTGCAAAAAAGGGGGGAAAAAAACCATCATCTTATCTTCATAATAATATGGTAACTGAGTCACGATAGTGACTTAAATTCTAGAAATGAGCCCACAATATGTTGATGATTTGGTCAGCATTTCTGTTGCACATTCAATTCAATTCAATTCAATTTTTTTTTTATATAGCGCCAAATCACAACTAACAGTTGCCCCAAGGCGCTTTATATTGTAAGGCAAGGCCATACAATAATGAGGTAAAACCCCAACGGTCAAAACGACCCCCTGTGAGCAAGCACTTGGCTACAGTGGGAAGGAAAAACTCCCTTTTAACAGGAAGAAACCTCCAGCAGAACCAGGCTCAGGGAGGGGCAGTCTTCTGCTGGGACTGGTTGGGGCTGAGGGAGAGACAATTGAGTGATTATCCGAGAAATTGTGGATGTGCCTGGACATGCCAGAACATGTCCCGTGAGGCTTCATCACGCCGTTGCTTTGCGCCATGCGGCACTGCCGTGACGCACGGAATTCCTCCGCACGTCTGTCTCAATGTGCCGAAAAAGTGCTCATGTCCACGTCTTTTCACAATTCCTGTGCTAGTCAGACCATGTCCCGGATAAAACACAGCGTCCAGTTTGGAAATGAACGGCACATTCCACTGTTACAGGAGTTTTTATCATGGAAAGAGGAGCGGAGGCTTTGCGCATTGCGGCGGTTCCACATGGCGCACAGCAACGCCATGATGAAGCCTCACGGGACATGTTCTGGCATGTCCAGGCACATCCACAATTTCTCGGATAATCACTCGATGGAAAAACCACCGACAGCTGTCTGAACGCCATCTCAAAGCCGTCCTGTGAGACCAAAACGGAGGTGTTCTTTGTCTCGCTCTATCAGCAAATCGGTCGTGGACGCGCGAAGCCTTCCCGCTCGGCTTTCCATGACAAAATCTCTTGTTAACAGTGAAATCTGCCGGAAAATGGCTGATGTCCAGCTTTTGTGATAACCAGAGAAAGTGCACATGACGGTCCGGATCCACAGAGCCATCACTTTAGAAATGATCTGGTGGTTTGTGGCTCTCGATGGCGTCGTGGAGCGCAGCGCGCCGAGCGTCCTTAAAGCTGTAGTAACAGTCCTTATTCTCTGTGAAGCCCATAAAATTTTCACCGAAAGCCAATAAATTTTTCGAATGGTTTCTAGCCGCCAGTCTTTAACAGTTTCTGAAAAAATTCTGATGGAGAAAAAGCACAAATCATTCCGCCATTTCCGCCGAGAGGGTGGACCACTCCTCACTCAAAGCCTGCTCACAGGCAAATGACGCAACCGACAGGCGTGGAAAAACTCATGCATGTGCACGAGGGTTCAAGCTTGTCTGACGCAATCACGTGATTCAAATCCATATGGTTTTTGAAAAAAATAATAAGGTCGGAATACTTTCTAATAGACCTCGTACTTGTCCACATGCTGTGCAAACTCCTCATTGCCACTGAAGCACTGTTGAATCCTTTGGAGAAGCTTCCTTGCCCAGTCTGGGTTTGAACCGAGTCCCAATGCAGGTGAACTTGAAGCGGGGGGAGAGGAAAAAACTCACAGAGCTAGAGACAGAGAAAACATTCATTTCATTTCATTTTGTCCCTTTCTCAGTAACAACAGATTATCTTTGCAAACTAAAAAAAACCTGGTCCTTCGCTGCAGAATCAATATCTTCTGCTGCTAAACTGCAGAGGTACGGCCCCATCATGTTCAACGCCACCAAGTTCAGCCACTTCAGCTTTGGTCTGCAGTGTTTAGTCACCACTGGGAGAAAAAAAAAAATAAAAAAAATCAGTCTTACATGAGTAAAACACAACCTTACACTTTTTATCCATATAATACACACATTAGCAGAAATCAAAACTATGTCAATTCTATTTATCAAATTAAAGTTCCATACAAAGGCATGAACAAACAATGAGAAAATATGCATCACAATCGCCCCACTACTTCAATCCAGTTTTAGTTCAATCATTGCTGTTTGCTTTTTTCCCCTTCTGACTCTTCTTTTCATTTGTCTCCCTTTCTGTAGCCTTCTCATGTCTAACATGCTTTTGCAAATCTGAGCAGACTAATTCATTCTCTCTATTCCTCTCACAATGTCTCATTTGATTGTGAAGTTTAACATAGAAGACACAGGTGTATAACTGGACTGACTTCTGACTTCACGGGTGGAATTCAGACAATTTCTTACTTGCTGATTTGTCCTCCAATGACGGCCTCGTGGCATGAGAACAGTTGAAGTGCGTCTGGCTGATGTGCTCTTTTACCCATGTTACCACGAGAGCCCGTTTGCCCTCAGACATGAATTTATGCACCTTCCACAGCATCTTCATCCTGTTACATCAGCAGGGATTTTTACCCAAATGAACGACACAGAGATGTTACGTGGAGTAAACAATGGCAGGAACACACTCACAACTTCTCCATGTAGTTGATTTCTATTTTCAGAGGAAGTTTTCATTTTGGTCAGGGGGAACATCTGCCAGCAAAGGTTTGGCAACCCACAAAAGAGACTCATACTGCTCTAAGTCCATGTTGTTTATATCATGATTTGTCAAAAGCATCCAGACTAAAGGAGCCAATGATGCCCCGGATCTTACATGAAGCTGACTCCTGAGGGAAGACAGGAGGCACGATTAGATCATTAGAAAACAGTGTTAAAGAACGAGTCAGGTTAATAATATTTGTTTGAAGGTGCAACACCGACAGAAGATTTCCTCATGAGCTTGACCACAGATAGAAGGTTGCTGCAATTCCATGTGTCATGCTTCTAAAAACAGTAAAAAGAGACAACCAGTGGGTAAACAGCAGCTGATAATCAGATTTCTTCTGATTCTTTCAAATCTAGTAATTACAGTATGAATGCCAAATAAAATATGTTAATATGTGAAAGCATACATACCATTCTCTCAAAGCCCTCCATGTTGACTTGGATGCCTAAGTCATGAGTGACATCCATGGGAGACATAGGGAGTGAGGACATTGATGAATGAGGAGCAGAGGGAGCTGTTTTCCACAGACATGCTGCTGACAGTCACATGAAAGTGGTTAAAGGAGCTGGTACATTTAGTCTTAAACATTAATTTATGGTCCGAATTACTAAAATCCCAGAGTAAAAAAAAAAGTATGTTCTCCCTTTTTTCTTGTGGATCTGCATAATGAGCCATCACAAGTTTTATGCTGGATGCGTTTTGATGCAACTCCACATTATATGGAGAATGGAGAGGGATGGTCTTGAACAAAGAACCTTCCACTTTGGAAACAAGCAAATGATCCACTTGGCCACCACATTATATGGGCAATGTAAACTGGGGTGGAGACAGCAGGCTGTAACGTGACAGACAGCAGTAGGTAAATGAGGATTTTGTGCATATTAATTAAATGAGCCACTAGGTACTTGCGCACTAGCAATTAAAAAAAAAAACACATTTAACATATTAAACTATTTTACTGTATTCCAGCAAACTGGTGAATAATTACACTGAGTTCTGCCGGCACACAGACAGTGGGTTCCACTGTTGTGCACAGCCGTCTGTGCACGCTGTGCACACAAAGTCTGCGAGAGAGGATGCACAGCTGTCTTGTTTGCAGAGGTAGCTATGAGCAACGGTGGAACACACAACTGTCTGTGTGCACATTTGATTGGGAGAACACACACACACACATGCAGTGCACACAGACATGTATGTATCATTTCAGAGATGTGCATGTGTGTTTTAATTTGTGTGACAGCATGGCACATCACTGACTGGAATGATGAGCTGCAACAAAATGTACTCTGGTCCACCTGTTACACATAGAGACATTTATTCTTACAGAAATAAACACAAAGTAAATATGCCTGATGTTTACAATGAGTACTTTTTATTTTTTAATTCTATCTTCAAGGAGGCAGCGGGCTTTCTGCTGCTGGAACAGCAGTCCTGTTAAGAGCAGCCAAGGCTTCAAACTTGCAAACTACAAATGCAGTCAGCACTCGCTGAATTTGCTTATGACGTTCATAATTTGTGTTTCGTGTGCAAATGTAACCTACATATTTGCATATTCCCTAATAAAATTTTGCAGTCAGGTTGACAAACTCCAAACTGCATATTCATGAAGGCAAGCATGCTGCCAAAAGGGATGGACATTAATGGACAGACGCCATCCTGACTGCGCTCTGTTAGTAAATCAGCATGCAGGTGTATTTGCACATGATTTTACGTGTGCAAACATTTTTTTCCAATTGTATTTGTTTCATGTTCTAAATTAGTCACATTTTTTCTCGTACATTTTATGCTGCTTGGAAGAAAAAGGACACCCACAAATGAGACCCAATCAGGAAAATTAAGTTATTTTATGTAACACCTAGGAAAGCAAATAAATAAATAGTTATTGCTGACAATGTATAAACATGACTGTTGGTGTTCCACTGGGTGATTAAATATGGTATTTTAAACACATAAATGTTTTTTCTCTGTATACATGTTCATCACAATTTCCAATTTTCATTTTCAAGATCGACTACTAGGTCATAATGATAATCAACATGATACATTTTTGCCAGCTTGCACTCGGCCGAGACGGACGCACTTTTCTCTTCTCCTCCCTCCTTATCTTTCCTGCTACTGTGGCGTGTTGTCTGTGAGGCTGCAGCTTTGCTCTTCTGGAAACGACAAAATGGATCTGTTAAAGTGGTCTCTGACGCAATTGACACTATTTTTTCTACAAGACATTCGGGGGGCGGAGGACCCGACCTGTCCTGCCGGGACGCATGTGATGGGTTACGTGATGGACTCGTGGAGGAGATGGCAGGTCATGTGCCCTTTACATGCTTTCTGTGGAGGACGTCGAAGATGTGTTACATATTCGCTTGGTGGTGACCTGCTTTCTGCTGTGTGGAGCGGGCACTATGCTGGTTTACCGGAAAATCAAGAAAGTGGAAGCAGCTTTGATTGGTCCTTCCAGGCTGCCCTACATGATTGATTCGATTGGGAAGGCAGTGGCTGCGCAGTCGGCGGGGGTTAAACCGCGCGTTGGAAAACATCTCGAATAGAATTGCAGCCCTGGAAACCCGCTCTGACCGTCTGTGAAGACCACATTCTACATTCAGATGCATTGAGAGCCACTCTGTTCTCAGAACTGTGGAATCTTTCAGGCATCTGCTAATCTGCCTATTTATTTGGCTTCCCCGAACACAGCTGCACTTCAAGGTCGCTGTGATAAAACCTCCTCAGAAGATCAACACTTAAGCCTCACTCCCTGGTCTTCCCCCCTTCCCTCAGCTTCTCCAGCTCTGATGTTGACTTGGCTCAGGACTGCTCAGGACTGCTCAGGGCTGCCCCTCCCCCCTCCAGGATTGTCGGACAAGGCCGTTGACGGCGCCAAACAGGCTGCCTCCGGAGTGTTCTAATAAACTGGACCTTTTCAAATCTCGGTTGTCGTCCTGTGTCCTTGTTTTTGTCTGTGTGATTATTGTTTTTCTGTTGCTGATGGGATTTTTTTCCTCCACTGCTGCTGTGTAATGCAGTGGCTATGAGGGGTTTTTTTTTTCCTCCTTTTCCCTCGTGTTTTGCTTTTCATATATATGTTTATGTACCGGGCCGGCCTATGTGTTGTGTGTTGTGTGTGTGTGTTTGTTATGGGTCGGTGTTGGTTTGCTCAGCCCTGCTGTTGACCAAGGCAGGGATGTACATCTGGACCTGGTCCCCGGGCACCTAATGGCACTTCTGCTCCTACTGGCAATTAGGATGGGTTAAATGCAGTAGACACATTTCATTGTGCAGGGAACATGTTCTTCTGTGCATGAGACAATAAAATTCCTTGGAATCCTTTGAATCCTTGAACATAAACATCAAAAGTGACTAAATTACCAACTGCTTTTAATTGCACTGTGTTAGAGTTTACACATGCACTGTAAGATTTGTGGGACTGTAAAAGATGTTCCTGTTACGATTTGGTGTCAAGACAGAGTCAAATACGACCGCAATACGCAGGCAGCCAGGATACAAGGATGTGTTGCAAAAGCACGGTGCTTTAATAATCCAGGTGAATATACAATCCAAACAAAGCAGGTGCAGGGATGTCAATACAAAATAAAGTCCAACACTAAACACAGGGCGGAGAATTAACAGGAGGTGCAAAGAAGAGGACAAAACTAATGACAGCTGAAACAAGGTATGTGGAAAAACAACACAGGGTATTTACAAAATGTAGGGAACACAGGTAAGACCATGAGAACACATAACAATGTCAATCGAGCGGCAAACTCACAGACTAATGGGTGTGGCTTAAAAGCAAAAAGAACTAATGAACAACAGGTGGAAAAATCAGGGTGGTCAGGAACAACAGAGACACGTGAAATCCAAAGGAACACATGGTGACTACAGAGACATCAAAAAGTACAAGGAAAATAAAACCTCATCAAGAAAACAAAACCAGAGACATAAAAACATCAAGAACATAAAATGCAAAAAACAACCGTGGAACTAAAAGACAACACAATACATGATAAACCACCCAAACAGTGATCAAACAACTGTGCAATATCCAAATCTAAGTGAAAGAACACAGTAGAAAATAACCACGGAACTCAAAAAAGAGTAGAGGTTAAACACAAATAACAAAAGAACTACATGAAGAAACTGATGAGCAAAAAACCACAAAGACATGAAGAACTGTGGACGGGGGAAACAAAGACATGACAGGAAAAAATAGGGAATGTAAGGATACACAGACAGTGGAGTGATCAAATGGATTACAGACCGTGAGACACACACACACACACACACACACCCACACACACACACACACACACACACACACACACACACACACACACACACACACACACACACACACACACACACACACAAAAGACTCACCACAGGCACGCATGCACACACACATGCACACCAGCACTGCTACAGTTACTTTGAAAAAGTAATCCAGTTACTGATTACTCCTTGAAAAAGTAACTTACTGGATACTCAATTTTAAAAGTAACTAAGTTATATTACTAGTTACTTATAGTTACATTCAGTAGCTGCCGACAACACCCCTCCTGCCACTTCAACATGAAAATGATCATCAGTTTTGCCACTACTCACTTTACTGGAAGAGCAGTTTTAACAGTAAACAATGTATGTCCTGACATTTTGAGTTGAACTTAATATTATTTCCTGAAAACAAGCTTTGTAAGACATGAAATGAAGTCAGTTTTTCTTGACTTCAATGAACACAAATACTTGTTCTATAAAAAATAAAATGAAGGCAGTATTTCTCGAGTTCAGTGAACATAAATACTGGTTTTATTAAAAATAAAATAAAGACTGTCTTTCTTGACCCCATATTTAACTGTTGACAGCACTGTAACAGTAAAACTTACATTTTCTAATCTACATTGTTTATAAATTTGGGTGGAAAAAGAGCATTAGTATTTTTGTTAACGCGTCTCAGGTTTTCAGCTCTTTTAGCGAGGACACTCACAGAGTAGCACAGAGTTATGAAGAAAAAAGTGTAAAAATGTCTTTGTAAAACTCAATGTAGGTGTGCTGCCATCACCGCACTTTGAGAGATGACAACTTTTTCAACTCGGAGCTGCTACACAAAACAGCAGACAAATAGCTCACAGAATCAAACACTAAAAATGGGCAAAGTGGGCAGTTCAGCCAAACCCCCGATCTCCCTCTCCCACAGGCTCGGTGTAATGCTACAATCGACCGGTTGATCGCAATTGACGTATTGGGCACCCCTGATTTATACTATACTAGTTGAGTTACCCATTCTATGCACGGGTAATAGAGATTAATTTTAGCTATGTCATTGTATATTTCATGTAATAGAGATTAATTTTAGCTATGTCATTGTATATTTCATGTCACTTTCTCTTCTATTACAGGGACTTATTCTCTTCTAAGTCCCTGTTAGTAAATGATATAATAATTGATCAACATATTGATTTATTCTGCCTTACAGAAACCTGGTTACAGCAGGATGATTATGTTAGTTTAAATGAGTCAACACCCCCGAGTCACACTAACTGTCAGAATGCTCGAAGCATGGGTCGAGGAGGAGGACTAGCAGCAATTTTCCACTCCAGCTTATTAATTAATCAAAGACCCAGACAGAGCTTTAATTCATTTGAAAGTTTGACTCTTAGTCTTGTCCATCCAAATTGGAAGTCTCAAAAACCAGTTTTATTTGTTATTATCTATCGTCCACCTGGTCGTTACTGTGAGTTTCTCTGTGAATTTTCAGACCATTTGTCTGACTTAGTGCTTAGCTCAGATAAGATAATTATAGTGGGTGATTTTAACATCCACATAGATGCGAAACCGTCTCAGGGAAGCTCATCTGCATGCTCGTCGTCCTCATCGGCGTCTCGACCTGACTCCAGTTCGTCGTCGTAACCGACTTGAGTGGGCAAATGCTCACATTCACTGGCGTTTGGCACGTTGGAGAGGTGTTCTCTTCACGGATGATGCGAAGGAGATGTGTTGCACTGCATGAGGCAAATGGTGGTCACACCAGATACTGACTGGTATCCCCCCCAATAAAACAAAACTGCACCTTTCAGAGTGGCCTTTTATTGTGGGCAGTCTAAGGCACACCTGTGCACTAATCATGGTGTCTAATCAGCATCTTGGTATGGCACACCTGTGAGGTGGGATGGATTATCTCAGCAAAGGAGAAGTGCTCACTATCACAGATTTAGACTGGTTTGTGAACAATATTTGAGGGAAATGGTGATATTGTGTATGTGGAAAAAGTTTTAGATCTTTGAGTTCATCTCATACAAAATGGGAGCAAAACCAAAAGTGTTGCGTTTATATTTTTGTTGAGTATATATATATATATACTATATATATATATATATATATATATATATATAATATATATATATATATACATACATATATATACATTATATATTACAGTGAGGAAAATAAGTATTTGAACTATTTTAATTTTCTGCGGTTTTGGAAGTTCTCCCACTTAGAAATAATGGAGGGGTCTGAAATTTTCATCTTAGGTGCATGTCCACTGTGAGAGACATAATCTAAAAAAAATCTGGAAATCACAATGGGCCTCATGTAACAACGTTGCGTACGGCGATATTTGAAAAATATACACCAGGTCGAGAGGTGGCGTAAATTATACACCAAAATGAACCAGCACTGGAATCCACATAAAATGAAGATGATCAACATGATAAACAGTGCCATTATACAAATCAATGCAAATGTTACATAAATAACACTTTCCTGATTATACACATAATAATCAACAAATCCCGCCTTTGCGGATTGTTATGGAGCACGATCCGTGGTCACAGCACTGACTGCAAAGAAAGCGCTGCTCGCCTTTTTCTCCAGACTTTGAGCCTGGAGCCAGAGCAGCACTGAGCTTAACTTCATGGGTGTGATCGTTTTAGACAATGGAATTGATAATAACAACTGTAGTTTCGTCATTCCCTTAATTCGACCGTGCTGCAATCAGGTTTTGTCGTCTCCATTCGGTAGTCACAATAAAATAAATACAGAAATACATTTAAAAAATAAAGAAATCTGACAGACTAGGCAAGTCTTATTAATTGAGCGAGCAAATATCCACATGTCAAGAATTATGACATGTGAAAAGAGAATACAGTGGTCCCTCACTATAACGCCGTTCACCTCGGAGTCTCGCGGAGTATTTAGTCCAATTTTGCATGCCTTTTTTTTTAGTGTTCTGCGTATCTGTTTATAAGAATCTTGTTGCCCAGAAGAGAAAAGAGCGCCAACAACTACTCATAACTGTGTTTGTCACACTGAAACAACACCTGCTGCAGCCAGGTGTGAGTGGGAAAAGGCGCAGAGGCCCGATCTGTGAAATACTGGTGAGTCACTATTAATAATTTCTTATGTGTCCAACCTCGTTCGTTGATCGTTAAAATTGATTCGTTAGTTCTAAATGCCATCATAATTATTCATAGGAAAACGTTCTATTTTTATTTCTCAAACAAATGTTTGGGCCTGAAAACAGTTTGGTATTATTTTCCTACTAAGGTTTGAATTTTGAGAGTGTTTACACACGAGAAAAGTGAGAAAATGTTCTTGCCTGATTGAGAAAGTGTATAAAATGTGTAGTGAGGGGTTTTACAGCTTTGAAACGTCTATATAATTGTTAAAAAATAACGCTGCCTAACGTCGCGGTTTCGTGTATTACGGGCTATTTTTTAGAACGTAACTCCAGCGATTAATGAGGGACCACTGTAACACTTTATTGATTATATACTACAAAACAATTGATACGACAGCCACTTTTGACGCTCTATTGGCGGCTTCTATGTCGTAAAATGAGGGTGTGTCTGAAGCGGAGTCTGAATATTTATGGGCGTGTTTATTATAATTACGATCGTTTCCACCCGCCGCATTTATCAAGATCACGTCAGGCGTACGCCAGAAATGGGCAGGTGCGCACTGCTTGATACATGTCACGGCGACTTTGGTGTATTTCAAGTTTACGCCGTAAATTTACGCCACAAGTGCGCAACATTGATACATGAGGCCCAATGTATGATTTTTCAAAACTGCAGGGTGTTCAAATACTTATTTTCCTCACTGTATCTATAGATCTATCTATCTATATCTATATATAGTTTGCATTGGGATATCAATTAAACAACTACAAAACTACAAATTATAAAGAAGACAATGCTCATACAGTCAAGGGTGTTTTAGCAAATTATGTTTTATTTGACATGGAGGCTAAACTGATCGATCAAGAAGGATGGGCTCGCAGAGACAACATTCGAATATACAGCATACCAGAAGGCGCAGAGGGGAACAATATCCCCTCTTTCCTGGAAAACCTATTGAAAGAGTCACTGGGATTTCCACCAGACACAGAGCTCAAAACTGAGAGAGCACAAAGGGCTCCGGTGCCTAAACCCACTGACCCACAGGTAAAGCCCATCATTGTAAAGCTTGCGAGTTACAGAGTGAAAGAAGACGTGATCCAGAGAGCCTGGCAAAAGAGAGAGGTTTTCTACAACACCACCCACTTCTACATAGACCATGACTATCCATCTGCAGTCCTCAAGAGACGTGTGGAATATGCAGAAGCAAAGAAAGTACTCAAGGAAAGGAAAATTAAATTCCAGACCCCCTACCCAGCACGACAGAGTATTTATAATGATGGCACCCGCCTGTATCAGAAAGCAGCAGAGGCAACAGAGGACATGGCTTCACGCGGTTTTCCAGTGACCATCATCCCAGCCCCAACCAATACGGATCAACAAGACCCAACTCTTACCTACATGGCAAGTGGCAGTGTGCCGTCGGGTCGTAGCCAGGAATACAACCGCTACCACACCGCAAAAGAAAAAAGCCCCTCACACGCAGTACAAAGAGAAACTCCAGGAGTTCAGACGTGATCCTCCTCCAGACTGAGGGACATCAAACATCTTATCAAGTAAAAGATACAGTCTGCTCCAGTTCACATCTTATTTCATTAGATTTATGGACCAGATGGTCTAGTATTATTTTGGACTTAAAGACTCTTATAGACTAGACTGATTTTAATTGCCTGAATGCCTGAAGCCTCATATGGTTCATTCTGATTTCATTAAAAAACTTTCATTATTTACCTTAAAACTGTGTAAAATGGTTGGGACACAGAAATGCTTAAGCCATGACTGTAGGAGTTATGCAGTCATCTCAAAGGGCCCTACTCTTAACGAAGAGCTGGACATCCCTTTATGGGGGCTCTAACATCTCGACCCCCTCAGAGGCTAATGTACAAAGAGCCTCAACATTGGAAGAAAGAAACTCTAAAGAATGTAAAGACATTTTGCTAAGTTTTGTGTTATTGTTCCTACTGAATTATGTCATCTCTCGCTGTTCACAAGTTTCTGGGATGTATGAGGTTATAGAATCTATTCATGATGTAGGGGAAACCCAACCAAACGCAATACAAATAGAACATTATGGCTAATCAAAATATTAAAATTGTTTCATTCAATATAAATGGGGTACTGAACCCAATTAAGAGAAGCAAGATAGAGTAAAATGAAAAAAGAGAATGCACATAGTGTTTTTGCAGGAAATGCACCTCAATTCTGTAGAACATGAAAAGCTGAAAAGAATGGGTTTTCTCAAGTGTACTATTCACACTAGCCATTTTACTATCTCAGAGTTAAACATGAAAAAAATCTTACAGGTAAATGACAAAGAGGGAAGATATTTATTAATCTCTGGCAAAATAGAAGGAGCTCAAATAACCTTTCTTAATGTTTATGTGCCTCCTGGCAGTGACATACAGTAAGTTTTTATAGAAAATCTTTGACCTAATGATGGAGGCAATGGGCATACTTATATGTGGGGGAGACTGGAATATACGCCTCAATCCCAAACTGGATGGTTCCAAAGACTCTACCCAAACCCCCATACACAAGAAGATCAAGATCCTTATGGCAGAGCTGGGAGTAATCAATCTCTGGAGAGAATTCTACCCAACAACCCGAGACTACACACATTACTCCCATTCACATGCTGTCTACTCCAGAATAGATTACTTTTTTATTTTCAAAAAAGACTGCCATAGAATACATGACTGTGAGATAGGTAATACCGACTTGTCAGACCATGCACCCCTCTACATGTCACTGCAAATAAATAACAACCCTGGAATCTTATTATGGAGGTTAAATACAAGTATTCTTAATAGTGAACAATTTAAAACAAAAATCAAACAAGAAATCAAACACTATATAGAGGAAAACAATAATGGAGAAGTTGGCCCAGAAATAGTATGGGATGCACTAAAAGCGGTTCTCAGGGGGAAAATTGTATCTTTTTGCGCATACCAAAAGAAACAAAGGCAGTTAAGATTATCAGAATTGAATAAAGAACTAAAAGAACTCGAAATAAAACATAAGAAGGGATTTAACCAAAACCTCACTTCAAAACTGAAAGAAGTTAGGAATGAAATTAACACCCAATATACACAAGAAATACAAAAAAACATGATTTATACAAAACAAAAGTATTATGAATCTGGCTCCAAATTTTCTAAGCTACTGGCAAGGAAACTGAAAAACAACAGTCAGATAACAAAATGTACAAAAATAGGGACCCACACTCATTACTATACGGTAGTGTTCAGAATAATAGTAGTGCTATGTGACTAAAAAGATTAATCCAGGTTTTGAATATATTTCTTATTGTTACATGGGAAACAAGGTACCAGTAAATTCCAAATCCAACAAGATCAAGCATTCATGATGCTTGCATATGCACACTCTTAAGGCTATGAAATTGGACTATTAGTAAAAAAAAAAAAAAGTAGAAAAGGGGCTGTTCACAATAATAGTAGCATCTGCTGTTGACGCTACAAACTCAAAACTATTATGTTCAAACTGCTTTTTCAGCAATCCTGTGACTCACTAAACTAGTATTTAGTTGTATAACCACAGTTTTTCATGATTTCTTCACATCTGCGAGGCATTCATTTTGTTGGTTTGGAACCAAGATTTTGCTCGGTTACTAGTGTGCTTGGGGTCATTGTCTTTTTGAAACACCCATTTCAAGGGCATGTCCTCTTCACCATAAGGCAACATGACCTCTTCAAATATTCTGACATATCCAAACTGATCCATGATACCTGGTATGCGATATATAGGCCCAACACCATAGTAGGAGAAACATGCCCATATCATGATGCTTGCACCACCATGCTTCACTGTCTTCACTGTGACTTGAATTCAGAGTTTGGGGGTCGTCTCACAAACTGTCTGCGGCACCTGGACCTAAAAAGAACAATTTTACTCTCATCAGTCCATAAAATATTCCTCCATTTCTCTTTAGGCCAGTTGATGTGTTCTTTGGCAAATTGTAACCTCTTCTGCACGTCTTTTATTTAACAGAGAAACTTTGCGGGGGATTCTTGCAAATAAATTAGCTTCACAGGCGTCTTCTAACTGTCACAGCACTTACAGGTAACTCCAGACTGTCTTTGATCATCCTGGAGCTGATCAATTGGTGAGCCTTTGCCATTCTGGTTATTCTTCTATCCATTTTGATGGTTGTTTTCCGTTTTCTTCCACGCGTCTGTTTTTTTTGTCCATTTTAAAGCATTGGAGATCATTGTAGATGAACAGCCTATAATTTCTTGCACCTGCGTATAAGTTTTCCTCTCTCCAGTCAACTTATTAATCAAACTACGCTGTTCTTCTGAACAATGTCTTGAACGTCCCATTTTCCTCAGGCTTTCAAAGAGAAAAGCATGTTCAACAGGTGCTGGTTTCATCCTTAAATAGGGGACACCTGATTCACACCTGTTTGTTCCACAAAATTGACAAACTCACTGACTGAATGCCACACTACTATTATTGTGAACACCCCCTTTTCTACTTTTTTTTACTAATAGCCCAACTTCATAGCCTTAAGAGTGTGCATATCATGAATGCTTGGTCTTGTTGGATTTGTGAGAATCTACTGAATCTACTGGTACCTTGTTTCCCATGTAACAATAAGAAATATACTCAAAACCTGGATTAATCTTTTTAGTCACATAGCACTACTATTATTCTGAACACTACTGTATAACAAAACGAAATACAAATGGCATTTCAAAACTACTACAAACAATTATATACCCAAACAAAATTAGAAGAGGAACAGCGAATAGAGCAGTTTTTAACATCCTTTAACTTAGCCACTCTATCAGAAGATCAAAACAGAAAATTAATAGCTGAAATAACAAAAGAAGAGCTGAACAGTGCGATTTCAAGGTTAAAAACAAACAAATCACCAGGGCCAGATGGGTACCCTGCTGAATGGTATAAGATCTTCAGAACCGAGTTAACACCAAACCTCCTTAATATATTTAACACAGCTTTAAAAGAGGGGAAAATCCCGCCAACCTGGAGAGAAGCTACAATCATGGTCATTCCGAAAGAGGGAAAGACAGATTAGATTGTGGATCATTTAGACCAATTTCTGTCCTGAATACCGACTACAAATTGTATACATCAATACTTGCCAAGAGGGTTGAAGAGGTTCTTCCTTACCTGATACAGACAGACCAAACAGGCTTTATTCCCCAGAGACAAAGTCATGATAATATTAGACGCTCACTACATATTATAAACTATATACAAGAACATAAGTCTCAGGCCTTATTGTTAAGCCTTGACGCAGAGAAGGCCTCTGACTCTGAGATGGAAATTTTTATAAGACTCTCGAGAGATTTGGCTTTTATAAAGAATTTATTCAGGGAACTCTTCATCAATCTGGCTCCAACTTTCTCTGATTGCTGTTGCCAGATCAGCTTTGTAGGTTGGAGCCTTGTCATGGACCATTTTCTTCAACTTCCACCAAAGATTTTCAATTGGATTAAGATCCGGACTATTTGCAGGCCATGACATTGACCCTATGTGTCTTTTTGCAAGGAATGTTTTCACAGTTTTTGATCTATGGCAAGATGCATTATGATCATGAAAAAATGATTTCATCATCCCCAAACATCCTTTCAATTGATGGGATAAGAAAAGTGTCCAAAATATCAACGTAAACTTGTGCATTTATTGATGATGTAATGACAGCCATCTCCCCAGTGCCTTTACCTGACATGCAGCCCCATATCATCAATGACTGTGGAAATTTACGTTCTCTTCAGGCAGTCATCTTTATAAATCTCATTGGAACGGCACCAAACAAAAGTTCCAGCATCATCTGAATATGACTTTCATCCAGTCATCCACAGTCCACAACTGCTTTTCCTTAGCCCATTGTAACTTTGTTTTTTCCAGTTTAGGTGTTAATGATGGCTTTCGTTTAGCTTTTCTGTATGTAAATCCCATTTCCTTTAGGCGGTTTCTTACAGTTCGGTCACAGACGTTGACTCCAGTTTCCTCCCATTCGTTCCTCATTTGTTTTGTTGTGCATTTTCGATTTTTGAGACATACTGCTTTAAGTTTTCTGTCTTCCTTGGTCTACCAGTATGTTTACCTTTAACAACCTTCCCATGTTGTTTGTATTTGGTCCAGAGTTTAGACACAGCTGACTGTGAACAACCAACATCTTTTGCAACATTGCGTGACGATTTACCCTCTTAAGAGTTTGATAATCTCCTTTGTTTCAATTGACATCTCTCGTGTTGGAGCCATGATTCATGTCAGTCCACTTGGTGCAACTGCTCTCCAAGGTGTGATCACTCCTTTTTAGATGCAGACTAACAAGCAAATCTGATTTGATGCAGGTGTTAGTTTTGGGGATGAAAATTTACAGGATGATTCCATAATTTATTCCTCAGAATTGAGTGATTCCATATTTTTTTTTCCCCTCTGCTTGGTCTAAAAAAGTAACCGTTACAGACTGCCACAATTTTTTTTTCCTGATTTCTTATAGTGTTTCTTAAAGCCAGAAAGTTGCCATCTGAAATGACTTTAGTTTGTGTCATGTCTATGATCTGCTTTTTTACAAAATTAAACAACTGAATGAACATCCTCCGAGGCCGGTGATTCCATAATTTTTGCCAGGGGTTGTAGAACCGCTCGCTCAATGGATTAGGCAAACTGACGATATTAAAGGTATTACCATAAATGGAGATGAACACAAAATTGCACTGTACGCGGACGACATCCTAATATACCTAAAAGACCCCGCTCACTCATTTCCTGAATATTCAAGCTCCTAGATAGCTTTGGTAAATACACGGGATATAAACTGAATGTTCAGAAAACTCAAATCCTAACACATAATTATATTCCATCCAAACAAATTAAGGACAAATTTAATCTGAACTGGGACAAAGACTCAATGAAATATCTAGGTGTACTGTTTCCAAAGGACATTACCACATTAGCAAAGACTAACGATGACCCACTCCTTACTAGAATAAAACTAGATATACAAAGATGGAACTCCAACCCCTTTATGAGCCTTACTCAAAGGGTGGAGACCATAAAAATGAATATACTCCCGAATTTCTTTTTTATTCCAGGCCCTTCCAGTTTAAATAACCACAAAACAATTCTCCGAATGGGATATATTTTTCCAGATTCATTTGGCAGGAAAAAACCCAGGGTAAGGTTTAGAACACTACAACTATCGAAAGAGAGGAGGAATGGCTGTACCAAATTTAAAGGATTATTTTTTCATCCCAAATTAGACCATTGATAAATTTGTGTAATCAAGACTACCAGGCCAGGTGAAAGACATTGAAATCATCATTAAGGACCCCCCCAATCAGGCAGTATTGGGTAATAAAGACCTGGGAATTGCTTAAACAAACTGCAAAATCCATGGACAAAATTTCAAATTAAAATCTGGAATCTGTTAAAGATACATATAAATACACGACAAGTTAGGAATTAGATGGTGCGCCCGACCCTGACTTCAAACCGAATCAACTGGACTCTAGATTTAAATGCTGGATAATCAAGGGAATAACAACATTTCACTCGATAACAAATAAAGGACAATTTAAAAGTTTTGAGACTCTGAAAGGGAACACTCTGGAAAAGCAAGACTTTTACAGATATTTACAACTACGTAATTATTTTAACCAGGTGATTAGAAATTTTACAGTGGACCCTGATGATCCAATACTAAAAGAGGTATTACGTGCTTATTCATCGGAACGGCAAGGGTATGATATCTAGACTATATAAGAACTTTATGAATAAAAAATCTTATTCTACAGATTATTTAAAGATAACTGGGAGAAGGAATGTAATTTTGAAATTTTGAGAGAGGAAAGGGACAGTTACTGTGAGTTTCAATGGAAATACCAACTCACATACATGGAGAGAATTTGCATGGAAATGTCTAATCAGATTGCGTGATGATTTACCCTCTTTTAAGAGTTTGATAATCCTCTCCTTTGTTTCAATTGACATCTCTCGTGTTGGAGCCATGATTCATGTCAGTCCACTTGGTGCAACAGATCTCCAAGGTGTGATCACTCCTTTTTAGATGCAGACTAACGAGCAGATCTGATTTGATGCAGGTGTTAGTTTTGGGGATAAAAATTTACAGGATGATTCCATAATTTATTCCTCAGAATTGAGTGAGTCCATATTTTTTTCCCTCTGCTTGGTCTAAAAAAGTAACCGTTACTGACTGCCACAATTATTTTTCCTGATTTCTTATAGTGTTTCTTAAAGCCAGAAAGTTGCCATTTGAAATGACTTTAGTTTTGTGTCATGTCTGTGATCTGCTTTTTTTCTACAAAATTAAACAACTGAATGAACATCCTCCGAGGCTGGTGATTCCATAATTACTGCCAGGGGTTGTAGTATTGTTAGTAACAGCAAGGTTTTTATGCTGTTTTTTTTCCCTTTCCTTTTATTCCTTTCCAATATTGGCTGTAATGTGATCTGTGAATAATAATAAAGAATAAATGTTAAAAAAGACTGTAATATAACAAAATGTGGAAAAAGTGGAGCCCTGTGAATACTTTCTGGATGCACTGCACAAAGTGAGATACGAGGGTGTGTGAGAAAAGTATCTGACCTTTTTATTTATGCAAAAAATATATGGATTTGATTCATGTTTTTACATCAGCCAAGCTTGAACCTTCGTGCGCATGCGTGAGTTTTTTCACACCTGTCGGTTGCATCATTCGCCTGTGGGCAGGCTTTGAGTGAGCACTGGTCCACCCCTCTCGTCGTTTTTTCATTGACGAGGAAATGGCGGAAGAGTTGGGCTTTGTTCCATCAGAATTTTTCAGAAACTGTTAGAGACAGGCACCTGGAAACCATTCAGAAAAATTCACATGGCTTTCGGTGAACATTTTATGGGCCTTCACAGAGATTAAGGAGTGTTACTACTACTGCTTTAAGGACGGCCCACAATGGCGCACGGCACGCCGCGCTCCCGAACCGCGATTGACAGGCAGAAGAACCATACCATTTCATTTCTAAACAGATGGCTTGTGTCGATCCGGGACCGTCGTGTGCAATTTCTCTGGTTATCACAAGAGCGGGACATCAGCCAGTTTCCGGCAGATTTCACTTTTAACAAGAGATTTTTGTCACGGAAAGCCGCGCGGAGGGTTCGCAGCGTCACGACGGAGCTCTGCTGATGAGCGAGACAAAGAACACCTCCGTTTTGGAGTGTCAGAGGACAAGTTGGGACATGCCTATCTCGGCTTTCAGTAGCTTACCAGTCGAGTGAGTAATAAGAGAAATTGTGGAGAGCTGGGCATGTCCCAACTTGTCCTCTGACACTCCAAAAACGGAGTATTTTTTTTTTGCATAAAATAAAAAGGTCGGATACTTTTCTCACCGACCTCGTACAATTGTTTCCCTGCAGACTGAACGTGTCTCACCCCATGATGTTGCCCAGCATGGACGCATGTGCCTGCATCCAGGTTTTGGGTTCTCCAAATTCAGCCACAGTACACGCCATTTCAGCTGCCGAGTCTTCTCTCGGGGAGCACTGGATATCATTGACAGATTCTACAGCCTCCCTATTGAACAGCCATACATTGATATTGTTTTTTTTTTTTTCAATTACGACACATGGAGATAAAACAGTCATGCCTGTTCTTGATAACATTCTGCAGGAGAACCAGTGATGGATTTTTTTAAGCGCCCTGAACGAATAGCACACTGACATTTGTCTGATAGCATCACAGCTCCCAGTGTGTTTATGGGTGCAGCAGTAATTTTCCACATTCGTATGTGAAACACAAATTTGTCGTGAGCTTGTGTACGAGATACAGACGTGAAGACGTCCGCCGTTGAGCTGCTGAATCTCACGGATGCTGAGGCCGCAGATGAAATGGTGCAGTTCAATGAGATCTGCAGCTTCCAGATTTTGCACTCTCAGGTTCTTGCGGTTGAGCAATTCCCTTCCACACGCCTCCATCTGTTGAGACCCGTGATCACTTCTGTTAGTGAGGAACCTCTTTATGATGCCATCAGTGTGTGACACTGCCTTTATCCTCTACCTGTAACTCACTCCAGCCACAGTCTGCGATGTTCTCCAGGGTGTCCAAAGAAAAGGGCAGCACCGCCAGCTCAGCGATGGAGAAGCCTCGACTTATACATCTCATCTTTGCAACCGCAGATTCTTTCATTTGTGACACTGGACCCCAAATCTGGACAACCACAAACATCACTCTTTATCAGATGTGAGAGTTGGTCATTTAGCTGTGAATTGAGGAGGCAGAGTACTTTTAGGATTTTTGCAGTGATAACAATCATTACTTTTATTATGAATGAATTTTATTATATCCCAAAGAAACATTTTCAAACCTAACTACAGTGCTATTCAGTACAGTCACTAAGCCCAGCAAGTGCTAAGGCAAATCTGCCCTGCTTGAAACTACATGCCTGACAATAACTGCTTTGGCTTCACCCTTTTCGCTCGGGATCACCACAGCAGCTCCAATATAGATCCACTTGGTGACTTGGTACATTTTAGGGCAGATGCCATTCCTGATCCAACTCCAAATGTACAAGGAGAATGGGATATGAGCAGTCTTGAAGTGGAGACGTGTGGTGCATTCTGCGAGCAATCCAGCACGCAGGGGCCTCAGAGTTCAGACCACAGCAAATGGAAATGTCCATGTGGACGCCTACGTTTCAGCTTTGCCGTGATTGATAGATGGTTATTTTTAAGAGGTGGAGATGGACCGTCCAACATCTGAGGTGGACGCAGCAATGTGTAGCAGCCGTGGATGCTCCCAGACCTGACCTGATATGACTGCTTGAGACAAAGTGCCATTTTTATTTATTTATGTCAGTGATTCTCAACCGGGGTGCCGCGGCACCCTAGGGTGCCGTGATCAATCGTCAGGGGTGCCGTGGGTATTTTTCATATTCGCGATTATTTTTCATATTCGCGATTACCGTGAATTATTTATTTTATCCACAAAGCATAAAACGACAGAATCTGATGTCAAACGTGCTGCAGCCTCGATCTCGTCTTAAGGCGGGACAATAACAAGGAGGCTGACGGCCGATTAAAACAGTGCCGTCTTCTTCAAAAGCCGTCTAAAATGCGGAGCTGTCGGGTGTCTGTGCCTGTGCGCGCGCGGAGTTAACAGGCTGCGAGGGAGGGGTGGGTGAGGGAGATTCCTGAATGCAGGCGCGACACGTTCAGTGCGCAGCGAGCGCGGAGCAGAGAGAGGATTTTAACCCGAGTGAACGTTAAAACGGAAACATGAAGCTGCCTTTACTTCTCTCTGAACTTTCTCTAAAGATGTGATTCTGCCGTTACCGTCCTGTTCACACCATGTGCGCGGTCGTATGTTGAATTTATGAGATCATGAGATGAAATAAATGGTCAAATATCTTTAAAAACATATTTAAAAAATGAGAATATATGAATGAACTGAGCCACAAAAAAAAAAAAACAATGTTCAAACGCACAGATCACAAAAAGCAGGTGAGAACTCTGAACTTTAACAGCTGTTATTTTCCAAAGGTATTATTTGTTCAATCTTGAGCTTAATGCAGTGTTTAAGCACAAAATGTGACTGATGAGGAGAAAACAATTTCAGAAATGCAACAGAAACAACCACAAATCAGAAAAAGTTGGACTGTATGTAAAATGAAGATAAAAATAAAAATGTTGCACCATTCCCAGTTTCTCCCACTCACAGAAGCCAAACGTTCTTCCAGAGTTGTGTAATTATACTACAATAGTAGAATATAAAGAAGGGGAAAAAAAGAAAAAAAAAATACAATATATTCGTCATTCGCAATTATTTGACAATCGTCTCCAGAAATTCCTAATCGTGACAGCCCTACTTGAGATAAGAGCGCAAAATGCTTGAGGATTTTCGAAATGTGGTGTTTTCTGTATCGATTTCTATTAATAATAATAATAATGATGATATTTGGGTTTTGTGCAAAACCAGAGGTAATAGCATTATAATATTATTTTGGTTGGTGGTGTGCCGCAGGAGTTTGTAAATATAAAAAAGGGTGCCACGGCTCAAAAAGGTTGAAAATCACTGATTTATGTTATTTAAGAGAAAAGGACAATGTGTCAATCCATTCGTGTTTTTACGGTACACAATGAGTGTGTCTGCTGGACCTGAGTTGCTTTCCTAACGAGCACAGCCAGTTGAGCAGCATCATAATCACGAATGGCAACCCAGTGTGTCCACAGCAGCAGTGAAGGTCTCTGTTGTCATCTGTTCCAGTTGTGCAGGTTTCCAGTAGACGTTGGATTCGCCCAATTCTTCAATCAGGTCTGCAGTGAGGAACAGAGAACTGCTGGCTGAAAACAAACCAAGAAAAGACACCATAAACATCTTCACCTGTTTCACACTTAATAAAACAACCATTAAGAACAGGAGGTAACTATTAAAACCCCAGTTTACTTTATTGAAACAGTTACTGAGTGATGGAACTGCATGTTTCTTGTTACCTTCTGAGTTGCCCACACTACCATTTTTAAAAATCAAACAATTAAGAAACTGAATGCATCACAAGGTGTCCACTATATTTTCTTGTCAAAAACCTGTTGACAAAATGTTTGTGATGATACAAATCCCCCCCCATCACCTCTGTGAGGAGGGAAACTCTGCTGCATATACAACTACCCAAATATCTTACGCTGACAAGCTGACCCCTTCCTTGTTTTATCTTGTTACGGTTACCATTTGATTTAGTGACGAGATCGAAGAAGTATTTTTTTAGAATGGCCGTTCGGGGGTGGGTCATACAATCCATCAGGAAAGACAGAACATCCTTCATCCAAGGCTAAAAGAGATCAGGACAAAAACAATACGTCAAATCCATTGTAGCTGTATAAAACCAAATCACCAAAGACATCATTTCAAGGTACTGCACATATGGAACAGGTCAAGACTTTGTTTGATATATTTATATTATAATTAATTCTAATTTAGAGAGACCCAATAGTATATAGGTTAATTAGATACATTAACAGAGCAAGGACAGGGTGGCATTGAAGAGGAAAAAATCTCCCTCTAACAGGAAGAGACCTCAAGCAAACCAGACCCTATGAAGGGACCATCTGCCAAGAGAATGTAACCAACTCCAGGTTTGATTTATACAGGGTGTCCCAAAAGAAGTGCCACAGAAATAAAGCCATGAAAAATCTATACACATTTGGATACTGATATCTGTCATATGTCAACTTGAAGCATATCAGGAATTTTATCTCTGGTGTTCATTCCTAATTTCACCTCAGTTTATAAGAGTTTTGGCATTCACAAGAGGTGCTCAAATGTGCACCGCTTATCTGGTTCAGCCAGATCTCCCTTTGTTAACATTGTGAACAGTTCTATCAGTTTAAAACGTCTTTACAATCCTCCATATAGTCTTTCTTTCTGGAGCTTTTCTAACTGCAAGATGACAATGATATTGTCGTTGGATTTGCATGATCAACTTGGTCTCAAAATCGAATTCCACCAATTTCCCTTTCTGCTCAGTTATATATCTGCTCATTGCATCAGTCTCAAACTACATCAGAAGAAATTCCTCACATATATCTTGATGTCTGAAAAAAAAGGACAGAATTCAGATTAGCCGTTGCAGAATTAGAGTCAAATGATTTTGTGGCACTTTTTTTTTTTGGGACAACCTGTATTTAAAAAAACATTTGGCAAGATGTTGTCCATAGGTCGGTTAGTTCATCTGTGGAACAAGAGAAAAAGATGCACCTTAATTGGCAGATCAGGTGTGCTGTCACTCAGAAAGAGGAGACAACCCAGTGCTTCCATTGTTTCAGATGACCAACTGACTGGGTTCCTGTCGAGGCAGGACAGACATGATTAGTCCCTTGCATTCTTGCAGTCTCATAAGTAACTCATGTCCACAGGGAGGCTGTCCTACCCATAAATCTCCCTGAGCAGCTGAGTCAGTGGCATCCTGGAGCTCTGAGGAATGTGTTGGCAGGAGGCCATGGCCAGCAGGGTAGAGTTGAGGACATCAGGGGCCAGGAGGCGCAGTGTGGACGGGGGGGAGCTCACACAACAGTGGTCCGAGTCTAGATATGTCCTCACTGGACAGACCAGTTAAGTCTATCCCTACGGATGTCTTAGTCTCTAGTGTGGTTGACCCTATGACAGCATACTGTGGTGCAAACATGTTTACGTTGCTCAGACAGAGCAGAGCTTTCAGGACCAGTGTACCACGAGATGGTGAAGAAATTGGTAATAAGCTCAGATCGGCTTTTTCAATTTTGTCAAGGAGGCTGGAACACATGGAGGACGGCAAGTCCTTCACCTTCGCCGGCCTGAAATTGTATGTAAGTTTGGTTCACTTTTTTTCAGTGCACATATGAAAGAGTGAGTAAGAGAAGAGATGGTGATCTTACGGCAGGTGAACCAGCAGCGTTGTGGGGATCGCATCCATCTCGTCAGGTGTGATTGTTTTAAAATAATCTGATCTCTTTTTCTCCAAAGTTGCAAAAAGATTTTGGGCAGCACAGCATGCCTAAAAAAGTATATATATATATATACACATTTTATAAAGGTTTTTGGGCACACACATTCCAAATCATTGGCAGTTCTCTGTATAAATACATGCCTGAAATTTGGAGAGGAACCGTGGAGCGTCTGTGATGGCTTGAGCCATTTCCAGGGCCTCACTGTCATGGATTTTGTTGATCATCTTGCAGGTTATGCCCTGAAAGAGTGAACCCAACCTGCTGTATTGTAAACAGAAATATTTGGTACAATGAGGAATCACAGAAAAATGTGTCAAATAAGATAAATAAGTGCGTTCTGTGTAGTTTATGATTTTGTAGCTATTTAAAAAAATACATCCCTAAAAAAGAACTTTGACTTAATTTCACTGACCATCAGAATTATTTCAATCAATATATTTTTTACTATAAGGTTATTTTAATGATCATTATACCTATAAGGGAGTGTCTTCTTGCCTTGTGTCAGTTGTTTTAGTAAGAATGATGCCTGAGGGGAAAAGAACAACACAGTGAATCGTGATGCTGGTCTTTGAGTAACATCTCATGAAGTCAATTAAGAACTAGGAACATAAATGGTAAATGGGCTGCATTCATATAGCGCTTTTCCATCTGCATCAGACGCTCAAAGCGCTTTATAATTATGCCTCAGATTCACCCCGATGTCAGGTTGCTGCCATACAAGGTGCTTACTACACACCAGGAGCAATCTCATGCACAATTTCTTGGATAGTCACACGACTGAAAAGCCACCGAGGAGCAATAGGGGATTAAAGGCCTTGCCCAACGGCCCTTAGTGATTTTCCACTCAGGGTTGGGAATTGAACCCATGAACTTCTGGACTCAAGCCCAACACCTTAACCAGTAGACCATCTGTAAACATCCAGTGTTACACCAAACTTTTACCTCCATCAGGACTGAACCATATACAGTTTAAAGATAACTGTTTGCATTAAAATAAAATCTTGAAAATATGGTGGTTTGCAAAAGTATTCGCCCCCTTGAGCTTTTACTCAGTTTATTTTGTTATGCCATTTTGAACATAAAAAGTAATTCAGACTTCCATGGTAAACATTTCTAAAACTGCTCTGCTTAAACTCAAACTGAAAGTAAATCTCTACAATGTGATATAAATTAAATCAAATATCAAAGCCAAGATGATATGTTGCATAAGTAATGGCGCCCATTAGTATAACAAATGTAAATGGATACATGAACATTTCCAACTCACTGAATATGCCTTGTTCTTCATTTACGTACATCAGTAGAAAAAAATACAAACAGTATAGTACTGTATGGTAAATCTGTATGAATTAGGCAGTTCTCAAAATCAAAATGACTGTGAAAGGAGACTTGTGGAGGAAGCCGCCATGACACCCAAACTCTGACTCATAGCTAGAATTAAAGGCTTCTGTGGCTGCGCGCTGAGAAACTGTGCTCAGTGCAACCTTTGCCTAATGCACAGCTTTCTTGTATGAAAACTCTTCTCTGCTCCAAAAATGGACAGAAATCTTAACTGGTTACTGTGATACTTTTGGTAAATCCCCTGAATTAAAGTTGAAAATCTACACTATAAGCACATCTTGATTGCTCATTTCAATTTCATTTTCTGGTGTACTGGGGCAAAATGACAAAAATTGTGTCACTCTCCAAATATTTATGAACCTGACTGTCTTCTATCTGAATGAACCTCAAAATTTCTAGTTTTTAAAGTAAAAAAAACCCTCAAGAAATAGATGTGGAATCATTCAACAAACACTGTTGTCTATTTCAAGTATCTGATTAAAATATCTGTAGTTTTCTAAAGTATTAATACGGTAAGAAGCCACATAATTCAGAGGATGTTTCTTCTCTCGGCTGGTTTTGATGATGCAAAAGGTTGTTCGACCTTGACAAATACATACAGTATTCACCAGAGACAAGTGCGTCATGTAAAATGGATGAATACCTGTGTACGGGTCCAGTTTTTACCCTCAACTTGGTCCAAAGAGCTGATGTTTGCTTTGTTCAAGAACCTCAGAGAAGTGCTGTGAAGCAAAGCATCAGGCAGCGTGGGTAACCGCAACAGATCCAAGGGCGCCACATCTTTACAAAGCTGGAGGGAAACATTTACTTCTTAAATCCTGCACGTCATGTCATTTATGGATGTCTACAATAATTTTAGCTACACTGATAATCTAATGTTTGTTGCTTCTCTTCTCTCACTCACAGCCTGTAGTAAAGCTTTTAACTGGCTCTTCCTCATTTGTTTGCAGAGCTTCTTCAGCTCCTCAGAATCATTCAGAACCTCCATGGCTTTGACACGTTTTATCACACAGGTGGGAACTCCTCTCACAAAAGGCCAAAGGGACATGAGGTCTTCACCCGACACGTTTTTGCACTTGGGGAAAGCAGACTGTGGTGAAGGCACAGTGACAGAGATAATATGTGGGACAGAAGTGAAACACTCACCTCCTCATCACCCAGCAGTCTCCGAGTTAATGTCTTCTGTTGGCTCTGTGTCCATTTGACATTTGCTTCAGAATTTATGAGACACTGGTTAAGAACATGTCTGGATATTGTGGACAGTTGCTTATCAGACAAAAACCTTGTACTTGTGCCCAGGTAGCACACTTCTTTTTCACCGAGTGTGTCACTGGAGTTTGATATCACTGTCTCAATGAGGTGCTTCTTCAGCTACACAAAGAAAGTAAAATAAAATGATGATGATGAGATCTATTCAGGCGGTGAGTTCTATCCTGCTGTGGGATGAATGAGTGTGAACGTTTGGGTGATTCATACCTTTGTGATGCCAGAGTTGTTGCAGTGCTCAAGCTGAGAGAGAAACTTCCAGCTGAGGTCAGCAGTCATGTTGGGAGCATGATAATAATAACAGGCCAGTGAACCCAACCTAAAGAGGTACAGGGGGCAAAAAACATTTCACAACTTTCTGTCACTGATAAGAGATTGGACTCATCATGACATAAAGGTTAAAAGCTGACTCAGCACCTGATCCCAGCACCATCCTTGTTATGAGGATCAAGGTACTTTAAAACGTCCTTTTCTGGCTATGACTTACCAGTCCATTTATGCTATGGTCATAAACTTTGGGTAATGACTAAAATAACAAGTTCAAGGACTTAAAAGAGGTTCCTCCATCTGCTATCTGGGCTTACACTCTGGGAAAGGGTGAGAAGCTTCTGCTTCTTCGCATTGACAGGAGCCAGCTGACATGGTTCAAGCATCTGGTGAGGATGAGCCCCTGGTAGTCTCCCTAAGAAGGTCTTCCAGGAATATCCAACTGGGAGCAGGCCCCAGGGAAGACCCAGGAAACACTGGAGGGATTGTATCTTCCAACTTGCTCGGCAACACTTCAAGATCCCCCAGGAAGCATTAAGAGGCGAGGAAGTGTGGGCTGAGCTACTTGTTTTGCTGCCACTGCAAACTAGACAAGCAGCAGAAAATGAATGAAAGTTTGGTGAAGTCAATAAGACATTTAAAACTTTTCTCAGCATATGTGTGTGCTACAGACACCATTGGTATTGTTTTGAACATGAGACGATCCTAATTACAAGGTAACCAGTCCCCCCCAACCCAAAGTCACCCTAACTTGAAGTGAGTATTGAAAATGAACACATTTGCAAAAAAGGGGGGAAAAAAACCATCATCTTATCTTCATAATAATATGGTAACTGAGTCACGATAGTGACTTAAATTCTAGAAATGAGCCCACAATATGTTGATGATTTGGTCAGCATTTCTGTTGCACATTCAATTCAATTCAATTCAATTTTTTTTTTTATATAGCGCCAAATCACAACTAACAGTTGCCCCAAGGCGCTTTATATTGTAAGGCAAGGCCATACAATAATGATGTAAAACCCCAACGGTCAAAACGACCCCCTGTGAGCAAGCACTTGGCTACAGTGGGAAGGAAAAACTCCCTTTTAACAGGAAGAAACCTCCAGCAGAACCAGGCTCAGGGAGGGGCAGTCTTCTGCTGGGACTGGTTGGGGCTGAGGGAGAGACAATTGAGTGATTATCCGAGAAATTGTGGATGTGCCTGGACATGCCAGAACATGTCCCGTGAGGCTTCATCACGCCGTTGCTTTGCGCCATGCGGCACTGCCGTGACGCACGGAATTCCTCCGCACGTCTGTCTCAATGTGCCGAAAAAGTGCTCATGTCCACGTCTTTTCACAATTCCTGTGCTAGTCAGACCATGTCCCGGATAAAACACAGCGTCCAGTTTGGAAATGAACGGCACATTCCACTGTTACAGGAGTTTTTATCATGGAAAGAGGAGCGGAGGCTTTGCGCATTGCGGCGGTTCCACATGGCGCACAGCAACGCCATGATGAAGCCTCACGGGACATGTTCTGGCATGTCCAGGCACATCCACAATTTCTCGGATAATCACTCGATGGAAAAACCACCGACAGCTGTCTGAACGCCATCTCAAAGCCGTCCTGTGAGACCAAAACGGAGGTGTTCTTTGTCTCGCTCTATCAGCAAATCGGTCGTGACGCGCGAAGCCTCCGCTCGGCTTTCCATGACAAAATCTCTTGTTAACAGTGAAATCTGCCGGAAAATGGCTGATGTCCAGCTTTTGTGATAACCAGAGAAAGTGCACATGACGGTCCGGATCCACAGAGCCATCAATTTAGAAATGATCTGGTGGTTTGTGGCTCTCGATGGCGTCGTGGAGCGCAGCGCGCCGAGCGTCCTTAAAGCTGTAGTAACAGTCCTTATTCTCTGTGAAGCCCATAAAATTTTCACCGAAAGCCAGATAAATTTTTCGAATGGTTTCTAGCCGCCAGTCTTTAACAGTTTCTGAAAAAATTCTGATGGAGAAAAAGCACAATCATTCCGCCATTTCCGCCGAGAGGGTGGACCACTCCTCACTCAAAGCCTGCTCACAGGCAAATGACGCAACCGACAGGCGTGGAAAAACTCATGCATGTGCACGAGGGTTCAAGCTTGTCTGACGCAATCACGTGATTCAAATCCATATGGTTTTTGAAAAAAATAATAAGGTCGGATACTTTTCTAATAGACCTCGTACTTGTCCACATGCTGTGCAAACTCCTCCTGTCCACTGAAGCACTGTTGAATCCTTTGGAGAAGCTTCTTGCCCAGACTGGGTTTGAACCGAGTCCCAATGCAGGTGAACTTGAAGCGGGGGGAGAGGAAAAACTCACAGAGCTAGAGACAGAGAAAACATTCATTTCATTTCATTTTGTCCCTTTCTCAGTAACAACAGATTATCTTTGCAAACTAAAAAAACCTGGTCTTCGGCTGCAGAATCAATATCTTCTGCTGCTAAACTGCAGAGGTACGGCCCCATCATGTTCAACGCCACCAAGTTCAGCCACTTCAGCTTTGGTCTGCAGTGTTTAGTCACCACTGGGAGAAAAAAAAAAATAAAAAAAATCAGTCTTACATGAGTAAAACACAACCTTACACTTTTTATCCATATAATACACACATTAGCAGAAATCAAAACTATGTCAATTCTATTTATCAAATTAAAGTTCCATACAAAGGCATGAACAAACAATGAGAAAATATGCATCACAATCGCCCCACTACTTCAATCCAGTTTTAGTTCAATCATTGCTGTTTGCTTTTTTTCCCCTTCTGACTCTTCTTTTCATTTGTCTCCCTTTCTGTAGCCTTCTCATGTCTAACATGCTTTTGCAAATCTGAGCAGACTAATTCATTCTCTCTATTCCTCTCACAATGTCTCATTTGATTGTGAAGTTTAACATAGAAGACACAGGTGTATAACTGGACTGACTTCTGACTTCACGGGTGGAATTCAGACAATTTCTTACTTGCTGATTTGTCCTCCAATGACGGCCTCGTGGCATGAGAACAGTTGAAGTGCGTCTGGCTGATGTGCTCTTTTACCCATGTTACCACGAGAGCCCGTTTGCCCTCAGACATGAATTTATGCACCTTCCACAGCATCTTCATCCTGTTACATCAGCAGGGATTTTTACCCAAATGAACGACACAGAGATGTTACGTTGGAGTAAACAATGGCAGGAACACACTCACAACTTCTCCATGTAGTTGATTTCTATTTTCAGAGGAAGTTTCATTTTGGTCAGGGGAACATCTGCCAGCAAAGGTTTGGCAACCCACAAAAGAGACTCATACTGCTCTAAGTCCATGTTGTTTATATCATGATTTGTCAAAAGCATCCAGACTAAAGGAGCCAATGATGCCCGGATCTTACATGAAGCTGACTCCTGAGGGAAGACAGGAGGCACGATTAGATCATTAGAAAACAGTGTTAAAGAACGAGTCAGGTTTAATAATATTTGTTTGAAGGTGCAACACCGACAGAAGATTTCCTCATGAGCTTGACCACAGATAGAAGGTTGCTGCAATTCCATGTGTCATGCTTCTAAAAACAGTAAAAAGAGACAACCAGTGGGTAAAACAGCAGCTGATAATCAGATTTCTTCTGATTCTTTCAAATCTAGTAATTACAGTATGAATGCCAAATAAAATATGTTAATATGTGAAAGCATACATACCATTCTCTCAAAGCCCTCCATGTTGACTTGGATGCCTAAGTCATGAGTGACATCCATGGGAGACATAGGAGTGAGGACATTGATGAATGAGGAGCAGAGGGAGCTGTTTTCCACAGACATGCTGCTGACAGTCACATGAAAGTGGTTAAAGGAGCTGGTACATTTAGTCTTAAACATTACATTTATGGTCCGAATTACTAAAATCCCAGAGTAAAAAAAAAAAGTATGTTCTCCCTTTTTTTCTTGTGGATCTGCATAATGAGCCATCACAAGTTTTATGCTGGATGCGTTTTTGATGCAACTCCACATTATATGGAGAATGGAGAGGGATGGTCTTGAACAAAGAACCTTCCACTTTGGAAACAAGCAAATGATCCACTTGGCCACCACATTATATGGGCAATGTAAACTGGGGTGGAGACAGCAGGCTGTAACGTGACAGACAGCAGTAGGTAAATGAGGATTTTGTGCATATTAATTAAATGAGCCACTAGGTACTTGCGCACTAGCAATTAAAAAAAAAAAACACATTTAACATATTAAACTATTTTACTGTATTCCAGCAAACTGGTGAATAATTACACTGAGTTCTGCCGGCACACAGACAGTGGGTTCCACTGTTGTGCACAGCCGTCTGTGCACGCTGTGCACACAAAGTCTGCGAGAGAGGATGCACAGCTGTCTTGTTTGCAGAGGTAGCTATGAGCAACGGTGGAACACACAACTGTCTGTGTGCACATTTGATTGGGAGAACACACACACACACATGCAGTGCACACAGACATGTATGTATCATTTCAGAGATGTGCATGTGTGTTTTAATTTGTGTGACAGCATGGCACATCACTGACTGGAATGATGAGCTGCAACAAAATGTACTCTGGTCCACCTGTTACACAGAGACATTTATTCTTACAGAAATAAACACAAAGTAAATATGCCTGATGTTTACAATGAGTACTTTTTATTTTTTAATTCTATCTTCAAGGAGGCAGCGGGCTTTCTGCTGCTGGAACAGCAGTCTGTTAAGAGCAGCCAAGGCTTCAAACTTGCAAACTACAAATGCAGTCAGCACTCGCTGAATTTGCTTATGACGTTCATAATTTGTGTTTCGTGTGCAAATGTAACCTACATATTTGCATATTCCCTAATAAAATTTTGCAGTCAGGTTGACAAACTCCAAACTGCATATTCATGAAGGCAAGCATGCTGCCAAAAGGGATGGACATTAATGGACAGACGCCATCCTGACTGCGCTCTGTTAGTAAATCAGCATGCAGGTGTATTTGCACATGATTTTACGTGTGCAAACATTTTTTTCCAATTGTATTTGTTTTCATGTTCTAAATTAGTCACATTTTTCTCGTAACATTTTATGCTGCTTGGAAGAAAAAGGACACCCACAAATGAGACCCAATCAGGAAAATTAAGTTATTTATGTAACACCTAGGAAAGCAAATAAATAAATAGTTATTGCTGACAATGTATAAACATGACTGTTGGTGTTCCACTGGGTGATTAAATATGGTATTTTAAACACATAAATGTTTTTTCTCTGTATACATGTTCATCACAATTTCAAATTTTCATTTTCAAGATCGACTACTAGGTCATAATGATAATCAACATGATACATTTTTGCCAGCTTGCACTCGGCCGAGACGGACGCACTTTTCTCTTCTCCCTCCCTCCTTATCTTTCCTGCTACTGTGGCGTGTTGTCTGTGAGGCTGCAGCTTTGCTCTTCTGGAAAACGACAAAAATGGATCTGTTAAAGTGGTCTCTGAACGCAATTGACACTATTTTTTCTACAAGACATTCGGGGGCGGAGGACCCGACCTGTCCTGCCGGGACGCATGTGATGGGTTACGTGATGGACTCGTGGAGGAGATGGCAGGTCATGTGCCTTTACATGCTTTCTGTGGAGGACGTCGAAGATGTGTACATATTCGGCTTGGTGGTGACCTGCTTTCTGCTGTGTGGAGCGGGCACTATGCTGGTTTACCGGAAAATCAAGAAAGTGGAAGCAGCTTTGATTGGTCCTTCCAGGCTGCCCTACATGATTGATTCGATTGGGAAGGCAGTGGCTGCGCAGTCGGCGGGGGTTAACCGCGCGTTGGAAAACATCTCGAATAGAATTGCAGCCCTGGAAACCCGCTCTGACCGTCTGTGAAGACCACATTCTACATTCAGATGCATTGAGAGCCACTCTGTTCTCAGAACTGTGGAATCTTTCAGGCATCTGCTAATCTGCCTATTTATTTGGCTTCCCCGAACACAGCTGCACTTCAAGGTCGCTGTGATAAAACCTCCTCAGAAGATCAACACTTAAGCCTCACTCCCTGGTCTTCCCCCCTCCCCTCAGCTTCTCCAGCTCTGATGTTGACTGTGCTCAGGACTGCTCAGGACTGCTCAGGGCTGCCCCTCCCCCCTCCAGGATTGTCGGACAAGGCCGTTGACGGCGCCAAACAGGCTGCCTCCGGAGTGTTCTAATAAACTGGACCTTTTCAAATCTCGGTTGTCGTCCTGTGTCCTTGTTTTTGTCTGTGTGATTATTGTTTTTCTGTGCTGATGGGGATTTTTTTCCTCACTGCTGCTGTGTAATGCAGTGGCTATGAGGGGTTTTTTTTTCTCCTTTTCCCTCGTGTTTTGCTTTTCATATATATGTTTATGTACCGGGCCGGCCTATGTGTTGTGTGTTGTGTGTGTGTTGTTTGTTATGGGTCGGTGTTGGTTTGCTCAGCCCTGCTGTTGACCAAGGCAGGGATGTACATCTGGACCTGGTCCCCGGGCACCTAATGGCAACTTCTGCTCCTACTGGCAATTAGGATGGGTTAAATGCAGTAGACACATTTCATTGTGCAGGGAACATGTTCTTCTGTGCATGAGACAATAAAATTCCTTGGAATCCTTTGAATCCTTGAACATAAACATCAAAAGTGACTAAATTACCAACTGCTTTTAATTGCACTGTGTTAGAGTTTACACATGCACTGTAAGATTTGTGGGACTGTAAAAGATGTTCCTGTTACGATTTGGTGTCAAGACAGAGTCAAATACGACCGCAATACGCAGGCAGCCAGGATACAAGGATGTGTTGCAAAAAGCACGGTGCTTTAATAATCCAGGTGAATATATACAATCCAAACAAAGCAGGTGCAGGGATGTCAATACAAAATAAAGTCCAACACTAAACACAGGGCGGAGAATTAACAGGAGGTGCAAAGAAGAGGACAAAACTAATGACAGCTGAAACAAGGTATGTGGAAAAACAACACAGGGTATTTACAAAATGTAGGGAACACAGGTAAGACCATGAGAACACATAACAATGTCAATCGAGCGGCAAACTCACAGACTAATGGGTGTGGCTTAAAAGCAAAAAGAACTAATGAACAACAGGTGGAAAAATCAGGGTGGTCAGGAACAACAGAGACACGTGAAATCCAAAGGAACACATGGTGACTACAGAGACATCAAAAAGTACAAGGAAAATAAAACCTCATCAAGAAACAAAACCAGAGACATAAAAACATCAAGAACATAAAATGCAAAAACAACCGTGGAACTAAAAGACAACACAATACATGATAAACCACCCAAACAGTGATCAAACAACTGTGCAATATCCAAATCTAAGTGAAAGAACACAAGTAGAAAATAACCACGGAACTCAAAAAAGAGTAGAGGTTAAACACAAATAACAAAAGAACTACATGAAGAAACTGATGAGCAAAAACCACAAAGACATGAAGAACTGTGGACGGGGGAAACAAAGACATGACAGGAAAAAATCAGGGAATGTAAGGATACACAGACAGTGGAGTGATCAAATGGATTACAGACCGTGAGACACACACACACACACACACACACACACACACACACACACACACACACACACACACACACACACACACACACACACACACACACACACACACACACACACACACACAAAAGACTCACCACAGGCACGCATGCACACACACATGCACACCAGCACTGCTACAGTTACTTTGAAAAAGTAATCCAGTTACTGATTACTCCTTGAAAAAGTAACTTACTGGATACTCAATTTTAAAAGTAACTAAGTTATATTACTAGTTACTTTATTAGTTACATTCAGTAGCTGCCGACAACACCCCTCCTGCCACTTCAACATGAAAATGATCATCAGTTTTGCCACTACTCACTTTACTGGAAGAGCATTTTTAACAGTAAACAATGTATGTCCTGACATTCTGAGTTGAACTTAAATATTATTTCCTGAAAACAAGCTTTTGTAAGACATGAAATGAAGTCAGTTTTTCTTGACTTCAATGAACACAAATACTTGTTCTATAAAAAATAAAATGAAGGCAGTATTTCTCGAGTTCAGTGAACATAAATACTGGTTTTATTAAAAATAAAATAAAGACTGTCTTTCTTGACCCCATATTTAACTGTTGACAGCACTGTAACAGTAAAACTTACATTTTCTAATCTACATTGTTTATAAATTTGGGTGGAAAAAGAGCATTAGTATTTGTTGTTAACGCGTCTCAGGTTTTCAGCTCTTTTAGCGAGGACACTCACAGAGTAGCACAGAGTTATGAAGAAAAAAGTGTAAAAATGTCTTTGTAAAACTCAATGTAGGTGTGCTGCCATCACCGCACTTTGAGAGATGACAACTTTTTCAACTCGGAGCTGCTACACAAAACAGCAGACAAATAGCTCACAGAATCAAACACTAAAAATGGGCAAAGTGGGCAGTTCAGCCAAACCCCCGATCTCCCTCTCCCCACAGGCTCGGTGTAATGCTACAATCGACCGGTTGATCGCAATTGACGTATTGGGCACCCCTGATTTATACTATACTAGTTGAGTTACCCATTCTATGCACGGGTAATAGAGATTAATTTTAGCTATGTCATTGTATATTTCATGTAATAGAGATTAATTTTAGCTATGTCATTGTATATTTCATGTCACTTTCTCTTCTATTACAGGGACTTATTCTCTTCTAAGTCCCTGTTAGTAAATGATATAATAATTGATCAACATATTGATTTATTCTGCCTTACAGAAACCTGGTTACAGCAGGATGATTATGTTAGTTTAAATGAGTCAACACCCCCGAGTCACACTAACTGTCAGAATGCTCGAAGCATGGGTCGAGGAGGAGGACTAGCAGCAATTTTCCACTCCAGCTTATTAATTAATCAAAGACCCAGACAGAGCTTTAATTCATTTGAAAGTTTGACTCTTAGTCTTGTCCATCCAAATTGGAAGTCTCAAAAACCAGTTTTATTTGTTATTATCTATCGTCCACCTGGTCGTTACTGTGAGTTTCTCTGTGAATTTTCAGACCATTTGTCTGACTTAGTGCTTAGCTCAGATAAGATAATTATAGTGGGTGATTTTAACATCCACATAGATGCTGAGAATGACAGCCTCAACACTGCATTTAATCTATTATTAGATTCAGTTGGCTTCGCTCAAAATGTAAATGAGCCCACCCACCATTTTAACCGCACTTTAGAGCTTGTTCTGACATATGGCATAGAAACTGAAGACTTAACAGTATTCCCTGAAAACCCCCAGTTGTCTCATCATTTCTTAATAACATTTACATTTACTTTAATGGACTACCCTGCAGTGGGGAATAAGTTTCATTACAGTAGAAGTCTTTCTGAAAGCGCTGTAACTAGGTTTAAGGATATGATTCCTTCTTTGTTATGTTCTTCAATGCCATATACCAACACAGTGCAGAGTAGCTACCTAAACTCTGTGAGTGAGATAGATTATCTCGTCAATAGCTTTACATCCTCATTGAGCACAACTCTGGATGCTGTAGCTCCTCTGAATAAGAGAGTCTTAAATCAGAAATGCTTGACTCCGTGGTATAACCCACAAACTCGCAGTTTAAAGCAGATAACCCGTAAGCTGGAGAGGAAATGGCGTCTCACTAATTTAGAAGATCTTCATTTAGCCTGGAAAAAGAGTCTGTTGCTCTATAAAAAAGCACTCTGTAAAGCTAGGACATCTTACTATTCATCACTAATTGAAGAAAATAAGAACAACCCCAGGTTTCTTTTCAGCACTGTAGCCTGGCTGACAAAGAGTCAGAGCTCTATTCAGCCGAGTATTCCTTTAACTTTAACTAGTAATGACTTCATGACTTTCTTTGCAAATAAAATTTTAACTATTAGAGAAAAAATTATTCATAACCATCCCAAAGACATATCTTTATGTTCGGCTGCCTTCAGTAATGCTGGTATTTGGCTAGACTCTTTCTTTCCGATTGTTCTGTCTGAGTTATTTTCATTAGTTACTTCCTCCAAACCATCAACATGTCTATCAGACCCCATTCCTACCAGGCTGCTCAAGGAAGCCCTACCATTAGTTAATGCTTCGATCTTAAATATGATCAATCTATCTTTATTAGTTGGCTATGTACCATAGGCTTTTAAGGTGGCAGTAATTAAACCATTACTTAAAAAGCCATCACTTGACCCAGCTATCTTAGCTAATTATAGGCCAATCTCCAACCTTCCTTTTCTCTCAAAAATTCTTGAAAGGGTAGTTGTAAAACAGCTAACTGATCATCTGCAGAGGAATGGTCTATTTGAAGAGTTTCAGTCAGGTTTCAGAATTCATCATAGTACAGAAACAGCGTTAGTGAAGGTTACAAATGATCTTCTTATGGCCTCAGACAGTGAACTCATCTCTGTGCTTGTCCTGTTAGATCTCAGTGCAGCTTTTGATACTGTTGACCATAAAATTTTATTACAGAGATTAGAGCATGCCATACGAGGTCTGTCCATAAAGTATAGGTCCTTTTTATTTTTTTCAAAAACTATATGGATTTCATTCATATGTTTTTACGTCAGACATGCTTGAACCCTCGTGCGCATGCGTGAGTTTTTCCACGCCTGTCGGTGACGTCATTCGCCTGTGAGCACGCCTTGGGAAGGACTGGTCCTGCCCCCAAGGACTTCCCATGGTGCGAGACGTCGTGCAGCGCTCTCAGGCGCCGTCGTCAGCCTGTTTCAAGCTGAAAACCTCCACATTTCAGGCTCTATTGATCCAGGACGTCGTGAGAGAACAGAGAAGTTTCAGAAGAAATCGGTTTCAGCATTTTATCCGGATATTCCACTGTTAAAGGAGATTTTTTTTAATGAAAGACGTGCGGGCGGATTGCACCGTCGGCTCGCAGCCGCCGTGACGCTACGCCACAGGAAAAACACCTCCGTTGGAAGCCTTAAGGACAAGTTGGAACATGTCCAGCTGTTAAACAATTTCTCATATACTCACTCCACTGAAAGCCATCGAAAGCCATCAAAAGCCGACTGGATTTTACAAATGGTTATCAACACGGAGGTGTTTTTCCTGTGCCGCCGCACCGCGCTGGCTGCGTCCCGACGCGCGGACCCGTCCGCACGTCTTTCATTAAAAAAATCTCCTTTAAACAGTGGAATATCCGGATAAAATGCTGAAACCGACGTCTTCTGAAACTTCTCTGTTCTCTCACAACGTCCTGGATCAATAGAGCCTGAAATGTGGAGGTTTTCAGCTTGAAACAGGCTGACGACAGCGCCTGGGAGCGCTGCACGACATCTCGCTCCGTGGGAAGTCCTTAAAGCGACGGTATCACCTCAAAATCTCTCATCAGCCGTTAAAAGTTTCACCGAAAACCAGCTTAATTTTTCGAACCGTGTCCACTTCGATGTGTCTCACAGGTTTAGAAAAAATTTTGATCAAACAAAGCGCCAATCTCTCAGCAACTTCTCAGACAAAGGAATTCCGACGAGGGGCTGGACGACTCCTCCCACAAGGAGTGCTCACAGGCGAATGACGTCACCGACAGGCGTGGAAAAATTCACGCATGCGCACGAGGGTTCAAGCATGTCTGACGTAAAAACATATGAATGAAATCAATATAGTTTTTGAAAAAAATAAAAAGGACCTATACTTTATGGACAGACCTCGTAGGTATTAAAGGCACGGCGCTGCAGTGGTTTGAATCATATTTATCTAATAGATTACAATTTGTTCATGTAAATGGGGAGTCTTCTTCACAGACTAAGGTTAATTATGGAGTTCCACAAGGTGCTGTGCTAGGACCAATTTTATTCACTTTATACATGCTTATCTTAGGCAGTGTTATTAGAAAGCATTGCTTAAAATTTTCATTGTTACACAGATGATACCCAGCTTTATCTATCCATGAAGCCAGAGGACACACACCAATTAGTTAAACTGCAGGAATGGCTTTCAGACATAAAGACATGGATGACCTCTAATTTCCTGCTTTTAAATTCAGATAAAACTGAAGTTATTGTACTTGGCCCCACAAATCTTAAAAACATGGTGTCTAACCAGATCCTTACTCTGGATGGCATTACCCTGACCTCCAGTAATACTGTGAGAAAATCTTGGAGTCATTTTTGATCAGGATATGTCCTTCAATGCCCATATTAAGCAAATATGTAGGACTGCTTTTTTGCATTTGCACAATATCTCTAAAATTAGAAAGGTCTTGTCTCAGAGTGATGCTGAAAAGCTAATTCATGCATTTATTCCTTCGAGGCTGGACTACTGTAATTCATTATTATCAGGTTGTCCTAAAAGTTCCCTGAAAAGCCTTCAGTTAATTCAAAATGCTGCAGCTAGAGTACTGACAGGGACTAGAAGGAGAGAGCATATTTCACCCATATTGGCCTCTCTTCATTGGCTCCCTGTTAATTCCAGTTAATTCTTCTTCTTACTTAAAAGGTTTTGAATAATCAGGTCCCATCTTATCTTAGGGACCTCTTGGTACCATATCACCCCAATAGAGCGCTTCGCTCTCAGACTGCAGGCTTACTTGCAGTTCCTAGGGTTTGTAAGAGTAGAATGGGAGGCAGAGCCTTCAGCTTTCAGGCTCCTCTCCTGTGGAACCAGCTCCCAATTCGGATTAGGGAGACAGACACCCTCTCTACTTTTAAGATTAAGCTTAAAACTTTCCTTTTTGAAAAAGCTTATAGTTAGGGCTGGATCAGGTGACCCTGAACCATCCCTTAGTTATGCTGCTATAGACTTAGACTGCTGGGGGGTTTCCCATGATGCACCCAGTGTTTCTTTTTATTCACCTCTTTTTGCTCTGTATGCGCCACTCTGCTTTTAATCATTGGTGATTGATCTCTGCTCTCTTCCACAGCATGTCTTTTTCCTTATTCTCTCCCCTCAGCCCCAACCAGTCCCAGCAGAAGACTGCCCCTCCCTGAGCCTGGTTCTGCTGGAGATTTCTTCCTGTTAAAAGGGAGTTTTTCCTTCCCTCTGTCGTCAAGTGCTTGCTCATAGGGGGTCGTTTTGACCGTTGGGGTTTTTCTGTAATTATTGTATGGCTTTTGCCTTACAATATAAAGCGCCTTGGGGCAACTGTTTGTTGTGATTTGGCGCTATATAAATAAAATTGATTTGACTTTAGTTAAGGTGTAGTAAGTTGCATTGCATTGTGTGTATGTTATCATTAATTTTCATAGAGCAATTTGTGACATTCAAGAGACTTGAATGATGATAAAAGCTGATAACGTCATATCACTGCAATGCTCTGGCATGCTGTACACAGCAGGTACATTTTGATTGAAAAAACCCTCGCTTTAACTGGCACACAATGCACACTGGCCCGTGAAGATTGTAATTAAAGTGCACCATAGCCAGCTGCTACTACGTAGTAAGTATAGTGTGATGCTTGCTACCTGACCTGAGTACCACGTGAATTGCAAAAATAAGGGCACCAGTGAGCGGGTCGTGATTTAATATATAAGGCTGATCATGTATGTGTGTTTGCATATGTACGCCTTCAACCTAAGGGCCCCAGTGACCTCCCCCTTGCTGCCCCCAGTCACCATAGCAAGTTTGGTGTGGCTTGCTTAATTACTGTGGCTGTGCGTGGCGAACACACACACACACACACACACGGCCAGCTTCATATATTAGCTAAAAATACAAAAATAATAGTAACGTACAGTTATTTGGATAAGTAACTTTAATCTGATTACTGATTTCGAACTATTAATGCATCAGATTACTCATTACTGAAAAAAGCGGTGCCGGAAACACATTACTTAGTAACCGCGGGGACCCACACAAATGACAGACACACACACACAAGACTCAGACAGGAATCACAGACACACGCATTCACAACTGGGACCCACACGAATGACAGAGGAGGACATACACACATACGCTGAAAACCAAAGGGAGACATGGGCAACAGACCAAACATACACTGTAAACAGAAAAGGACAAGACTGAACATTAACCCAAAAACAAAATGCACAGACAGGGCAAGCGGACACACACAAACACATACAGTAGTGTTCAGAATAATAGTAGTGCTATGTGACTAAAAAGATTAATCCAGGTTTTGAGTATATTTCTTATTGTTACATGGGAAACAAGGTACCAGTAGATTCAGTAGATTCTCACAAATCCAACAAGACCAAGCATTCATGATATGTACACTCTTAAGGCTATGAATTTGGGCTATTAGTAAAAAAAGTAGAAAAGGGGGTGTTCACAATAATAGTAGTGTGGCATTCAGTCAGTGAGTTTGTCAATTTTGTGGAACAAACAGGTGTGAATCAGGTGTCCCCTATTTAAGGATGAAGCCAGCACCTGTTGAACATGCTTTTCTCTTTGAAAGTCTGAGGAAAATGGGACGTTCAAGACATTGTTCAGAAGAACAGCGTAGTTTGACTAGAAGGTTCATTGGAGAGGGGAAAACTTATACGCAGGTGCAAAAAATTATAGGCTGTTCATCTCCAATGATCTCCAATGCTTTAAAATCGACAAAAAAAACAAACAAACAAAAAAAAAAAATCAGAGACGCGTGGAAGAAAATGGAAAACAACCATCAAAATGGATAGAAGAATAACCAGAATGGCAAAGGCTCACCCACTGATCAGCTCCAGGATGATCAAAGACAGTCTGGAGTTACCTGTAAGTGCTGTGACAGTTAGAAGATGCCTGTGTGAAGCTAATTTATTTTCAAGAATCCCCCGCAAAGTCCCTCTGTTAAATAAAAGACATGTGCAGAAGAGGTTACAATTTGCCAAAGAACACATCAACTGGCCTAAAGAGAAATGGAGGAATATTTTGTGAACTGATGAGAGTAAAATGGTTCTTTTTGGGTCCAAGGGCCGCAGACAGTTTGTGAGACGACCCCCAAACTCTGAATTCAAGCCACAGTTCACAGTGAAGACAGTGAAGCATGGTGGTGCAAGCATCATGATATGGGCACGTTTCTCCTACTATGGTGTTGGGCCTATATATCACATACCAGGTATCATGGATCAGTTTGGATATGTCAAAATACTTGAAGAGGTCATGTTGCCTTATGCTGAAGAGGACATGCCCTTGAAATGGGTGTTTCAACAAGACAATGACCCCAAGCACACTAGTAAACGAGCAAAATCTTGGTTCCAAACGAACAAAATTAATACCTCGCAGATGTGAAGAAATCATGACAAACTGTGGTTATACAACTAAATACTAGTTTAGTGATTCACAGGATTGCTAAAGAAGCAGTTTGAACATAATAGTTTTGAGTTTGTAGCGTCAACAGCAGCTGCTACTATTATTGTGAACACCCCCTTTTATACTTTTTTTTACTAATAGCCCAATTTCATAGCCTTAAGAGTGTGCATATCATGAATGCTTGGTCTTGTTGGATTTGTGAAAATCTACTGGTACCTTATTTCCCATGTAACAATAAGAAATATACTCAAAACCTGGATTAATCTTTTTAGTCACATAGCACTACTATTATTCTGAACACTACTGTACACACATACACACACACACACACACATCAAATCCCAGCCATACTTAACTATATTATGGCTGACAATAGCTGGTATGCAACAAATACATACAGAAACAGGATTACCTGCTATCGGAAGCATTTTCCATCTGCATCATATTAACCATTGGGAATTCTGCAATAACAGAATTTATATTTTTCATAATTAAAACACCGTAAGGCTGATTTTGCTTTGCAAGTGATGTACTGTATGTTGCAGAAAATACAGATACTGGATATAAACACACTGAGTCCTGGAGTTACAGCAGTAGGACTCAGAAATTGCATGCAGGCAAAAATAAGAGGTCTTCTCACCCTTTCTTTGACATTCCTTCATCTAAAAAGAAAAAAAAAAGGCGACAGATCATCAAGTTTAAAATTTCTGTCCTGAGTTAGGAAAACATCAGCATGCATAAAAGTTGGAATAACATCAGAAATACATTATATTTTAAAGATGTTGCAGTATTATTAGTGGAAAATGATTAGCTGAAAACATAATGACAGAAAAATAATACATTCTAAATTCAAATAAAAACATCACATACCAGTTTTTTGACAATTTGCTTGAAGTGAGAAGGTGGAGTTGAACTGCTGGGTTTATTTCCAGGCATAGCTGAATAAATGCAAAAATAATAAACATTTACACAGAATCAAATGATACCATTGTTTCTAAGCAGTCTATTTAAAAATACATGGGATGTATGTATGTAGCATGGCACTTACCCAAAACTGCAGAGGCCATGAGCACGATGAAAATTGCACCTCCTTTAGGATACATAGTGAAAAGCCCTGTTTGTCTGGTAAGACCTCAACAGAATTGATGTGTTAGGAAAACCAGCACAGTGTGTTATTTTAACACGACAGATGTTTTGCACTTGTTTCCATGTGAGCCAGCTCTATGCACCTGGACTTTTATGACACGCCTCCTCCTCTGAGGATGTGCAATGGTACCTTCCTAGTTACCCTCTCTGTTACTCCTCCTATCAAATACTTTGGGGACGATGGAAAAAAAAAATGGCTCTGTAATGTACTGTACAGCATACACTGGAGAATAATGTTTATCCCCTATTATATCTGCACCGCTATCATTGAATGACGTTTGTTTTTGACCTGCTATTGTGTGTGCGTCCGTCTGCCCTTTCTGTTCCTTTTGTTTATGTTCAGTCCTGTCCTTTTCTGTATATTTACTTTATATCATTGTGTTGCTCACACCCCTTTGGTTTTCAGTGTGTGTATATATATATATATATATATATATATATATATATGTCTTTCTCATTTGTCATTCATGTGGGTCCCTTGTGTGTGTGTGTGTTCCTGTGGTTCGTGTCTGCGTCTTATGTGTGTGTCCTTGTACTCCATTGTGGTCACTCCCATATAAATGCGTCCAACAATTACCAAAGCCGCAAGGACATACAGGAACACATCATTTGTTACAGTCTTCTTCTTACCTCTTCATGGACATACATAGGTGCAAGATAGTCATTCAAAATTATTTGAAAGTTTTTAACTATACGAGGTCTATTAGAAAAGTATCCGACCTTATTATTTTTTTCAAAAAACATATGGATTTGAATCACGTGTGATTGCATCAGACATGCTTGAACCCTCGTGGGCATGCGAGTTTTTTCATGCCTGTCGGTTACGTCATTCGCCTGTGGGCAGTCTTTGAGTGAGGAGTGGCCCACCCTCTCGTCGATTTTTTCATTGTTTAGGAATGGCTCAGAGACTGCTGCTTTGTTTGATCAAACTTTTTTCAAAACTGTAAGGCACAACTGAGTGGACACCATTCGATAAATTTAGCTGGTTTTCGGTAAAAATTTTAACGGCTGATGAGAGATTTTGGTCCAGTAGTGTCGCCGTAAGGACGGCCCACGGCACCTGATGGCGATCTGCGCTTCGAGGCGACAGCGTCTCGCCGTTTCAAGTTGAAAACTTCCACATTTCAGGCTCTGTTGACCCAGTAAGTCGTCAGAGAACAGAGAACTTTCACAATAAGTCGGCATGAGGAGTTTATTCGGACATTCCATTGTTAACGGACATTTTGTAATGAAAGAACGTGCGGGCAGAGTCACATGTCGGGCCGGACCCGACCGCGGGGGGTCGCGATAGGAAAAACACCTCCATTGGAAACCTTAACGGGCAAGTTGGAACATGCCCAAGCTGTTAAACAATTTCTCAGTTACTCACTTGTTGAAAGCCATCAAAAGCCGCCTGAATTTTACAAATGGTTTTCAACACGGGGGTGTTTTTCCTGTCGCGGCGCACAGATTCGCCAAGTCGTCACGGAAACGACACGGCGAATTTGCGCGCACGTCTTTCATTAAAAAATGTCCTTAAACAGTGGAATGTCCGCATAAAGTCCTCATGCCGGCCTCTTCTGAATCTTCTGTTCTCTCACGACGTCCTGGGTGAATTAAGCCTTAAATTAGGATGTTTTCAGGTCGAAACAGGCCGACGTCGTCGCCTGGAAGCGCTGCGCGACCTTACATCGACAGAAACACCCCATAATCTCTCATCAGCCGTTAAACTTTTCATCGAAAAACCAGCTTAATTTCTCGAATAGTGTCCACTCGGATATTCCTCACAGGTCCAGAAAAAATTTTGATAAAGCAACGCGCGCGGTCTCGAGCAGCGTGTGAAATAAAGGAATTCAGCCGAGAGGGCGGGACCACATCTCACTCAAGGCCTGCCCACAGGGAAATGACGTCACCGACATGCGTGAAAAAACTCACACATGCGCACGAGGGTTCAAGCATGATTGGTGTAATCGCACGTCATTCAAATCCATATAGTTTAAAAAAAAAAAGTGTCGGTTTCTTATCTAAAAGACCTCGTATATCTGAACCATTCGTCAATAAATTAATTAATAAAGCCATTTTGAAAGGCACACTTACGCCATGGACACGCCACCAATTTATCGCAGGACCAACTCATAAAGTGCATCCGGAGAGGTGCTGCAAAGATAGGTGCGCCAAGGTTGTGGCATCATATTCAAAAAGACTTGAGACTGTAATTGCTGCCAAAAGTGCATCAACAAATTAATGAGCAAAGGGTGCGAATACTTATGTACATGTGATTTCATGGTTTTTGTTTTAACACATTTGCAAAAATTTCAACCAAACTTTTTTCGTGCTGTCATTATGGGGTGTTGTGAGTAGAATTTTGAGGGAAAAAAAATTAATTTATTCTAGTTTGGAATAAGGCTGTAACATAATACACTGTGGAAAAAGTGAAGCACTGTGAATAATTCCCAGATGCGCTGTATTCTGTTAATTGGAAAGTACTTCTTCAAAGCTTCTTAAAGCTTGTTAAAATTATGCCCATAAGTGATTGTGATGATGTAAAATTTAAGAAACATCATGTAATGACCCCATGATTGAATGGCCGTTAGGAATGGTTGGGATCAAAACTACTGCTGGAGTTATTATCATCTAGTGTTGCCACTTAGCTGCATTTATGTTTGTCATCTCACTACTGTGACCTCACACAAGCTCCGAGACCACCGTTTCTTTTCGTCGCTCTCATTTCATTATTCTGGTGATAAACACAAGAAACAAACAAATGTTTTGTTACTGTACATGGCTAATTGAGGACATTTATGAATGCAGATGACAATGAATGTGCATGAGCATGTGGTTGAGAAAATGTGAGATTTATCAACAGCTGATACTCACTGTTTTATGTACGACCGCTGTGTGTCTGTTTGATAAATGTGGATTTTTTTTTGTACACATACACACATTCTAAATTTTGCTTGTATAACATTTAGACGCTTTTCTGTCCATAGTTTATTAAACAAAGGGGCTGATCAGCAATGATTAGACTTGTCATACAGACAGGTGATGCAACAGGTGGGAGACTAGTGCAAAGTCAACAATCTGTTTCTTAAAGTTGAGAAGACAAAAGACATGATTTTTGACTTCAGAAAGTCCAGTGATCACTCTCCACTCAGCATCAATGTAACCATAGTGGAGCGAATGACAAGCACCAAATTCTTTGGTGTTCATATCTCAGAGGATCTCTAATGGAACACTAATGCCAGTTCTTTGGGTAAAAGAGCCCAACAGCATCTGCCAGTTGTTTGATGGCTGAAGGTGTACCTACCTACCCAAACCCATGAATTATGGGTTTAGGTAGGTAGGTTGCACCTCATAACTTTCTAGAGTGAAAGAATCAAAAGTATCCCGATCAGCTGCCACAGTCTGGACTGGGAGGTGCCATACAACAGGGCATAAGACCCCCGAAAGGATACTGTGTATCATCGGCAGCCCATATTTATTTACCTCCCGGACTATCTGCAAACCCACAAGCATTATGGCTGATTTCTAACACCCCCTCCCATTGACTGCGTACCTCCTCCGCTCTGGAACAAAGCTATGCAGCATCAACAAGAGGTCTGCCAGAGTGTGTAACAGCTTCTTCTCCAAACATCCTCCATACACTCTGTTGTGTGAGCCCTGCACTGACCTGCTCACCCTGCCCCCCAGACTTTTATTAAACCACCTGCACAGAACACTTTAACCACTTCAGAAACTGCATATTTACACATCTTGTTAGTTTTTGAAGGGCTTCAATAACTAATGGCCAATTGTGCACCTTATATGCATATGGCTCGCTGCATATGACAAAAAGGTTCTAAATACACAAAAAAAAAAAAAAATAAATAAAAAATTACTAGCACAGAAGTTTACATTTTTTATATTAATGTTTTTTTATTGAATTATTTATTTCACTGTTACATTTTTCTGTATTTTTAAAATAACTGTTAGGGCCCCTTCACACATAATGTGAATAAGTACAACTCAGGGCGACTCCCGGCGAAACAGCTTTGATGAGCGAACCACGCAAACATCAAGCCAATGGGCAGGCGTGCATGATCCCGGTAAGACGGTATGTGTATGCAACGGTGTCTTTTGAGCAAGAACACAGTGCAAGCAGCTGCACCACATCACACTGCTGATGTGGAGAACAATAAAATAAAAACCAGCTGTATAATTAGTGAATATCACTGGGTTGATATAAATAACACATAAAAGGGGACACAATACAGAACCCCACAGTTAAATAACCCTGGTTAAAAAAAAAAGGCACGCAAAACTTTACCACAGTGCAACCATCACTGGACTTTAATTAGTGCAGAAAAATGCCTGAAATCAACAAAGACATGGGCGAGGTGCCCAACCGCTGCAGTACAGCGCAAAGGCAAAAGATGTTTTGCATATTTCCACGTGAGGACAGCAGGCAGAGACAAGCGCCTCACAGAGGAATGTTGCAAGTTCATGTCCTTCCAGCACAGTACGTGTCCTCCAGCTGGGACGTCCAAGAGCAGAGATCTTTACAGCCGCGTCTGTGAGCAGACATGCCCCCCTGTCCGTTCAGCACCCAGATCAATGTGTCACTCTGTGTTATGTGGTCAATTTTCATTATTTGTTATATAACTACGTATGTAGGTATTGTCATAATTATTTATAGAACTGTCCTGGTGGTGCATTCTGTTTGTAATGTGTGCACTGAGCTGTCATCCAGTTGTCAGTGTGCTGTGACCAGCTGACAGGCCCCCTCCCCGTGCTGTGTGTGATTAGACCTCGCCTTCCAGCCCCCATATGATCAGAGCTGTACATACATATAAGCACTTTATGCAAGTGTGCTCCCCCCCTCCCCGGCATGCGAGATGTGTTGGGGGGAATGCATCACATGCGCACATGTGCGGGACACATGCACCACATGCGTGTGGCTTTTTGCAACTCCACAGTCGTGGAGCACTTAGACAAATTTCCCATCCAGCTTGACAGTGATCGTCTGCTGAATGTTTTCGTGATGATAGTGCGAATGGTCACACATTTTCTAAGTGCCAAACAAGCGGTGTTTGATGTTCGTGTGTGTCAGCTGGAATTTGGCCGACACTTGCCATGAGAGGGATCAATGGGCTCTCAGCGCAAACTATCTTTCAGCCACTGGTGTGCGCAAATAGTTGTAGCAACAGGTGTAGGAGGTGTTGCAGGCAGCTACGATTTTACACGTTTTGCATACGATTCCTACCTGCTTCATGCTCAATTTGCACTATGTGTGAAGGGGCCCTTCTAAATGGCTAAGATGACAATAAAGATCGATCTGTCTTTCTGTCTCGTCCTTGTCAGAACATCAGTTTTTATTAATCAATAATGTTCACAACATCCATTTGTAATCGATTATTGATGTTAGTTTACACAGAACATGTCAGGATGATTATCACTCAGACCAAACCTTTTTATTAAGAATGTTAAATCACAGTTAAATCCACACACAAGAGAATATAAAAATCAAGACAAATTCATGTTACCATCACAAAGTAAACAGACTTATCCTCACAAAAATATTTCACAACTACTTTGAAAAATGGTGAATTGCTGAACTCATAAAACTATTATTTACTTATTTTGAGAAGAACCACTTTCTTCATTCAAGAAAGTGAAATATCATTATTATTGTTATTATTATTATTCACCTGGGTAAAGAAATAATGTTACTTCCTGTTTTGCTGGAGATACCCACAGTGGACCTGTTGTGGACCTGAGTGTTGACTTGGCAAACGTTGACCTTCCTTGACCAGTGGACCTTCCTGAAGCAATCAATATGTGAAATTAAAAAAAATAAAACACATATTTAACCAAAGACTTTAAGTTTGACAGGCAAGTAAGCGAACCACTTACACCAGTGTGCTGCTCATAATCTTGCAGCATAAAATGCTATTTAAGATAATGAGATTCTAAATAGTCAAGCTGGGGATGAAGAAAACTGTAAAAAATAGGGTTTGACAAAAGACACCTGGCGAACAAACTGGAAAATGGATCCATATGATCCTGAGGAGTGCAACTTCTTGTGGCCTGACAAAAAAATAAAGTAAAATTGACCATTTGGGGCAACTTTCATGCCTCTTGGTCCAAAATTAAAATTCTGAACTCTGAAAAGTGTGAACACACGCTTAAGACTTCAACTGTAACATAGAAAGTGAGATAAACTGAGGCTGAGTCTGACATAAATGACAAACCATGAGCATAAAAATAATTACAATCTAAAAAAAATACTAAACATTTTCCTGTCAAAACGCCTACGTTTTCCATTTTAATGTCAAGCATATTGATTAATTCTTGAAATTAAATGTGTTATTAAATAAAATTGTTTTGCCTTCTTTTCATTTTACAATTAATTTTGGTTTGTGCAAAAATATGTAAATTAGAGTGACCATATTTTGATTACCGAAAACCAGGACACTCTGCCCGGCAATGAGATACTGAAATGATACTCGAATGCCAATCAGTTTAATGGCCCAATGAAAAACAATGAAAACCAGGACATTTTCATCACTCTCTAAAAACCCCAGAATGGCCAGGACAGGACGTGAAAACAGGACATGTCCTGGGAAAACAGAACATTTAGTCATCCTATGTAAATGTAACGGAGGCAAGCAGGTGTCGCTGTGCAGATGTAGTTAGTAAATCTCACTCCCAACAGCTCAAAAGGATTCTCTGGTCACAAGGCCAGAGCCCTGGGTTTTAGCCTTCTGGTTAGAGAGTCCGACTCCCATGCCGGAGCTCGTGAGTTCGCGTCCCGAGGGGAGCAAATGGGCGGAGTCATAACAATACAACGCAGAGTGCAGCCGCTACAATGGTGCCGTGTACCAGGATGGGAGTGAGTTTAGGGGGGGGTGAGTGTAACGGAGGCCAGCAGGTGTCGCTGTGCAGATGCAGTTAGTAAATCTCACTCCCTACAGCTCAAAAGGATTCTCTGGTCACAAGGCCAGAGCCCTGGGTTTTAGCCTTCTGGTTAGAGAGTCCGACTCCCATGCCGGAGCTCGTGAGTTCGCGTCCCGAGGGGAGCGAATGGGCGGAGTCATAACAACACAACGCAGAGTGCAGCCGCTACATAAATATCTCCTTAGAATTTTCTAACTGTAATGGGCATTTCAGACTAACAACTAATTTAAACAGTACAGAATAAATGAACATCAAAACAATCATTCACTGTAGCTGATACAAATGAAACAAACTGCATCTCTTTGTATTAATAGATTGTTGGAGAGCTTCTCTACCTCAACTACTACATTAAAAGGTGTACTATATATAATGAGAAATGTTTTGTACCTTCAAAACAGATGTATTTCTATCTGAGTTAGACAATTCTCAGTTTATGCAATTTTCTGTCTTTACCAACTCAAAAGCTGGTGGTAAACATGCAATAAATTTAAGTTCAAATACAGTCAAAAACACTGCATCCTTGATGTTGGAACAAAGTCAGTGGAACTCAGGCACTCCTTAGGGCCTGCTGACAACAACTCTACCAATGCACTAATGCATTAACTGTTACAAATTTTATTACCTTCATTGCTCTGTGTACAGAGCGTCACAAAAAACAGCTCTGAGCAGTGAGTGGTGGCCATGTTTCAGTTCGTGCCAGTGTTTTCTTCCAGTTTGGAGCCAATAACCACATGAAGGTTTGGGTTGGTGAAGTGACCTGAAAGAAGCATTATCATGCATTATGGTTATACTTACAGTGTGCATGTGTGTGTGTGTGTTTGGGGCTGCACAACATCAGATTTTTTTAAAGGCAACACGTCATGAAAATTGAGTCAAGGCCGAACAACTGCTGATGATAGCATTTGGAAAAGGAAAGCAGGTTTGGCTTATGGTTTTGATTTATAAATCAAATTAATCCGGATAGAATAGCTACATTAATGTAAACTCTTAAATGTACAAAGTGAATATATAACACATATCTGTCAATTTTAAAATAATGCACTAATTCTGAAGGGTCAAAATTCATAGACCACTGCCATCTACTGACGCCCGGTTACACTGTTGTCGATTTGAATCACAACTTAACAGACTTTTCAATTTTGCAAATGCCCTTTTTTTACAAATGAAAAAAATTACATATTTTACAAAAGCACATTTATTTGTAAACACAAACATACACACGTTACATTCACTTGTGTTAGTTTTTACATAGAATGAATTAGTCAACCAATCAGTATGAGCGGAGGCTAAGTTTACCCATAATCCCTTTGGGCATCTGTGTGTTAATGTTCAAATCTTCAGAATTAGTGCATTATTTTTAAATAAACATATGTGTTATATTTTCACTTTGTACATTTTAAGAGTTGACACTCTCCCTTATTTAGCAGGAGTAGGGGAAAAACTACAGAGGATCTTCAGACAGCACAAAATCCCAGTTTACTTTAAACCGGTTAACACCTTGAAACTGAAATTAGTTCACCCTAAGGACAGGATCCCTAGTTACAAACAGAGCAATGTAGTGTATTCTATCAGATGTCAGGAAAACTGTAATGAACACTACATAGGTGAGACTAAGCAACCTTTACACAAAAGGCTATACCAGCACCACAGACAGGGCGCAAATGGACCTCAGTCTGCAGTTCATCTCCACCTGAAAGACACTAACCATACGTTTGAGGACAAGGAAATTAAAATCTTAGCCAGAGAGAAGAAATGGTTTGAGAGAGGTGTGAAGGAAGCATTGTATGTGAAACAGTTGAAACCCAGCCTTAACCGAGGAGGGGGTCTGAGCCACGCTTTGTCCCCTGTTTAAAATGGGGTACTCAGGTCAAAGCAGTTTCAGTCTTTTGTTCATGGTAATGAGTCATTCACGTCATCAGGAGAGTCGTCAAGGGAGCCATCAGGAGAGGCTTCCATCCCATCATTAGGGGGGGCAGCTGCCCTGTCATTAGGAGGGTGCTAACTAGAGCACAATAGGTGCTAATTAGAGCTATTGTTTAGTCACTAGCCTATAGCAGTCGGCCTCTCGGTAGGAGGGGTCTGGTTAGGTTTAAAAAACTCCAGCTTTTGTTGGCTTCTGTTTATTCTTCTCTACAAGAGTCAAGACAGAAGTCAGACTACCAGAGCAAGAATTTTAGCTGAGGAAGCTTCTGCGATTTGAAGCGAAACGTCCTCGCGTCAAGCAACCCAGTCCAGTCGAAGATTCAAGCTTCTCTACTACTAAATTACGAGGTCTATTAGAAAAGTATCCGACCTTATTATTTTTTCAAAAACCATATGGATTTGAATCACGTGTGATTGCGTCAGACAAGCTTGAACCCTCGTGCGCATGCGTGAGTTTTTCCACGCCTGTCGGTTGCGTCATTCGCCTGTGAGCAGGCTTTAAGTGAGGAGTGGTCCACCCCCTCGGCGGATTTTCATTGTCAGGAAATGGCGGAATGATTTGGGCTTTTTTTCCATCAGAATTTTTTCAGAAACTGTTAGAGACTGGCAGCTGGAAGCCATTAGAAAAATTTATCTGGCTTTCGGTGAAAATGTTACGGGCTTGGTAGAGAATAAGGAGTGTTACTGTTGCTTTAAGGATGGCCCACAGCGGCTGTGGGGCGCGCCGTGCTCCGAAGCCACCATTAACAGGCTGAACGACCATTTCATTTCTAAACGGATGGCTGTCTGGATCAGTGACCATCGTGTGCAATTTCTCTGGTTATCACAAGAGCTGGACATCAACCATTTTCTGGCAGATTTCACTTTTAACAAGAGATTTTGTCATGGAATTCCTCTGCACGTCTGTCTCAATGTGCCGAAAAAGTGCTGATGTCCACGTCTTTTCACAATTCCTGTGCTAGTCAGACGACGTCCCGGATAAAACACAGCGTCCACTTTGGAAATTAACAGCACATTCCACTGTTACTGGAGTTTTTGTCATGGAAAGAGGAGCGGAGGCTTCGCGCGTCGCGGCGATGCCGCATGGCGCACAGCAACGCCGTGATGAAGCCTCACGGGACATATTCTGGCATGTCCAGGCACATCCACAATTTCTCGGATAATCACTCGATGGAAAAACCATCAACAGCTGTCTGAACGCCATCTCAAAGCCGTCCTGTGAGACCAAAACGGAGGTGGTTTTGTCTCGCTCCAGTAGCGAATCCATCGTGACGCGCAAAGCCTCCACTCGGCTTTCCATGACAAAATCTCTTGTTAACAGTGAAATCTGCCGGAAAATGGTTGATGTCCAGCTCTTGTGATAACCAGAGAAACTGCACACGATGGTCATGGATCCAGACAGCCATCCGTTTAGAAATGAAATGGTCGCTCAGCCTGTCGATGGCGGCTTCGGAGCGCGGCGCGCCCCACAGCCGCTGGGGGCCTTCCTTAAAGCGACAGTAACACTCCTTATTCTCTACCAAGCCCGTAACATTTTCACAGAAAGCCAGATAAATTTTTCTAATGGTTTCCAGCTGCCAGTCTCTAACAGTTTCTGAAAAAATTCTGATGGAAAAAAAGCCCAAATCATTCCACCATTTCCTGGCAATGAAAATCCGACGAAGGGGCTGGACCACTCCTCACTCAAAGCCTGCTCACAGGCGAATGACGCAACCGACAGGCATGGAAAAACTCACGCATGCGCACGAGGGTTCAAGCTTGTCTGACACAATCACACGTGATTCAAATCCATATGGTTTTTGAAAAAAATAAGGTCGGATACTTTTCTAATAGACCTCGTAGTTGTTAACGATGTCAATCGTCGATGTAGTCGTGACTAGTGGAGCCAGCCCTACAAAACTGAAATGCATCCACAGCGGTGCGTGGCTTTGGAACCAGAACCTCCTCATGCTCCATGTTATTATCCAAGCCTCGCTAACCATCCGACCAAGACGAGAGGAAATAGAGTGAGTGAGGCAGCGTGCAGCTGCTGCTGCACGATGACGTCAGATTCCGAGTCGTTTATGCAACTTTGTTGATATTATAAATAATTCACAGTAATCGCGATTATGAAAAATATTCGCGATTGGCGAATATTGTAATAATTGTGGCTGCCCTATATGGGGTGCTCCGTGAGGTGTTTTTGTGTAGCCAGTGTGACATTGTGCATCTCCCAGGCTTAGTGACTTGCCTACAGAAATCAGGTGCAGCTTCACACTTCACAGTGACCATTGCAATCATGGTGGTTTGTGAGAGGATACCAAGAGGACCTTGTAAGGACCTGGCAGCAGATAAGCACCTCTTTGGCGCCATGCTGCGTTCAACACGATTTCATGACCACACAAGGACCACTGGACAGACCCAGTCCCTATGTAAAGGAGGTTTAATAACCAAGATGATGGTTATGCAGGATCCTCATTTCAAATGCCTTGTGTAAGGTCCTTCATCCCCAAGTTGCTCCTGTTGTGCAGTTGAGTATCTTGCATGGCAGCATGCTGACATAAATGTGTGTGTGAAAGAGAGAGTGTGTGAATGTGAGGCATCATTGTAAAGTGCACTAAGCATATGTTTCAAATGGAAAAGCGCTATAAAATTGCTCTTATGGGGTTGCTTGTCTGCTGCTATATCACAGAGCAGCAATCAGTGCATCATAATAATGTGATCAGGGACTCGTCGTTGTCAAGCTTAATACATCAATGCACTTTGAGGCAACTTTGTTGTGATTTGGCGCTATATAAATTAAAATAAATTGAACTGAAATGAATGCAGAGCAGCAAAGTTGACTAGTCAACTTATCAAATAGCCTGTGCAACCCCAAGTGTGTGTATGTATCTGTGTATTTTTAACTTACTTGCAGCAAATTCCTGGATATCAACTGGCCTTTTAAGAAGAACATCTCTGTGAAAAGATTAATGATAAGACGGTGCATCCAGAAAGTATTCATAGCGCTTCACTTTTACCACATTTTGTTACGTTTCAGCCTTATTCCAACATGAATGATGTTCATTTCTTTCCTCAACATTCTACACACAATACCCCATAATGACAATATGAAAAATGTTTTTTTTTTTTTTTTTTTTAGAGTTTTGCAAATTTATTAAAAAATAAAAAAAAACTTAAGAAATGACATGTACATAGGCATTCACAGACTTTGCCATGAACCTCTAAATTGAGCCCAGGTGCATCCTGTTTTCAATTATCACTCTTGAGATGTTTCAACAGCTTAACTGGAGTCCACCTGGGGTAAATTCAGTTGACTGGACATGATTTGGAAAGGCACACACCTGTCTACATATAAGGTCCCACAGTTGACAGTGCATGTCAGAGCACTATCTACACCAGGGGTGGGCAACTTGTTCCAGAAAGGGCCAAGAGGGTGCAGGCTTTTCTTTGCAGCCACTGATTCTACCAGGTGATTTCAGTGATTAACTGATTCCATCTGCTCAAAGTGATATTAATCAGTGAAATCACCTGGTGGAGTCAGTGGCTGCAAAGAAAACCTGCATCCTCTTGGCCGTTTCTGGAACAGGTTGCCAACCCCTGATCTACACAGTCAAGGAATTGTCAAAGGAATTGTCTGTAGGCCTCTTAGACAGGATCGTCTCAAGGCACAAATCTGGGGAAGGGTATAGAAATATTTCTGCTGCTTTGAATGGTCCCAGTGAGCAAAGGGCCACAATCATCTGTAAAAGGAAGAAGTTCAGATCCACCAGGACTCTTCCTAGAGCTGGCCACCTGTCTAAACAGAGCAATCAGGGGAGAAGTCTGGGATGTGACCAAGAACCCGAAGGTCACTCTCTCAGAGCTCCAGCAATTCTCTGTGGAGAGAGGAGAACCTTCCAGAAGGACAACCATCTCTGCAGCAATCCACCAATCAGTCCTGTATGGTAGAGTGGCCAGACAGAAGCCACTCCTTAGTAAAAGGCACATGGCAGCCCACCTGGAGTTTGCCAAAAGGCACCTGAAGGACTCTCAGACCATGAGAAACAAAATTATCTGGTCTAATAAGACAAAGATTGAACTAACTGGCATGAATGCCAGGAATCATGTTTGGAGGAAACCAGGCACCATCTCTACAGTGAAGCATGGTGGTGGCAGCATCATGCTGTGGGAATGTTTTTCAGCAGCAGGAACTGGGAGACTAGTCAAGATTGAGCGAAAGATGAATGCAGCAATGTACAGAGACATCCTGGATGAAAACCTGTCCCAGAGCGCTCTTGACCTCAGACTGGGACAACGGTTCATCTTTCATCAGGACAATGACCCTAAGCACACAGCCAAGATATCAAAGGAGTGGCTTCAGGACAACTCTGTGAATATCCTTGAGTGGCCCAGCCAGAGCCCAGACCTGAATCTGATTGAACATCTCTGGAGAGATCTGAAAATGGCTGTGCAACGATGCTCCCCATCCAACCTGATGGAGCTTGAGAGGTGCTGCAAAGAGGAATGGACAAAACTGCCAAAGATAGATGTGCCAAGATTGTGGCATCATATTCAAGAAGATTTGAGGCTGTAATTGCTGCCGAAGGTGCATCAACAAAGTACTGACCAAAGGGTGTGAATACTTATGTACATATGATTTCTTACCCTTTTTAATTTTTAATAAATTTGCAAAAATTAAAAACAAAACAAACAAAAAAACTTTTTCATGTTGCCATTATGGGGTGTGTAGAATTTTGTGGGAAAAAAATGAATTTACTCCATTTTGGAATAAGGCTGTAACATAACAAAATGTGGAAAAAGTGAAGCACTGTGAATATTTTCTGGATGCACTGTAAATGAGAACAATAAGTGGCAATTGAAAATCTTGCACAAGCCAATTCTAAATTAGTAGCCCAGAAACTTATCCCACCGAACTACCTGCTCTGCACTTTGGGCTATGGGTTGACGGGAGTACACGTCACTTCCGGCGAAGGGGTGATTCCTAATGTGAGAATTCGTACTTCCACGATTCGTACTTTCCCGATGAAAACAAGCTCAGGCTGCATTGATTGTCTACTGAAATCAGCTGGTTTTGTTTGGTCTCTAACTTGCTTCTAACAGCCAGCTGATAGCCATCATTGCCTGGAACAATGAAATTTATACACCAAACTGACCTGAAATGAACCACTGTACTAGGGAGGGGTGTTATTAAAAAAAAAAAAAAAATTGGAAATCTATAAATGTTTGCATAAATTTTGGGTCATTTGGTTCCAAAAATCCATATGGACGGAGCGTTTGAAAATTTCAAGTAACGCGTGTGTCGTATATGTGCTGTTGACGTAGAAAACCACTCTGTTGCTTATATCGTAATTAGTTCACTGTGGCCATGTCATTCTTTACATGTGATGATTATACTCAATTGATGTTCCTGAAATAAAAACTACATAGATTTTGTTTGTTACAATTGATCATAACATATGTACCCGACATCTTCACTGGCTCCGTCCATATGGGTTTTTGGAATCAAATGACCCAAAATTGATCCTGCTATGGTTTATTCTGTGTATAATCCATATTCCATGCAAACATTTATAGATTTCAAATTTTTTTGAAATAACACCCCTCCCTAATTGTACATTAAATTGCCTTTATTGACGAGTCTGACCCCCTTGAAAAGTGATCAAATTACATGTATTTGTATTGAGCTCGCAATGTTTTTTGCCAAAAATTGCCACCAGATGGCGCTCGGTGTAAAGTCCGCGCCAACCCATACGACAAATTAAACCAATCAAAATTAAGTAAATAATGCTTGAAATGCAATTCCAGTCCAGATAACATTTCAAAAGCTGCTGCTATTTCACAGTATGTAAAAGAAATAAAAATTATGGAGTGGTGAAAAAAAAAACGAACTTAAACTAATAAAATTACGCAACAACAGCGGGTGCCGCCAAAGCTTCTGAGGGAAAACAATTTTTGTGATTAAAGCTGAAATATACTGAGCAGAAAAGCATTTTTTTTTTTTTACATTAAAGTACATTTATGAAAACCTATGGGTGGAAATGATATAAGCTGGACACGCAGCCCGTGTTAAACTGACCTCAAAAAGTCACCTATTAACAGCTCAACTTCCGGGTGAGACCTTAAATACTTCTCATTGTCGACTCGCGTCTGTATCTGTGAATTAAAGCCAAGACAGTTGTACTTTCTAGTAAATAAACTTATCTTGTAGGCGCTAACTCAGCTGGCCTGTTGGCTTTGTGGTGCGTTACCTTGAAGAGCCGCAGTTTTTCTTGCTGCTCGGCGCTCAACACATTAACGTCCGGTTTGAGCTGTGCGGGATTTCCAGACATCTTCTCTGTACATAGTTAGCGCAGTATAAAGTGACTGACAGTTTACAGACAGCAAACACGCAAAGCCACAATAAACACAAAATGAACCACCTCTCGTGACACAGCGCCTCAACGCTAGAAGCAGCCGTTGCTATGGAAACAACAATCAGCAACAATAACTGCGTCCGCGCGGTGGCAGCATCGAGCATAGAGGCGAATAAACGCCCTGATAACTGCAACGTGCATGATTCTAATTAGTAATTTAAAATAAATGATAAACAAATTAAACAGACCATATTTCTGAAATAATTTTAGTGTTCTGATGTGAATTAAGATAACATGATAAATTTTCATCTTCTGAGAAGACCTGCATCCGCAAAGAGCTTAATTTTGGAGGGGGGGGGGGGGTGGAATCAACCATCTGCCTTTAAACAACTCAACAACAACAACATCAACAACAATAATAATAATAATAATAGAATTATATGAAATTGTGACATTTCTATCATACCCAAAATATAGTATATATTTATTTTTATTTGACAATTTTGGGACCTATCCGCTATCCATTGCTACAGAACATTCCAAAATGTTTGTGAAATTTCATACTGTCTTCTTAAGTTAACTATTTCAACAGTTCTTTTAGTCAGACAGGAAAGATTGTTTTACCTGCTTTACATGTTTCGGCTACTTCCTGTAGCCTTCCTCAGAAGCGTCACAAGATGGGGAAGTGACGTGTCTTATAGGCTGCTACTTCTTGATTTGGCCAGACAGTAGGGGGAACTTACGCCCCCTACTGTCTGACGTCTTCTCCAGGACGGCATCCCATGTATGTGATAGGGTGTAGGCCCCCTCATCCCAATTCATGCTTCTTGGACCTCGCTTGCGGATCTCGATGGCCTCTCTGATCCAGAGGTGGTATTTGTTGCTTTCAGCATGTATGACCCTGGCATTGGTCCAGTCCATGATGTGATTTTGACGTAGCGTAAATTGGGTAAGATTGTAATTCACGTCGGCAGTAATGACACCCGGTTACGCCAGTCGGAGGTCACTAAAATTAACATTGAATCGGTGTGTAACTTTGCAAAAACAATGTCGGACTCTGTAGTTTTCTCTGGGCCCCTCCCCAATCAGACCGGGAGTGACATGTTTAGCCGCATGTTCTCCCTGAATTGCTGGCTGTCTGACTGGTGTCCAAAAAATGAGGTGGGCTTCATAGATAATTGGCAAAGCTTCTGGGGAAAACCTGGTCTTGTTAGGAGAGACGGCATCCATCCCACTTTGGCTGGAGCAGCTCTCATTTCTAGAAATCTGGCTGATTTTTTAAAATCCTCCAAACCGTGACTATCCAGGGTTGGGACCAGGAAGCAGAGTTGTAGTCTTATACACCTCTCTGCAGCTTCTCTCCCCCTGCCATCCCCTCATTACCCCATCCCCGTAGAGACGGTGCCTGCTCCCAGACCACCAATAACCAGCAAAAATCTATTTAAGCATAAAAATTCAAAAAGAAAAAATAATATAGCACCTTCAACTGCACCACAGACTAAAACAGTTAAATGTGGTCTATTAAACATTAGTAAGTAAGTAAGTAAGTAAGTAAGCTTTATTTATATAGCACTTTTCACAGACCAAGGTCACAAAGTGCTTCACATGATATAAATAGACAATAAAAACAACACATACAAATATAGAACAATAAAATAAATTGACACTAAAATGCCAGTTTAAAAAAATGTGTCTTTAGTTGCTGTCTAAAAACATCCACAGAATCCAGTGAGCGAAGAGAACATTAGGTCTCTCTCTTCTAAGTCCCTGTTAGTAAATGATATAATAATTGATCAACATATTGATTTATTCTGCCTTACAGAAACCTGGTTACAGCAGGATGAATATGTTAGTTTAAATGAGTCAACACCCCCGAGTCACACTAACTGCCAGAACGCTCGTAGCACGGGCGAGGCGGAGGATTAGCAGCAATCTTCCATTCCAGCTTATTAATTAATCCAAAACCCAGACAGAGCTTTAATTCATTTGAAAGCTTGACTCTTAGTCTTGTCCATCCAAATTGGAAGTCCCAAAACCAGTTTTATTTGTTATCTATCGTCCACCTGGTCGTTACTGTGAGTTTCTCTGTGAATTTTCAGACCTTTTGTCTGACTTAGTGCTTAGCTCAGATAAGATAATTATAGTGGGCAATTTTAACATCCACATAGATGCTGAGAATGACAGCCTCAACACTGCATTTAATCTATTATTAGACTCAATTGGCGTTGCTCAAAATGTAAATGAGTCCACCCACCAATTTAATCATATCTTAGATATTGTTCTGACTTATGGTATGAAAATTGAAGACTTAACAGTATTCCCTGAAAACTCCCTTCTGTCTGATCATTTCTTAATAACATTTACATTTACTCTGATGGACTACCCAGCAATGGGGAATAAGTTTCATTACACTAGAAGTCTTTCAGAAAGCGCTGTAACTAGGTTTAAGGATATGATTCCTTCTTTATGTTCTCTAATGCCATATACTAACACAGTACAGAGTAGCTACCTAAACTCTGTGAGTGAGATAGATTATCTCGTCAGTAGTTTTACATCCTCATTGAAGACAACTTTGGATGCTGTAGCTCCTCTGAAAAAGAGAGCCTTAAATCAGAAGTGCCTGACTCCGTGGTATAACTCACAAACTCGCAGCTTAAAGCAGATAACCCGTAAGTTGGAGAGGAAATGGCGTCTCACTAATTTAGAAGATCTTCACTTAGCCTGGAAAAAGAGTCTGTTGCTCTATAAAAAAGCCCTCCGTAAAGCTAGGACATCTTACTACTCATCATTAATTGAAGAAAATAAGAACAACCCCAGGTTTCTTTTCAGCACTGTAGCCAGGCTGACAAAGAGTCAGAGCTCCATTGAGCCGAGTATTCCTTTAACTTTATAGTAATGACTTCATGACTTTCTTTGCTAATAAAATTTTAACTATTAGAGAAAAAATTACTCATAACCATCCCAAAGACATATCGTTATCTTTGGCTGCTTTCAGTGATGCCGGTATTTGGTTAGACTCTTTCTCTCCGATTGTTCTGAGTTATTTTCATTAGTTACTTCCTCCAAACCATCAACATCTCTATTAGACCCCATTCCTACCAGGCTGCTCAAGGAAGCCCTACCATTAATTAATGCTTCGATCTTAAATATGATCAATCTATCTTTATTAGTTGGCTATGTACCACAGGCTTTTAAAGTGGCAGTAATTAAACCATTACTTAAAAAGCCATCACTTGACCCAGCTATCTTAGCTAATTATAGGCCAATCTCCAACCTTCCTTTTCTCTCAAAAATTCTTGAAAGGGTAGTTGTAAAACAGCTAACTGATCATCTGCAGAGGAATGGTCTATTTGAAGAGTTTTAGTCAGGTTTTAGAATTCATCATAGTACAGAAACAGCATTAGTGAAGGTTACAAATGATCTTCTTTTGGCCTCAGACAGTGGACTCATCTCTGTGCTTGTTCTGTTAGACCTCAGTGCTGCTTTTGATACTGTTGACCATAAACTTTTATTACAGAGATTAGAGCATGCCATAGCTATTAAAGGCACTGCGCTGTGGTGGTTTGAATCATATTTATCTAATAGATTACAATTTGTTCATGTAAATGGGGAATCTTCTTCACAGACTAAGGTTAATTATGGAGTTCCACAAGGTTCTGTGCTAGGACCAATTTTATTCACTTTATACATGCTTCCCTTAGGCAGTATTATTAGACGGTATTGCTTAAATTTTCATTGTTACGCAGATGATACCCAGCTTTATCTATCCATGAAGCCAGAGGACACACACCAATTAGCTAAACTGCAGGATTGTCTTACAGACATAAAGACATGGATGACCTCTAATTTTCTGCTTTTAAACTCAGATAAAACTGAAGTTATTGTACTTGGCCCCACAAATCTTAGAAACATGGTGTCTAACCAGATCCATACTCTGGATGGCATTACCCTGACCTCTAGTAATACTGTGAGAAATCTTGGAGTCATTTTTGATCAGGATATGTCATTCAATGCGCATATTAAACAAATATGTAGAACTGCTTTTTTGCATTTGCGCAATATCTCTAAAATTAGAAAGGTCTTGTCTCAGAGTGATGCTGAAAAACTAATTCATGCATTTATTTCCTCTAGGCTGGACTATTGTAATTCATTATTATCAGGTTGTCCTAAAAGTTCCCTGAAAAGCCTTCAGTTAATTCAAAATGCTCTGTTATGTGTCGACGCGGGTTGAGGAGCGGACCTGCGTCTGACGGAACCCAGTGCTAAAATAACCAGAAAGCGGTTCCAATAACAAAACCAATTTATTTTTTCACCCTCTGGTGCATAATAAAGTGTAGAAACTAAAACAGCGTCATTCTGGTGGAGTGAAGGCTGGCACGCTCTCCAGCGCCCAAAAGGATCGAAGCCCAGCGCTTCTGGACTCACTGTTACCGCCAAACACCCCCCAGGTGGACACGACAAACCGACTCTCTGCGAAGGATAGAAGAGGTGAGGTAAGTCAGCAGTTACAACTAATATCCTTCAAAAGACACACACTATCAGCAACACATTCAGGTCTGTATTTTAAGCTTTATGCAAATGAGCAGCTTCTCACAACAGGTGGAGGATCACTTGTCCGCACGCCACAGCAGTGAGAAGCAAGCTGCACAATTCTCATCACAATTCAAATGTACTGCGTAACAAAATACCAAGTTACTATCAACAAGTAGTCAAACAATTAATCACCTCTGATGTGTGCTGACAGCATGTGTCCCTCACCCTTCCTGCTTCACAGGCACGGTCCTCAGCGTCTCACAAACAAACATCACAAGGTGGAGTTCCCGGCAATTCTGCTTGAATCACACATGGCTTAAATGCAGAACGCCATCTCATTATCTGCTTCAGCTGAAAGTCTTTAAGGCTGCACGAATGCAGAACGCCATCTCATTATCTGCTTCAGCTGAAAGTCTTTAAGGCTGCACGTGAGCACCATCCACAGGTGCTGCACATACTGTTGATGAGGGTGAAGGACTCTTCTGCCAGCACCTTCTCCACAGACAAATCAGTTTTCATGCCACCTGGAGAGCAAAGAAAAGAAAAGAACACCAAAATGTCCAGCCACACCCCCCCAACACACAACATGCTCCAGCTAGAGTACTGACAGGGACTAGAAGGAGAGAGCATATCTCACTCATATTGGCCTCTCGTCATTGGCTTTCTGTTAATTCTAGAATAGAATTTAAAATTCTTCTTCTTACTTATAAGGTTTTGAATAATCAGGTCCCATCTTATCTTAGGGACCTCATAGTACCATATCACCCCAATAGAGCGCTTCGCTCTCAGACTGCAGGCTTACTTGTAGTTCCTAGGGTTTGTAAGAGTAAAATGGGAGGCAGAGCCTTCAGCTTTCAGGCTCCTCTCCTGTGGAACCAGCTCCCAATTCAGATCAGGGAGACAGACACCCGCTCTACTTTTAAGATTAGGCTTAAAACTTTCCTTTTTGCTAAAGCTTGTAGTTAGGGCTGGATCAGGTGACCCTGAACCATCCCTTAGTTATGCTGCTTTAGACTTAGACTGCTGGGGGGTTCCCATGATGCACTGAGTGTTTCTTTCTCTTTTTGCTCTGTATGCACCACTCTGCATTTAATCATTAGTGATTGATCTCTGCTCCCCTCCACAGCATGTCTTTTTCCTGGTTCTCTCCCTCAGCCCCAACCAGTCCCAGCAGAAGACTGCCCCTCCCTGAGCCTGGTTCTGCTGGAGGTTTCTTCCTGTTAAAAGGGAGTTTTTCCTTCCCACTGTCGCCAAGTGCTTGCTCACAGGGGGTCATTTTGACCGTTGGGGTTTTTCCATAATTATTGTATGGCCTTGCCTTACAATATAAAGCGCCTTGGGGCAACTGTTTGTTGTAATTTGGCGCTATATAAATAAAATTGATTTGATTTGATTTGATTTTTCCTCTTGCAATGGTCGGATATGGCTAATTTGAGATTTTCCTGCTCGGCTTGTTCTTTTATTGCTCTTGTTTGTCTATTGGCTGTCTCTTTTTCACATTATTTTTGATGTTCATTTTTCCTTGTTCCAAATTGTCTCCCTGTCTCCCCAATGTATGTGTTGTTGCATGATAAGCATGGTATTTCATATATTACATCGCATTTGTGTTCTGGTTTTATTTTGTCCTTGGGCCTAACTAAAAGCTGTCTGAGTTTGGTGTGTGGTTTGACCGGTGTATTGATATAGTATTTTTTCATGACTCTTTGGATGCGTTCAGTGACCCCCCCCCCCCCCCCCCCCCCGATATATGGCAGTGTGACTATGGCCGGTTTGTTTTTGTTGAGAGTGTTCTTTTTCTTCTTTTGTACGTGTTTTTCTGTGTTTTGTACCTGTTTTTACCTTTTTCTATTGCCCATTGTGGATACTGGCAGTTTGTGAGTGCATTGTGTATGTGCGTCTCCTCTTCCCTGTCCTGTGTATCTGTGACTATAGTGGCCCGGTTGTACAGTGTTCTGACTACTGACAGCTTATGTTCTGTGGGGTGTTCTGATGTCCAGAGCAAATATTGGTCCGTGTGTGTGGGTTTCCTGTGTATTTTAAGTTTGATACTGCCGTTTGTGTTGTGGTGTATTTTTAAATCCAAAAAAGCTATTTCATTGTTTGTTTCCTCTTCGTACATGAATTTGATTCTGCCTGTATGGTCTGTGGTGTTGAGGTGATCTGTGAGCTGTTGTGTGTGTCCAGTTTTTATTTTTTCTAAAATTCCATCGACGTACCTTTTCCAAAACAATACGAGGTCTGTCAATAAAGTAACGGTCCTTTTTATTTTTTTCAAAAACTATATGGATTTCATTCATATGTTTTTACGTCAGACATGCTTGAACCCTCGTGCGCATTTTTAGTTTTTCCACGCCTGTCGGTTACGTCATTCGCCTGTGAGCACTCCTTGGGAAGGAGTGGTCCCGCCCCCTCGTCTGATTTTCATTGTCTGGAAATGGCGGAATGATTTGGACTTTTATTCCATCAGAATTTTTTCAGAAGCTGTTAGAGACTGGCACCTGGAAACCATTCGAAAAATTTATCTGGCTTTCGGTGAAAATTTTACGGGCTTCACAGAGAATAAGGACTGTTACTACAGCTTTAAGGACCCCTTTAAGGACGCTCGGTGCGCCGCGCTCCGAGCTGTGACGACGCGGCACAAGCCACCGGACCATTTCTAAACGGATGGCTCTGTGGATACGAGACCGTCGTGTGCTCTTTCTCTGGTTATCACAAGAGCTGGACATCAGCCATTTTCCGGCAAACAAGTGATTTTGTCATGGAAAGCCGCGCGGAGGCTTCGCGCGTAAAGGCAAAGGAACACCTCTGTTTCGGCGTGTCAGAGGACAAGTTTGGACATGCCTATCTCGGCTTTCAATGCTTACCAGTCCAGTAAGTATCAGAGAAATTGTGGAGAGCTGGACATGTCAAACTTGTCCTCTGAAACGCCGAAACGGAGGTGTAGCTAAAACATGTAAAGCAGGTAAAACAATCTTTCCTGTCTGACTAAAAGAACTGTTGAAATAGTTCCAAAATGTTGTAGAACTACGTCAACTAAAGAAAGAAATATTTCAGTATCAGTTACAAAATTTTGAATTTTTCTCAAAAGTCTTCCAATCAAAAACTTACTACCTGAATAGATGTACGTACGTCTTTTTACAACATGCTGAAGAAAATGACTAAAAATAAGTTTTCTTTTTAAAAGTAAAATAAATATTTCACCATTCACTGTCATTTGAAAGAATTTGGTGTTGTGTTTATTGACCGTGTGACTCCGTTAATCAGTAAAAAATGGTGTAGCAGGTCTACATACTGTAAATGACTTTCAGAGCAGGTGGGTAGGTAGTGCAGGACTTAGGTTACCTGAGTATGCAGACTTGGGTTTGATTCCAGTGTGATGGACTAGTGTCCCATCCAGGGGGAGTTGTAGACTCTCATCCACCGCATGCTGGTATTCAGCGATAAGAAGAAAAACAAAGGCCTTCATTGTAATTGTATACAAATGTGAAATTTGTCCTCGGATCTTAACCCATTATAATTACAGTTATACACAATCCAACCACTGGATTGTGGGCAGCCACAGTCTAGCGCCCAGGAACCAACTCCAGATGTAGAAACTCTGCTTTGGACAGGGGCAGGAGCAGACCCTAAATAAGCATGTTGTTTTTTGTTTTTTTTGATCGTGGGAGGATGCCCAAAGGAAACCCATGCAGACAAGGGGAGAACATGCAAACTCCACACAGAAAGGGCGGGAAGCGATCTCACACCTTCTTGTTGTGAAGCATCAGTGTTAACCACTAAGGCACCATGCCGCATAAGCCTCGAGCCCTGTATGGAACTTATTTCATCTTTACTAATGCAAATAGGAATAACTACTGAAGGTTGTTTGGACAGACAACTTTTATTCATTAACAAAATTCATTTAAATTACAAGGTTTTCAATTAGATTCATAAGATGTGGGATGGACCATACACATCTCCCTATCCAAACACCATTGTAGGATATTGTTTTATTTCAAACGTCTATTATGTGAGGTGAAAAATTGTTAGATAGATGGTTATTTTTTAGATATGGGAATGGACCAGTTGTCTGCCTGGGTGGTTGCCATCCAGGACCCAAAGTGGTTCCGTGGTGTTGTGGATGCGGCAAAGTGCAGCACCAGCACATGCTGCCAGACAGTCAAACGACACCATCAAAGTTTACCGCTTGGTCAGAACAAACAGTGACTTATAAATGTAAAAGCACTTCTGGCTTCTAAGCTGTTGAGTGCTACACCTCTTAGAATCTAGAGTTGTGATACGTAACTAGTGTGACCACATGGCTTATTTTTGTGGCACAGATGGCGGTGGGATTCGAACACCGGATTGCTCACACTCAAGACCAAGACTCTACCAAGCCAAGCTAGCAGGAACATCTTTTCAATCCGGTCACTGGAACTTTACCCAGAGTCAGTCCAAAGACAGGATTTCATAATCTTCAAATGCACCTTGCAGTGCGTAGGACAGAGCGTAGTACCATCTCAGCTCACCCATCAACTTCAGGCACCCTGCACCACACTTGGGGTCCCTGATGTGGTACTCATATGCAGGTACTTTAAGGTACAAGGTTGAATGTCAGGAAGTGTTCCTTCTCTACATGAAAGAATCTACCAAATGAAGTAGTGACTAGTGACTTCATCACTGGCTTCAACAGCCATTTGCAGAGATTTTATAGGTAGAGGGGGTTGGGGATTAGATTCCCGACACAGCAAGATACCATCGTCAAGATACTTGAATTGTTGGTGAGATTCAGTAAGTTCAGTAAATCATTTTGAGACCTGACTGTCATTACACCCATTGTTTTTACAAGTCTTGTGCGTGTCATTATTACTTTTATTAAATCATTATCTTTGCTGTTGTACAGTTTGTTTTTTTTACTTTAGATCACATATTGGGACCACAAGAATGCTTTAAATGTCTCTATGTGGTTTCTAGAGCCTTCTTTGGTCAGATAAGTAGCCAACATCCTAAACAGGACTGTTTAGGATGGTGATGGTCCAATGGTTAAAGTGTTGCGCTTGAGACCAGAGGATCCTCGGTTCAAATCCCAACCTGACTGGAAAATCCCTAAGGGCCCTTGGGTAAGGTCCTTAATCCTCTAGTTGTTCCTGGTGTGTAGTGAGTACCTTGTATGGCAGCACCCTCACATCGGGGTGAATGTGAGGCATTATTGTAAAGTGCTTTGAGCGTCTGATGCAGATGGAAAAGCGCTATACAAATGCAGTCCATTTATCATTGACTGTGAACTGAGCTCAGTGCACCTAAAATGCAGACAAACTGATGAACAATATTTTTAACATTAAATTTCAGTTTTCTGATTTGCACAAACTGGTTAAATCCTAAAACACTGAAAGAGCTGTATGTGTGATACATCAGATCAGTGCCAAGCACAGCTTCAATAACTGATAATGTGTTAACTGTGATAATGCTAAACACAGAAGTTTCAAAAAAGGTTCAGCAAGACTATCAGATGATGATCAAGAAATATACATAAATAATTAAATGAACAAATGAAAGTAAACAGTAGTTTCCATTCAACATAGTTTATGTACAGTACAGAAAATCTTAAACAAATGCAAAGTGTTAAGAAATAGAAATAAAAATAATAAATAATTCTATTAATCCATTAATTAATTAATAATGAGTCCATCCAAATAATCCCTTTACTCTGGGTTGACCTCCAGCCCCTTCATCTCCTCGAGGTGATACTTGTCTTCATGTAATGTGTTAATTTCTGCTTAATGGATTACCTGGTAACGTATAAGCTGCAACAGGGACAAATGTGGGCTTGTAGGTTTCACACATAGGTTTCACAAGCATTTTTGACTGTTAAAACTTTAATAATAATAATAATAATAATATAATAAAAAAGTTTTCTGACTTAAAGTTAGTGGAACCAAATGCAGTGGAAGCTGACTGGTCTGATAATGGTTTTCAAAATAGGCTGAAAAGATAATCTGGTAACAAAAAAGTTAGCTTCGCTCATAAGCTGAAAACTGCATTTGATTAACCCATACAAGTAGAAACTGAAACAATATTTAAAAAAAATATGCAAAACAGAATTTTAGTAAAAAAATGAAACAACACAAACAAATATTAGGTATTTTACAGAGACTGTACAAACACTTGCTGAGAAGTTTTGACAAAAGATCACAGCAGAAATATTCAATTTTGAAATAATATTCCTTTTGGTGTTGTGTTGCTTATAGCTGAAATGTTCCGGACAGTTTTTTTTCTCAGATTCTTCTTATGTTGTCACACCCTCTGTACCAAATAATAACTTGTGTTGTCGAAGTGCATGGCCTCCCCTGTGTACTCCGCCCTTTCATCTTCCTCATTTTCCTCTTCCCCTTCTTCTGCATCATTTGGTGGGTGCTCTTTGTAACACGGAGGGTCAAGTATCATTAGGGTTTGTCCTTCTGGAGCTGCAGGGACACTGACGGGAGTCTGGGATGAATTACCGCACTGCATGATGACAGTGAGCTTGTGGAGTTTAGACATAACCCCCTCCCTGTGCCTGGAAAACAAACAAACAAACAAACAAACAAAGAAACAAAAAAGGCTCAATGACAGCAATAAAATGCTGTTTGGCTCACTGAGCCTTACAACCTCACCAATGTATCTGTTCAGATTAACAGAATTTGTTCAAGTTGGACATCTAAGCAGGATAGAACAAAGATGGATGAGGCAGAAAAGGAAAATGAGACGCTCTTGTGGTTTGCAGAAAGCCTCATCCACCCCTCTGTGGAAAAGGCAAAAACAACCACCCACCTCTCTCTAATTCTCCAGTTTAATTTTTAATCTGTCATTAAAAACACTGGGAACACTAATGGAAAACATGGCATTTTACTGAAGTAATTTTATTATTCATACTTTGTTTTTTGTAAAAACAAAGTAAAAACAAAGTATGAATAATAAAATTCCCTTGTTTTTACTGAAAAATTCTGGCAGCAGGAGAATTCTATAAAATTACAGTGAATATGTAAATGGTTTTACATAAAATATGTACATTTTACAGTGTAAACCTGTTGCAATTTTATTGTCTATTTAGAACATAAAATCTCTTCAAAATGGTCACCTTATGTTGAATTATCCTCAGAATGTAGTTTAAACACACACATCACCTCTTTTTCAAACACTTAATTATTAGTATTTTATGGTATTTCTGAAAATTCTCATCTGTAAAATCTAACTGTATTATACAGTTTTTTTTGTATTACGGTTTTTTTGTGTTTAAACTACAATCATTTGTAAATTCTACAATGGTAATATGTGATTATTTTAACATATTTGTAATGTTAAATTCACAGTTGTTTCATTCCACATTTTACAAATAACTAATAAACATTATTGTTTTTCTTTTTGCATTTTTTTATGTCGTGTTTTCACAAGATTTCACAGACTTTTTTTTTTACAGTGTACCGACATGGACCGTTCAGCGCATCACGACACACACCACACACCACTCCTTACCTGGTCTGTAGAGCTGAGGAAATTTATTTATTTACTTTATTCACGTTTTTAGTCTTAAGCTCTCTTTATTTTCACTTTGTATTCTTTTATTTGCAATGTATTGAAAAGTAGAAGTCAGTGAAAGTCCTCCAGACATAAACTTCTGTTTGTGTTGTGAGTACTTCTGTCATATTGTGTAACTTTACATAGCATTTCTGTGTTGTTGTGCAGTGCGCAAAATCAAATTGTTACATGTGCTGTAGGTTATCTTTGTACTTTCTTTGGTTTGTATGCCTTTTTCAATTTGTAAGACATTTCTTGATGCAACAACATGTTGAATTGAAGCAATTTTATTTAATTTTCTATTTGTGTATCTTTAAATGGTTTCTGCATTTGCTCATATTGTCTTAATTTGGAAGTGTTGTGGCCCCTATCAGCCACCGTATCTAACAGTATAAAATAAAAGCTTTTTCTATTAGTTGATACTTCAACAGGTCATAGTTACATTACACAGATTATCAAATGTCAGGAGTATGTATTTAGTTCATGCACTTGAATCAAACTTTTTGTTTGTGGTGTTGTCATTTTTTCAGTTTTTTGGGGGGGGTTTCTGATTCTTTTCAGATAATTTTCACAGAACACTGATTACAGTATCTCTACTATGCACAATATGTCATTGATTTTTTGGCACTTGGTTTGTGACCGATAACTGGAAGATAAACAGGCATAAAACTGGAACCTCCATCCAATTTTGGTGGTGTAGGTAAATCCATAACAGAAAAATGAGAGTGATTGAGGCACTTTTGATTGAGATATAATGCAAAATGTACACCGAATAGGCTTTTCAATAGTAATTCAAATGTCCACAAAATCCACAATCTGGATCAGATCCAGATCAAATTTTGTCAGGCGATAGTGAGCGCCAGTCCGCACCTCACTTTCAAATACGAGAGTGATTAGAGCACACTTCATTAAGATATAATGTAAAACATGCATTAAAAGGCATTTTCAATGTTAAATTTAAATGCCACAAAATCTGTAATTTGGATCAGTGCCGGATCAAACTTTGTCAGTTGATAAAGGATACCATCCTACATAACATACATCAAATATGTAAGATAGTTGATCTTTTTAAACAGAGGTATGAATTTTTGAAAATTCATTCATGTTAAAGATAGGGAGTTTTCCTATTCAAGATTTTTCCTGACTTTGACCTTTGACCTATGATCTTGAAAATTGAACCACTTCTTGCCTATCAGGATATGAATTTTCAGTAAAAAAAAAAAAAACTATGTATGAAAAACTGTGGGCTCCAGGCTGTTCACAAACAGACAAACAAACAGGGGTGAAAACATAACCTTATCCAAATTCATTGGCAGAGGTAATACCCTGAACCTTAATCTTCAGAGACCATGTGATAAAATCTCTTTTAGGTTAGCCAGAAATCTTCATCTGTTTGTGCAATTGATTATAAAAATAATAATAATAATTTGTAGTAGACAATAGTTGCGGCCTTAAACAGTGTTTTTAGAGACATACAAAAACTTGACATGGTGTGCGACTAAGAACAGTACCTGAACGCACAGGCCAAGAAAATGACCATCAGGAGAATGAGAGAAGCAAGGATCCACATGTGGTGATACGACACCACAGCTGCATTATTTGGGGATTCGGTGGCTGGAACAAAAAGAGACAGGGACAGTGTGAGAAATCCTCGTGGACATCAATAAGGTCCAAGTGGTAGTTTGTGTATGTGGGTGTGCTGAGCGTGCTGAGCCATGTTTCCTGTGGCTGGTTTCACTGTTGAACCTCGGTTTTTATGATGACATGATTTCCTGTTACAGCACAGTGGGGCAGAGGGGAATTTGAACGCTAACAGCATCAGACAGAGTTTCCTTTCTCTGTCAGGGGCCTTTTCTTACACACAGTAACAACTGGTATCAAACGTACCTTGAAACACATATTCATCCATGCCACTGCCAAAGTCATCCCCATCCAGTGGATACTGCAAGTTGGAGAATATGAAGGCGATCTGAGACGTGACAGGAGGTATGGACCATATACAAAAATGACTGATATAATAAACTTTTAATTGTCTTACCATGGTGGTTGTGACATCGTCACTCAGCACTACAACTGACCTTTTATCTGAGGAGAGACACACCCCTACCAGTTAACATGACAAAACAAATAAATTACCACAACTTGACTTTAACTGAGAAAAGCTAAAAAAAAACAAAAAAAAAACATGTACTAGACTATGGTTTGTATACATGTTTAAAAAAATAAACAGTTTGTGAGAGGGTGTGTGACCTGCGTGAACTCAAGCATAAGGCTATAGGTCTAGAACGGAAATGGCGTAGTTCAAAATTAGAAGTATTCCACCTTGCGTGGCGTGATGCTATCTTAGACTATAAGCATGCATTCTTGGCTACAAAGCGGACCTATTACTCTGATTAGATCAACAAAAACAAGCATAACTCAAAGTTCTTGTTCGACATGGTGGCAACACTTATTCATGGACAATCACCTGTAGTTTGCTCTCCTTTTACAGCACAAGATTTCCTGGATTACTTTGAGAAGAAAATAGAAGACATTACGTTAAACATATGTCAGCATGCCTCAACCCAGCCACTACACCCTGCTATTGAGGTGAGCACCATTACTGAGGTCTTACCTAGATTTACAGAATTTGAGAGTATCTCTCTAGGCATGCTGACGAAACTTGTAACGTCAACAAAATGCACGTGTTTATTTGATCCGATACCAACAAAACTGTTTAAGGACCTGTGGCCCAGCCTTGGGCCTGACTTTGCCGGAAATTATTAATCTTTCTTTAACTTCTGGATCTGTTCCCAAATGTTTCAAATCTGCAGTGATTAAACCATTACTTAAGAAACCTAATCTTGACCCTAGTGTATTGAAAAACTATCGGCCGATATCAAATCTGTCATTTTGCTCTAAAATTCTGGAAAAAGTGGTGTCATGGCAGCTCGTAGACTATCTTACTGAGAATAATCTCTTTGAGCCACTGTGGTCTGCTTTTAGAAAATATCATTCCACAGAGACGGCTCTCACTAAAGTGGTGAATGATCTTCTGCTTGCAATGGATTCGGACACCACTATGGTTCTGGTGCTGTTAGATCTCAGTGCTGCATTTGATACAGTGGATCATCATATTCTACTTGATAGGCTGGAAAATCACTTTGGGATTACTGGGCGTGCCCTTGCATGGTTGATGTCATACTTGAGCAGTCGTTCTCAGTGTTCTGTACAGTAACACTCCCTCTAATCTTAATGACATGAAATTTGGGGTTCCACAAGGGTCCGTCTTAGGCCCCCTGCTTTTCTCCCTCTCCAAGCCCCGCTTGGGCACATAATGCGGTGTTTTTGGATTACCTTTCACTGCTATGCTGATGATACTCAGTTATACATGCCGATAACTGCTGGTAATCTCATTCACATAAAATCCTTAGAAGATTGCCTTGCATCAGTAAGAAGTTGGATGTCTAGAAACTTCCTATTTTTAAACTCTGATAAGAGTGAAATGATGTTTCTTGGTCCAGTGAGACATCTACATCAATTTGACCAGTTAACGCTTAGCCTAGGCTCGTATGTCATACATCACACTGACAAAGTGAGGAATCTTGGGGTAATTTTTGATCCTACATTGTCCTTTGACCTCCACATTAGAAATATGGTGACCCTGAACCATCCCTTAGTTATGCTGCTATAGACGTAGACTGCTGGGGGGTTCCCATGATGCACTGTTTCTTTCTCTTTTTGCTTTGTATGCACCACTCTGCATTTAATCATTAGTGATCGATCTCTGCTCCCCTCCACAGCATGTCTTTTTCCTGGTTCTCTCCCTCAGCCCCAACCAGTCCCAGCAGAAGACTGCCCCTCCCTGAGCCTGGTTCTACTGGAGGTTTCTTCCTGTTAAAAGGGAGTTTTCCTTCCCACTGTAGCCAAGTGCTTGCTCACAGGGGTCGTTTTGACCGTTGGGGTTTTACATAATTATTGTATGGCCTTGCCTTACAATATAAAGCGCCTTGGGGCAACTGTTTGTTGTGATTTGGCACTATATAAAAAAAAATTGATTGATTGATTGATTGAAATATTATGAGGACTGCTTTCTTCGACCTGCGAAATATAGCGAATATAGCGTTCAGAATAATAGTAGTGCTATGTGATTAAAAACATTAATCCAGGTTTTGAGTATATTTCTTATTGTTAGGTTAGGATGCTTGCTTGCTTGCCTCTACTGGTGGTTGGCTCTCACTGCGGTATTGTATCACTTCCTGTTCCGAAGCACAGCAGTGTTTTGCTGTATCTGTTAGCTGTTTAATCTGCGCAGTTAGATTGATCAAGTTAACTAGATAACGATTTGTTTCACAGTGTAATCTTAACATGCCTTAACTAAAGCACTCCCTCTGCTGAATCACCTCTAAATTATTTACACATTATTCACTTTGTGTGTTTTTAGGAATCCGCTAGCTTAGCGCAGCTACTAGCTCTTAGCTGGTTTAGCATGGCGGCTTCTCCTGTCTCTCCCGCACTTTTCTGCTCTGGGTGTGAAATGTTTAGTTATTCCTCGGCCTCCTTTAGCAGTAATGGTACTTGTAATAAGTGTAGCTTATTCGTAGCTTTGGAGGCCAGGCTGGGCGAATTGGAGACTCGGCTCTGCACCGTGGAAAATTCTACAGCTAGCCAGGCCCCTGTAGTCGGTGCGGACCAAGGTAGCTTAGCCGCCGTTAGTTTCCCTCTGGCAGATCCCGAGCAGCCGGGAAAGCAGGCAGGACTGGGTGACTGTGAGGAGGAAGCGTAGTTCTAAACAGAAGCCCCGTGTACATCGCCAACCCGTTCACATTTCTAACCGTTTTTCTCCACTCGACGACACACCCGCCGAGGATCAAACTCTGGTTATTGGCGACTCTGTTTTGAGAAATGTGAAGTTAGCGACACCAGCAACCATAGTCAATTGTCTTCCAGGGGCCAGAGCAGGCGACATTGAAGGAAATTTGAAACTGCTGGCTAAGGCTAAGCGTAAATTTGGTAAGATTGTAATTCACGTCGGCAGTAATGACACCCAGTTACGCCAATCGAAGGTCACTAAAATTAACATTGAATCGGTGTGTAACTTTGCAAAAACAATGTCGGACTCTGTAGTTTTCTCTGGGCCCCTCCCCAATCGGACCGGGAGTGACATGTTTAGCCGCATGTTCTCCTTGAATTGCTGGCTGTCCGAGTGGTGTCCAAAAAATGAGGTGGGCTTCATAGATAATTGGCAAAGCTTCTGGGGAAAACCTGGTCTTGTTAGGAGAGACGGCATCCATCCCACTTTGGATGGAGCAGCTCTCATTTCTAGAAATCTGGCCAATTTTCTTAAATCCTCCAAACCGTGACTATCCATGGTTGGGACCAGGAAGCAGAGTTGTAGTCTTACACACCTCTCTGCAGCTTCTCTCCTCCTGCCATCCCCTCATTACCCCATCCCCGTAGAGACGGTGCCTGCTCCCAGACCACCAATAACCAGCAAAAATCTATTTAAGCATAAAAATTCAAAAAGAAAAAATAATATAGCACCTTCAACTGCACCACAGACTAAAACAGTTAAATGTGGTCTATTAAACATTAGGTCTCTCTCTTCTAAGTCCCTGTTAGTAAATGATATAATAATTGATCAACATATTGATTTATTCTGCCTTACAGAAACCTGGTTGCAGCAGGATGAATATGTTAGTTTAAATGAGTCAACACCCCCGAGTCACACTAACTGCCAGAATGCTCGTAGCATGGGCCGAGGCGGAGGATTAGCAGCAATCTTCCATTCCAGCTTATTAATTAATCAAAAACCCAGACAGAGCTTTAATTCATTTGAAAGCTTGACTCTTAGTCTTGTCCATCCAAACTGGAAGTCCCAAAAACCAGTTTTATTTGTTATTATCTAGAAAGAAGAAAATAAGAACCCCAGGTTTCTTTTCAGCACTGTAGCCAGGCTGACAAAGAGTCAGAGCTCTATTGAGCCGAGTATTCCTTTAACTTTAACTAGTAATGACTTCATGACTTTCTTTGCTAATAAAATTTTAACTATTAGAGAAAAAATTACTCATAACCATCCCAAAGACGTATCGTTATCTTTGGCTGCTTTCAGTGATGCCGGTATTTGGTTAGACTCTTTCTCTCTGATTGTTCTGTCTGAGTTATTTTCATTAGTTACTTCATCCAAACCATCAACCTGTCTATTAGACCCCAGACCCCTCAGACAGTGGACTCATCTTTGTGCTTGTTCTGTTAGACCTCAGTGCTGCTTTTGATACTGTTGACCATAAAATTTTATTACAGAGATTAGAGCATGCCATAGGTATTAAAGGCACTGCGCTGCGTTGGTTTGAATCATATTTATCTAATAGATTACAATTTGTTCATGTAAATGGGGAATCTTCTTCACAGACTAAGGTTAATTATGGAGTTCCACAAGGTTCTGTGCTAGGACCAATTTTATACACTTTATACATGCTTCCCTTAGGCAGTATTATTAGACGGCATTGCTTAAATTTTCATTGTTACGCAGATGATACCCAGCTTTATCTATCCATGAAGCCAGAGGACACACACCAATTAGCTAAACTGCAGGATTGTCTTACAGACATAAAGACATGGATGACCTCTAATTTCCTGCTTTTAAACTCAGATAAAACTGAAGTTATTGTACTTGGCCCCACAAATCTTAGAAACATGGTGTCTAACCAGATCCTTACTCTGGATGGCATTACCCTGACCTCTAGTAATACTGTGAGAAATCTTGGAGTCATTTTTGATCAGGATATGTCATTCAATGTGCATATTAAACAAATATGTAGGACTGCTTTTTTGCATTTACACAATATCTCTAAAATTAGAAAGGTCTTGTCTCAGAGTGATGCTGAAAAACTAATTCATGCATTTATTTCCTCTAGGCTGGACTATTGTAATTCATTATTATCAGGTTGTCCTAAAAGTTCCCTGAAAAGCCTTCAGTTAATTCAAAATGCTACAGCTAGAGTACTAGCGGGGACTAGAAGGAGAGAGCATATCTCACCCATATTGGCCTCTCTTCATTGGCTTCCTGTTAATTCTAGAATAGAATTTAAAATTCTTCTTCTTACTTATAAGGTTTTGAATAATCAGGTCCCATCTTATCTTAGGGACCTCATAGTACCATATCACCCCAACAGAGCGCTTCGCTCTCAGACTGCAGGCTTACTTGTAGTTCCTAGGGTTTGTAAGAGTAGAATGGGAGGCACAGCCTTCAGCTTTCAGGCTCCTCTCCTGTGGAACCAGCTCCCAATTCAGATCAGGGAGACAGACACCCTCTCTACTTTTAAGATTAGGCTTAAAACTTTCCTTTTTGCTAAAGCTTATAGTTGGGGCTGGATCAGGTGACCCTGAACCATCCCTTAGTTATGCTGCTATAGACTTAGACTGCTGGGGCGTTCCCATGATGCACTGAGTGTTTCTTTCTCTTTTTGCTCTGTATGCACCACTCTGCATTTAATCATTAGTGATTGATCTCTGCTCCCCTCCACAGCATGTCTTTTTCCTGGTTCTCTCCCTCAGCCCCAACCAGTCCTAGCAGAAGACTGCCCCTCCTTGAGCCTGGTTCTGCTGGAGGTTTCTTCCTGTTAAAAGGGAGTTTTTCCTTCCCACTGTCGCCAAGTGCTTGCTCACAGGGGGTCGTTTTGACCGTTGGGGTTTTTACGTAATTATTGTATGGCCTTGCCTTACAGTATAAAGTGCCTTGGGGCAACTGTTTGTTGTGATTTGGCGCTATATAAATAAAATTGATTGATTGATTGATTGATTACATGGGAAACAAGGTACCAGTAGATTCAGCAGATTCTCACAAATCCTACAAGACCAAGCATTCATGATATGCACACGCTTAAGGCTATGAAATTGGGCTATTAGTAAAAAAAGTAGAAAAGGGGGTGTTCACAATAAAAGTAGTGTGGCATTCAGTCAGTGAGTTCGTCACTTTTGTGGAACAAACAGGTGTGAATCAGGTGTCACCTATTTAAGGATGAAGCCAGCACCTGTTGTACATGCTTTTCTGTTTGAAAACCTGAGGAAAATGGAACGTTCAAGACATTGATTGGAGAGGGGAAAACTTATACGCAGGTGCAAAACATTATAGGCTGTTCATCTACAATGATCTCCAATGCTTTAAAATGGACAAAAAAAAACAGATGCATGGAAGAAAATGGAAAACAACCATCAAAATGGATAGAAGAATAACCAGAATGGCAAAGGCTCACCCATTGATCAGCTCCAGGATGATCAAAGACAGTCTGGAGTTACCTGTAAGTGCTGTGACAGTTAGAAGACGCCTGTGTGAAGCTAATTTATTTGCAAGAATCCCCCGCAAAGTCCCTCTGTACAATTTGCCAAAGAACACATCAACTGGCCTAAAGAGAAATGGAGGAATATTTTGGGGACTGATGAGAGTAAAATTGTTCTTTTGTGAGACGACCCCCAAACTCTGAATTCAAGCCACAGTTCACAGTGAAGACAGTGAAGCATGGTGGTGCAAGCATCATGATATGGGCATGTTTCTCCTACTATGGTGTTGGGCCTATATATCGCATACCAGGTATCATGGATCAGTTTGGATATGTCGAAATACTTGAAGAGGACATGCCCTTGAAATGGGTGTTTCAACAAGACAATGACCCCAAGCACACTAGTAAACGAGCAAAATCTTGGTTCCAAACCAACAAAATTAATGCCTCGCAGATGTGAAGAAATCATGAAAAACTGTGGTTATATAACTAAATACTAGTTTAGTGATTCACAGGATTGCTAAAAAAGCAGTTTGAACATAATAGTTTTGAGTTTGTAGCGTTAACAGCAGATGCTACTATTATTATGAACACCCCCTTTTCTACTTTTTTTTACTAATAGCCCAATTTCATAGCCTTAAGAGTGTGCATATCATGAATGCTTGGTCTTGCTGGATTTGTGAGAATCTACTGAATCTACTGGTACCTTGTTTCCCATGTAACAATAAGAAATATATTCAAAACCTGGATTAATCTTTTTAGTCACATAGCACAACTATTATTCTGAACACTACTGTATAGCGAAGATTTGTCCCAACCTGTCTATGGCTGATGCTGAGACCCTGATCCATGCATTTATCTCTTCCAGATTGGACTACTGCAATGTTTTATTTTCTGGTTTACCGCAGTCCAGCATTAGGGCTCTCCAATTGGTTCAAAATGCTGTAGCCAGACCTTTGACACAAAGCAGAAACTTCAACCATATTACACCCATTTTGGCATCCCTTCACTGGCTTCCTGTCCCAGTGAGATCACATTTTAAGGTTCTGCTACTCGTGTATACAATTGTTCACGGACTGGCACCTCCCTACCTAGCTGACCTAATTAAACCTTATGTACCGCCCCGGCTCTGCGTTCCCAGGGTGCAGGACTACTTTGTGTCCCTAGGGTGAATAAGAAGTCTGTGGGTCATAGAACTTTCTCTTATCGTGCCCCTGTTCTGTGGAATGATCTCCCTGCGTCAATAAAACAGTCAGATTCTGTGGAGACTTTCAAGTCCAGACTTAAGACACACTTATTTTCCCTTTTGTATGGCTAGCATACTGGCATAGTATAGTTCTACACTTTTTACTCTTTTAATTCATTTTATTAGGAAACGGAGTGTGCCGCGGCCTCAACTTTACCTAAATTCTAGGCCGTGAAGCTTAGGGCTAGTGGCTGGTGATCACCTTAGTATTTCCTGTTTTTCTTGTTGTTTAATGCTGTCAAATTATACTGTATTTCTTGTCTTTCTGATGCCTGATTCTGTTTTTTTCTCTCTGTTTAAGGTGCAGCTCCATCCAGAGATGGGTGTGGTATTTGTGCTGGAGACCCTCCTGTCCTGTGCACTAACAGCAATTCTTGTAGAGGGTCACCCCTTTGAGTCTGGTCTGCTTGAGGTTTCTTCCACAGGGGGAGTTTTTCCTTACCACTGCTGGGGGTTAGCAAAGTTAGACCTTACTTGTGTGAAGCGCCTTGAGACAGCTCTGTTGTGATTTGGCGTTATATAAATGAAAATAAATTGAAATTGTGTGCAATCTTGTACATTGCACTCCAATGAGTGGACAAGAGTGCGCACACCCTGTCACAACATTTAAACACACAATCTGCCAACCAGAACTAAATAGAAGGCAGGCTCTCTAATTTAAAGGGTACTGTATTTCAGTTATTTGAAATCAATATTAAAATAGCCGGCCAGTCACACTGAGCCATGAGTTTCTTTCAAATTTGTAGATGTTTCATTAGTGATTTATTCAACATGTTGCAATTGTCAGAATATTTGGATAATTTTATCATTTCATATATATATATATATATATATATATATATATATATATATATATATATATATATATATATATATATATATATATATATATATACTTTTAAGATTAGGCTTAAAACTTTCCTTTTTGCTAAAGCTTATAGTTAGGGCTGGATCAGGTGACCCTGAACCATCCCTTAGTTATGCTGCTATAGACGTAGACTGCTGGGGGGTTCCCATGATGCACTGAGTGTTTCTTTCTCTTTTTGCTCTGTATGCACCACTCTGCATTTAATCATTAGTGATCGATCTCTGCTCCCCTCCACAGCATGTCTTTTTCCTGGTTCTCTCCCTCAGCCCCAACCAGTCCCAGCAGAAGACTGCCCCTCCCTGAGCCTGGTTCTGCTGGAGGTTTCTTCCTGTTAAAAGGGAGTTTTTCCTTCCCACTGTAGCCAAGTGCTTGCTCACAGGGGGTCGTTTTGACCGTTGGGGTTTTACATAATTATTGTATGGCCTTGCCTTACAATATAAAGCGCCTTGGGGCAACTGTTTGTTGTGATTTGGCGCTATATAAAAAAAATTGATTGATTGATTGATATATATATATATATATATATATATATATATATATATATATATATATATATATATATATATATATATATATATATATATATATAATTCATTCATTTATCTATAGTTTACTCAAATTAAGGGTCCCAGCAGTAATATGGTGAGCGGCAGGGTAAAAAAAATTAAATGTAATCAAATTACATTATCTTCTTTCAAATCATGTTTGCTTGTGATTAAATTTTGTGTTGTTGTCTCTGCATTTACCAGTCCAACTTCTGGCGTAGAGAGGGAGGCTCCAGTTACTCCACACACCATCATGTTCATCCTTAGTTCTGAGCTTTATCACATAGTCAACCCCAGGCAAAGCATCTCTGATGGTGTAGGAGCGAATCTGTTTGATTGTGTCATTCTACAAAGACAACAAACAGCCAGTTAGGTTAGGTTTCCATTTTTTGTCACAACACTTAAAATATGTTTCTTCCTGCAAACACATCTTAAGATGTGCAATAGCACAAGGTCATCATTGTTGCATTTTCAAAATTAGCCATGCTTTTTCTTCCACAGCCACGCCTTTATAATGTGTGCAGAATGTGGTTTTGTATTGTCTTGACAAGTGCATGGACATTCCTGGAAAAGATGTTGTCTTGAAGGCAGCATATATTGCTCTAAAATCTCAGGGAGCGTTTCTGCATTAATGCTGCCTTCATAGAAGCGTCAGTTATATTTGCCAAGGCCTCTGACACAACCCCATACCATGCCAGACTGTGGCTTTTGTACTTGTTGCTGATAAGAGTCTGGATGGTAGAGGTGGGCGGATCGATCCTAATATTGATAATATTGATACCAACACTGGTATTGATATTGAACAATCCTCGTGTAAAGATCAATACTCAAGATTTTTTTCTCTCCCCCACGCACTGACTGCTGCGCACACAGATTCATCAAAGTCTACTCTCTGTCTGTAAAAGAAGCACTGCGCTGTGTCACACAACATGGAGCAGTGCACCCCCCCCCCCGGTCTTTTGTTGTTGTGCCGTCACGTGGCTCAGCGGCACCAGCCAACAGCCATGCAGGTAGGCTCAGCCTGGCCCGCCCACTCAACGCTCTCCTCGAGTCAGCCCTCTACCTCAGGAGATTTTGTTTTAAGTTGTGTTGAGTGATATTTTTTTAAACAAAAATGTTGATTGTGATAATAAAGTATTTTGTTGTCATGTACAATGTTTGGCGAAATTCTATCCTAGGTCTTTTGGATCCTTTGGATCTATGAAGCTTAAATATGAAAAAGTATTGTATCGGTATCGATATCGGCGATACTGGGCCTGTATTTACTTGGTATCGAATCAATACCAAAATTCCCAGTATCGGCCACCTCTACTGGATGGTCCTTTCAATCTTTTGTCCAAAACAGATGCCGTACAAAAAAAGATCTGTAATACTGATTTGTCTGAGTCCATTACATGTTTCCTATATGTGATGGTCCAAAGCAGATGTCTCCAAGCCCAGAGACATGGACACCACTTTTGGACAAGGTTAATACAAAGCTTCGTTTTTGTACAGTAACATTTTAACTGGCATTTGTAAATGTATTGTAGTGTGAGACAAAAGTTGGCCTTTGGCCATCTCAGTCTCCTGACCTCAATATCATTGAGCCACTCTGGGAGATCTCAAACGTGCAGTTCATGCAAGACAGCCCAGGAATGTACAGTAATTGGAAGCTTTTTGCCAAGAAGAATGGACAACTTTATCATCAGAGAAAATAAAGAGCCTCATCCACAACTACTACAAAAGACTCCAAGCTGTCATTGATGTTAAAGGGGTCAATACACAGTATTAAGAACTGGGATACGTAAACTTTTGATCAGGGTCATTTGGGTAGTTTCTGTTGTCATTATGATTTAAAAAGAATAAACACAGTTGTTTGACAATAAATGGCTTCACACAGCCACTGACCATGAGTGAAACAAAAGTTTTCGTGTTATCATTTATATTCTCTGAAAAATGGCCAAAACAAAAAAAAAGAAGAAAAAATCAAAAATTCTGCCAGGGTATGTAAATGTTTGAGCACAATGGTATACATTAGTCACAATAAAAATCCATGTTTGTAATGGCAAGTATCTCTGAGGTTTCTGGCTTTGCATATTTTCCAAACCACATTGTCAGCCAACAGCTCGGACCTGTTCAGGGAGTGAAGTTATGTTGGGTTTGTAGCTGATTTCATAGATAAGTACGTAATAGTTGTCTTGGTAATTCCAGGAGACAGGGAAATTCCAGCTGACCCTTATCCATTTGTCCTGTCCCTCCACCTGTTGGACAGCCACATTTGATGGAGGATCTGGCTTTACTGGTGGAAAAAAGAAGAAAGACTATGAACACATTATTGTATCATCCTTTACAGCAGCAAGATAAACATCAACATGGACATACTTGGTTTGATATGCTTACTTACAAATGTCCAAGGGAGTGAAGTGCAGTAAGTTGCTGGTTCTGTTCCCTGCAATGCTTGTAGCACACAGATAGGCCATGTGATGCTTTCTCCTATCATCCTCATGGTGTTCCAGAACGCACCAACAGCGGGACCTTTGAGCTGAATATGAGCACGGTGAATGAAAGAATGTCTGTGATGGACTGAGAAGAGAAAGAAAAAGAAAGAATTGAACAGGGTTATTTACATTGAGATAGAGAGGGAAATCACAGTGTCAACTGCAAAAAGCCTTAACTTTATATGATGACTCAGAAAAATAAGGATGGTTTTCATCCTATTTATGCATTCACCCATTACATCACACTTGTCTTTGCAAAGTATGATAGTTTATTTATAGGAACACTAAGTTCTAAATGACTACTGCACATTCATTATGACAACTAGATATTTTTCACCAAATATTCCATTGTGTGTGAATGGTTCATTCACTTGCTTTGGGGGGAAAAAAAATCTGCAATCTGTAATTGTATGAATTAGTAAACTATTCAATGCTCCATCCAGGCATCACACATCAGAAAAAGTTGTGTAGACATGGGAAATGCAAATAAAAAGAAAATACAGTGATCCTTATGATTGCCAGCAGGAGTCCTTGTGCATGTGGTAGTACCCCCCCCCCCCCCCCGACCCGACAGCCAAAGGATACTTTGGCCACTCAGGCCAGAGCCTGGGTTTTAGCCAACTGGTCAGAGCATCTGCCTCCCATACTGGAGGTCATGAGTTTGAGTCCCAAGTGAAGTGAGTGGCAGGAGTCACAACAGAATCACAATGCAGAAGCAAAGAGAGTACTGGCTGCAACATTGGTGCTGTGACCCAGATGGGAACGAGGTTCAAGGGGAGAGGGTGAGTGTGACGGAGGCGCTGTGCATGTGGTCGTCAATAGGCCTCACTCCCCCGACATCCAAAGGATACTCTGTCCACTCAGGTCAGAGCCCAGGTTTTAGCCAACTGATCAGAGCGTCCACCTCTCATGCTGGAGGTGACTTTGGATGGGATGGGAGCGAATGGGACGAGTCCCAACAGAAACACAACGCAGACAAGAGAGAGAGTACAGCTGCTACACTTAAGATTTCTTTGATTTTGCTTTCAAGCAGACAGTATGAACCCCAGATATTTCATGTTTTGTATGGTCAACTTTATTTCATGTCTTAATATACAACCATTCCTTCCAAATGAAAGTCCAAGTCTTTAGGGTCTTGGTGCAGTCTGTCTTGCTGTATGGTTGTGAGATTTGGATGCTAACCAGTGACCTAAGGGAACAACTGGATGTCTTTGGTACTAGGTGTCTTTGAAGGATTCTTGGGTACCACTGGAATGACTTTGTATCAAACGAGTGGTTACCAAGAGAGACTAAGATGAGGAGTATTACTTGCATTGTGAGGGAGCGTCAGCTATGACATTTTGTCCATGTGGCCTATGTCTCTGTGCATGATCCAACCTGAATGGTGCAAACACCAGTAGCTGCAGAAGGCCAAGGCAAAAATGTTGACAAAGGTCAGTTTCAGTTTGTACAGGGGTCAAAAGTTAAAGTTACTCCAATTTTGGTAAGAAAATGATGCAAATTACTGGGTGAGTTAATAGCATTTTAAAAAGGAATAGTTTGCACCATGTCATGCTTAATTATCATGTTACGGGGTAACATATGTCATATGTCATAGAATCCAATGGACGTAGACCTTTTTGACATTTACTTTGGAGACCAAGCATTCAGCACAGTCACAACTATTCCATTTATTAATCTTTTTATTTCAACCAATAATTTGTTCACTTTTTACCAAAATTGGGGCAACTTTAACTTTTGACCCCTGTACAAACTGAAACAGATCTTTGTCACCATTTTTGCCGTTTTTACCCCATAACTCCAGAACATTCAGTCATAGATAGTCCAAACTATACCTTTTTGGAATCGTTATGATCAGACAAATAATGTGTAGTTTTCAACATGACTGGAGCACTTTTAAATTTTGATCCCTGTGTAATTCTTTATTGACCCCTGTCAACTCCAGGATGGCTCCATATCTGAAAATAAACATTAGTTAATTTAGAATGACTGCCAAATTCCATGCTTTTATCACAAAATGAACAATTGTTTTGCTGTGCTGCCCCACTATATTACCAGGCATGCACCCAGTATTACAGGCTAGCAATTCCTTAAGCCCCTTTCACACTGGGCCAACTTAGAGTTGCATAATGTGGTGTACCAGCTACACCGAGCTTATACAGCCCTACGTGGCAGTATAGTGAGGGACGCAAAGGAGTCTGTGATATAGACGCAAAAAATTAAACATGCTTAATTATTTTGCGGACAATCGGCATAGAGTACTGCGTCCAGTGCTCTATGCAAGTCTACGTAACACTGCGCTGTACACCAAGCCGCCGCAATTTACGCTACCCTAAGCCAGTCCGGCAAAAAATCCTTTTAGGTTTTTATCAGTACATACCTACATTGCTAGATTTTATTCATCCCACTGGAATCTGCTGAACTTTGCTGGCAGTGAAGCTTCAAAACCACAGAAGAAGAAGAGGCGTGCCAAAACTACAGAAGAAGAAGAGGTTGGCCAAAGAAGTGGTGCTATCCTCAGATTGGCATATTTAAGGCATATAGAGTTAGACTTGATTTTATTGTCATTCAGTAAAAAATATCACCGATGCTGTCACAGAACAAAATATCAATGCACTGCACGAATAAATAAAAGCACAGAATAAAAGTCGAAGGTGTATGATAGTGACAAATAAGGTTAAAAAAACTATCAGTAACTGTCTTCTGCATCTGTATATACACAACATACAATAAATAAATAAAGGACATGGGGTATTGTACATATGAAGATGCTACAAGGATAAAGTTGCTACTAGATGCTACAGTGTATTCTATAGCCTACATTCTATATTGCATAGTTCTTTTGTAATGATTTGTATTTAACTGTCTTATGGCAGTTGGGTAAAAGCTGTCCCTTAATCTGCGTGTTTTTCACCTCAGGCTATAGCACCATTTACCTGAGGGCAGGAGAGAAAACAGATTGTTAAAGGGGTGTGAAGTGTCCCTGATTATCCTGCTTGCTCTGAACAAGCAGCGCTGTTCTGCCAGTTCACCAATGGTTGGCAGACTGGCCCTAATAATCTTCTCGGCTGCCATTACAACCCTCCCCAGTACCTTCCTGTCTGCAAGGCTGCTACTTTCATGCCACTGAGAGATACTACTCGAAGTCTGTTGGTAAGTATTAGGTATTGATACAGCACAAGTAACTATTTTATGATGAATTTTAACCATCTTTCTTACCTTTTTGTGTGGAAGAGGTAGCACTGAGTACGCACAGTGGTTGGATTTTTAGGTATCCACTCACAACGAATCTTACTGCTAGGTGACCTTTTGTAGCAGAACAGTGTGGGATTCTCAGTAGGCTCTAAAATAAAGATGAATACTTATTCATTCACTGTCTTTTAACAAATCCCTACATCACTGCAACAAACACAGGTTGAAAGTAACTCTCACAGCATACCACCATTTAATTAAAAGTATTAGAAAAGTAAGACAAAAGCATGTTTAATATGTAATCAGGGTAATCATGCGCATACTCTGGAAATGGCTGTGCAATTCACCCTACTGATGTTTCAAATCCCTCAAAACCTCGGAGAGGTCACCGCGCTGTGAGATCTCAGTAACATTGAGAACTGCATTGAGACGCTCTGATCACGCTACACTTTAACTGCTGCACACAGACAACACCATTAACATCACAACATAAAACTATTTTTATATTGTGCCTAAAACTCTTATGAATTTATTCTCTGGGTTTATAGACGTTGTTATTGCATTTGTTTTATGTAAATGTTAGAATCACAGGCTGTCTCTCCGTTATTTTCAATGGGGGCTGCTGTGAGCTCCGCTCGCTTCCTGATCATGTTGTTCTGGGGGAAAGTGAAGTTTGCTCTTTAACGTCTTGATTATTGTTCTTTACAACACTGTTTGTCCTCTTTGTTCGAAACTCATATAATATGTCTGAAATTCGGTTTGCGTTTATTAAATTCCACGCAGATTAAACGTAACAGACACGGATTTGTTATAATTATTTTAGCAAGTTTTCAGGGTATCATGCAGCAGTCTCTTATTAACGTGACGAAAAGCATAAAAAAATAAATTTTTGTAGTATAATATTAATTTACAACTGTCATCGTGTTGATTCTCTATATGTTGTTTGACTGCAGCGACTCTCTGGCACGCAAGGGATTATGGTATACGTCAATAGGGCAAATGACACTCCAATTCCAACCTGATGGAGCTTGAGAGGTGCTGCAAAGAGGAATGGGCAAAACTCCCCAAAGACAGATGCACCAAGTTTGTGGCATCATATTCAAAATGTATTTACTCTATTTTGGAATGAGGCTGTAAAATAACAAAATGTGGAAAAACTGAAGTGCTGGGAATAGTTTCTGGATGAACTGCAAAGTCCTTCCTCACTCACAACTACAATTACAAAATAGGTCTGAAATATAAAAACATGAAAGAAACAGCTCTCCATGACAGATCCTCAATTGAGTAAAGGCAACTGTGCTCTTTTGGTCTGATTTCAAGGTTTTAGAGGGGGGAAAAAAGCCAAAGCTAAATTAATATAATAAAGGTTAGCGGTTACTGGGTGTCCTGTGCAACAATAGCATTTCTTGTATATTCATCCGTGAATTGTTCTGTGAATTGTTCTGTAATTTATGTTTGTAGCGTGGCCCAAGCAGAGGGTCACCCCTTTGAGTCTGGTCTGCTTGAGGTTTCTTCCTCAGAGGGAGTTTTTCCTTACCACTGTTGCTCTGGGGGTTAGTAAGGTTAGACCTTACCTGTGTGAAGTGCCTTGTGGCAACTCTGTTGTGATTTGGTGCTATATAAATGAAAATAAATTGAAAATTGAATTGAAAATTGGGTTTCCATTATAGATTTGTGCAAACATCATGTGATATTGTCAGGGTGTCGATCAAAAAGCAGCTGTGAAATGATAGTGCTTCTGCTGAGTTATTGAATCCCGTAGCTGCCTCTTAGGAGAACTGAAATTCCAATAGTAATGATGACGGAAGCTCTCAGTGTCTTACTTCGTCATGTATTTTACAATATGACACTTTCAGTATTTTATGTGACCTGTAATAGCAATAAAAAATGTTTCTATTCCACGTTTTCAAAATATGGCTTTTTTCAAATTGTGCAAATACCTACCAATATTTGAGTGTTTTTTTTGGGGGGGGGTTATACATGTGTTTCCAGTAAATAAATGTTAAATTCGGTACTTGGAGGGAAGTGGAAACCTTCCTAATGTTGTACCCACACATCGGTATTCGCTCTGGGTGGCAATGCTTTCGATATGTCAGTTTGTGCACTATAGGAAACAATTTACTCCCACTGTGGCTCACCTGCAACAACGAGCTTTAAGGAGAAGGTTTTGCCTCTGTGGTGACATGTGTACCTCCCCACGTGTTCCACTGTGACTGAGGGCAGAGAGAGTGTAAACCCACTCTCCTCTAACAGGAGTCCTCTCCTGTCTCCTTTCTTCACCACCGTTCCGTTCCACATCCACTGAGGCCTCATTCTCACACCCCTAGTTACCCTGTTGTATCCTTCTTCCTCGTCTTCCTCTTCCTCGTTATCGCCATCATCAGCCATCTCTCCAGCCTCCCAGACCGAGTCACCTTTCAGCGCCGAGCCTCTGCTTGTTGGCTGAAAAGCTTGAGCAGTGGGAGATACTTTCAATCCAGCGTCATGTTGACCGCTCTGTCCTACTACCTGATCCTGACTCCTGGTTGCAGATTTTTCTCCCATCACAGTGTGGTATCTCTCACTTACAGCCTCCTCTACGCTCCGCTTGTTTGCCAAAAATCCATTGTTGTTGACAGTGTTTACATGTGACTGGTTTGCATCTGAAGAACTCTCTCTTCTACCAGCGTTTGAGTTATCTGTGATGATGCTGACCACAACTCCATCCACCTTCACTTGACCTCTGCAGGTCAGAACCAACTTACTGCCAGGATGTAGAACCAGCACACCAGGACCGGGGTCTGCAAAGAAAACCAAAACCGAAATCAGGGCACATCTCTTTTCATTCATTTACATGCACATTTGTGTTATTAGCTTCAAAATGAGGACTACTTCTGCTTCGCGTACTGGCTGTGTTGGTCAGAGCAGCACAGATAAGATCCAGAGTTGCATAAATAAAACCAACTCCTTTTGAACTTCCTCTTTCAATCTGTCTGTCTTTTCCCCGTTTCTTTTTCTGTGTTAAATCTTGTCCTGTCCCTGTTTCATATACAGTCCCTAATACTCAGATGTTGTGATTGTGGTGAAATTTTATCTGAGATGCGCAGTTTCTGTTTCTATATTTGTTTGCTTGTCGTCTAAAGTCCACTGTAGTGTAAATACTTTGTTCCTCTTACTGGCCTTTTTTTTTTTCTCAAAATCACTTTTGGTAAACAAAGCTGCTGGAGAAAAAAAAACAATGGTACGAACACATTTACTGTATAATTGAGTCAAAGCTTAAGGTGGCATTTCTATAAGTGACTAATGAAACACAATACAGAGCAAAACCAGAATCACTGTAATGTGAATGCACACTGGAATTGCATTAAAATGTAACTGTTTAACTGTTAATTTTTTTGGCCCGTGTCCCACTCCTCTACCAAATTTTATTAAAATCAACTTAAAGGTTTTTGAGTAATAAAAGGTAATTGAGTAATTGTGTGTGTGTGTGTGTGTGTGTGTGTGTGTGTGTGTGTGTGTGTGTGTGTGTGTGTGTGTGTGTGTGTGTGTGTGTGTGTGAGACTGAGTGAATGTGAGGCTTCATTATAAAGCACTTTATGCATTTGCATCAGATGGAAAAGCAGTATGTTAAATTTTCAACAATCAATCAACTATTAATTGATTATTCAAATAATCACAAACTATTTTGATAAGTGATTAATCGTTTTTGAGTCTTCTTTAAAAAAAGTTCAAATTCTCTGATTTCAGCTACTTAAATGTAAGTATTTTCTGGTTTCTTTACTCTTCTCTGACAATAAACTGATTATCTTTGGGTTGTGGACAAACCAAGAAATCTGAGGATGTAATTTTGGGCTTTGAGAAACACTGGTCGATATTTTTCACCATTTTATGATATTCATTGGACCAAACAATTTTCTGGATTAATCCAGAAAATAATCAACAGATTAAGAGGCAGAGATAGTTAGTTGAAGTCTTTTTGTATCTCAGGAAGAGGCAAAGCTGTGGTCAAGATTTCCTTTCACATTATTTCCATGAATGCCTTTTTAATATTTGGCACTTTGCACCCTTTATATGTTGGGGTTTTAAAAAGTTTGTAAAATAAATACTTTTTTAATGAGAAAATACTTGAATGCAAGGTTGAAAGTTATGGTAGAATTTATGGTCATGATATACTGGTAAATTAACCAAATGATAATTGAGTAATCAGAAAATAATCAATGACTAATAAAAAAAATCTTCAGATGAATTGATTAATAAAAAATTGATAGCTTAATCAAAACAAAACAGTTGTAACCGTAATACATATAAGTGCAGTGTATGTAAAATACGATCTCCATGATGGAGATAACAACAACAACAAGCCTATTCTAAGAAGAATTGTGTTTTCATTTAGGGCTAAAACTAGAAACTGAATGAATTAATGGCTAATCTGCCTATGATGTTTTCATTTGGTAATTTATAAACATTTGAGAAAAAAAATGCCTGTCACACTAGCAGAGTCCAGGTTTAGTACAACTAACACATCCACAAACCAAAGAAAGTAAATTAATAATGATATAACAGACAGCTAAATTTTACACTTAAGTTTAACACTTTACGCCTTAACATTAGATAACTCAGTAGTAAACATGAACTAACAGTGCATTAAGAGTTGTTTGGTAATCATTTATTAATAATGTTTCTATTAACCAGGGTATTAAGGTATACATTAATTAATAAGTTATAAAGATACTAAACACCATTAATAAATGATTATAAGCACAGTTAACATTCCTTCACTTATAGTAAAAGAAAGTTAGAATAAACCAAAATTTGAAGTTGACCCAAATTTGGTTGTTAAATAACAAACAACCCAACTGATGTTTTTTTTGTTTTTGTTTTTTTTTGTGATTATAAACTTTCCAGCCAACACCACTTTACAGTTTAAAATGACAGCAGAATAGAGTGAAAGTTTGATTGCATCGATAATTACAAATTTATAACATTTATAAACACCGTAAATGTACACAATATATCACTTTTAGTGAAATATGACAGAAAGCTGCCAGTTTGTTTGTTTTTATCTTTTACATTTAAGTAGAGAATAAAAGTAACTTGACCAGTGATACTATAGTCAGACACTTGCTCAGAGTACTTTATATGTTATCGTTCATGTATTCATATGAAAGCTGATGCATGTGAAGCTGTTCTTTATTTTGTATAGATTCATCCATAACTAGGCATATTTTACTTTAGTGTACTCTGCATATGTAAATTTAACTGCAAAAAAAATGTACTTGAAAAGAAGTGCTTTCCATCTACTTAAATTATTGCTATGTACTGCAAAGAACGTAATTAAACACCCCGACACGTTTTACTGCAAATGAATAAACGAAATCACCTGATACGTGTGTGATTAGTAACTCTCACTTATAGAGTGAAGAAAATGAAACAAACAAATAAACAAACAAAAAACCTTTTTACTTTTGCATTTAAGCCAGTAAATGTTTGTCTTACCTTTTTTGGGACAGGTTCCCTCAAAAATACCACGGAGCGGCGTGGCGCACAGAGCGCACAGAAAAGAGAGAAAAAGCCGCATTTTGGCGCACGGATCGTCCTTTTACCGAGAGGTCACACCATCAGACCTGCAGACCAGCGTGTGGCTGTGATGTGACTGGTAGTAAACTTTGAACATGTCAGTCCTCTGACAGGACTGACACGCGTTATTATGAAATCCAGATCTTTTCCCCTGTGCGCCGTTACAGAGGAAATCCTCCACAGGCTGCCGCAGCCAAAATAAAACTGTACAGCTGTGCTCAGAGAACGCAAGAACCTTCGCAGAGGAGATACTTTTGATGGCACACTATGAAATGAGAAATTCACACATCAGATTTAAATACAGAATATACCATTTTTTTGGGTCAACTTTGACCTTCACAAAACTTTTAAAGGTCAAGGTCGAAGGGCAAGGTCAATCAGAAAACGGTTCCCTAAGAGGAACACTCTCATTCACTCATCTTCAACCACTTACTCCAATTAAGGGTCGCAGGGGGGCTGCTGGAGCCTATCCCAGCAGTCCTAGAGCAAGAGGTGGGGTACACCAGGCCGCCACTCTGTCCTAAGAGGAACAGTATGAGCCAAATTGGAAGTTTCTACAGTGATTAGTTCCAAAGTTATGGCTGATTATGTGATTTTCACTTTTTTGACCTTGACCATGAAACTTGAGCTACACTGTAAAAAAATTCCCTTGCTTTTACAGAGAAATTCTGGCAGCTGTGGTTACCAGGATAATTTTGTAAAAATTACAGAGAATATGTACATGGTTTTACATAAAACATGTACATTTTATAGTGTAAACCTGTTGTAATTTTATTGTCTATTTAGAACATAAAATCTCTGCAAAACAGTCACCTTATGTTTAATTACCCTCAAAATGTAGTTTAAACAGACACATCACCTCTTTTTTCAAACCTTTAATTACACTATGTAACACAATTTTTGTTCCTGGCTTCTAAGTGTTATATTTCAACTGCTTATGTCTAAAGTCTATGGAAAAATGACTACATTCATCACAAACTTTGATTTTATTTTTTCTAACGTTCTAGAAAGTTCTAAGTTTCTTGAAATTTCTACATAATTCTGGAAACTTCTAGAAAATTCTGGACAGTTCTAGCAGTTAAAGAATATTCTAGAAGACTACTCAGTAGTAGTGAAGGCGAATCGAGAATATTCTTGAAAACAGACAAATTTCAAAATATCATTGTCCTGATCACAGAAGCAAAGTTTCTGTGGAATAACAGCTATTTTCTATTTATTTAAGGCATAACAGGTTAGGAAAACACACTGTGTACCCAGGAACAAAACAACAATAAAAATTTGTTACATAGTGTTATCAGTATTTTACTGTATTTGTGAAAATTCTCATTTGTAAAATCTCACTGTATTGGACAGTTTTTGGTATTATGGTTTTCTGTGTTTAAACTACAGTCATTTGTAAAATGTACAATGGTATATGATTATTTTAACATATTTGTACTGTTAAATTGACACTTCAGTTTGGTTCCACATTTTACACATTATTGCTGTAAATTAAACACCACTCCATTGTTTTTCTTTCTACAATTTCTTTATGTTGTAATTTCACCGAATTTCACCGTTAATTTAACAGATTTTTTTTTACAGTGATGACCTTGAAAAATGAACTCATACTATTGTATGATTATTTGAACCGTATGTCCAAATTTTAGGAGGGTAGATGCAGAACTGTGCCTGTGAGACTGTTAAGTAACCAACAAACGACCAAACAAATGCAGACGATCACTATAATTCAAATTTTCATCTCGCCGCTGGTGTCGCTGACCGAACAGTCCCCTCTAAAAAATGGTCCGCCCTGCCCTCACGGCACACGGGTCATTTGGGACCACAGCAGCAAGTCAGAGTCTGACTCTTTTCACCCAAAGCGATCAAAGGGATTAATGTGATTATTAACCATCATATGACAAAGTAAAACCTCTCAAATCATTCTAAAGTTAGTTTTAAACAGAAACAAGGTCATTTTAAGCAGAAATGAGGCAATAATTGGTGAATCACTACCAATACACTGAAATGATGCAGATGCTCTGATCGCTTCCCCCGCCTTTTATTATGAAATAATGCTGAATTTATGTGGAAATGATTGTTGTACAAAAGGTTCAGATATCTGTTGCTGAGACAGATGATGACTAGAGTGCAGTTTGAAGCAGAAACAAGGTGATAATCAGTGACTCACTGCTGACGCTCAGAAATGACGCATGCGCAGCGAAGGCAGGGCGACACCGGCAACCTAGACAGCAAAAGTCGTGACTCCTAATTTGTATGTGGGGATTCATATAAAAGTGCCAAAATATTATATTTAAAATACATAAATACAACTCCATATCAGAAAAAAAAACAACAGAACAAAAAACACATGCAAGGATTCTTACGTTTACTTTGAGTACAGACATTTTTCAGGTTTTGTCAGGTCATCTTCATTTTAGGGCTAGTAATGAGGTTAAATAGATAAATGAGGTTAAATAAGTAAATAAAATTATATTTAAAAGAAGTGATTGTAACAAAAATTTGGTTCAAAAACAGAATCCATGCATGTTGTGGTGTGTTCTCTGTCCATGTCTGTGGCCTGTATCTGTGGTCTCTCCTTTGTCTGTGCCTTAGTTATTGTGTTTTGTCTGTCGTGTTGTGTTCTCTGTCCCGTCTATGTCCGTTATCCGTGTTTGTCATCCTTGTGGTCTGTCCCGTCTGTGGTCCATCTTTTTATTGTCTTGGTGATTGGTCCTCTGTCTGTGTCTCTATGTGTTTTGGTCATCATGTCTCATTCCTGCATTACTTCAGTTTATCACGTTATGTTTCCCTGTTTGCACCTTGTACACTTTTGAGTTCCATATTTGGTTTTTGTCTTTGTGTCCTTGGTTTTGTGAATCCCTTTTTTGGTTGTGTTTTGTTGTCTTTATATTTTGCTTCTACACATCCCCGGGTTTCTGTTGAGTTTTGATTCACCTTTTGTATGTTTAGTTCAGCACCTGTGTTTTGATCCGATCTCCCATACCTACTGCTCCATCGTTCATCTGAGTAGTTAAGACTGCACTGTTTTCTTTTCCATTTGCTGTTTTTTTTTCATTGGTTCTTCCTTCTTCTTCCTTGTGATTGTGAGTATTTATGTATATCCTTGACATCTTCTGCATATAGCCTTGTCCTGTTCATGAATTTTGATTTTTTTTTTCCCCCTTTTTATCGCCGCTTGTTTTACCTGTGTTGGATTGTATTTTGTGTTCGGTTGTTGACTCCTGTTTATCACGTGTGCTTACTTGGTTTGTTGAACTCATCTCACATAATTTGCAATTAAATCACCTTGTTTTTTAACCTTACCTTCTGTTTGGTTTGCTGCCTGCATCTCTGGGTTCATTTTGACACCGCAAATCATAACATAAACCAACCATGCGCCTAGTAGGCAGCACTCTGTACCTTGGGGCACTCAGAGCCATGTTTTTCTAAACTGAAGTAATTATTCATCAGTTTTCATAGGAGGCCGATTCGTTGGTATGTGACTGGTTCCCAGACCTGTGCAACCTGGATGTCCTGTTCGAGGCTGGTAAGCTCCTGGACTTGGTTTGAAGACCAGAGGACTTACTGCAGACAAAGCCCCCTCTACCTGAGCTGTGTCACACCTGTTCGGACTTGGAGGACGGGTTCATGTCTGACACTGAGGGAGACCATGTTTAAGATCCTGTGGATGGCTCAGACACATTGTACTTGTGTGACACCGCAGGTTTTTTTTTAAGATCCGGGACCTCTATGTAGATTATCAAGACAGTTCAGACAAACAGGAAAGGGACACAATTTTAGACACCATAGATTCCATCATTCAGACTGAACCTGACATCACAACAGCCTTTCCAGACCTTAGCCACAGCTGATCGCCCTTCATCCAAGGACAAATCCCCCCGTATATCGTCGACCCCATGGACTTCTTATATTCTCCAGATCCTAATGACTCCATCACATAGTGGAGTAGAGTGAAGGAGGATATTCTTTTATCAAAACAGATCAAATCCAGGCTTGCATCTCAGATGTACCTTTTGGAAATTTGTAGCTAAACTTTCAGGTCTTCTTTTTAAGAAAATCCTCCTCTATACCACTTCATCAATCATCATGAAGCTGTGTAACTGGTGATACAAAATGCAAAGCTTGCACTGTGCACAATTTCTCCAATCACAGCCACTGAAGCCTATAACTTCTTCTGGGGTGTCTTGGTGGCTTTCCTCACTCTTCTCCTTCTTGCACAGTCACTCAGTTTTTGAGAACTGTCTACTCCAGGCAGATTTACCACAGAGTGCCATACTGTTTGTATTTCTTTGTAATTAATGTTAATAAAGTCCAAGACATATTCAGTGGCAGCTTCACCATCAGAGAGCCTTGTCCACAACTACCACAAAAGACTCCAAGCTGTCATTGGTGAAAAAGGGGGCAACATACGGTTTTAAGAATTGGGATATGTAAACTTTTGATCTGGGTAATTTGAGTAGGTTCTGCTGTCATTATGATTTAAAAACTAAACACAGCTGTTTGACAATAAATGGCTTCACCCAACCACTAATCATGAGTGAAAAAAAGTTTTTCTGTTATTCATATTCTATGAAAAATGACCAAAGAAAATCTCAAATTCTGTAAGGATGTGTAAACCTTTGGGCACAAATGTACCGCCTCGTTTTACCTACGTGTTGGATTGTATTTTGTGTTCATTTGGTGACTCCTGTTTACCCCAGTGTGCTCACTTGCTTTGTTGAACTCATCTCACTTAATTTGCCATTAAGTCACTTTACACTGCAAATCATAGCAATGCAAGTATTATTTAAGTGTTGTGTGTTGGGGGGTGTGGCTGGACATTTTGGTGTTCTTTTCTTTTCTTTGCTCTCCAGGTGGTATGCAAACTGATTTATTGTCTGTGGAGAAGGTGCTGGCAGAAGAGTCCTTCACCCTCACCAACATGATGTGCAGCACCTGTGGATGGTGCTCACGTGCAACCTTAAAGACTTTCAGCTGAAGCAGATAATGAGATGGCGTTCTGCATTTAAGTCATGTGTGATTCAAGCAGAATTGCCAGGAACTCGACCTTGTGATGTTCGTTTGTGAGACGCTGAGGACCGCGCCTGGGCTTTTGTTGGCAAGGAAAGGTTTACTGATGTTGGCTTTATGGACAATGCTGTGAACATTCTGGAATCAATGGATACTTGGGTTGTGGTTCTTGAAAAGTGAGGAATCAGAATACGTGGATCAAGCCCATCAAGATCTAGACTTTTAATGACTTCCCACACTCAGCCGTCAGACATGTATGTGTACATACGTACATGGTGAAAGTGTCAAACTGAATGCTTTAGTTATCTCTGCAGAGACATTCATGGCTCTGGCACCTCAGCATTTAAGATCGAGAGGTGCCTGGGAAGAACTTATGGATTCAAGGCGTCACTGGACAGAGGTGTTTGGCGATGCCAATATCTTTACAGTAGAATGAAGGTTCAAGTGTTTAGGGTCCTGGTGCTACCAGTTATTGTGTGGTTGTGAGAGTTTGACACTAAAAAGTGACCTATAAGTGGAGGAATGGAGGTCTTTGGTACTAGGTCTCTTCAGAGGATCTGTGGGTACCACTAGTATGACTTTATTCAAGCTCACATTTCACTTTATTTATGCTTAAAAAGTACATTTCATGTGCAGCAGGATGTCCAAACACATGTACAACAAAGCACCATGGCACACATAGCAACTGCACACACAAGACACTCCTCCCCCCAAAAACCAATGACAAGCTCCAACAGGACAATGCATGCCCGTATATAGAGGGGGTTCAACCGAACCCCCCGCGGATTCTGCTGATTTTTTTCTGATCTGGATATCAATGTTATGTATTTTCTTTTCATTGATAATAAGCAACAAGCACTAACTGTTACACAGCTATTATCACACACCCTCAAGTTTCAATTTCCTCTGCCAGAGTAATCCCTTAAGTGATGAAAGGGGAAACTGCTAGAAAAACTTTTCCCATTGGGGTTGAGAATTTTTGCTCCCTGGTCCCTATCCTCCTCTGATATCAAACAGATTAGTAGGCTTGTAAATACCCATGTAGACACACAATTACACTTGTCTGGTTTGTAAAAACATGTTTGTATGTATAAGCTGAGAAATAAAGGGAGCTTCTCCTTCCTGTTGCAAATACTGTAAAGGTGCAATTATTCACGTGGGATTTATTATGCGAATTTCGCGAGTTAAACAAGGTCCCCAAATTAAATACCGCTATTTTAATAAATAACGTAGATATACGTACATATTCATAAACGCAAATATTAATACCGCTAAATACGAGGTCTGTTAGAAAACTATCCGACCTTTTTATTTTTTGCAAAAACTATATGGATTTGAATCGTGTGCTTGCATCAGCCAAGCTTGAACCTTCGTGCGCATGCGTGAGTTTTTTCACGCCTGTCGGTTGCGTCATTCACAACCGACAGGCAGGTATAAAGTTTGCATCAATGTTATCTTAATGTTATCCCAAGCGTTCCTAAGCCAGCCGAGAGATGTAGTCCCTCCAGCGTGTCCTGGGTCTTCCCCGGGGCCTCCTTCCAGTGGGACGTGCCAGGAACACCTCTCCAGCGAGGCGTCCAGGGGGCATTCGGAAAAGATGCCCGAGCCACCTCAACGGACTCCTTTCGATGTGGAGGAGCAGCGGCTTGACTCCGAGCTCCTCCCGAGTAGTTAGTCTTACCCCTGACCCGATTATCATAAATATGTTACAGCTGTGGTAGCTGTAACCCAATCACCTTAGATGCTATGTTAACCAGCTTTGTTGCACAGCTGGTTAACAACATAGCATGTAAAGTGTTTTTTGTCAAATGAATTGTTACTGAGGGAGACTAACAGGAGGAGTATCGCTTGCTTTGTGTCACATGATCTAGCGCACAGGTGACTGAGTGCTGAGGAACCCAGTAGCAAGAGAAGGCCAAGTGGATGTCCATATTTCAATTGGCTGTAGCAGATGCTTAGAGACGTGGGAATGAACCAGCTTTCTGCCTGGGTGGTTGCCATCTAGAACCCAAGGTGGTTCCATTGTGTCATGGATGCGGCGAAGCGTAGCAACAACACATGCGTGCAGACTATTTTAACCACTTCCTCAAAATAGCTATTGTAAATGTAGTTACATTTAAGTTAAAGTTCACTGAAGCACTTAAAAAGTGCAGGTCCATAAGTATTTGGACAATGATGTTATTTATTCAGTCATTTTGCTACCACAATTTTGTGCACCATCACAATATAGGTGAAATTAAACAATCAAGGTATACTTGTTATGTAGACTTTTATCTTTAATTCAAAGAATCCTATGCCTGCTCTGAGGGCCACTAGTACCAGTGCACATCCCCATAGTCGCATGAAGCAGATGAGATCTATGACTGCCCCTTGACAGGACACCAATCCATAGTCCTCAGTTTTCAGAGGACATAAGTAATTGGACATACTAAATATAGGCATGATTGTTCATACAAATCATCACTTTTACAGCCAGTTTTCTTCATACTAGTCGAGATGAATACATGAACATGTTCAAGTCACTGAATATGTCTCAGACTTCATTTACATCATTAAGAAATGCAGACAATAAGGCACTGTGTAATAAATCAATCTGGAGTAGCAAGTTCTCAAAAACTAAGAGGAGTCTAGTGAGCAGAGGTGGGACAAAGTCACCATCAAGTCACTCTCAAGTCATGAATCAGCAAGTCCCAAGTCAAGTCTCAAGTCATAATGACCACCAATTGTTTGCAAGCTGACTTGAGATTCAGCCCGGTCTCACGTTTTTTTTCCGTGCTCCCGTGACGAAATGAGTCAAATTTTCATGACAGGGCTTTTTTTACTCACTATTCCTAACCCTACTCCCACTCCCAACCCTAACCTTAACCACCCGACCCCTGCTTCACTCACAATTTCGTGCAGCCATCACAGAATGAATGAGAATGAATTTGTGCTGACGTGACAAAAATGAGGCGTTTTTCGTCACAATATCACAAACCAATAGATTAATGTATATTTCGTGCTGCTGAAGCACGACTTGCCGTGAGACCAGGTTGTGAGACTTGACTTCACAGTAAAATCACCAGTGTTAAATGAACATGGACTCTGGCCAGAGTGGGACCATATGTACACTGGCAGTGTTAATTTAACACTGGTGATTTTACTGTGTTGGGACTTGCAGATTGGTGACTTGAGAATGACTTGACAGTGACTTCGTCCCACCTTTGCTAGTGAAGGAAGCCAACAACACTCATAACAACTCTGAAACAGTTATAAGTTTGTCTATGACTGGAGAAACTATGCAAAGTGCCACTTTTGTGCATCATCCAGTGGAACACAGAAGACATTTCTTCAATAGCAGATGTCAAATTTCATCTGCAGTTTTCCAGTAAGCACATGCGAGACTCAAGTCAAAATGTTACCTGTTTTCTTTTGATAAAAAGCAAAGATTTACTGTAAATTCATCAAAATATACCAATAGCCATGGCACAGGAACATCTTATGTCTGGATTGTTGATGTCACTGTGGATGTTTTAAAACATTTATTACTGATTATATAATGCTTAAATAGATCCTTGTCATTTAATTGGTGGTTTGTATGTCACATGATGTTGATCATTCGTCCCATTTGCCATTTTGGTTCCATTTACTGTGCAGTTTTGGTTCCATACATTTTGTGCCGTTGCACGCCGCCACTACCTTAATACTGCAATGGTGCTTAGTTTAAAAACAAACATGGCGGGGTTTGTTTTGGTGACAGACGATGATTTGAACAAGCTTGTTGATGGTGCTCATTCTTCTAACATAAAAAAACCCAAATCCAGTACTCCGTAAGCCATCTGGAGGCATTTGCAGTATTCGCTGGGACCTCTCTAGCTGAAGTAGAAGCGCTGTCGGATAAAGAGCTCAACAAATTCCTGCTGCGATTTTTTTGCTGGACTGAGGAAAGCAGACGGCAGTCTGTACATGAAGAAGTCAATGCACTGCATCAGCTACGGAATACATCGTCATTTTAAAGCTGTGACAGATATTGATATTGGATTGCTATTTATAGTTTGTGTTGGACTGTTTGGAACCTCTTGACCTCAAAGGACCAGTGATGCACAGCAAAATGTAAGTCCATTTTCTCTTGTTTATAATTAATAAAATATTAAATGACAAGGATCTACTTTAGGTGTTATATAAAACAAATAAATGTTTTTTCATTTGTGCAATGGAAAGAATATGAAATGTTCCATTCATCTTTCACCTCACGAAGTATTCTCACCACTGCACTCACAAACATTCATTATTTGTATAAAATATCTGAACAATACAAATCACACACAACAGAATCATGACAGAATGTTTAATGGAGCTTTTTACAAACATCCTTACAGACTGTAAATGGTCACAATTTGATTGTTATTCTTCACAAAGCTTCTCGGAGTTCAAAACTGCCACTTAACTTGTCTTTTCTGAAAAAGTCCCAAATAAAGTAAAAGCAAAAGCGTTACAAGCTCGTCTTACGGTGCAACTAAACTCTGCCATTTTAAAACACATCAATATGATGCAAATAAAGGGAACCCAGAGGAGAGAGAAGTATGAAAAGAGGTTTTGGCAAGAGTCCTGCTGCAGTGGCTTGTAAATGAGTGTACTGTTCTCACTGAGAACTAGTTAGCACAGTCTGGAACATATTATGTTGACAGAAACACTTTCACAGCTAATAATAATGCCTGCGGTTCTTTGGCTAGAAATCTTTTTATGCTGCTCAAGTCATGGTTGATTATGCAAACTTCTACATGGCTGTGTATGTGTGGTTGTTACAGATCCAAAACTTTATTGGTGAAGTTACCACATCTGATGCTGTTCTTAAGTTATGTTATGAACAACTGAATCACAAAATGCCAAATTATATTGTGATCTCTCACAACCGTCACTCATTTGCAGTTCATATTATTCATCATTCCTTTTCTGATGCTTAACCGGGTCTGGGTTACAGTGGCAGCAGACCAAGCAGCTCATCTCACACTTCCCTATCCTCTGCCGAGTCCTCAAACATATCCCGGGGGAATTCTGAGGTGTTTCCAAGCCAGCTAGGAAATATAATCCCTCCAGCATGTCTCGTGTCTTCCCCCAGGGCCTCCTCCCAGTTGGATGTGCCTGGAAGACCTCCCTAGGGAGACAACCAAGGGGCAACCTCACCAGATGCCCAAATTGTTTCAGCTGACTCCTTTGGATATGAAGAAGCAGATTTTATATGTCTCACATTAATAATAATAATAATAATGTATTATTACTATTATTATGAGACATATAAAATGGAACAAACTGCACTGTGGGCAGCAGATTTATAAGCTATGACATTGGTGAACCTGTGAGCTGCTTCAATACTGTTCCCAAAAGACACACCTCACATCCTATGAGTGTGCACAAACAGTAGGTGGACAGCAGCAAGTGGGTTCCTTCACTCAATCTGGCTGGTTTCTTTGGCAACGCAGGGTGAGCCTGGGCTGGTGGACACACTGGCACGCTCCCCAATACCCCTCCACTTAAAGAGAGCTTCCTATTGGACAAAGGAAATAATATATATTAACACAGATTTAAAGGCGCAGTAAAAAAAGACAAACATTTTTTTGCATGTGCACATTACTTCATGATACCCTTGCTTGGTGGCTTCCCTCACAATGTCCAGGTATAATATAAGTCCTCATGCATGGATTGCGCACAATCACAAGCCACAGAATAATCTCCAGGTCTACTTTTTCATGAGGATAACTTGGATTTTTACACACAGGGAAAACAAAAACTGCTCACCTGCACAGTCCCCAGACTGAATGTCCATCCTCCAGATGACTCTCCCGCTTGACTTTTCACTGTTGTGGGGCTAAAAACAATCCCTTTGGATGTTGAGCTTGGCTCCTGCGGTGTAGCTGTTTCTGACGCCGGTGCTACAGCTAGCAGTGTGTGTGTGGTTTGCGCAGGAACCATCTCTGTATTTTGGCCTGATGCTGTGCTTGTTTCCTCCTCGATGGGTGTGTCTTGTGACCCACCCAGGACAGAAGATGAATGTGAAAGCGGTGGAACTGATCCAGAAACACAACTGGGAGATGGGCTACACTCTCCCGAGATGGCGGGAGGAGTGTTAGTGTGTTTCTTTCGGCGGAGTGTGTCGATCCAGCTGGAGCTGTGCTTTGAGGCAAAGGAGGCCAGAGCCAGAGAGGAGAGTCGCATGTTCTTCCCTGAGGTGATCAGCTCCCCAAAACCCTCCTGGTGGGCAAAGGCATAGCCGGACCTCCTGGAACCACCTCGAGCACCCAGACGGCCCTCTGACACACTGCCCACACCGCTCCACACACCATCACTGCAACCAACTTGCTTCCTTTTTTTCTGTCGCACCAGCTGGGTATAACGCACCTGCAGGAAGGAAGGTATTACCTCCAACATCATACAAGCAAATAAATGTAATAACTATGTAGTTACAGTTATACTGTCAGGATATGGGATTATACAGTAAGTGAATACAAGTTAGAAAGCCATTTTTAAAAAAAAATGACGTTAGAGCAGATTTCAAATTCTAATAAACAGCATTCAGAAAACACATACGAGGGGCGACAGATATTTTGAACCTGACCCAGAAAAAGTGGGGTGTGGTGCTCCATCTTCAGCATTCTGAGACATTGTGACTCACTGGGTGCAATGTTGAGAAATGTTTGTTTTTGTTGGTTTTCATCTGTGCCTATTGAATAGGTGAGGTTTTGTGGCCTAAAGGTTGGAATATGGTGTGGGATTAATAGTTTGAATTTCTTCCCCTGAAGGGAAGAAATTCCAGTGAACAGAGAGGCCACGACCTATATTTGGTAGTTACATCAGATCATGTGTCCCCCGGATATGCGCAAGAGATGCTGGGAAGCACACAGGGACAGCCAGTCGGAGTGCAAAAAGGCAGCGTGACATCAGCTTGCTGCTCGCTTGAACAAAGAGGGCAGAAAATGCTCCAAAACAGCTCATTTCTGAATAAATCTAATATGTTTCTCATATATTTTATAAAAGTTCTAAACCTAAAAACACTGTTTTTGAAACCAGCTGACACCTCTGAATTGATTTACAAGATATCTCATGGATGTTAGTGTGCATGCCCCGTGAACGCGCATCACGCAAGTGCATCAGGTCAAAGGTCATCTCAAAACCTCATGCATGTGCACATATGCTTCCTCCTGCAGATGGTGTTAAAAGGAAAGAAATTATTCGCCATGGAATTCCCCCCAGGTAAATATGTTCTCGTCATTAAAATGTAATCTTGCAACAGGCTTCAAAAATAAACTGATAATACAGTATAATCCTTGGATTTCAGTAGAAACTAAATTTTGTCAGTTTTGTGAAATCTGAAAGGCTGTACAGCTTTAATCTGCAACTCGTGTGAATCACTGAGTTACCCGTTCCCAGAAGATTGGTAAATGATGTCACCAATGCCTTTCTTGCTAAATTCTTGATAAGCAGAACACACTGATGCAATAAGCGTTTCAACTCTTTCCTGTCTCAGAATGTAAACAAGTATACTAAGTCCCTTTGGCTGCTCCCTTGTTTGCACTCGGGGTCGCCACAGCAAATTCAAGGTGGATCTGCATGTTGAATTAGCACAAGTTTTACATCGGATGCCCTTCCTGACACAACTCCGCATTACATGGAGAAATGCGGCAGAGGTAGGGTTTGTAATGGGAACCTTCCGCACTGAAACCAAGTGCGGTAACCACTTGGCCATATAGAAGTGTAACTATAGAATATGATTTTGATACAGCTCATTCAATTGATAAAGAGCTGGTGTTTTAAACGAGTCATCAAGGGATGACATATACCCCCAGTCACCACAAATCAATAATACAAATTGTTGGGGGATCGCCCAAGTACACGCTCATGTTAAATATGAATTAAATTTTTCAACTGGTTCTTGAGATATCGCGCTAACAAGGGTGGCAATGACCATATCTTGAATATCTTGTGGTAACCTTGAAATTGACCTCAAGGTCACCGTAGTCGACTGGTATAGGGGGATCAACCAAGTGCACACGTATGCTAAATATGAATGAAATCAGTCAACTGGTTCTTGAGATATCGTGCTAACAAGCGAAAATGGACGGATGGACAGACAGGCGGATGGATATGCTAATTGCTATATACACCCATATTTTGGAAAGGCCAATGTAACTGTGTTCTTTGGATGCCTCACATTCCTGTGTTTTTCTGTTAAAATGGGGCCCGAATTAGGTTATATATATGTGCGCACACAAAGCAGAACCCGTCTGCAGGCTTACAAACCACACAACACTCAGGCACGTCTTTGTCAGGATGTGAGGTTCTGCCTGGTTTTGTTTTCATGCTTTTGCTATGTTTGCTTCTGTGTAGTCTTATTCTCTTGTCGGGGTTTTTCCCTGCTTGGATTTTACTGTCCCTGTCTCTCTTGTTTGTATCTCCTGTCTCTTGGTGGTGGGCGTTTCCCTCTCCCTGGCCACACCCTCATTCTGGTGAGTTCCACGTACACTTGCTCCCAGTCTACACCTCATCACTTGGGTGTATTTAAGATCCTCTTTTTGCCCCGTTACCTCGCCAGATTGATGCGCTCTATGCCTTCTCTCCAGCCTTCTTTGTCTCGTTCTCGACCTGCTTGCTTCCCGTGTTCTTTGACCTCTCGCTTGTATTTTCGACCACGCATCTGCCTGATGTTCTTGCGCTTGTTTGCCTTGTTGGATTGCCTACCCGTGTACCAGACCCTGTTTTTTGCCCAAATAAACTGCTTTTGTCTACTAAGCCTTGAGTCCGAGTCCAGCATTTGCATCCTGTCACACCCGTTTACCAGTCTTGATAGATCAATCTGGCCAATGATGGATGCAGCGGACTCGGCTCCGTTCCAAAATGCCGTACACTACCACAGTAGGCAGCTGGCAGAGCAAGAAGACCGGCTCACAGCTCTCAGTGCCGGTTTTAGTGAGCTTGCACAAAGACAAGAGGCCTTCATGTCATCTGTAAGTTCCCAAATGGAACTTCTCTTGTCTAAGCTCGACATTCAGGCCGGCCCCGCCCCGGAGAGATCCAGCCAGCCGCCACCTGATCCACCGGCTGCCCTACAGGCTTCCGTAGCTGAGTCTGCCCTCTGCACCCAGCTCTCCCGGCCGGAGCGATTCTCCGGGGAGACCGGAGATGTTCTGCCGTTCATAACCCAATGTGAACTGCATTTTGAATTAATGTCCACCATGTTCCCGTCAGACAAGACCAAGATAGCCTACATGATCTCGCATTTATTTGGCCAGGCTGCAGCGTGGGCTACAGTGGAGTGGAGCCATCAGGCGCCATCTTGCTCCTCCCTCCAAGCATTCACTACAGCCTTGAAGCAGGTCTTCCAGCACACGTCTCCGGGACGCGAGGCGGTGCGCTCCTTTCTAAGGCTGAAGGAGGGCACTCGCCGGGTGGCAGACTACGCTGTTGACTTCCGGTTCTGGCTACCAAGAGTGAGTGGAATCCTGCCACCCTCCTCGATGCCTTCTACCAGGGGCTGGCTCCCGACGTACAGGATCAGCTTATTTCCATCAATCTGCCCCAGGAATTGGATGATCTGATCGCCCTCGTCATCTGGATCGACCGGTGCTTATCAGAGCGCTCGCGCCGCGAGCCTCGTTATGCTCCTCGACGCTCCGTAACGCCAAATCCCGGACCATCAAGCACCCAACGCGCAGACGTCGAGGCAACTTGGCAGGGCCCCAACGAACCCATGCAGCTGGGCTGAACAAGGCTGTCTCAGGAGGAACGGCGCCGCAGACGGGACGAAGGACTTTCTTTTTTTGTGGACAATCTGGGCATGTGGTCACTAGTTGTCCAGTCAGGGGTGCCGCAATGAGGTCTCAAGTGTCAGTGCGGGTGAGTCACAGTTCAGTTTCTTCCTCAGTATCTCTGAATGTAATTACTGCTACATTGGAATCTGCTCATTGTTCCAAGGTTGTGCATGTCTTTGTGGATTCTGGCTCAGATGCCAATTTAATGTTATCCTCTCTCTCCAGGTCCCTGCACCTTAAGTTGTTTCACGTCGGTCGCCCTCTGGTGGTCAGGGCAGTGGACGGCCACGAATTAGGACACATAACACATAAAACACAGCCTGTCCATCTCACAATAAATAGCAACCATGTTGAAACCATTAGCTTCCATGTGTTTGATCAAATGACTCACTGTGATCTTGGGCATCCCTGGCTGCAACAACACAGCCCAATTCTGATTGGTCTAAGGGAATGATTAGGAATGGGATTCCTCCTGTTCTGAGAAATGTTTAATCAAATGTGAATCCCAGCAACAACCTGTTTTTTCAGACCTCCAGGAGGTTCCTATCTGCTATCATGATCTAGCGCCTGTGTTTAGCAAAGCTAAAGCTAAATTGCTCCCTCCTCACCGTCCTTATGATTGTGCAATAGACTTATTACCCAGAACCAGTCTGCCTCGTGGTAAATTGTATTCACTGTCCGTCCCAGAACGCGCCGCCATGTTGGAGTATATCCAGGAGTCACTCACTGCCAGCCTGATACGACCATCCTCCTCACCAGCTGGAGCAGGATTTTTCATTGTTGAAAAGAAGGACAAGATTCTGCGTCCGTGTATCAATTATCGGGGATTGAATGAAATAACAGTCAAGAACCGCTACCCACTGCCACTGATGACGTCCGCCTTTGAATCATTAGAGGGGTCCAAAATATTTACCAAGCTAGTTCTACGAAACACCTACCATTTAGTCAGGATTAAACAAGGGGATGAGTGGAAGCCTGCCTTCAATACCCCCACTGGTCACTATGAGTATCTCGTGATGCCTTTTGGGCTTACCAATGCATCTGCAGTGTTCCAGAACCTAGTTAATGACGTGTTGCGAGAGTACCTTAACAGGTTAGTTTTTGAATATTTGGACGATATTCTGATCTTCTCGCCAGACCTTGAAACGCACACCCGACACGTGCGAACCGTATCACAGACCCTCCTACAAAATGATCTTTATGTCAAGGTGGAGAAATGCGAATTTCATAAGTCAACAATTTCCTTCCTTGGTTTTGTTATTTCCGAGGGAAGGATCCACATGGACCCCGACAAGGTGGCAGCAGTGCGGGATTGGGCGGTGCCCAGTAGCTGGAAAGAGTTTCAGAGGTTTTTAGGATTTGCAAACGTCTACCGTAAATTCATTCGTAACTTTAGCTCTGTTGCCGCACCCCTTTACGATGTGACCTCCTCTCTCCAGGCATTTAAATGGACCCCGGAATGCAATGAGGCCTTCAGGGTCCTAAAGCAGCAGTTCACAGCCACCCCCATACTACTCCTTCCTGACCCCGCGCGGCAGTTTGTGGTGGAGGTCGATGCTTCAGATCTTGGTGTGGGTGCCATCTTGTCTCAAATGAGTCCCACAGACAGACGGCTGCATCCATGTGCCTATCTGTCCGTAAGTTGTCTCCGGTGGAGTGCAACTACAGCATCGGCGACCGCGAATTGCTGCCGGTCAAAGTGGCCTTGGAGGAGTGGCGACACTGGCTTGAGGGGGCACAAGTACCATTTCTCGTGTATGCCAACCATAAGAACCTGGCTTATTTACGCTCGACAAAACGCTTGAACGCTCATTAAGCTCGGTGGGCAATTTTCTTTAGTAGGTTTAATTTCATCCTTACTTATCAACGCGGGACTAAGAAAGGCAAACTGGATGTATTATCCAGACAATTTGTTGGCCCTGACCCTCCTGCAGAACCTGGTAGTATCCTCCCGGCTTCTTGTTTTGTTTCGGCCCTCACATGGGACATCGAGTCACGGGTTAGAAATGCTCACGGTAATGATGCTACTCCGGCAGGCTGTCCAGCGGGGAAGCTATTCGTTCCAATCGCATTAAGAGGGGAAGTTATTGAATGGGGTCACAGTAGCTGGTTTTCCTGCCACCCAGGTATCAGGAAAACCTTATTTGTCATTCAACAGTGATTTTGGTGGCCACGGATGGTTGTAGACATTACCGAGTTTATTAACACCTGTCAAGTATGTGCCATGTTTAAGACCTCCACTCGTCCTTCCGCCGGTTCATTATATCCACTGTCTGTTCCTCGGCAACCCTGGACTCATATCTCTCTTGATTTTGTCACCGGTTGTCCGCCCTCAAAGGGTCATACTGTGATTTTAACTGTTGTGGACCGCCTCTCGAAGATGTGTCATTTTGTGCCTTTATTGAAACTGCCCTCTGCTAAAAAACTTCCCGAAATAATGCTTACACATGTCTTTCGTCTCCATGGCTTTCCGCAGGATATTGTCTCTGACCAGAGTCCGCCGTTTATTTCTGGATTTTGGAGGGAGTTCTGCCGTCTCCTCGGAGCCGCCTCCAGCCTTACGTCTGGGTACCATCCCTAGGCAAACAGTCAGTCTGAACGGTTTAATCAAGCGTTGGAAAAGGGTCTCAGAATTCTATGTTCACAGCATCCGTCAACCTGGTCCTCGCAAATTTCTTGGATTGAACTAGCCCACAACAGTTTACCATCGGCGTCTTCCGGGTTTTCTCCTTTTCATGTGGTTTACGGTCATCAACCTTCTCTCTTCTCTTCCTCTATCCTTTGTTCCTCTGTTCTGCCTGCCCTTTGTCTGATTGTCAGGTGCCGACGAACCTGGGAGGGGGCTCGTCGGGCCCTGGGTCACTCTTCGGCCCTTTATAAGGTGGCCGCTGACCGTAAACGGTCGGCTGCCCCGACTTACTCGGTGGGACAGAAGGTTTGGTTATCCACCCGTCACTTGCCACTCCGTGGGGTTTCCCGCAAGCTGGCTCCTAGGTTCGTTGGTCCCTTCCCCATATCGAAGATTATAAATCCTGTTTCCGTCCGTCTTCGGTTGCCTCCGTCTATGTGTGTTCATCCCACATTTCATGTTAGTCACGTCAAGCCGGTGAGGTCTAGCCCTCTGTGCCATCCGGCCGTTCCCCGCCTCCGCCCAGTTTGTGGGCAGGGGACCGGTGTTTTCTGTGCGGCGGCTTCTGGCTTCACGTCGCTTTCAGTATCTGGTTGATTGGGAGGGGTATGATCCCGAGGAGTGGTCGTGGATCCCCTCCCGTTTTATCCTGGACCCCGGTCTCATCCGGGATTTTCACGTTGCCCATCCTGCTGCTCCAGGGCCATCTGGGGCTGACCTTTGTGTGTGGGGGGGTACTGTCAGGATGTGAGGTTCTGCCTGGTTTTGTTTTAATGCTTTTGCTATGTTTGCTTCTGTGTAGTCTTATTCTCTTGTCTGGGTTTTTCCCTGCTTGGGTTTTACTGTCCCTGTCTCTCTTGTTTGTATTTCCTGTCTCTTGGTGGTGGGCATTTCCCTCTCCCTGGCCACACCCTCATTCTGGTGAGTTCCACGCACACTTGCTCCCAATCTACACCTCATCACTTGGCTGTATTTAAGATCCTCTTTTTGCCCTGTTATCTCACCAGATTGATGCACTCTATGCCTTCTCTCCAGCCTTCTTTGTCTTGTTCTCGACCTGCTTGCTTCCCGTGTTCTTTGACCTCTCGCTTGTATTTTCGACCACGCACCTGCCTGATGTTCTTGCTCTTGTTTGCCTTGTTGGATTGCCTACCCGTGTACCAGACCCTGTTTTTTGCCCAAGTAATCTGCTTTTGTCTACTAAGCCTTGAGTCCGAGTCCAGCATTTGCATCCTGTCACACCCGTTTACCAGTCTTGATAGTCTTTCTGTGTCCCCACAAGTCTCCAAATGTTATTTCAGTGAGCTCACTCCCTCTCCCCTCCTCTGTCCTCTCACTCGTCTCCATATCTCTCCTTCTCTCACACAGCAGCCACTGGTGCCCCAAATATGAGTGGACTGGATTTAAGGTGGGCAGTGAAATTCAACACAATAAGAAAAATGGCTCCCAAGTTGGATTTGGATCCCTTCCTTCATAAGAAAGAGTCGCTGAAGAGAATTGGATGGTTCACGAACAACACAACAATGCTATGAACTTTGCCGAAAACTTCACTACATATACCTGCACCTCATTCATTAATTCGATATAACGGGACGCCGTGGACGGTGTTATCCTTTACTTCTCACAGTAAGGTGTGATATGTGAGCATGTGAACTGGTTGGAATATGCGTGTCTCACGGTCCATGTGTGAAACTTGAGAGCCCTGTTTATTCACAGTACAGAAAGAACTAAACGAGTAAGAAATATCAATACACATGGAAAAAATTTTAGTTTTACTCTGGCTTGACTCGAGGTTGATACTTGTTGCCTTTGTGTGATGTGTCAGTTTGTCTTATTGGATTAATGTATAAGCTCCAACAGCAGCAAACATGCATGATTTTAGTGTTTACATTTTTAACTTCAGATGTTTTTTTTTTAGATATCCTGCTGTCCTCAGACAAACGAAGAAACAAACAGATAAACGTGTGAACTCCTTGGAGGAGATTACCGAGTCCAGTTGATGACAAAGTTTAGACACTCTCACTGACAAAAGGAATCATAGTCATTTGCAAACTGAATGCTGAGAATTCAACAGTTTACATGAAAAACACAATTTGGATTCATAAGTAAAGATTTATTTTGGAAACTTTCTGGACTTACTAAAAAAAGCGGGGGGAAAAATGCACAGCAAATATACTCATATTCCTGGCTGTGTTATGCTGTCGAACAATTCGGGTGTTTTTTGAATTTTGATTGTTAACAAGGAAAATTATATCACCAAAATATAGAAGATAATAAGTCTTCAGAATTTAAAATTAAAATGTTACAAAATTACAGTAGAAAAACAAAACTTCTTCACACCACCCAAACAATAGACGTATTGGATGTTGCACTGAGACAAGACAACCAACAGCTTGTCTGGAGTGTGTATAAAAGGAACTGGAATTGTTAGGGTACAATGACTGAGTCAGTATTTGCTGGAAATTTAGAGAGTGATGGGTCAGTGACGGCAAACACACAACGCACATCACCGGATTTTGTGGGTGTCGTTATTCATGGTCCGAGTTCAACGATTTGAGTAGAGTTTGAAACAGACAAAACAGAAAACATGTTTCATACCTAGAACTAAGTGTGTGTGTGTGTGTGTGTGTGTGTGTGTGTGTGTGTGTGTGTGTGTGTGTGTGTGTGTGTGTGTGTGTGTGTGTGTGTGTGTGTGTGAAGGAGTGTTTTCTCACTGTGTCTGACAGCTGTGGTTTGAGGTCCAACTTGAGGAAGCGGAACGCCAAAACTGGAACTATGCATATTGCTGTTGCCAGTGCAATTGTCAACCACACAACTGGCTGCAATAATGTGCTCTGGGCACTGCCTGCGTGCGCACACACACACACACACACACACACACACACACACACACACACACACACACACACACACACACACACACACACACACACACACACACACACACACAAAATTTTAATACATTTTTAAGAGAGTTGTAAGTTAAGATCATGTTACATCAAATGTCATCATACTATAATCTCAGCAATAATCCCCCCATGTCTTTTGTCTGATTTCTAACAGGATGAAGGTCGACCCCAGAATCGCCCTTAAAAGTTTAATTTTGGCACATGTGAAGATCATTGGGGTTCTGTCATATAGCCCCTGATGCCAGTTGATGCTTTTACCCAGATTCTGTAGAGTGAAGTGGGTGAGAGCCTGTGACCTGCTTTGGACGTGACCCCAGTCCATCATGGGTTATGCTGCGTTTACACATAACAACAACAAGTCACGAATGCCACGAATTACACATTCTTGGCCGCTGATCACGAATGTGATTATTCGAGGCAGAGGCGTCAGGTGTCCTCAGGAACTGCTGCAACCTGTTACCACACGTTACGATTAATGGCACGTGTTGCTGGAGAATTATCAGGAACCATTACGCACGGTCAAGAATAATGTTCCGCGTTGTTGTGCGCTATGGTGCGCTATTGCGCGTAACAGCGCATCATTAAGTTCTGTCACTTTGTGAACGAGGTGAATTGTCTCCACACACACACACCCATATTCATCAAACCGAATTCAGATCGCTCCAGTTTTTCAGAAGAACTTTGTGACTGCATGTGTAGTTGGGCTTTGTGCCATGGAGTGGCGCAGAGAGGAGGAGGAGGAGGAGGAGACGGACAGAGCCAGATGTGTGGCTTCATGCGGCTCTCGTCTCACGCATTTTCCCAAACATCAGGCGCAAGCAGCAGGTGGAACACCTGCAGGAGCGTGCTGAAGAGCACTGAAATGAGACTTTTATCTAACGTGGTGTCAGCAATCAAACTGAATGCGGTGCAGCAGGGTTTAATTGTGTGTACACTTCTTCCTCCGCTGGACTGGAGGAGGTGCACAGATGTCTGGCTGCACGTGAGTCTCCTCTCGCTCCTCTGGTTCCTCTGGCTCAGACTCGTTCTCCTGCTCATCGGTTACAACAGCAGGTGGAACACCTGCAGGAGCGTCATGAGGAGCTTCAGCAGGAACTGTTATGTGGAACGACATTTGGCTGACATCGCATCACTGTTCCTTTTCAGCATACTGCATCAAACTGAACACTGTGGAGCTGAGTTTAATTATGTGCACGTGACAGAAAATTGATTCGCCATGGCGCGCAGTGAAATGTGACACCGCGTTACAAGTCGTGTCAAAACTTAACAGTTTCCGTGTCACTTCGTAATAACGCGTGACAGTTTGGGCTCCAAGAACCATCACAGGAACCACTATGAACGTTGTCACATGCTATTAAGGATCAGTACTCATCAAGACGGATCAATACGCTCAGTTGCGACCACCACGACGTGAGACGAAATGAGGGTGGTGGGTGACACTCGTGGAAGATTTTTTGACAGCCAAAAACATGCTCCACGAATATCAAGAATATCACGCACCAACATGCCCTATTAAGAAACCTATTCAGATGCGTTAAGTCACGTTAAGGATGTCAGGAATGTGTCACGAATGACAGAAAAATGACATTCGTAACGCGTCTTGCTTATGTGTAAACGCACCTTTACTTTCCTAGCCAAGAATGGCACCTATTTAAAGCAAGGTGGACTGACAATTCAGAAAGAGCACTTTGTCCAAGGACACAGACTGGTAATCAAACATACTGGTAGCACAACTCCTATCCCACTGAGCTTGTCAAAGGTCAATTTTTCTACTCTTCCTGAAATTCCCAAGGGAGGTCAAATTTACCAAGGGTCAATCACTAAGGTCAAGATCATGTCTGTCTGTCTGTTGTTCTACTTCTCCAAGGTCCTTTGGCTGATTTTTTACCAAACTTAGTATGTGGATGAACGTTGACCCCTTAAAGGGTTCATTCGGGCACAATTGCTGCTTTTGGCACTGAACAGATGATGAACTCTTTTATTTCCACTTGCTCTGAGGTTCTGGATGTTGTTGCTCCCTGTAAAGTCATGCGTTCTAAGCTTAAGCAAGAACCGTGGCTTAATGATATCACGAGCGCAGCTCGGCGTGACTGTCGGAGGGCAGAGCGCAGGTGGAAACAAGACCGTTTGGAGGTTTCAAAACAGATTCTTAAAGAGAGCTGGAATAATTATCAGAGGGTGGTTAAAGCTGAAAAAAATAAGTATTTTTCAGAATTGATTTTAAACAATCTTGGCAAGCCTCGTATTCTTTTTAAAACAATTGATTCTGTTTTTAATCCCAGTCTGTCCACTTTACTGGAAATCACAAGTGAAACGTGTGAAAAATTTCTCCACTTTTTTATTGATAAGGTTGATGCCATTAGGGCCAATATATCACTGTCCCCGGTGTGTCATTGTGTAGCAAATCAGTGCTCGTGTGTTTTTAGTAACTTTCAGCCTATGTCAATGACTGTGCTGACAGGAATAGTTAGGCATCTAAAACCCTCTTCCTGTCCCACTGACCCGGTCCCCCCTCGCTTTTTTAAAGAGGTTTGGGACACCATTGGCTCTTTTGTCAGAGAAATTATTAATAGTAGGCTATCTTGTGGAATTGTGCCTTCCTTTTGTAAAAAAGCTATTGTGGAGCCACTGATCAAAAAACTGGATTTGGATCCCACGGCTTTTTCAAATTATCGACCTATCTCTAAGTTACTGCTTGCGCCAAAAATTTTAGAGAAATGCGTCTATGCACAGTTGCAGCCTTTTTTAGATACAAACGGCACATTGGATCCATTTCAATCAGGGTACAAGGCATTTCACAGCACTGAGTCTGCACTTTTAAAGGTTTTTAATCTCCTTTTAACAACTGATTCTGGCAGTTCAGCCATTTTAGTGCTTTTAGACCTCACTGCAGCTTTTGATCTGACAGAATCAGGGTCACACAGAGCAGACTGGATTGTATATTATACAAATAATAAATGTTTATGAGTTCAATGGTATGAATATTTCATGAGGTGAAAGTTGGAACATACCATTCAATGAGGCGAAGACAAGTTGAATGGTTTGTTCCAGTTTTCACCAAATTAGATATTCATTCCATTGAAAGAATGTAAAAGCATTCATTATCTGTTTTATATAATGGCTAAAATAGATCCTTGTCATTTGATATTATATTAATTTATAAACAACAGAAAAGGTACTTACATTTTGGTGTTCGTTACTGGTGCTTAACAGTCCAACACGAACTTTAAATAGGAGTTCAAAATTGTTCTCAGTAGTCCGTGATGCCGTGCATTGACTTCGTGTACAGACTGCTGTTGCTTTCCTCACTCCAGCGAAAAAAAATTGCGTCAGAATTTTGTCCAGCTTTTCATCTTAATTTCATCATAACAGCTCTTCATGGCTCCAGATGGCTTACGGCGTGATGGATTTGTTTTGTTTTGTGTGTGTGTGTTAGACAAATTAGCAGCGTCAATTAACTCCTTCAAATCATCATCTGCCAGCAAAACAAACTCCGCCATGTTTAGCTAAACGTGCGGTGGTCGGGGCGTGCAATAGCACATTTCATATAGCACCAAAATTGCACACTAAAAAGAACTACTGCACGGTCAATGAAACACAACAGCAAATGGTATGAATAATCCATGTCATGTGACATACAACCCACCAATCAAATGACAAGGATCCACTCAGCCGTTATATAATACTGCATGAGTGACGCAGTGTATCAGGATGCATGTAAAAACAAATATCCTCAACAGATGCTTGTTTTTGTCCCAATCAATGATACTGGTACTGCAACTGATAATGAGTACAGAATAAGAGAAAGTGACCAACCTACGAAGTGGAACTGTTTGGGAAAGAGCCTGAAGAGAGTGTGACTGTGCAGCGCAAACATGATGGAGAAGTAGGAGCCCAGGGAGCCCCACACAAACACGTGGTTAATAACGGTCCAGAACCCTGTGTCAAGAGCGATCTGTGCAACCACACAAAACACAAAGACTTAAACACACAAATAACAGAAGAGGAACCCTGTAAAAAACACACACTGCGGCGCAACAGATGTGAGGAAAGCATTTACTTCTATCCTTCCTCACCTGTACACTGACGACAATGACCAGGGCTGTCGCTGTGGTGACAGCAAAGGTCTGATAATCAGCGAGGGGCTGTCCAGTGCTCTGTGTGGCAGAGGACAGGACGACATAGGGGACAAAGAAGAGCACCACTGATGTGTAAATGCCCTGGGTGATACAAATGAAGAATTCTCTCTTGTTGAACAGCAGGTTGAGTTGGCCTGGCTCATACAACTTAGGATACTCCAGACTCCTGTGGTCTGGAACATCCTGCAGGAAGACAAAAAAGATGCAATAAATCCAAGTCCAGACTTAACACAAACTTATTTTCCCTTTCGTATGGCTAGCATACTGCCATAGTATAGTACTATGCTTTTTACTCTTTTAATTCATTTTATTAGGAAGCAGAGCGTGCTGTAGCCTCAACTTTACCTAAATTCTGGGTCTTTTAGTGAAGCTTAGGGCTAGTGGCCGGCAATCACCTTAGCATTTCTTCTGTTTTCTTTTTGCTTAATGCTGACAAATTACACTGTATTTGTTGTCTTTCTGATGCCTGATTCTGTTTTTTTTCTTTTCTCTCTGTTTGAGGTGCGGCTCAATGATGGGTGTGGTATCTGTTACAGAAGTCCTCCTGTCCTGTGCACCGGCAACATTTCCTGTATATTCGTTTTGTGAATTGTTTTGTAATTTGTGTCATTAGCATGGCCCAAGCAGAGGGTCTCAAGCAGAGTCTGGTCTGCTTGAGGTTTCTTCCTCAGAGGGAGTTTTTCCTTACCACTATCCCCTGTGTGCTTGCTCTGGGGGTTAGTAAGGTTAGATCTTACTTATGTGAAGCCCCTTGAGGCAACTTTGTTGTGATTTGGCGATATATATGAAAATAAATTGAAACTGAACTGAAATAAATAAGAAGGCTTCTCTCCATCTCTCTGTTATTTAGATTATTTAGTACAGGTCAAATTTTAAGGTTTTGCTATTAACATACAAATTCATTCATTTGTTTCCCTATCTGGCATATCAAATTAAACCTTATGTACCACCCTGTGCCCTGCATTCTCAGGATGAAGGCTTACTGTGTATTCCAAAGGTAAAGAAGAAATCAGCAGGTCACACAGCTTTTTCGTATTGTCCATCTCTTCTCAGTAACAGTCTGCCCACTGTCTGATTCTGTTGAGTTATTCAAATCAAGATTAAAGGCTTGCCTGTTCTCTCTATCTTGTAACTAACATAGATTTAGTTATATTGAATCATTCATCGCCTTACCTTCATTTATTGCCATTACTGGTCGACTGAGGAATTTTAGTGAAGCACAAAACACTGTTGTTAATGAACATGTTAGCATTTTGTTTGTTAGTTCACTGTTGTCTGATGGTGTTACTGTGAAATGCTCATTCTGGCTGATTGATTTCTGGTTTGTTCTGTGTCTAAGGTCACATTGCGGCCATGACCTGGGAGTTGCCAATGTAATTAGAGGTTCATAGATCCTTCAGCCATCCATAAGATCTGCCAAGATCCTTGCATGTACTCCCCATGTAAACATGAGTTTCTGCCAGGCACTCTGGTTTCCTCCCACTATCAAAATATGCACATTAGGGTCTAATTCTTTCTCTGCCCTTGACGGAGGTAGTGTCTTTACATCAGGAGTTGGTCCTGGGGTTGGTCCTCCAGACTATGGCTGCTCACTGCTTCTGCTGGTTGAACTGTGTCTAGCTGTAATTAGGATGAGTTAAATGTAAAGGACAAACTTTGTATGCATCCATGTACAACGACAACAAAGTCCTTGCTAGGTCTTTGTAAAGGCCCTGTCACACCTTGATGATTTAGCCAGCGTATGCCAATCATATTAGAAAACGCTGGCATTAAGTCCAATGAATTAAGGGAAACTTTTTTATAACTTAAGAGCATGTTGAAGCACGTTGAAACATGCTGAAACTCCCTGATATATGCCCTAATAAGCTGAGCTCTTCAAAAAATTTTGGGCATGCTGAAAATTTTCAATGAATGCCAGCATGTGATTCACACGTCCCGCACATGTGGGACATAAGTTGCAGGTAAGTTATGTGATTGTTGGCACGTTTCTTGTAATTTATTCATAAGTCTAAATACGTCCATTAATGCTGACCACTGATTGGCTGAAAGCTGCAGTCCTCATGCAGACAGACTGTTTCATTCGTACACGTAGTAAATCTGACCTGTTCATTTCAGTCCAATTCACCATCACAGACAGCCATGAATCCACATAAAGCTCCTGATTTTTAAAAACGGTGTCAGGAAATATTTTAATTAGTGGCTGGAAACGTAGCATTTTAAAGCAAGTCCCTCCATGGTTTTTCTGCTCCAGGTGCGTTTCTCATACCGGTGTTGCGTGCTCTGATCACACATAAGTGCTGTGATGATTTAAACTTTTAAAGCGTCATCGCTGTGGTGTGATCATCAGACGACCTGATCAATCGGTCAGAGTGATCACTCCTGATTAATGCGCTATAACTCTTTAAAGCGTCATAGCTGTCAGTGTGATGATCAGATGACCTGATCGATCAGGTGTGGTCACGCCTGATTAATGCGCTGCTTAAACATTTATAGCACCATCGCTGTCGGTGATCACCACACTAACAGATCACACAGCACTTCATTCAGATCACACCTGATCGCGGTTGACTGGCGTTTTAAGAGTTTAAATCATCAGAGAATTTATTATTCAGGTCTGTGATGACCTGATTAGGTCTGATCAGATGACAGCGACGGTGCTTTAAAAGTTTAAAGAGTAAAAGCACTCCATTCATTCACAGTGTTTACCACAGCCAATCCACTCATCAGCATTCTGTACAATGAAAATGGTCCACCAAGATAAACAATGAAAATAAAAAAAATAAATTAATGTTAAATTACTCTGTTTCTGACCTGCACCAACGGTGCAGTAATGACCCAAACCACTGGGTGGAAACAGGGCTGTCACATATGCTGGATAATCATCAGGGTGTGACAGCTGCATTAATTTATTAGATGTACACTAGAGTGTGCCAGAGTTTTTAATACGGTCAGCATATGCAGGCTAAATCGTCAAGGTGTGACAGGGCCTTAAGCAAGACAATTCTACGCCTCAAATACTCTGCCCAGAGTGAGTGCATGTGTCTACACAGAGCAGATCTGAGTACAGTGTGCATGAGTAGAGTACATTCTCTGTAATTTACACATGTACATAGCGCAAACAAAGATCCTTCCAGCATGACTGACAGACTTTGATTTATGTCTCATATGATCAACACATTTTCAATGCTGTTGAGATTATGTTTCTGTCAGTCAAGTAATTGATATGATACTTGCACAAATTAAAAGACAAAACCTGATATGACCTGGTCAAAAATCCCCATGGCCAGCACAGGCAGGGAGGTGTAGACGATATTGTAGAGTGTGATGAAGTACTGATCATAGACTGTCTGGAAGAGAGAGGAAACACACATACAAGAAGTAAATATATGTTTTTCACAACCCTCTGTGGGGTCATGATGATGTCCTGTCTGTTAGGTTTCCTCCCATGACATCTACCCTCTGACCTGTGCAGAGAAGCCACAGAAGAAGCCGAACCAGAAGTGCACCATGGTGAAGGCAAAGTTCTTGTAGAAAAAGTAGCAGAGGAACCGGCACATGCGCAGGTAGGACCAGCGGCCGTGGACCAGCAGAAGGCGCTGTAGGAAGCGGAACTGGGAGAAGGAGTAGTCACTGGCCAGCACGGCTTGGATTCCCTCCTGACCTGAGATACCAACTCCAATATGAGCACCTGGAGAGACAGAAAAGGAGGATGTAGCTGTCAAAATGATATTTGCCTTTATGGAATGGCCTGTGCTTGCATTACGCTATGAAGAATTAATTAATTAAATAAATAACCACTTGCGCGCCATAAAAGTAATCACTTGCACACTAGAAAAGTACATGTAAAAAACCCAAACCATGACACCATCTGACATAGAACAGGCACTTTTCCGGGAAAAACAAAACAAAACAAAACAACAACAACAACAAAAAAAAAAGCAAACATTCCTATTTTCACACATAAATAGAGTTGTTGAATGTTTTGTGAAAAACTGTTCACACTCCAATGAGAACTTCAGAAAAGACTGATAATACAATACCTAAATGTTAGTTCAGATAATGTTGAATAAAGGATCCACAAGGATGTGAAGTTACAGGAAGGAGGACACAGGAGAAGAGGCAGAAAAGGAAAAGGAAGGAGACAAATAGTTTCAGATGAGATTCATGGAGCTCCGATCCACCGTGTCCTTGCCCATGTTATGTCAGTGAGGGAAGGTGGGCAAAGTCCAAGTTAGAACCACTTCACAGTAGCCTCTATAAGACCTTCAGAGAGGTATATAGGTAAGGGCCCCTTCACACATAGTGTGAATTTGGTCAAATTGCGCATGAAGTGCACATGAAACGGGAATCCCATGCAATATGTTTAAAATTGTAGCTGCCTCTTATGCCTCGTATACCTGTTGCTACAACTATTTGCACACACCAGTGGCTGAAAGACAGAGTATGCATTGTGAGAGCCCATCGAACCCTCTCGCAGCAGGTGTCGGCCAAATTCCAGGTGACACACCCGAACATCTAACATCGCTCGCATGGCACTTAGAAAATGTGTGGCCATCTGCACTATTAGTACGACAACAGTCAGCAGACAGTCACTTTCGAGCTGCATGTGAAATTTGTCTAAGTGCCCATGAGTGTGGCTTTGCAAACAGACACAGACATGTTGGTATGTGTGCTGAACTAACAGGGGGTGTCCGCCGACAGGAGCGGCTTCGGAGATCTGTGGATCTGGACGTCACGGTTGGGGAACACGTACTGTGTTTGGACATGGACTAACAACTGTCGACTGTGACGCACGTGTGTCTGCTTGCTGCCATGATGTGGGCATACATAAAAACATATTTCTCTGTTGCAATGGGCTGCAATGAGCGCGTGCAAGGCGTGCACATTGATAGGCTTGCACATTGATAGGCTGCCCCATGTGAAATGGACCATCAGATCATAACACTCAGCGGGTGATCTGAATGTCACGCCACCCACATGAGTGCTGTTCCACATGATGTGGTGTCTGTCCTGTGGTGCGCTGTCCGCAAGCCGGGGCCGGCTGGACATGCCGCCAGCAGATGTGGACATGATAAGACCACCCTGCTTCTCATTTATATCATTTCATGACTGTACGTCTGTGACCACAGATCATCTAAAGAGGAACAGATGGTTCATACTTGTATTGCCTGCTTGATAAGAGGGATTCAATAAAATGCCATGTTTTTATACATTGTGTGATTTTATTTTTTTGTTAAATACGCCCATGTCCTTCTTGATGTCAGGCATTTTCTCACACCTTTCACAGGACAGCAATGGTAGGTCAGTGGTAAAGTTTCTGTCTGGCAATCAGAGTTTTTGGAAAGTGCAGGTTCGAATCCCGTGGGTGGCATGTATTTTATATATTTTTTATTTTCACAGCAGCTGCGCGATGTGTAACCACATCGCGCAGCTGCTCACACAGTGTTCCCGTGTGCACCAACCATCACAACGGCATTGGGCAAGCCTGTTCTTTGGCTCAATGTTTTTGTGGTTCGCTCATACGAGCTGTTCCACCGTGACTCGCTCTGAGTTGTACTTATTAGTACTATGTGTGAAGGGGCCCTAAAGAATGTAAACATTGGATGTTGGGTAGAATTGTAGAAACCAGTGGCATAGGTGACTTTACTGGTGAGGAAAGGTTTACCGATATTGACTCTGTGGACAATGGTGTGAGCTTCACAGAATTAAAGAATATTATTAATATTATTATTTGTACACGATGAAAGTGTAGAGACATTCATTTATCTTGGCAGTGACATTAACATCTCAAGATTCTCAGTCTTAGAGACAGACAAACGTCTGGGAAGAGCTTACAAAGTCATGAGGTCACTGGACAGAGGTATTCTGCAGTGCTGATACCTTTGGGGGAGAACGAAGGTCCAAGCCTTTGAGCCCAGGTGCTTGCCTTTTTTCTGTGTGATTCTAAAACTTGAACAGTAACCAGTGACTTAATGCATGACTAGATGTCATTCGTGCTTGGTCTCTTTGGAGGATCCTTGGATACTCTTGGAATGACTTTGTGTCATTCCACTGTCCTATGTAACCGCTTGTTACATAGGGCAGTGGTCCACAGAATTTCTTCCTTGGAGACCCTCTATTTGAATCTAGGAAAAGTCAGCCCCCTAATGTGCTCACGCATGCACACACACGTGCACACACACACACGCACACACACACACACACACGCCGCAAAAAAGAAAGTGATTGATTCATTCCCATTTTTCATTGTTTGTTTTTGATAAAATATTTACTTTAACACAGATATAGTTTTAATTACAGTTTAATTCCCTTTTTTTCACTTTGGTTCATTCAAAGAAAACAATTATCTTTTAATTACTACTGATTACTCTATGTGCATTATTATACTTTATGTCACATTTGCACTTTGTACACTGTACTATATATAGAATTTTTGTACTTTTGTGTGATGTCTGAAGGCAAAGTTTGGTTCAGAACTGAAATTTTGTGGTTTTGAGTGGAGACTTTTGATTTTGGCATGGAAGTTTGTAATGATGAGCTTGCGTCTTTTGTTTAGACTTTTGGGAAATAGAGTAAGTTTCATGAAATGTGTCTTGGGCATCAAAAAAAAAAAAAAAAAAATGAAAAGCTGCTTAAAATTCTGCACGTGGCTGAGTGATGCATCTAGTGTACAGACTAAATGTCTGTGTGCTCGCCACCTCTCACTTTCAGCCTCACCGCTGTCTAGCAATGCTATTGCACAGCAAAAAGGGAGCCAAATGTGTAAAGCCTTGATCAGACCGAATAATGAACAATGAATAATAAGCCACGTAGCATGATCTTTTTGTGTGTGAGTCGAGTTATTCAAGAAACGTGGGAGAATATTGGCTCTTAGCGGCAGATTATTTTGGCTAATGAGGCTCATCTCTGAGTGTGGTGCTAATTTCATGAAGTTCAAAATTTTGCAAAAATAGTGTGGGGCGACTTGTGTTTGAGGTATTACAAGGACAAACAAGGATGTTAGAGGCATGTTAGAAGCTCAATATCCGAGTACCTGGCAGCTACGAGGACATTACAGGCTATCTGCAACAGTAAGTAAGTACAGTCAAATTTATTTCTAAAGCACATTTAAACAGTTTACACTGACCAAAGTGCTGTACATAGTTAAAAATAAATAAATAAGCAAGAAATATTCAAAGAAACAAAACAACTGATTACAACATCAGCAGCAAGATACAAACACAACAATCATTGACATGACAAGACATGGCATAACCAGTTAACAGTTAATTAGTAGGGAATGCTAGTGTAAAAAGGTATTTTTTGAATTTGGATTTAAAAACAGTAATAGATGGGGTATCTCTGATATCAGGAGGCAGATGGTTCCACAGTCGGGGACCAGCGACTGCAAAAGCTCTGTCCCCTTTTAACTTGAGATGAGTTCAGGGGACATGAAGGAGACCTTTACTGGAAGATCTCAAAGACCTGGGAGCAACAGCAGGATGAATGGCAGTAGTTATGTAGTTAGGGGCCAGGCCATGAAGAGCTTTAAAAACCATTAACAGTAATTTAAATTGGATCCTGTACTGGACAGGAAGCCAGTGTAATGTGGCTAGGACAGGTGAAATATGTTCATGTTTTTTCCTGTTAGTAAGCAACCTAGCAGCAGCATTTTGGACCATTTGAAGCTGTGACACCAGTGTCTGAGGGAGACCAAAGTAAAGAGAGTTACAGTAGTCTAGACATGAAGTTATAAAGGCATGGATAACTTTTTCCAGGTCACTGTAACACAGAACAGATTTGAGTTTTGCAATAATTCTTAATTGATAAAAGCTAGTTTTAACAACAGAAGAGATTTGTTTGTCAAGATTGAGTTGGGAGTCTAGAATTACACCCACGTTTCTTGCATACGTTTTGACAAATGGAGTGAGGGAGCCAACATTCCTGGAGATGGAGTTAATGGATTTTGGGGGCAGAGAGCAGGTTCCACTCTTTTCTCAGAGCAGGTTCCACTCTGAGAAAAGCCCTTGTAGCCTTTTTTAACATCTGTTTCCTGAAATTCCTTCAGAATTATCTGAATAATCACTGAAACTTCTGACAAATCCATACATGGCTCATTATTCAAGGTTATTCACGGTTTTATTATTCAGTCTGACCAAGGCTTAAGTCTCTCTTGCTAGTAGTACATAGCCTCTCCACAGAAAGCCCTATACCAGTGGTGTCCAAAGTATTCCAGAAAGGGCCAAGAGGGTGCAAGTTTTCTTTGCAGCCACTGACTCCAGCAAGTGATTTCACCAATGAACTCATCCCATCTGCTTAAAGGGATGTTCATCAGTGCCCGCAGAATAGAGATCATGACAAGACACATCCATAGTTTGAGACTGGTGGCCAGGCCCTGAGTTAATGTTATGACTGTTGGGGTCATAAGAGATGCTTTTTATCAAGAGTTCTCTAGAAGAGTGCAAGAGCATGAATCTGGTGGCACAGCTGATTAAGTGCAACACACATTGAGTTAAAACATATATGATAGTGCAGTTGCCAGCTTTGGAGTAAAAAGTGGGTGGAAGCACATACTGGTGTTCTCATGCCCTTGTTTCATGCAAAAAAGCAGCAATATTAGAACATAAAGCAAGCCTAACACAAGCCACAATGGACTGCTTTCAACTTGTCAGATTGGAGATGCAGGCACAATGCACAGCCTCATGAAAGTGGCTTTTGGCCCAAAAGTCTCAAAGACAGCACCACTGAAAACAAAAATAGAGAGGTCATCATTGACAAAGGCAAACAACTAGAAAGATGGGTGGAGCACTATTCTGAGTTGTACTCAAAAGAAGTACAAGAGAAATCCAGAATGGATAAAGTCCTACCAGTTAATCCAGAAGTAGCTGAGCTGGACATGATGCCCGGGGAGCGTGAACTTCTTGAGGCATTGAGTGCTTTACCAAGTACCAAGTGCTTTATCTCTACAAGATTAAAGGTGATTGAGGGGACTGCAACAACTTCAGAGCTGTCTTGCTGCTGAGTAAGATTGCTGGCTGTGTCTGCAACATCAAATATTCTGTGTCTGCTATCTTCAACCCGCGTGGAACTTCATGAATCCAAACATAATTTTAGGCATCTTATATGTATTCCTCTGGAACCACCCCAAATCCCAATAGTCAAAATGTCAACCCCAATGAGGTTTGGGTCTCATTATCATAAGGTCACTGTCCTCAAAATCACTGCTGATAAATGATCTAATTATGCATTACCGCCTAGATATAGCGCCAGTGACTGTGTGCTCATCTGAGTAATGCACTTTGTTTTTGATAGTATTCTGGTTTTTCTGTTTCCTGTTTCTTCAGCTTGGTAAAAGCTTTGGTAAAACCCTTGTAATTGTCAGAATGGCCTAAGCAGTGGGTCACTCCTCTGAGTCTGGCCTGCTTGAGGTTTCTTTCTCAACATCATCAGAGGGCCTTCTTCCTTACTACTGTCATCTGTGTGCTTGCTTTAGGGGTTGGCAAGGTTAGATCACACTCATCTGAAGCGCCTTGATGCAACTTTTTTGGGATTTGGTGCTGTATAAATAAAAAAACTGAAACTGAAAACTGAGTATAGCTGAGAAGGCCATTGCCAGCATAGTACGCAAGCGCCTACAGACGCTAGCAGAACGTGTGCTCCAGTCAGATGATCTGACTAGAAAATATGTACATATACTTGGTAAGACTTTTTTTGCATTGGCATACCAACATGAGCCGATAACGTACAGTACATACTCAAACGGTTTGTCATTGTACTTCACACAGCATAAGCACATAACAGACACATTGCAAATTTAAGAGTTAAACACTGAACACAATAACATGAAGACATCACTCACACTGCAACATGCATTTCCACATCCTACGTCACCGCTCCTAACACAGTGTAGACAAACAAGTAATTCTACTGAGAACTGCTTAAAGGTACCTAAATAAACCCTCTTCCTCTTTATGTGATCTTCTCAAGAGTAGAAAAGTTACACTTCCCCTTAATGTGTGAAACTCACCGCCAGCGTCGCGTGCACATCTTTCTGGACATACGTGTCTCAAGTAGTGGTTGTGTGTATTTACACTGGTATTTATACCATTTTGTGTTGCGTTGCTCCTCAGTCTTTCCACATCATTTGTTTTTGATAATTGCTTTTATTTCAGACTCTGGATCTTCTCTGATTTTTTTTTTTGTACGTGATTTTTACTGGCAGCAATCAGGCTGGGCTTTGTGGGTGTGTCTGCGTGTTTATTAGGTGGTTTTGCTGATACGGCAGTCAAATCAAATCAAATCAAAATCAATTTTATTTATATAGCGCCAAATCACAACAAACAGTTGCCCCAAGGCGCTTTATATTGTAAGGCAAAAGCCATACAATAATTACAGAAAAACCCCAACAGTCAAAACGACCCCCTATGAGCAAGCACTTGGCGACAGTGGGAAGGAAAAACTCCCTTTTAACAGGAAGAAAACTCCAGCAGAACCAGGCTCAGGGAGGGGCAGTCTTCTGCTGGGACTGGATGGGGCTGAGGGGAGAGAATCAGGAAAAACACATGCTGTGGAAGAGAGCAGAGATCAATCACTAATGATTAAATGCAGAGTGGTGCATACAGAGCAAAAAGAGGTGAATAAAAAGAAACACTCAATGCATCATGGGAACCCCCCAGCAGTCTAAGTCTATAGCAGCATAACTAAGGGATGGTTCAGGGTCACCTGATCCAACCCTAACTATAAGCTTTAACAAAAAGGAAAGTTTTAAGCTTAATCTTAAAAGTAGAGAGGGTGTCTGACAGACACCTGTCTCCCTAATTCACCTGTCACCTGACAGCACCTTCATGAAAAAACACGGAGTGTCGAAAATGTTATAATATATAAATTTAACAATACATACACATACATACATCATCAACTGCTCATCCAGGATTGGGTCATGGGAGCAACAGCTCCTGCAGTGGAACTAAAACTTCCCTTTCTTTTCTGGGGCACATTATCACCTCTGACTGGGGGATACCGAGGGGTTCCCAGGCCAGTGTGGAGATATAATCTCTCCACCTAGTCCTGGGTCTTCCCTGGGATCTCTTCCCAGATGGACGTGCCTGGAACACCTCTGTAGGGAGGCCCCAAGAAGGCTTCCTTACCAGATGCCCGAACCACTTCATGTGGCTCCTTTCAATGCGAAGGAGCAGCGGCTCTACTCTGAGCTCCTCACAAATGATTGAGCTTCTCACCCTATCTCTAACAGATACACCAGCCACCTTCCTGAGGAAACCCATTTCGGCCGCTTGTACCTGCGATCTAGTTCTTTCAGTCATGATCCAACCCTCATGACCATAGGTGAGAGTAGTAACAAAGATTGACCGGCAGGTTGAGAGCTTCATCTTTTGGTTCAACTCACTTTTGTCACAACAGGATAGTAGAGTGAATGCAATACTGTCCCCCCAATACTGTCCTCATGCTCCATTGTCCCCTCACTCGTGAACAAGACCCTGATTTACTTGAAATCCTTCAATTGGGGAAAGACCTCATTCCCTACCCGGAGTAGGCAATCCATCAGTTTCCTGCTGACAATCATGGCCTCAGATGTAGAGGTGCAGATCCTCATCCCAGCCGCTTCACACTCGGCTGCGAACCGACCCAGTGAGTGTTGGAGGTCACAGGCCAATGAAGCAACAGGACCACATCATCTGCAAAAAGCAGTGATGAGACACTCAACCTACCATACTGAAGACTCTCCTCCCCCTGACTACGCCTCGATATCCTGTCCATGAATATCACAAACAGGATTGGTGACAAGGCGCAGCCCTGGTGGAGGCCAAGCACCACCGGAAAGGAGTCAGACTTACTGCTGGAGACCCGAGCACAGCTCTTGTTTTGTGAGTACAGAGATTGGATGGCCCTGAGAACTTAATTTAAAACTTAAAAATGTAACTAAATAAACATATAAGCACTCACCATCATATGCATCATATGCTGCATATATGTATGCTGCTATAGACGTAGACTGCTGGGGGGTTCCCATAATGCACTGAGTGTTTTCTTTTTTGCTCTGTATGCACCACTCTGCATTTAATCACTAGTGATTGATCGCTGCTCCCCTCCACAGCATGTCTTTTTCCTGGTTCTCTCCCTCAGCCCCAACCAGTCCCAGCAGAAGACTGCCCCTCCCTGAGCCTGGTTCTGCTGGAGGTTTCTTCCTGTTAAAAGGGAGTTTTTCCTTCCCACTGTCGCCAAGTGCTTGCTCACAGGGGGTCGTTTTGACCTTTGGGGTTTTTACATAATTATTGTATGGCCTTGCCTTACAATATAAAGCGCCTTGGGGCAACTGTTTGTTGTGATTTGGCGCTATATAAATAAAATTGAATTGAATTGAATAGAGTGCCCCATGAGTTTAGTTGAGGAGCATTCAGAAAAGTGACGAGGAGAAAGTAACTGAATCATGGTCAATGTGACTTTTTTCCCCAATCACTAGAGAGGTATAACAACAACAACAACAACAACAAAACAACTGTATTTATTATTTTCCATGTATGTGAGTTCTTCACCAGAGATGCAAAGTGCAGTAGAAGGTGTTAATTATTTTATGTTGCCAGTATGATGTCAAAACTTTACTCTTTTCTACTCAATCTTTCCACATCATTTGTCTTTTTATTCCATACTATCTTCTGTGGCTGTTTTCTGGAAGTGATTTTTACAGGGCACAAACATTTTGGGCTTTTTTATGTGTGTGTGTGTGTGTGTGTGTGTGTGTGTGTGTGTGTGTGTGTGTGTGTGTGTGTGTGTGTGTGTGTGTGTGTGTGTGTGTGTGTGTGTGTGTGTGTGTGTGTGTGTGTGCATATATACAGTATAATCCAGATCTTGTGGATCATAGAGCTCTGTGTGGGGTTAGTTGAGAAGCATTTGGAAAAGTGAAGAGCAGAAAGTGAGCGTTTGTTCAGTTAGACTCCTTCCTTCTTACCTACAGATATACCATATACAACAAAAAAGTCTGGGAAGTTATTCTCTTCGGTCCCAGGATTTATTCCTCCTAAAAGGTCCTCAAGGTCCCCCCTCAGCTGGGGATACACTGCTCGATCTGCTTGGAATCAGTTGCAGAATTACCTAAATCTTTGGGAACTGGTGTCAATAAACACTTTTAAAGCGATTTTAAATTATTTGGAAACAGCTAGATCAGGTTGTTTTTCCTTACAGATCAACTCACTTTTAATCATGCTAATGTCATTTGCGCCGTCTCCTATGGCCAGTGTGACAGCCTTCTTGTGTTTCTTGATGAGCTCCACCACCTGAGCTTTTTGCAGCGGAGTGACTCTGCAGCAGATCACAGCTTTGCATGCGCATGCTGTTGACACAAATTCTGTTTCCATGTCTGCTTCCAGAGCATGGGCCTGTGGGGGGGAGTGAAAAACAGAGACAGGATCCTGAAATAAGATGCTCTAACATTCAGTTTCATTGTTTTTATGAAGCTCACTTGCGTTTGTTCTTACTTGACAGGGTCAGGGGCATGGTCTCAAAACAAACAGCCACATGAACGTGTGACAAGTTTTTATTGTATATAATTGTGAATGAGAAATGTAACTACTAAATGAACAAATAATATAACACAATAATAATATTACTCATAATAAAAAAGGTGATCAACTGAGAAAAAAACACAGTGATAGAAACTGAATGAAACAACACACAACAAACAATGTTAGAAGAAATAAACTAGTATTAAAAGGGATCAGAATAGAATGGAGCCTTTATTGTCATTGCACATATATACATACAACAAAACTTGTCCTCTGCATTTAACCCGTCCTAATTACAGTGAGACACAATCTAACCACTAAGAGCAGTGGGCAGCCACAGTCCGGCACCCGGGGACCGACTCCAGCTGTCGAGAAAGGAGCAGACCCTAAATAAGCATGTTTTTGACTGTGGGAGGAACCTGGAGTGCCCGGAGGAAACACACACAGACAACATGCAAATTCCTCACAGAAAGGGCGGGAATTGATCCCACAACTTTCTTGCTGTGAGGCACCAGTGCTAATCCGAATTACCTTGTCAATGAAAATAAAGAGATAAATGATATAAAATAAGTTGTAAATGAGTTTAATGATTATTTCTCAAAGGTGGGATCAAATCTGGTGGGAAATAAACCAATAGCAGAAGATAAATTAAATACAATTGTAAATACGGTCAATAGTATTTGCCTTGACAATGTGGAAAAAGATGAAATAAGGAATATTGTAAAAAACTGTGCAAGCAAAAGATCAACTGACTATGAAGATTTAGACATGATGACTGTAAAAAGTATAATAGAAACTGTTATTGAACCATTCACTTACATTTGTAATCTGCCTCTGTCAACAGGAATTTTCCCAGACAAAATGAAAATTGCCAAGGTAGTACCATTATATAAAAATGGAGACAAACATAACGTTTCAAATTACAGGCCAGTGTCATTGCTTCCACAGTTTTCTAAAATTATGGAAAAGGTTTTTGTGACAAGGTTGGATAAATTCATTGAGAAACATCATATTTTAAATAATGCTCAGTATGGATTTAGAACAAAACATTCGACAGCTATGGCAATTATGGAATTAACAGAGAAAATATCAAAAGCAATAGATAATAAGGATTATATGGTAAGTGTTTTTATTGACTTGAAAAAAGCTTTTGATGTTATCGATCATTCAAGATTGCTTCACAAGTTACAACAATATGGAATAAGAGGGATTGCACATCAGTGGGTAAAAAGCTACTTAGAAAATAGAAAACAGTTTGTTCAGATAAATAATACTAAATCAGAATTGTGTAATATTATGTGTGGCATACCACAAGGGTCGGTACTTGGACCCAAACTGTTTATTTAGTATATCAATGATTTTGTGAATATATCTAATGAACTTGGTAGCATTTTATTTGCTGATGATACAACATTATTTTACTCTGGATCAGATATACAGGAAGTAGCACAAGTGACAAATACAGAGTTGGAAAAAGTGAAATATTGGTTTGATATAAACAGATTGTCACTTAATCTTAATAAAACAAATTTCATATTGTTTAATGACAGAGTTAAAAAAAAATGATGTGTCATTAAAAATAGATGGAATGGACATTCAAAGGATAAAAGAAACAAAATTTTTAGGAGTTATGATAGATGAAGATTTTACAGGAAGTCACACATAAATTACATAAAAGGAAAGATAGCGAAAGCCATTGCTGTTTTGCATAAAGTTAAATATTCATTAAATAGTTATGGATTATTAACACTGTACAATTCATTGATTGTTCCATATTTGACTTATTGTGTAGAAATCTGGGGATCAACATGTACAACTTATACACAACCTTTATTTATTTTGCAGAAAAGAGCTTTAAAAGTGATTGGCAACAGTCAATTTAGAGATCTATCTAATCCATTGTTCATTAAGTATAGGGTCCTTAAATTTCATGATTTAGTTGATTAGAAATTACTACAAATAATGTACCAAGCGAATAACAATACCTTACCAATAAACATTCAAAATATGTTTGAAAAAAGAGTAAGTAGTTATAATTTGAAGGGCATAGAAGTCTTTAAAAAACCAAGATTCAGAACCAAAATAAAGGAACGGAGTATTGCAGTGAATGGTGTAAAATTATGGAACAACCTCAACAAAGAAATCAAAGAATCAAGGTCGCTTAAATTATTTAAAAACGTATTAAACTTGATGTATTTCGTAAGTATGAAACTATGAAATAAGTCAGTGGGCTGTGACAAAGCCAAAAATGTAATCTGTTAATAATGTTTAGAATGTCTGAAGTTTAAAATGTAATCTATTAGGGATGTAGTTTTTTAAATAATGGTTAAAATTAGGAAAGAAGTCGGTGGCATGTGACAAAGTCATAGAAATGCAATGATGTCGATTGATGATGCTTTGCAAGATTGTATTGAAAAAAAGGGGCAGAATATATGGTTACATACACTTCATAATGCAAAATCTTGGACACATCATCAGTGATAATACCTGGGGTCATGGGGGGTTTCGGGTCTTTCAACTTCAGACCCCCTCAAATCCCGGCCTGTGTCCAAGAAGCTGTCGCCCACTGCTTGTCCCTCCTGATCCACAACCACCGTGAAGCTCTCTCTGCAGCCTCGAATGCTGCAGTGATGGCCTTTCTCTTGCGTGCTCCGGTGATACCCAGGAGGCTATAGGCCTTGCAGAGTGACTTTCCTGCAAAGCCCCTTACTCCAACTTCGACGGGAAGGCACCTCGCATGCCAGCCCCGTCTGCGACACTCCTCCACCAGCTCAGCATACTTCTCCCTCTTCCTCTCACTGGCTTCCTCCATTCTCTCCTCCCAGGGCACTGTAAGCTCCAGCATAATAACCTGCTTAGCTGACTCTGAAAACAGAACGATGTCTGGTCTAAGACTGGTTTCCAAGATGTTTTCAGGAAAGCGAAGCTGTTTCCCCAGGTCCACCCTCAACTGCCAGTCCTTCCCTGCACCCAGGAGACCTGTCTGGGCCTTCGGTCGGGCGGGTGGTTGTTCTCCAGCTCGCACAAACGAGATTTCCCGCCTTAATGGTTTCAAGCTCTCGCACTGGACTATGGCAGTATTGATGGACTCAGCAACTACTTTCAGCACCTGGTCATGGCGCCAACGATAGTGACCATCCCCCAGCGCTCTGGGGCAGCTGCTGAGGATGCGCTCCAGAGTTCCTCTCCCCTGGCACAAGGGGCATGCTGAGGTATCAGCCTTGCCCCAAGTGAAAAGGTTCGACGGGCTGGGTAGGACATCATAAACTGACTGGATTAAGAATTTAATGCCCGGCCGATTGCCACAGAACCCACAAGCTCCTTGTGACGCAGCCGTGCTTCTGCCTGGTCCACAGCTTCCTGTGCCTTCCACTTTCTGCCAGTCCTCACCTCAATACCTGCTTGGGATACTTTCATGTCCTTGGAATCCCTATATTGGAGCACCTCTCTTGCTCTGATAATCCTAAACTCCTCAGTAAGGCTTTTGATAGGGAGCGTCAGCTTGGTCTTATTGCCGTAAAGGGCAATGCTGCTCAGGCTTCGAGGTAAGCCCAACCAACGACGCAGACGGCTGCTGATCCTCCTCTCAAACCCTTCCACCGTAGAGATGGGAAACTCATACACGAGCAATGGCCACAGTATTCTAGGCAGGATGCCATGCTGGTATAACCACACCTTGAATTTACCCGGAAGACCTGACTTGTCGACTGTTGTCAGTCAACTCTCTAATTGTTCATTAGTTGCCCTAATGGAGGCGGCATCCTTTAGGGAGCAGTCAAAGGTTTTTCCAAGGCTCTTCACAGGTTTCTCTGTGACAGATGGTATACGGGTACCTCCTAGATAGAAGTGGAACTGATCAGTCACCTTCCCTCTCTTCAGGACCAGTGACCTGGATTTTTCTGGCTTAAAGCGCATCCGAGCCCAGGTGGTTAACCTCTCCAAACCTTGGAGGATCCCTCTGCACCCAGGAACTGACACTGTTGTTACTGTCAGGTCATCCATGAATGCCCTGATAGGAGGCTGCCAGATCCCAGACTTAGTTTGGGGGCCTCTACATTCCGGCTCGGCAGACTTGACTAGCATGTTCATGGCCAGGGCAAAGAGTATCACTGAAATAGTACATCCCGTGATAATCCCTTTCTCCAGCCGATGATACTCTGATGTAACTGTGCCAGAAGTGAACCTTAAGTTAAAGCTATTATAATAATCCATAATGAGGACTTTGATGTTGCTCAGGACGTGGTGCCTCTCCAATGCCGCCTCCACTAGCTTATGAGGTATGGAACCATACGCATTGGCTAAGTCCAACTATAGTACCGCCAGGTTTCCTTTCCCTTCTCGGGCCTCTCTAATCAGTTGTGTTACCACACCACTGTGTTCCAGGCATCCTGGAAACCCTGGGATCCCCCCCTTTTGCACTGAGGTGTCAATGTACTGATTCTTCAGGAGGTAGACTGACAGCCGCTGGGAGAGGATACTGAAAAATATCTTCCCCTCAACGTTAAGCAGTGAGATGGTTCTAAACTGCTCAATGGTGGTTGACCTCTCCTCCTTTGGAACCCAAACCCCTTCTGCGGATCTCCACTGTTGGGCCACCTTACCCCTCCTCCAGATCACCCTCAAGATCCTCCACAGGTGCCGCAGGAGCTTGGGGCACCTTTTATACACCAAGTAAGGTACCCCATTGGGTCCAGGTGCTGAGCTGGACCTGGCAGCCTTGACAACAGCTTGGATTTCTTCCCAACTAGGTGTTTTGATGTTAAAGGCAGTAATCGGAACAGGTGGATTAATCAGGCCTCTGCATTCACCCAAGTCCTCCTCCCGGCCTGCATCGCTATAGGTATTATGGAGATATAAGTCTACCTCCTCCTTTGAGCATATAAGGTGGCCACTACGTTTCTGACCTAGCAACTGTTTGGTACACCCAAACGGGTTTGCCAGAAAGGCAGCACGTCTCTTGGCTCTCTCTCTGGCCCGCCTCCTGTGCCATTCTGCTCGCCGGAGGGTCAACAACCTCTTCCTAAGAATACCTCGAAGTTCTACCAATCCTAACTTCTCGTCCTCACTTGCTCCCTTAAACTGCCTCTTCAGGAGTCGTAGTTCCTGGCGTAGCTGTGAGATCTTTTCTGCCCTGCGGTTCTTGGAGTACTGGTTTGTAATGACTCTCTTTTCTGCCAACCCAAACCTTTCCGTGGCGACACTGATGATCACAGTTGCCATCGTTTGGAGTTTCCTATCTGCCCCTCCCCTCATGGTAGCTTCCAGGATACCATCAACATCGTCATCAAATTTCCGCCACTCGTACCCCTTACTAGCTGGAGGCTACTTAACCCGCCGATGATGTGGAATGCATGAAGCTTGAACTCCATGAGCTTGGAGGTTCTGGGCTCTGTGGGGTGACTCCCGGCCCGGCTCCTCCTGCGTCTCACCAAGCCCCTCTGGAGCACAGGGGTTCTGGCCGCTATGGGATAATCCCCGGCCTAGTTCCTCCTGCGTCTCTCTGAGGCTACTCCTTGAGCGCTGCTCAAACTGTACATTCTTCAAACATCCCATCTTGGTCTGATGAATCTTCAGACCCCGTGGGTTTTTGCAGCTCTTGCCGCATACGGCATTCGTTGTCACTTGTCCATTTACATAGGTCGTTACCTGGTTATCCGTCCATTTATAAGACTTGTTCTTCCAAACTGCTCCTTTTCGTTCAATGGTTTGTAATGTTTTGTTAATTTTGCTTTTCTGTTTTTTCTTTTAAATGAATGAAATAAATCCTCAATAATAATAATCACTAAGCCACCATGCCACTCAGAGGGCTCAGAGTACTGATACAGACCCTCAACACTCTGTACAATGAGATATCAGTTTATATTATGAATTATGAATACTTATTAGGCAGCAATACATGCAGTGAGCTTCAAGGGACAACACAGAACAGTGGCAAATCCAATGATATTAAAGGCTGACAAATTATTTTCTGATCAATCAATATAAACTACTGTACAGACAGGTGCCAAATGAATTGGAAAGTGTGTCCAATGTGACCAGTGTGTCATTATTCCATAGATGGAATACAGTTTTTTCTGAATTGGGCAACGCATTCTTGTTTGAGGGTGGCCGCTAAAGAGCTAAAATATGACGCAATAATCCTACATCCAGGGACAGCCCTCGTCTGTCCACATAAGAAACATGTCACTTTCTCTGAGTTTCTGGGCAAATTACACAGCAAACAGTGAAAGTGCAAAGAAGAAGTGACAATGCGGTGGAAAGTGAACATGCTGCTGTTTGTTTATGACCCGCAACGCAAACATGTCGAGGCGGTTGTGCAGGCGAGAGACCGCAGCTACTTTGTCAAAGTGCGTAGGCTAAAACTTACCGACATGACCTCTCCCATTTGCCTCGTCTTCACTTCTCCACTGGGAACCAAAAAAATGCACTTTTCGTGACTGCTTCGGTGATTGCAGCAAAAACAAAACAATACATCACTTTTCCATTCGCCCTATTGACGTATCCCATAATCCCTTGCGCACCAGAGAGTCACTGCAGTCAAACAACAGAGAATCCACATGATGACAATTGTAAATTAATATTATACTACAAAAATGTAATTTTTTTTATGCTTTTCGTCACATTAATGAGACTGCTGCATGATACCCTGAAAACTTGCTAAAACAATTATAACAAATAATCCGTGTCTGCTACGTTTAATATGCGTGGAATTTAATAAACACAAACTGAATTTCAGACATGTTATACATATATTAGTCTGGAACAAAGAGGACAAACAGTGCTGTAAAGAACAATAATCAAGACGTTAAAGAGCAAATTTCACTTTCCCCCAGAACGACATGATCAGGAAGCGAGCGGAGCTCACAGCAGCTCCCATTGAAAATAACGGAGAGACAGCCTGTGATTCTCGCATGTTTACATAAAACAAACACAATAACAACGTCTATAAACCCAGAGAATATATTCACAAGAGTTTTAGGCACAATATAAAAATAGTTTTATGTTGCGATGTTAATGGTGTTGTCCATGTGCAGCGGTTAAAATGCAGCCCGATCAGAGCGTCTCAATGTTACTGAGATCTCGCAGCGCGGTGAACCTTTCGAAGTTTTGCGGGATTTGAAACGTCAATAGGGCAAATGTGAAGTGATGCAGTGTTTGTATTGCGCAACTGGAATCTGTCCCCAGAAGTGGTCAAATCCCACGATATCACTCAGGGGTTCAAACAAGACTGCGCTGCCTTATTGCTAAAACACTAAACTCTATTCGCTGAATCAAATTCACAGCGGCCTGAACTCATTTCTTGAATCAAGCAACCCTTCTGGCAAAACCATAAGCAGTTTTCACCTGGTTAGACACAATCTGCTGATCTTATGCACACTTTTTCCAAACTCTAAACATATTCTCATTCATTAAACACAACATTACACTTGTGTAGCAAAACTATAAACACAGGCAGCAAAATGTGAACACAACTCCAACGCAGCTGCCAGATTTTACACACAACAACTAACAACCGAACACACACGTTTCTAATGATGCAATCAGACAAACTGGGCAGGATAAGTCAGTTCAGAGTGCACAGGTAGCACACGTGCATCCATCTACCATGGACAGAAACATACAGAGAGACAGAGGAGGAAGAGTTCATGTGAGAGGTGGTGGATGAGGAGGAAGGGGACCAGGAAGACCAAGAACAATCATAGTCATAGTTTTGGACAATATGGGTGTAAACCGTGTTGTCCTGATGCATGAGTGGGTTCACCAACAACCAGCACTTCATAGAGATTTTCTTTCCACCTTACAGCCCCTTTCTGAACCCAGTAGAGGAGTTTTTCTGTGTGGTGGTGGAAGGTCTATGACCGACAGCCCGACATCAGGCCAACTTTACTGGAAGCAATGGAACCAGCCTGTGATGGTATAACTGGAGTCTTGTTAAAGCTGGGTTTGGAACACCAGAGGGGTTTTTCCTCCTCTGCCTGGCAAAGTGAAAATATTGCCTGTAATTTGGATGAAGTCCTCTGGCTGGACCACACACAAAGACGTGATGTTGCAGAATGATTCTCGGTGACTTGATGTGCTTTTTTATTTCATTTTATTATTTTTTGTTGCAACACTGCTGAATGCAGATATCGCACTGACTATGATAATTTTTTGCTAAGAAAGAGAGAGAGAGAGAGAGAGAGAGAGAGAGAGAGAGAGAGAGAGAGAGAGAGATAACCCCCCCTTGAAGGAAACAAATTGAGAAGGACATGGTTTGTTGAACCAAATAACTTATTTTGGAAACTCATAAATTGGTGCAAGCTGACAGTCTGACAGTTTTAAAAATAAGCGTGTGGTATGAGGGGTGGGGCCAAACTTACCAGACTGTGACCGTTGATAACAAGAGCAAAGTCTCCAGAGATGCTGTCCATGAGGTTGGAAAGAGGAGGACACGGCAGCTGCTTCCCTCCTTCTCTTGTGTCGTTTCCAGATTGTTCTCCCCTAAGCCCATTAGTGGTGAAACAGGCCTCCCCCCATCCCTCCATCCCCTCCTCTTTCCGTCCATCTCTGGCCTGAGAGAGCTCAATCATCCTTCCCCTTGCGTGTCTGGATACGAAGGCAGATGAAGTCATAATCAAGAGTGATGACATCACAGAGTGTCAAAACAAAATCTAATGACATAACATGCAAAAACAAAAATTAATACACACGCAAACTGTAACAGTCTCCACAAACTGAGACAAGAATCATCTCATTTTGGTTTTGAGTGACATGTTTGCTTGAGGACAATAAACCTTTTTTCTTTCCTGTCTTTACAGCATCTCAGCAATTCTGTTTCTTGTTCCCACATGAATTAATTCAATGTTTATTGGAGATTAATTTATGTACTTTTCCTCATCATCCAATGTTCCTCCCAGGAGCAGGACAATTCCAATATGTTGATGAACATGCGATCCATCCATTTTCTATACCCACTTACTCCAATCAAGGAGTCACAGTGGCTGGAGCCTATCCCAGCAGTCATAGGGTGTGAGCCGGGGTACACTCTGGACAGGATGCTAGTTTGTCACAGGGCCACATACAGTACAGTATCCACCTTATTCCTGAGGGTGCTGTTGTAGAAGCAATTATGGGCGCAACTTCCTGTTAGACACCGGAAGTAGCTGTGAGCCATTGTTTTCTAGCGGATTTCATTTCCCGGACCAGTTTATTTTAATGTTTATTGTTTTCTTTTCTTTGTATAGATTTTCTAAAGTTATTTTACTGTAACTTCACTACGTAAAGTCATTTCAACTTACATAACTAGAGAGGTCTTGTGACATTATGAAATACCGTATTTTTCAGACTATAAGTCACACTTTTTTACATGTTTTGGCCGGGGGTGCGACCTATACTCCAGAGCGACTGATAAATGAAAAATATACCGGTAGATTCTCAATTAATTTACCGTAATAAAACAATTTTACGTGACAGAGTCACTATGTTTTAAAATGGCCACCGGAAACGGAAATGCAATGCATCATGGGCACTGTAGTATGGCAGCCGCCCTATAGGTCACGCTGGTCGTGATAACCAATCAGAGAACAGAACATTGGATGCGTATTCCTCACCTCACCCAGACAATGATTGTGAAACAGCGTGTGAAGCAGACGAACACGGTGCTTGCTGTTATTCCGGGAGGGTTAAACAAAACAGCTTCAACCCTTGGATATCAGTGTGAGCAGAATATTTAAGTTGACGCTGAGAGCTGCATGGGAGCACTGGGTGAGCGACGGCGGAGGATTAGCGTGTCCACTTGGAAGGAGCTGGCGTCGACACCACAGGGAGGTCATGAGCTGCGCAGGTAGGTGCTGCACGAACATCGGCAGCTGACACCTGGTGTGTACTATGGTCCACAGCGGGTAAAAGTAAGTCCCTTCGGCTGCTCCCTTGTTTGCACTCGGGGTTGCCACAGAAAATCCAAGGTGGATCTGCATGTTGAATTGGCACAGGTTTTACGCCGGATGCCCTTCCTGATGCAACTCCACATTATATGGAGAAATGTGGCAGGGGTGGGATTTGATCCCGGAACCTTCTGCACTGAAACCAAGCGCTTTAACCACTTGGCCACCACCGTTCAGCGATGGTGTGGGTAATGGTTCAGCTCGCAATGTGGTCCGCAAAATACAAACATATCCGTAGGTAAAATGCAGCTCACGAGAGGGCACTCAAGGCTGACTACCATAGAAAAATAAATATTTCAACATTACTGATAACTGATACAAGACAACAGAGAAGGCCCCAAAAAAGCCACCAAAAAGAAAATCATACTCTGCATGTTGTATGGCTGGGGGGGCCTGGCTGCCTTTTTGTTTCTGTCTTTTGGTTTTCCTTCCAGGTGGCTTGCATTTGGGACTGAGTGGCTGTGTTGCTGAGGTTATCAGGACCTCACCCTGATCACCTGCGGCTCGTCAGGACTCACAGCTGTGGTGCATCTATATGGATTGGAACATGGTGGCATTTAAGACTGGAGTATACAGTGTGTATTTGCCAGAGACTCGACCTTGTGACCAGACGGGTGAGATCGTCGTCTCGGGAGCCATCTCATCATCAGTGGATGCAGAGAACGTCCAGGGTTTGATGCACGGTCTGTGAAAGAGGAGGGGGTGAGGTCTCACGCTCGTCAGCACACTTCCTGAGGTACGTTAGATTTTGTGACTAACGTTTATACAGTCAGTAAATGTGGTGTCCCTCACACCTTATTATATTGAGCTGTACGTTAGTCATGTATCGGCTTCCACTGCAGTGGAGTTTTGTGAACTGGATGTTCCATGCCTGCAGGTTGGGAAGCTGATTAGTAATTAAGCCAGGAAGTGTTTGCTGTTTATGTACACCTTTGAGTGGTCTCTCTGTGTGTAGAGTGTGGACTCACATAATGGTTCCTTCTTTCACAGACTCGGTTTGTTGCGGCCACCTGGGGGGTGTCGGCGGGGTCCTTGGGTCCGAACGGCTTCTGGCTCCGGACTGTTAGCGCTGCTGGGAGCGCACCGTATCACCACCACGCCAGACCGCACACTCTTTTGTTGTTTTGTATCACATCACTGTTATGTATTAAATTCAGTTAGCCTTTGTACCGTGCTCTGCTTATTTCATACTGGGTCCTTCAAACGCTGGTCGGTTCTCCGAGCTGCGTCCGACACATAACACTGCAGATTACAAGCTGCGACTGGTGAAATATGCATTCGAAAACGGTAGCCGTCACAATATTATCATCTGAACTTTTCATGTTAAGTTAACATACCTGTATGTCCATGCGACTTATAGTCCAGTGCAATTTATTTATGGTTTATTTTTCTTTATAATGGATAAAGTGGCTGGTGCGACTTATACTCCGGTGCGACTTATAGTCCGGAAAATACGGTAACTAAATGGAAATAACAAAAGAAAAGATTTTTTTTTATTTTTTTTTATTAGACATAACACCCTGCTGTTTATTTCACCTGATGCTGAAACTCAAACCCAGGCTCAGTGATCAGGGATTTTAAGGCTTCTGTTGGCATCTCCATCTGCCTTAAGGTAAATAAGTTGTGTCCCCTTTTTTAGCAGAACAGGACCGACCTTATTATTGTGCAGAGCTTTTCAGATTGTTCACTGCCTCCCATCCGGAGTGAGAGCTAAGAAAGGAGCTAAAAATGCTACCGTATGTTATCTTAGGCCACGTCTTCATGTCGTCCTCCCACCTTAGTGCAGCAGATAAATTCATTTTTTCAGTGAAATACTTCACTTATACAAAGAAACATGAAATTTTCTACACATCTTCTTCATAGGTTAAGTCATCATTTTCATTGGATGGCCACTCAAAATTTCAAGATGGCCACCGTTTTTTCAAGATGGCCGCCATGAAGTTTTCATCACGTCAATTATGCCCTCCTGGCCATGTATTTGTGTTTCTTTGTTGGTTTTATAGAGCCATGGCAGCAAGTCTGTCATGATCAAAGCCAATGATACAGATGTGTGGTCATTGGCTTGAGTGTCTTCTCAACTCTACATAGTATGGGTCTGCAGCAGTTGTGGTTGGCATTCGGTCAAGGTTCGAGCCTTCGCTGGATTCCCATCCACGACCTGTCAGATTGTGTAGGCCAAGAGAGGGCCACAGGAATGCCATTCTTCCATGCCTTCACTGGCTGTGATGTGGTCTCAGCCTTTAGAAACAAAGGGAAGAAGACAGCTTGGCAAACTTGGGATATGTTCCCAGAGGCTACCCCAGTACTTTCTAAACTGAGCAAGTACCCTCCGTCCATTGAGGATGCAGACATGGAGATTCTGGAGACGTTTGTGGTTCTCATGTATGACAGATCCAGCACTGTTGACAGTGTAGATGAAGCCAGACTTGACCTGTTTGCCAGGAAGCAGAGGTCGTATGAAGTCAGCCCTCCTACCAGTGCAGCTCTGCTTCAACACACCAAACGTGCAGCATACCAGGCAGGATGCATATGGGCTCAGGCAATACTACGTCAGCCAGAAGCAGAGAGTCCATCTGATTGGGGCTGGGAGAAAGCAGGTAATGAGTGGAAGGTTTACTGGACAGCCAACTCATCAACTGCAAAGAGTTTTGAACAACTCACCAAATGTGGCTGCAACTCTGGCTGCCGTGGCAGGTGCAAATGCTACAGGTTCGGACTAGCTTGTACAGCTTTGTGCAGTTGCAAATGTGACCTGTAAGCTGTCTCCTGAATGAGCTTATGATTTTTGTATGGGTTTGCTGAGTTAGTCGGCCTAATGTTTTTTGGAAAAGGACACATCTTCTTCCTATCTGGCCTGAAGTTTTTTTCAGCTGCAAACCCACAAGCCACATAAATGAGCTCATACTTTTTTATTGATCTTCATTTGTTTATACTTACAGAATACAATTAAAATAGCACAAAGTGAAAGTGGTAAATATATTTTTCTTCCAAAAGGTGCACTAAATCAAATAATTGTCCGGCAAGACTGCCACATATACAGTGCATACAACCCCTGGCAAAAATTATGGAATCACCGGCCTCGGAGGATGTTCATTCAGTTGTTTAATTTTGTAGAAAAAAAGCAGATCACAGACATGACGCAAAACTAAAGTCATTTCAAATGGCAACTTTCTGGCTTTAAGAAACAATATAAGAAATCAGGAAAAAAAAAATGTGGCAGTCAGTAACGGTTACTTTTTTAGACCAAGCAGAGGGAAAAAAATATGGAATCACTCAATTCTGAGGAAAAAATTATGGAATCATGAAAATCAAAAGAACGCTCCAACACATCACTAGTATTTTGTTGCACCACCTCTGGCTTTTATAACAGCTTGCAGTCTCTGAGGCATGGACTTAACGAGTGACAAACAGTACTCTTCATCAATCTGGCTCCAACTTTCTCTGATTGCTGTTGCCAGATCAGCTTTGCAGGTTGGAGCCTTGTCATGGACCATTTTCTTCAACTTCCAAAGATTTTCAATTGGATTAAGATCCAGACTATTTGCAGGTCATGACATTGACCCTATGTGTCTTTTTGCAAGGAATGTTTTCACAGTTTTTGCTCTATGGCAAGATGCATTATCATTTTGAAAAATGATTTAATTATCCCCAAACATCCTTTCAATTGATGGGATAAGAAAAGTGTCCAAAATATCAACGTAAACTTGTGCATTTATTGATGATGTAATGACAGCCATCTCCCCAGTGCCTTTACCTGACATGTAGCCCCATATCATCAATGACTGTGGAAATTTACATGTTCTCTTCAGGCAGTCATCTTTATAAATCTCATTGGAACAGCACCAAACAAAAGTTCCAGCATCATCACCTTGCCCAATGCAGATTCAAGATTCATCACTGAATATGACTTTCATCCAGTCATCCACAGTCCACGATTGCTTTTCCTTAGCCCATTGTAACCTTGTTTTTTTTTGTTTAGGTGTTAATGATGGCTTTTGTTTAGTTTTTCTGTATGTAAATCCCATTTCCTTTACGCGGTTTCTTACAGTTCGGTCACAGACGTTGACTCCAGTTTCCTCCCATTCGTTCCTCATTTGTTTTGTTGTACATTTTCGATTTTTGAGACATATTGCTTTAAGTTTTCTGTCTTGACGCTTTGATGTCTTCCTTGGTCTACCAGTATGTTTGCCTTTAACAACCTTCCCATGTTTTTTGTATTTGGTCCAGAGTTTAGACACAGCTGACTGCGAACAACCAACATCTTTTGCAACATTGCGCGATGATTTACCCTCTTTTAAGAGTTTGATAATCCTCTCCTTTGTTTCAATCGACATCTCTCGTGTTGGAGCCATGATTCATGTCAGTCCACTTGGTGCAACAGCTCTCCAAGGTGTGATCACTCCTTTTAGATGCAGACTAATGAGCAGATCTGATTTGATGCAGGTGTTAGTTTGGGGGATGAAAATTTACAGGGTGATTCCATAATTTATTCCTCAGAATTGAGTGAGTCCATATTTTTTTCCCTCTGCTTGGTCTAAAAAAGTAACCGTTACTGACTGCCACAATTATTTTTCTTGATTTCTTATAGTGTTTCTTAAAGCCAGAAAGTTGCCATTTGAAATGACTTTAGTTTTGTGTCATGTCTGTGATCTGCTTTTTTTCTACAAAATTAAACAACTGAATGAACATCTTCCGAGGCCGGTGATTCCATAATTTTTGCCAGGGGTTGTATTTACCAGCTTGTAACTGCAAAATTGAGCCAGTGTCACAATGATGCAAACCCCTTCTTAAAAAACCAACCCTTGACCCTGTACCCCTTTCAAATTAGCGTCCAATCAGTAATCTTCCATTCATCTCCAAAATCCTTGAAAGAGTAGTTTCCATTCAACTTCACAATCATCTCAAATTCAATAATCTATATGAGAAATTTCAATCCGGTTTTCGGCCCTCCCACAGCACAGAGACAGCTCTCATCAGAGTGACCAATGATCTCCTGATGGCCTCCGACTCTGGTTCCACTTCCCTCCTCATCCTTCTCGACCTCACTGCCACGTTTGACACCATAGTCCATCACATCCTCCTGCACCGTCTCCAGCACCACACTGGTCTCTCCCACAGTGCCCTTCACTGGTTTCACTCCTACCTCACTGACCGGACCGAGCATGTGGTCTTGGGGGACGCTAAATCTCGCCCCCACACTGTCACCTGTGGGGTCCCCCAGGGCTTCGTGCTTGGTCCCACCCTCTTCACCATTTATATGCTTCCCCTCGGGTGTGTCGTCGGCAGGCATGGAATCCACTTCCATTGCTATGCTGACGACACACAGCTTTACATCAAGATCACTCCCTCCGTTCCTTTCTCTGCCACCATTTCCCGCCTCAACTCCTGCCTGGAGGAGATAGGGGCATGGATGAGATAGAACGTCCTGCAGCTGAATGGCTCAAAAATTGAAGCCATTCAAACTGGTACTCCTCACCAACTCCACTCCTCTCTCATTAATTCAATTTCTCTTTTTGGCCACATTATTATTATTATTATTATTATTATTATTATTATTATTATTACCTCTCTATATTTGTAGACAGCGAGATTGTAATGTTGTTTTGTTTGAACTGTGACAACTGCTAGAAAGTGGATTCACGCGAACAGTTAACACATAAACAAGCGCCAGTGCCCGGTCCACCCCCAAAAATCAGTCCGCCTTTTGCATCTGCACATGCGTTATTTTGGACCACAGCAGCTCTTCACACAGTCTCTTCACCCAAAGCAATCAAATGGATTAATGGGATTATTAACCATCAGATGATAAAGGTAAAACCTCTTAAATCATTCTAAAGTCAGTTTTAAGCAGAAACAAGGCCGTTTTAAGCAGAAACGAGGCAAAATTCCGTGTCACTTTAAAATGTCTGACGCAGTGAACGCATCAGCTAGCAGCTCGTTTAGTCGTGGTGCTCTGATCGCTTCTGCCGCCTTTTATGATGAAATAATGCTGAATTTATGTGGAAATGATTGCTGTACTAAAGCTTCAGATATCTGTCGCTGAGACAGATGATGACTGGAGTGCAGTTTGAAGCAGAAACGAGGTGTTAATTGGTGAACCGTGTCATCGGGGAGACCGATTTTTAGAAGGACCGTTCAGTCTGCGACACCAGTTCTTACCGGAAGTCTCACCCATAATTCACGCAAAGCCTCACGGGGGCTTGGAATAAGGTGGATAGACAAATACATTTGCACTTCTGGACTGATTTTTTAAAGGTTCCAATTCACCCAACCTTTTTGGATGTGGGAAGAAGCTGGAGAAACTGGAGAGAACCCACACAGACACACGGAGAACATGAAACTCCACATGGAAAGGGCGGGAAGCAATCCCACAATCTTCTTGCTGTGAGGCACCAGTGCTAACCACTAAGCCACCACCCATGAACAGGTCAGAGATATCTAAATGTTTATTCAAAACTAGATGGACTCAATTAAAAAAAAAAACAACAACTGAAAATTCATCCAAATCAATGGGGAAGTTTTTGAAGACTAAATACAAGAAGTTCAGTTGCTTTGGAGCAGAGGCGGGCAACAGTGCGGACGTTTCCCTTGCAATTGCCTCAAAAGGTGATTGTATTTATGAGGTCCCTCCTCCAACTTAAAGTCCTGATCTGCTGAGATGATTGATAGAAAGAAAAACCTTTGATACTGGGAGCCTACAGGGGCTTGTCAGGGGATCGTATACACTGAAAAAAGGATACATGACTTAAATATGTACATCAGTATCACATAATCAGAATGTGTCCAAATAATACAGTTTCCTTATGTTTGTAGGGGTGGGCATATAGAAAAACTGCCCTTGTCTGGGGAGCAATGTGAGCGGATCTAGTGAATTTGCTGTGGTGACCCCGAGTGCAAACAAGGGAGCAGCCGAAGGGACTTACTAGTAGCAGAACCATATTCCAGTCATATCAGGTCAGAGGTCAGAGCTGCGTCAGTCACAGTCAGTCAGAGCTGCGTGTCGTCAGAGCGAGCTGCAAAAAGTTTGTACCTGAGTTTTCAGAGGTGGTGTTTGTGGTTGCCATCTGCCACGCCGGTGTTTGCCAACCCGGACAGTGGGAATACCACCTCAACCGGCAACTTAGCTCCGCGACTGGACAGCAACAACGTCCGAGGCCCGCCCAACGTGGTGAATTCACTGAGGCCGCGCGCTGCGTCATTAGAGCAGCGCGTCACGAGTGCCGCTTCCCCGAGGCCTCGTGCAGCCACCGCGGATCCATCAGCGCGGAAACACCGAGGCCGCGCGGCACCAGCGCAGTGCAGATCCATCCCGGTGACAAACAACGCAGGCTGTTAACATCGGCGATCGACAAGCTGCTCATAAGCCGACCATGGGGCCTAAGAAGGTTCTGACAGCGGAGGAAGGTGACGATATTAAAAAATCTCTGGACTTTCTATCAGAGGAGATTTCTGTTGTGAAGCAGCAACAGAAATCAATCATGGATCTGGTGGAGGAGGTGAAGGCATTACGGCTCCAGAATGCCGAGAAAGACCGGCATCTGGTGCAGCTGGAAAATAGAGTGGCTGAATTGGAGCAGTACACCAGAATTAACGACGTCATCATCACAGGTCTTCACATCAAACCACGGTCCTACGCACGGGCGGTAACAGATGAGAGCGGAGGGGAGCCCAGTGAACAGGAGGTCAGCTCTGTGGAAAAACAGGTTGCTGATTTCCTCCTATCTAAAGGTATAGAAATGGATTTAAATAACATTGAAGCGTGCCACCCTCTGCCCCGGAGAAATGACGGTGATAAACGAACCGTCATCATGAGATTCATCAACAGAAAACACAAAACAGCACTGTTAAAACAAGGAAGAAAACTGAAAGGGACAAACGTATTCATCAATGAACATCTCACCAAACGGAATGCCGACATCGCCAGGAAAGCACGCTTCTTGAAGAAACAGGGAAAAATCCAGCACACATGGACTTCAAACTGTAAAATATTCATCAAACTGAACGGATCACCAGAACAAGCAAAAGTCATGGCAATAAGGAACATCGAGGAGCTGGACAAATATGAACAATAGTGTTTCTTAAAGCGAGGATCTGGACAAATATGACCAATAAGGTATGAGGACACAAACACATCACAACACCATGACACAGACCAGAGGAACCTATTCATCTACTACCTATTCATCTACATCTGGAGACAAGAAGGATATAACTCAAAGGATTGCTGATCATGGAAAAGTAGAACTGAGAACATTTAAATACACAGACCACAATGTACTGGACTTGGAGCACGATATAGACCTGGACAATAATTTCTTCTCAAATATCAATGACAGTTGTTGCTATTATACAGATGAACAGTTTAATCGGATCATTAGAACGGATAACAAATTATCAATAATCCATTTCAACAGCAGAAGTCTATATGCAAACTTTAACAACATTAAAGAATATTTAAGTCAGTTTAAAAAAATATTTAACATAATTGCTATATCAGAAACATGGATCAATGAAGATAAAGGAATGGATTTTGAACTGGATGGATATGAATTTAATTGTGTAAACAGAAAAAATAAGAGTGGAGGAGGAGTGGCTGTGTATGTGGATAAGAACATGGATTATAAAATAGTAGACAATATGACAACTGTGATTGATAACTTATTAGAATGTATAACTATTGAAATATGTGAAGAAAAAAGCAAAAATGTATTAGTCAGCTGTATATATAGAGCACCAGGATCTAGTATTGAAACATTCACTGACTGTATGGGAAAAATGTTCTCAAAAACTAATCAAAAAACTGTGTTCATTTGTGGTGACTTAAATATTGATCTGCTCAATCCAAATAAGCATAAAATAACAGATGAATTTATCAGTATAATGTACAGTATGAGTTTATATCCAAAAATCACCAGGCCAAGCAGAATTACATCCCATAGTGCTACCTTAATTGATAATATATTCAGCAATGATATTGAGAATAACACTGTGAGTGGATTATTAATCAATGACATTAGTGATCATCTACCAGTTTTCATCGTTTATAATAGAAACCATCGGCGGAATCAGCCAGAGGAGAAAATAAAATACAGGCGAGTGCGACAGAGGAAAACATGAACACACTAAAGAAGGATTTACAGGAGCAAAACTGGGAAAAGGTATACAGTGAAAGTGATGTTGATAGTGCATATGAAACTTTTTTACAAATATTTACATCATTATATGATAAAAATTGTCCAATTAAACAAGACTACAGAAAACAAAAATCCAAGCTCGACCATGGATGACGAAAGGGTTACGAAATGCATGTAATAAGAAAAATACACTGTATAGAGAATTCATAAAACTAAAGACTAAAGAGGCAGAAAATAGATATAAGAAATACAAAAATAGATTAACTAATATTATACGGGTATGTAGGAAGGAATATTATAGTAACATATTATATAATAACAAAAACAATATTAAAGGAATATGGGATATATTAAATAGCATTATCAAAAATGGTAATAAAAAACAGAGTTACCCTCAGTATTTCATTGATAATAATGTCAAGAAGGAAAATAAGGATGAGGTAGTCAACGGTTTTAATAATTTTTTTGTAAATATTGGACCAAGCTTGGCAGAAAAAATTCCCGATTCCCAATCTGAGGATTGGGATAATAATCTTATAGAAAGAAATCCCTGTTCAATGTTCCTCACAGCAGTGGATGGAAATGAAATTATAGACATTGTGAATAATTGTAAATATAAAACATCTACCGATTTAAATGAAATTGATATGGTGGTGGTAAAACAGGTCGTTGAATGGATTGTAGAACCATTAACATACATCTGTAACTTATCATTTCAAACCGGTAAATTTCCCAATCAAATGAAAATAGCTAAGGTTGTGCCGCTGTATAAGACTGGGGATAGACACCACTTCACAAATTATAGACCTGTTTCTTTGCTTCCACAATTTTCCAAATTATTAGAAAAGTTATTCAATAATAGATTAGACAAATTCATAAATAAACATAAATTACTTACTGATAGTCAATATGGATTCAGAGCACATAGTTCAACATCACTTGCATTAATAGAATCAGTTGAGGAGATTACAAACGCCATAGACCACAAATTACATTCAGTTGGAATATTTATAGACCTTAAAAAGGCTTTTGATACAATTAATCATGACATATTAATCAATAAACTTGAACAGTATGGGATTAGGGGGTTGGTGTTGCACTGGGTGAGAAGCTACTTAAGTAACAGAAAACAGTTTGTGAAGTTGGGGGAATATACATCATCATGCTTGGACAATGCTTGTGGCGTCCCACAGGGGTCAGTATTGGGTCCAAAACTGTTTCTAATTTATATAAATGATATTGTCAATGTTTCCAAAATATTAAAATTAGTATTATTTGCAGATGACACAAGCATTTTTTGTTCAGGGGGGGATTTGCAGGAGTTACTGAGGAGGATCAGTATAGAAATGGGAAAATTGAAAATATGGTTTGACAGAAACAAATTATCATTAAACTTAAGTAAAACAAAATACATGTTATTTGGCTATTGTAATACAGACATACAGGTTCAGTTACAAGTCGAGGGGGTAGATATTGAAAGGGTACATCAATCAATCAATCAATCAATCAATTTTTTTTATATAGCGCCAAATCACAACAAACAGTTGCCCCAAGGCGCTTTATATTGTAAGGCAAGGCCATACAATAATTATGTAAAACCCCAACGGTCAAAACGACCCCCTGTGAGCAAGCACTTGGCTACAGTGGGAAGGAAAAACTCCCTTTTAACAGGAAGAAACCTCCAGCAGAACCAGGCTCAGGGAGGGGCAGTCTTCTGCTGGGACTGGTTGGGGCTGAGGGAGAGAACCAGGAAAAAGACATGCTGTGGAGGGGAGCAGAGATCGATCACTAATGATTAAATGCAGAGTGGTGCATACAGAGCAAAAAGAGAAAGAAACAGTGCATCATGGGAACCCCCCAGCAGTCTACGTCTATAGCAGCATAACTAAGGGATGGTTCAGGGTCACCTGATCCAGCCCTAACTATAAGCTTTAGCAAAAAGGAAAGTTTTAAGCCTAATCTTAAAAGTAGAGAGGGTGTCTGTCTCCCTGATCTGAATTGGGAGCTGGTTCCACAGGAGAGGAGTCTGAAAGCTGAAGGCTCTGCCTCCCATTCTACTCTTACAAACCCTAGGAACTACAAGTAAGCCTGCAGTCTGAGAGCGAAGCGCTCTATTGGGGTGATATGGTACTACGAGGTCCCTAAGATAAGATGGGACCTGATTATTCAAAACCTTATAAGTAAGAAGAAGAATTTTAAATTCTATTCTAGAATTAACAGGAAGCCAATGAAGAGAGGCCAATATAGGTGAGATATGCTCTCTCCTTCTAGTCCCCGTCAGTACTCTAGCTGCAGCATTTTGAATTAACTGAAGGCCTTTTAGGGAACTTTTAGGACAACCTGATAATAATGAATTACAATAGTCCAGCCTAGAGGAAATAAATGCATGAATTAGTTTTTCAGCATCACTCTGAGACAAGACCTTTCTGATTTTAGAGATATTGCGTAAATGCAAAAAAGCAGTCCTACATATTTGTTTAATATGCGCTTTGAATGACATATCCTGATCAAAAATGACTCCAAGATTTCTCACAGTATTACTAGAGGTCAGGGTAATGCCATCCAGAGTAAGGATCTGGATAGACACCATGTTTCTAAGATTTGTGGGGCCAAGTACAATAACTTCAGTTTTATCTGAGTTTAAAAGCAGGAAATTAGAGGTCATCCATGTCTTTATGTCTGTAAGACAATCCTGCAGTTTAGTTAATTGGTGTGTGTTCCTCTGGCTTCATGGATAGATAAAGCTGGGTATCATCTGCGTAACAATGAAAATTTAAGCAATACCGTCTAATAATACTGCCTAAGGGAAGCATATATAAAGTGAATAAAATTGGTCCTAGCACAGAACCTTGTGGAACTCCATAATTAACTTTAGTCTGTGAAGAAGATTCCCCATTTACATGAACAAATTGTAATCTATTAGACAAATATGATTCAAACCACCGCAGCGCAGTGCCTTTAATACCTATGGCATGCTCTAATCTCTGTAATAAAATTTTATGGTCAACAGTATCAAAAGCAGCACTGAGGTCTAACAGAACAAGCACAGAGATGAGTCCACTGTCCAAGGCCATAAGAAGATCATTTGTAACCTTCACTAATGCTGTTTCTGTACTATGATGAATTCTAAAACCTGACTGAAACTCTTCAAATAGACCATTCCTCTGCAGATGATCAGTTAGCTGTTTTACAACTACCCTTTCAAGAATTTTTGAGAGAAAAGGAAGGTTGGAGATTGGCCTATAATTAGCTAAGATAGCTGGGTCAAGTGATGGCTTTTTAAGTAATGGTTTAATTACTGCCACCTTAAAAGCCTGTGGTACATAGCCAACTAACAAAGATAGATTGATCATATTTAAGATCGAAGCATTAAATAATGGTAGGGCTTCCTTGAGCAGCCTGGTAGGAATGGGGTCTAATAAACATGTTGATGGTTAGGATGAAGTAACTAATGAAAATAACTCAGACAGAACAATCGGAGAGAAAGAGTCTAACCAAATACCGGCATCACTGAAAGCAGCCAAAGATAACGATACGTCTTTGGGATGGTTATGAGTAATTTTTTCTCTAATAGTTAAAATTTTGTTAGCAAAGAAAGTCATGAAGTCATTACTAGTTAAAGTTAATGGAATACTCAGCTCAATAGAGCTCTGACTCTTTGTCAGCCTGGCTACAGTGCTGAAAAGAAACCTGGGGTTGTTCTTATTTTCTTCAATTAGTGATGAGTAGAAAGATGTCCTAGCTTTACGGAGGGCTTTTTTATAGAGCAACAGACTCTTTTTCCAGGCTAAGTGAAGATCTTCTAAATTAGTGAGATGCCATTTCCTCTCCAACTTACGGGGTACATGAAAATAAGTTTCTGGGGGTGATAATAGATGATAAGATAAACTGGAAGACTCATATAAAACATATACAAAGTAAACTGTCAAGAAGCATTTCAGTTCTAAACAAAGCGAAACATATTCTGGACCACAACTCACTCCGCATTCTTTACTGCTCACTGGTTTTACCATATTTACAGTACTGTGCAGAGGTATGGGGTAATACTTATAAAGGTACAACACAATCACTATCAGTAATGCAGAAAAGAGCTATAAGAATTATTCATAATACTGGCTATAGAGATCATACAAATCCACTATTTTTACAATCCAAATTCTTAAAATTCACAGACTTGGTTCATTTTCAAACAGTACAAATTGTGTATAAAGCAATAAACAATTTACTTCCAGCAAATATTAAAAATATGTTTAACAGATCAGGGGATTACAGTCTGAGGGGGAAATTTAATTTAAAGCATCAGTGGGCACGAACAACATTAAAAGGTTTCTGTATTTCTGTCTGTGGGGTGAGGATGTGGAACAGATTGGGAGTGGGGCTCAAGCAATGTCCAAGCATGAACCAGTTCAAACAGCGGTACAAAAATATGTTTTTTTCTGGGTATAGGGAGGAGGAAGGGTAATGAGGGTTAGGGTGTTTTGTTTTTTCCTTCGGCTTGCAAATATATAGTATTTTGTATGTAAGTAGGTATGTGAAGGTGTATATTTATGTTTGTGTATATATATGTGTATATATGTATATGTGTATGTATGTTGATATGTGTATGTATATGTATATATATATATATATTGATATCGATTTAGGTGTGTAGGAATCTATGTGTATATGTGGCAAAGGGTATTACTGGTTGTGGGGAAGAAGGGGTAGGGATAAATAAGCTGATGCTTCACCCTACCCCTTTTCGGACATGTTGGGTACACAGTAGGAACTTTTTTGGTGTTGTCTTTACTGATCTATCTTGTAATTGTTGTTGTATCAAATGTTCGAAATAAACAGTTTTCATTCATTCATTCATTCATTCATTCATTCATTCATTTGTGCAAACGGTGTACATATTTAAATTAAGTAGTACTTTGGTATTCAATATGTGCTGGAAAATGCCTTCCAAAAACAGATAACAAAAAAAGGATGTTCTTTAGTGGTTTTCCTATGATAAAAGTAGCTCAGTATTTTACATGTAGTCAAAATGAAAGACATCAGAGGAGAGATAACTCTGTGTAAATGGACTGCATTTACGTATATAGCGTTTCTCCATTGTATCAGATGCTCAAAGCGCTCAATGCCTCACATTCACACCAATGTCAGGGTGCTGCCATACAAGGCGCTCACTACATACCGGGAGAAACTAGGGGATTAAGGACCTTGCCCAAAGGCACTCAGTGATTTTCCAGTCAGGCTGGGATTTGAACCAAGGATCCTCTAGTCTCAAGCCCAGTGCTTAACCACTAGACCATCACCTCCAAAGATCAGTAATTAGCAAGAAGAAATGTGAGGACGGAGCAGGAGGCCAAGGAGAAAGCAACAAAGAGCGAGCAGGAGGCCAAGGAGAGACCAGCCAGGAGGGAGCCGGAGGCCTAGGAGAAGCGTGAGGCCGAGGAGAATAAAAATATTTTGGGACAATGGTACATGCAGTGATCTTTGAAGACTTCATGTTAGATTTCATGTAATGGTGTAATCTGGAAAAAGTGCTTTTCAGACAATTACGTCATCTTTTGTGAAGGTTTAATAACGGCTTTCATACCATCTGCTCGCAAATAATTTACTGTTTGAAATACTGACCGACACTGACCGTGAACTGACCGTGAACCAATCTGCGCCAAAAGTTATTCATCTGGGCACATTCACACAAGGAAGTTTGGTGAAGATCTGTTCAACCGTTCCAAATTATTTGTTCACCGACACAAGATATTACAATACCCAGTGCTACCACATGCACACAGGGCAATAACTGCAGCAAGTTAAAATTAAAATGTATATATTTACAATAAAGGGTAGAAAGAAAGAACCAAAACAGATAACAGAAAAGAAGTGCATTTGCCATGTAAAGAGTATTGATCTTTACATGTATAGGCAGAGACAGAACACAAATGAAGACATTTGTGTCTAATGTGGCCTACATACAGTCTCCCCCATGCTTAGACTGACCTGAGTTCTTGCCGTACACTTTGGACAGTGTGTCCACTGACGATGAACACCTCGGTCATGTCGTCTGTCAGCATCTTACAGGAGTAGCCGATATTGACTGCCGTCTCTATGTGTGAGAGGGAAGTAGGAAGGGAAGGGTCACTGGAGTGGAACTGTATATTATGATGGATAAGGGTGAGGAAGAGAACTAGCAACCTTTTCAACATCACAGATGGAGCCAATACATTATGAAAGCATGCCCTTTGAAGCATTATTGCAAGCTGATGTACAAGAACAACACTAAAACTTTGTTACATCATACTTTGGGTATAGTGAAGAACAGAAGTGACTATTTTTATGTGAAACACTTAAGCTGTTCATTGATACAAAGTGTCACTGCTTTATCATAAACACAAGAACATAACAGACACATATTACAGAAGAACCGCAGAATGTTTTAGCGTTTGCCTCCATTTTCCGTGCGGCAAAGGAAGAGAGCAGGAGCTGATAATCACATATGCGGAAATACATTTACTAAGCAGATTTTGAGCACAAATTAATCAAATTGTGACAATGAATTATATGTCGTTCACACGCGATAACATTTTGAAGACTGTACAAGTTTTTTGTTGATTTTTTCCTCTTTATGGTCACTCTGGGGCTCTGTGGATGTGCACACCTTCGTGTATGCACCTTGAGAGTTGAGTCCTTTCAAGGCACACAGAAAAATGCATCTCCACCTCACACTTTGTTTATGGAAGTCTGGTGGACTTTGGTAAAAAGTGAACATGTCATTATATCTGTATCATGTGCAGATTTGTGTAGTGTGTATGACACCCCCCCCACACACACACACATACACACACACACCGTGTAATTCTCTGCTTGTAGTTTTTGAGTTAATTTCATCAGACAAGATGAGACGAAATGTATTTGTCAACAATTTTTTTCATGACGAAAACGAGACGATGACACTACGTCAGTATTCTAAAACGCTGACTAAAACAAATTAACATGCATTATTAAAAAATGAAAAAAGATTAAATTAAAATGTTTTTGCATGAAATAAAAACTGAAATAAAATCTCTCTCCATTTTCTTTGTTTGAATATGTGGGACATCCTGCACATTCAAACAAAGATGTTCAACAATCTGCTTTTAAAATAACATTATCTCCATTCTATTTCATTCCTCCTGACCGCCAGAGGGCACTGATTAGCACCTGGATTATCCCACGCACATTAACAGAGGCTGAGATGTTATACCAACAAAGTCACGTTAGTGGACGTGGTCTGGGTCATGTTAGCCAACAATATATAAGACCAAGACCATCAGCATCCGGTTCTTTTTCCATCTCTCGCATGAGAGCAGAAAGTCAAATTATTTCAGATCACTTGTCTTGCTGGAACATCGTAACCTTTTGGTAGGTGCTGCCCATACGCATCCCCCAGAGGCTGCAAGACAACTATTTTTTTTCCCTCAGCTAGGCTATCGCTCATGGTGAGTAAACCTGCTTACCACGAGTAAACGATTGGTGACTTAACTTGTTACCGCTAAGTCACACTTGTCTTTGAATGTTTAACTCGTTGGCGTTTGTGTTAGTCGCGCACCACTGGTATATTTTTTAGAATAAGCTGCGTGTTGTGTGTGTTTCTTGCAACGTGGCCAGGCTGTACCGCGCCGACTTGGCCGCTCCGGTGTGTGTTTTTCCCACTTACTGCTCCATTTCCATTTGGTGGCTTGGCATGTTCTTTAAATTGACCTGCATGCTGCAAGTGTAGTCCGCAACATAGCTGTGATGTACCGCGTTGACTTGGCTGCTATGGCGTGACTGTTTTTTTCCGCCTCCTGCTGTACTGCCATTTTGGTAGCTTTGCTCTGCTACTCCACCATTTTGGTGGCTTGGCTCATTGCCATTGGCATCTGTGTTGGTTCATGGTCCTTTTGGCATATTATCTAAATTTAACTTCTGTTGCGAGTGTTCCCCACTCCATTTATACAGCAGCTGTAGACTGGACTGACTGCTGGCATCTTGTTTGAATTGAGCTGTATGTTGCCTGCTGCACCACCATTTTGGTGGCTTAGCTTGTTGCTGTAAAGGTCTGTATTAACCCACGGACCACTTGTGTATTTTTTAGAATTTAGCTGTGTGTTGCGAGTGTTTCCCGCATCGTAGCCGAGACATACCGCGCTGACTTTGGCAGCTGTGGTGCGAGTGTTTCAATGCTTCCTGCTACACCGCTATCTTGGTAGCTTAACTCGTTACAGTTAACGTTTGTGTTAGTCCACAGACTGCTAGCATATTTTTAAAATTAGACTGCTTGTTATGAGTGTTTCCCACTCAGTTTATACAGCAGCTGTGTCTGGGACATACCGCGCTGACTTTGGCCACTGTAGTGTGAGTGTTTTCATTCCCTGCTACAATGCCATTTGGGGATCTAACATTGTAACAACTGTTTGCGTGTCTGAGATGCTGTGATTGCTTTCACCTCACTGCCACGAGCATCCTGGACTGAGTGTGCTTCCCACTTCCTGTTTTACCGTGTTTTGCCACAGGATTTAGCTGCATAGTGTGCTGAGTGTGCTTCACTTACTGCTATGCAACCACAACGTCAACCGCTTTGGTGTACACATGCAGTAGCTGTTTGACGCCTCTGAGCCCAGAGGATGGGCATAATCTATGCCCATCATGTCTTGGGGCTGGACACTTGAAACAAGCACTCACAGAAGACACTTGCTACAATTGCTTTTCTATACCACTGGCTGAGAGATTGGGCAGACTGGCCAGGTTTGAAGTTGAGATGCCCTCTGCAACACTGGCCACCAAATCATGTAAGCTTGCCAATCTCTGCAGAGAGTGGATGATATTCTAACTCTGGTCTCCCGTGCTAGCAGGAATGCAAGACAGACTTACGGTCTGCTCCTCCAGCTGATAGGGAAACTGACTGTAGTGTCAGCAGATGTACCTCTGGGACTCCTGTTTTTGCACCCCTCACAAATATGGCTCAACAGCCTGGGCCTTGACCCCAAACTGCATCAAAACAGGTCTGTGCATGTTCCTGGCCAGTGCCTTTGACTCTTTCGGCCCTGGGGAGACAGGGAGTTCATGGCATGTGGTGTTCCTCTGGGCTCTCTGCCCTCTCACCGAGAGGTCGTTCTAACAGATGCCTCACTTTCAGGTTGGGGTGCAGTGTGGCACCACAGAATGATCAGGGCTGTATGGAGCCCTTGGGAAAGGATTGAGCACATCAATGTGCTAGAGCTGTGGGCTGTTCGGCTAGCTCTGAGGCATTTCTCCCCTGCCTTAGAGGGGAAACGTGCTTGTTCGGTCAGACAACACATCAGCAGTCTACCATATAAACCATCAAGGGGGCACCAGGTCTGTTTATTTCCTGAGAGAAGCCCAGGCGTGCCCAGGCGTGCAGAACTGTGCTGCAGATTTGCTCTGATGACAGAAACCGCCACCAGGCGAGCGACGACTGAACCCGAATGTGGCTCCGATGATCTGGGAAAGGTATGGCAAGGCGGACATCAATCTGTTTACCTCAAACGCCACAACACACTGTCACCTGTGGTTCTGTCTACCAGAACCGAAAGGCTCCTTGGGCCAAGACGCTCTAGCTCACCCTTGCCGGGCCGTTTCCTGTATGGGTTTCCTCCTCTTCTGTTGATCATGCTAACACTACACAGGATATGCATGAGCAATCACACAGTGTTGCTGGTAGGCCCATACTGGCCGGGCAGAACATGGTTCCCCATGATTCTGATGCTCGTCAGCGGGGAGCTGTGGCCTCTCCCTCAGAGGAGGGCCCTTTGTCACAGTTGGAGGGGGGATTTGGTCTCCTCACCCAGAATGTCTTCAGCTGTATATGTGGCCCCTGAAGGGCCGGACTCCATGTTGAACTCTTGTGATCAAGCTGTTGTACAGACTATACTGAACCCCCGTGCGTCCTCCTCTAGGGCATTATATGAGAATAAATGGAAGTTTTTTAACCGTTGGTACAGTACATAGGATTTAGACCCAGAGCGTTGGTCTGTGCCAGTGCTGCTTAGCTATTTTCAAATATTGTTTGACAGTGGGTTTGCTGACTCTGCTATTAAAGTCCATGTTGCTGCTGTCTCTGCTTGGCACATTATGGTGAATAGTCAGTCAATAGGGTCGCACTCTTTGATATGTTGTTTTTTAAGAGGTGCTCTCCAGCTGCGGCCTCCGAGGGTTGCACGTGTGTCATTTTGGAATCTTCCACTGGTCCTAGAGGGCTTATGTTCTCCACTGTTTGAGCCGCGGGGAGGTGGTGACCTCAGATGGTTGTCTGTTAAGACTGCATTCCTCCTTGCAATTTCATCCGAAAGGCGTGTTGGCGAGCTCCATGCCTCATCAATCACTGTGTGCGGTGGAATTCTGATGGGCCAGTGATTACTCTATGGTCTAACCCTTCCTTTCTACCAAAGTGAGGTTTGGCTTTTCATTTTAACCAGCCTGTTCTTTGTGCCCCGCAATCTGGTGCAGAGACTACTTCTACTCTGTCTGCCCCACAATCTAGTCCAGAGACTATTGCAGTACCCACTGTGATCTAATACTGGAAATATGGCAACTGGTCATTTTGCAGTAGTTTTAAACAGTCTTCCACTGATGCAAACACACAATCCCACAGCATACATTTCTCGGCTATCTTGGCATAACATGGATTCATATTCCATGACTGTGTATTGTATGGCCAGCTTTAATTTCTGTGATCTTTCAAAGACGTGTGTACCTCACCCTGCTTGTCTCCAGTGAGAACCCAGATCTTAATGTTGGCCAGAGACAGGACAGCAATGGTCTCTGGGACACCCTCCTGCAGCTTGTCCTCTATGGCTGTGGCACCCAGAAGCTAACACACACAAACATATTCCAACAACAGTCATGGACAAAAGAGGAGGAATGATTGAGAATACATGACTACCTGTTAAATAAGAAAAGACAAGCTCTGGTCAAAGTTATCAACCAATAAAATCAATTATGTTAAATCTGTTTGTAGCAGGAAAATTACTTTCTCGGCAAACATGTAAATCTGATGTTTTTAATGTGAATCCTATAGAGCCCCGTGTATGACATCACATAATAGCAGCTGCAGATCTTTCTTGCTTTAACAGGGGAAGAAATCATGAACGGGGCAGCACGGTGGATTAGTGGTTAGCACTGTTGCCTCACAGCGAGAAGGTCATGGGTTCAATTCCCACCTGTGGCCTTTCTGTGTTGAGTTTGCATGTTCTCCCCGTGTTTGCGTGGGTTTCCTCCAGGTGCTCTGGTTTCCTCCCACATCCAAAAACATGCGGGTTAGGTGGATTGGAATCTTTAAATTGTCCGTAGGTGTGCGTGTGGGTGTGTCTGTGTTTGTTTGTCTGTTTGTGGCCCTGCGACAGACTGGCGTCCTGTCCTGGGTGTACCCCGCCTTGCGCTCTATGACTGCTGGGATAGGCTCCAGCCCCCCGCGACCCTTAATTGGACTAAGCGGTTGAAGATGAGAGAAAGAGAAATCATGAACGTTTCTACGGCATCCATCAAGTGTGAGCCCAGATTTCATGTGTTATTTCTAAAGTGTCTATCTCTGTGGTGTTCTACCATGAAGCTGGGACTGGTAAAAAATGAAAAAACATTGTTATATATAGAGATTCTCCAGCCACAGATGCCTTTAAATCCTTCCGCATTGCCGAGGGGCGTTTTGGTGGCTTCCCTCATCAGTGCCATTTGTGCTGAGCCACTCTGCTTACAGTTTAAGCAGGTTTGTTAAACTGTTATAATCATTCCATAATGTCTGAATTAAATGACCTATAATAACTATGAAACCCACACACACACACACACACACACACACACACACACACACACACACACACACACACTTTCAACTTTAGACCTTTTATCTGTTGAATTCCCAATTAAATAAAGGACTGACTCAGCCAATCGTGTTGCGGTCCCTGAAAATGGGAGATGACACCAAACATGATCAACGTAATAATTTCAGAACAGTTCCTTCGGTGGTATTTTCCTGAGCAATAACACATCACACAGTCTCTAAAATTTGCATGACTGCTGATAGGTTCTGATTTAACCTTAGGGGAAAGAGGTTAGATGAAGACACATGAGAGAAAAGCTCAAGAATTCCTTCCTTTTCTCCAAATAAAAGTGACAAATGCTCAGAAAGGTACTTTACGTTTTATCAAGCACCATGCCACAGCGGTTTGTGCCATGAAATGGACAAATTTTAAGTCTTCTAGCACACAAGATTCATCACCAAGAGCAGACATACTTATTTTTGCTATGGGAATTTCCCCACAACGTCACTGGGGATTCCTCTCAAGTTTTCTCATTCCATACACAGGAAACAGTTGGGGACATGTTTGAATCATGTAAAAACAAAAAAGTAAAAAAAAAAAACCCTCAGGTGTCAACTTAAACTGCATACTATTCTTTCTCTTTCATTATTGCAATCCATGCTAATTTAAATCAAAGAGCCGTTTGTTTTATCATGAAGTGTACAGCGTCACCCTGCCAGTTAAATTAAAATGGACAGTTTTCTGTACTGCAATCTCACATAAGGATTTGCTTTTAATTTCTAATATGCAGCCACAACATGCACAAAACTGAGGTATCATAGTATAATTTGAGAAACTTGTATTTGTTCCACTACTCTCCCCCAAGTCCTTTTGCAGATTCCTGCCAATCTTCATATGTAGATGAGCGATGACCCCGGAATTGCTTTTCAAGGTTTGTTTGGGAAACAGTCAAAATCATTGGGATTAAAGGTCAAACTTTTCACCAAACCTGGGACACATAAGTAGATGGGTTCTGGAATTCCCCAGGAGAGATCACACTGCAAGATCACATTTTTACAAAGGTCAAGGTCAAGTAATTTGTGTTTCAACCCAATTTGGACCACACTTAAGTGGACTCCTCAAATGCCTTGGAAAGGTCAGCTAAGGGTTAGTCATTTGGGTGAAGGTCAAGGTCATTGGGGGTCAAATGTCCCACTGCCGTAGCCCCTGCTTTCTTCATGCCCATGGTTATTATTACCAAGTATATTTACAAAAGGCAAAATTGACTCCAGGCTACCACTAGTCAGACCATTTGACAAGAACTTTTCCAGTATGATGTCAGTCTAAATGCACATAATAGCAGATATAATAGTGGCCTAAAGTATGACTGAACAGTATGGGCAGGAAGAAAAGAAAGGAGAAGGAAAGATGGGCGAAGGCTGTGGGAAATGAGGAAAGTGACACAAAAAATACACAAGTCACAAGCTCCATGAGAGGTTTGGTGCATTCAAGTAGCTTGACAGCGAAAAGGCAACAAAAGCAGAGCAGTGTTTGAGCAAATTAGTATTAAAACTGCCCTGGATCTTCATAAACAAAGAAAAAGGTTAGTAAAGTGTGTATTATGACAGTTAAAAAAGTAGGAAGAATATCAATTATCTCCTGATGTTATTCTACATTGGTTCAGTGCGACAGAACATGCTCTTACTCTCTTTGTCAGTTTTATATTGTTTGAGGAAAGCACAGTTTAATGTTTTTCATCAAGATATGAAACATACACAGTAATGCACGTGCACACTGACCATCATGTCTTGTTCTACTGTTTCATAAACGGCTGCCAGTCGGTCCTCCCTGCAGTGAGTGGCCTTGTCAGCGCAGCGATGGCTCTCTGACCACGCCTCCCACTCATCCTCCGATAGGTCCCTGTAGGCCAGAGCCAGGGTCCTCAGCCCATCTGCGGCATACTCCTGCAGTCATAGTACACACACATACACAGGAGAGGAAAGGTTTGCTGACCTTGAAGTTGCAGATGACGGTGTGACCCCAGTGGATACCCTGAGTGCAGCACTTGAGAAGTTGAGTGAGCAATCAAAGTGTCTGTGTTTGCAACTGAGTAAGATTAAGGCTTTCAATGACTTCCTGGACTTGACCATCCGAAGTGTATCTGCACGTGGTGAAAGTCTTGGACTTGTAGAGACATGTATTTATCTCTGCAGCGACATTCATGTCTCTGGGTCCTCGATGTTTGAGTTCGGGCAGGTTAACCACATACACAAAAATTGTAATAAAATTTACGAAAAAGTAGTGCACAAACATTTGTACATATCAGACATATTCATCATCTGGCAGGGGGTGATGACGTTACCAAAAACTAAAAAGAATGAAAAGGCAAAAATATGCCTTAGACTTATTATTACTGTTATTTTAACCATTGTCCTAACATGTTTCTGTCCGTTAAATGCAAACTGTGTGTTGCACATGCATGTGGAAATTCGAAGGAATATGCACTAAATATTTTGCTTTTCTTTTCATATAATATGAGAGAATTGGATCTGTTTTTTATTAGTATGACTTAAGCAGAGGGCCACCCCTTTGAGTCTGGACTGCTTGAGGTTTCTTCCTCAAATCATCAGAGGGAGTTATTCCTTACCACTGTTGCCTGTGTGCTTGCTGTAGGGGTTGGTGAGGTTAGAACTTACACAGGAAATTTTGCTGAGTAAAATTTACTCTGCTGAGAAAGCATCTGATCCCAGTCCAAACAGAGTGAATTATACTCTATCACGGAGCTAAATCAATTTAAAACAGTGTAAAATCAACTCTTATTGGAGTAAAACCACTTGCATTGAACAGATGGTCGCAGACAGAATGGTCCTCCGTCAGCCCTGACGTCACTGCGCTTACGTCATTAGCCACGGTTCACTGACAATCACCTCGTTTCTGCTTCAAACTGCACTCCAGTCATCATTTATCTCAGCGACAGATATCTGAAACTTTGGTACAGCAATCCTATCCGCATAAATTCAGCAATATTCCATAAAAACAGACAGAGGAAGTGATCAGAGTGGTGAGGCTGCACAAGCTGCTAGGTGATGCGTTCACTGCACGTCGGACATTTCAATGCATCACCTTTTAAAGCCTCGTTTCTGCTTAAAACAGCCTCGCTTCTTTCTGCTTAAAACTGACTGCAAAATGATTCAAGAGGTTTTACCTTGTCATCTGATAGTTAATAATCCCATTAATCCATTTGATCACTTTGGGTGGAGCGACTCTGTGTCACACAGGCGGCTGGGCTCCAGCATGACACATGCACAGTGGAGGCAGGGCAGACCAATATTTAGGGGTGGACCGTTCAGTCTGCCACAACTGTTGAGCTGATTCACTCTATGATAGAGTGTAATTTACTCTATTTAGGCTGGGATCAAATGCTATCCCAGCAGAGTAAATTTAACTCAGCAAAATTTTCTGTGTACTTGTGTGAAGCGCCTTGAGGCAGCTTTGCTGTGATTGGGTGGTATATTAATGAAATGAAATGGCAATACGCTGGATCGGGAGATGCCTGGGAAGAGCTTAAAGAGTCATGAGGTCACTGGGCAAAGGTGTTTGGTGATGCTGTAATATTTGCAGGAGAACACAGGTCCAAGGCTTTCTGGGTTCTGGCGCTTTGTGTTTTACTGCATGATTATTTTGATTCTTGAACACTAACCAAGATGTCCTTGGTACCAGGTCTGTAGGACCCCTGGGTTCCGCTGGAATGGCTTCGTGTCCAACAAACAGTTCCATAGTCTAAGGTGAGAAGTATCACTTGCATTTTGAGGGAGCATTAGCTGTGACATTTTGTCCATGTGGCATGTTTCTCTGTGCATGATTGCAAGTGCTTCAGTGTTGAGGACCCCAGTGGCTGGAAAAGGCCAAAGGGACACGCACATTTAACCTGGTCGTGGCTGATAGATGGTGACTTTCAAGATGTGGGGATGGACCGGTTGTCTACTTGAGTGGTTGTCATGCAGGACCCAAGATGTTTAGGTGGTGTTGTGGATGCAGCAACACAGAGCACCAGTCCATCCTCCCAGAAGTGACGCACACATTATACAATGAGGACACATGAGCACCCCTCAGTACTCCTAGAGTTTCATACAGTATTCTGATTACATTCTGTCCAATCCAAAGGTAAAACCATCATGGGTTTTCCTCATGTCAAGATGCAATTCATCATCTACTTCTGCAGCGTCATGTTGGTTGTATTTGGGCGGCTACTTGAATGGAGGTGAGCAGAATTAATTTTTCAGAAACAATTTCTTAGTATCTACTCATAATCACAGAATTCACAGGCTGCATGCTTGGATACAACTAAACCTAACTGAGAAACTGATAATTCAGTTGGACTCTCACTGTAAATATATTTTTTGAGGTCAGTTGTAACACTAGATGGCACTGGTGTTCCATGCAAATGGAGCATAAATTGTCTTCCAGTCTAAGCCGTGCATGTGCATTACTCACGTTGAGGTGGTCTGAGGTGATGTTCATCAGTTCCTGGTTGGAATGGTGGAGTCTCTCCAAAAGAACAGTATCAGCTCCTTTACAGTACAGACGAATCCTGCCCTCTGGATTACGTACTGAAAATAAAAATAACAGTGAAATGAAGAGAACATAAATGCTTTTCAGACCATGTGGCACTGATTTATAAATATCACCTCTGTGGCTCGTGGTCAGTGCTGTTTATAGAACAGAGATTGTTGGTAGATTTTGAGTGATTTATGTGGAATGATTTCTGGGCAGTTTTCCAGTATTTTGCAAGAACACAAATCATTTAAAGACACAGTGACTTCTCATTGGAAGGCCAACTGTGATAGCTTATATCCTGTCAGATCACAACATAAAACAACTATATGGTTTGTATCAAGCCATATTTAGTCATATATTTATACTTATGGTGTTGTTGGCCATCAGAAAGAAACTAACAAACAAGCTAATTTCAAGCTACATGTACAATAACTAACAATACAATAACAACATACAGTATATGTTGGTAAGGTAAAAGCTGCATCTGCTCCTAATTTCTGCCAGCCCCGTGATGATAAGATTATTACCTGGAGCAAGGCCACATATGCTGATACAGTCCTAGATTTCAGAGGGGTTTTGTTCCCCTAACAAATAGTACAGATTCTATGCAAACTCATATTACTCTTGTTTTAATCTGATGTTTTTAAACTACATTTTGATTGACATGCTCATTTTCATAAAACCAAATGAGAAAATAATGAGCCCTTCATACCTATAACAGACATTCTTTTGCGTATGTTGTTGAAGTCCAGGATGGCCAGCAGGGTATAGGTGACCGGTCGTCCCATCTCTGTGGTTGTGATTGTCCCAGGCGTCCGCGAGCGAAAAACAAAGCCAAAGTTTCGAGCTGCTGTCACTAGAGCGCCCTCATCAGGAGACTGAGCCTTGTACACCAACTCGCCTGGTTGCCGAGATAAACAAATAAATGATGATGATGATGATGACATAAATTTTCATCGATATTCAACCTCCCAGGTTCCCTCCCCTCTTTTCTTGCTCACCCTCATTCTTCTCCTCGCTCATGACTGTGTGACAGAGGGAGAGCAGGCGAAAGAACTCTTGAGTGTATGTGTCCCCGACTTTTACTGATTCCAGCAGGGTGTCATCATAGAAACAGAATTCTGGGTCAGCAAGGGGGTTGAAGGGAGTGAAGTCCAATCTCTAAGGATAAATGAATACAGAGTGTTGTAAAGCAGGTGCACATACAGCATGCACACACGTTTTGTAAGACAATATGGATACTATCTTTACAGTTTAAAGCACATGGTCTATCACATGTGGTGCAAATGCTTTTAGGGTGCGTACATGCCCAATTTGCTATGTAAAGGGAGCTTAAATTGATTGCAAACTTGGATACTGGACTGAAAGGGGTTGGATTTATCCTCTTCATTAGTTATGCCTTTAAAACACAAGTGCACCATGTGCTTGTGGTATTGCTACTGAAGGGCCACAATTAGAAGTGACAACTTTTCTGGTGAGGAAAAATATCTGCCTGCAGAAAGCGTATGCTTGGAAACAGGCAAAACAGACAAGATAAGATGTTGTGCCTGCTATAACAGTTGGATTATGAATGAGTGTCCACTGACCCCTATGCATGTAAGGTGCAGCTGTTTCAGCTGGCCTTTGACATGGACCAAATGAAGAGACGTATGGACCTGCAGTACCTTCTAAGGTAAGTTAAAAACAGTTCAGTCTGTGTAACTGGTAAGGTGTTACAGTGTACTCTATCTCTGCACTGGGATAAGGAGGGATTGTGTGAGTTTACTTTTTCTGTTAAGGTGGGGGTGACTACTACCTGTAATGCGCTTTTGGATTTTTGGATCAAAGCACAAGTGGTTATGCATCTTAATGATTCAATAAAAATCATATTTACAGTCTAGACCCCCTATGACAACTGAATCTCCCCCATTCATCCACCAGCTCTCTCTGATGCCAGATAGAAAGAAAAGCAGTGTAAAAATATGATATAAACCGGTTATTAGATTTTGAATTTTACATAGTTATTACCTTTATCACATAAAATACATATTAATTTTTGTTGTCAATTCACTTTCATAGTCCTATGATGTGCTGATGAATATCCTTGTTCAGAGTGTACGCCCTTCGTGCACCTGCCCAAGTGAGGATATCTGACTATTGTGCCCTGGCAACAGTAGGAATACACTGTGCTGGACTTTAGATTGGGTTTTTGCTGGCCTTGCATATGTTGTTGAAGTTGTGCCCCATGATACCAATGCACTTGCAATGCACTGAGAACACCTCATTTTTTTGGCCAACAGCCACACACAAGTGCAAGTGGACTCATGATTAAGAGGGAGTGAGCGTTGGGAATGAAATCACAACTGCATGGGTGGAAACTAGCAAGAAGTCTCACAACAGGAGCTGTGCATTGCTTTGTATGTTTGTAAGGCTGCTTACCTTTTGCCGAGGTTCCAGTGGGTCTGTTACTTCACCTAACAGTAATACATGACACATGCACAGTGTAAACACTGATATATGTGTGTACTTCTTGTACGTGCATGTGCATTATGAATGTGTGTTCACTTACCATAAGTCTGTCCGTTGATGGAACACTTGTTAAAGCTCATGATGTTCTGAGTAAGAGTTCCAGTCTTGTCACTAAAAATATATTCAACCTGAAGGAAATAACTCAAAATGTAACATTATGCTTCCCAAAATCCATATAATAACTTGAAGCCTGTTCCAACAGCTGTAGCAGTTATGCATCACACAGACCACAAAATTTCCAAACTGAACCTTGGAGAGGGAGTGTGCATAAGGAAAGAAGGCCCACAGAGGTTTGCCATTCTCTCCAAGAATTCCCTCTTTCTTCAAACAACAGTGATGAATGTCAAGAAAAGTACTTATTTTACATTTTTGCTTTGATATTATTGTCAAGCAGCATTGTTTTATGTCATATAGTGGGCATGTTTTCAGTCATCTAACCATACGATTCATCATGAAGAGCAGCCATATTTGTTTTTGTTGATGCGGTCCATTATTCTTTACTGCCCAAACAGGGAGCATCAGGTTATATTTGAATACAGTAACACTTACAAAGCCAGGTGCAGACTCAAACCTAATACTGTGTTCCTTTTCTTTCATTATAAGATGTTAATTTAAATCAAGATGCAATAGAGGGATTCCATGTGTCAGTGCGCCCGCCTGGAAGTAGCCCTCGTGCAATGCATCACAGGATAGTTTGTATGCCTACAGCTGGCATCTATGGAAGTAAACAAAGACGGATGCAGTACTTTTAAGCTAATTTTGAACCTAGAAGAAGAATTGCAGAATTGCAAGTTTAAAAAGCAAGAAAAAGGATCTGATAGAGCGGTGAGTTCCGACTAACTTGCTTGTACGAGTTACTACCTTGTGAGTGATGGGGTAAATTGCACATATTTAGAGGTTATATATCAAATGTTCATAAAATGCTTAATATTTGTCCTTTTTCCATGGGAAAAAGCTGCTGTAATAGAGATAATCTTGGCTACACATCTTTGAGATCATTCAGATGAGTAAGTGTAGGTTGCATTGTCTCTGTGCTGAGCCAAGCACACGCATTTCTTGGTGGATGGGACTCTGAACCTCTGGAGAAAAAGACAAAGAAAGAAAGAAAGAAAGAAAGAAAGAAAGAAAGAAAGAAAGAAAGAAAGAAAGAAAGAAAGAAAAAGTTGTTTCTGCACTAAATCGCAGCAGGAGAAAGCTGCTCTGCACGGTGGGATTTACTAAGTTGCGTGTCAAATGGTGGCTGCGATTTTGCCACAAGTTGTAGACAATACTACTATATTGGCGGTTTTGATGGAAGTGGTTTGAGTCAAAAAACCGTTAGTGTGTCTACTATGTAGGTTTTCTGGCTGCTGTGGACTCGGTGGGTTGATGTCGGCTTGAACTTACTAAACTTTCCCTTTTTTCCAGTCCTTCCAACATTGTGAATCCACTTATTTCTAAGTGTTGCATTCTTACGAAAAACACAGCAGTTCAGATGTTTATCCCAGAGATTGCATAGAAACAACAAGTAATCCCCGGTATTCTGAGCCTTTTGTTTACTTTCTGAGCATGTCTGTGCATCCGCAACAGGCACACATTTCCCAAAATCCACTGCTCCACCAAAATCAGACCTGTTTCCGGTGGGTGTTGGACTCTGCCAGGGCTGCCCCTGCTCATCAATCTTGTTTGTGAACATCACAAACAGGACTGCAACCCAGATAAGCAGCAGAAAATGAATGAATAAATGTCTGAATAGAACAGCACAGTTATAATACACCATGGTGATATAGGATTCCTATTTTAAGTATTTTAGACTGTTGCTTCAGCTATTTGCTTCCCAACTTTCCTGTGGGCTCTTACTGTAGAATACACTTAAAGAAAACTGTAAATATTCCTTGATCAGCATCTGGAAAGGAATGTGGATCCGTCATAAATAAAATTTGACCACAATGCAAAATTGTAAGATTGTTATGTTGGTATATGGGGGAGGTTGTGGGCATGCAGTTAGTGCACTTTTTTCCATAGCAGAAGATTTCCTGTTCTCCGTGTCATATGGAGTTGCGTCAGGAAGGGTGTCCGGTGTAAAACCTGCGCCAAATCTACATGCCGACCCATTTCGGATCTGTTGTGGTGAGGCAGAGCGAAAAAAGAGAGAAGAAGAAGAAGGAACATACTTTTCTTAGTCTTGGTAAATGTGAGCTGCAGAGAAGTAACGTGGACAATATCCCATATGGCTGTGTTTCCCAACCAGGGGTACGCGGAGGTACTGCAGGGGGTACGCGGTGCACGGGGAGTTTTTTTTTTTTTTTAAGGTGTCACACAAAAGCGTAGTCCCAAGCTAACTCGTAATATGTGGACAAAAGAATGTCTGCTGTGGAATTTAGTAATATTCTATTTATTTAATAAAATTTCAAAGATAAATCTTCTCAGCAATGTGTCATGTCGAGCTCATCAATAACGGTACGCATGTGCTACAACTCATTTCCCCGGGAAGACAATGACCTGTGACACAAAATACAAAAGCATAGCAACCGATGGATAAATGGTTAAAACGTGCAGTTTCTCTGGATCCAAGGGGTTTGGAGGAGACAACAGAGAAACAAGAAAAAGGCCAAAGCTAAACCTAGGCAGTACAATGAAAACTACATTTTGTATGGTTTCACCACGTCAACGTCTTTGGAACTACCGCAGCCTCAGTGTTTCTTCTGTGGTGAAATTCTGGCTAACAGCGCAATGAAGCCAGCACATTTGCAGCGACACCAGAGCACCAAGCACCCTGCAAAAGTAGGGAAAACTGAAGAGTACTACAAACAAAAGCTGTCAGAATTTAAGTCAGGTCAGATTCAAAATACAATGATGAAAGCCACTAATGTGTCGAGCAAAGCCCTGGAGGCGTCTTACACCGTATCGCTGCTTGTGGCACAAACAAAAACTCCTCACTCAATTGTTGAAGAACAAATTCTCCCTGCAGCGACTCGCATGGCTGAAATAATGATAGACAAAAAAGCAGCTGAGACATTCAAGAAAGTTCCCCTGTCAAACAACACCGTGGCCCGTCGGATTGATGATATGGCTCTTGATATTGCGGGACAAGTCGTGGACAAAATAAAACGAGCCGGTCAGTTCGCTTTGCAGCTGGATGAAATGACAGATGTGAGTGGAGAAGCGCAGCTCCTGGCCTTCGTTCGTTACAAAGATGTGTCAGACATAAACGAGCATATTTTGTTTTGCAAAAGACTGCCAGGAAAGACAACCAGGGAGAAAATGTTTCAGGTTATTGACAGTTTTTTCAAAGAGCACAATATACAGTGGAAACAATGCAGCCACATCTGTACTGATGGCGCAGCTGCAATGACTGGGAGCGTGAAGGGACTATTCGGACAAGTGAAAAAGGTAAACCCCGACATGAAATGGATGCCTAGTATTATCCACCGCGAAGCACTGGCTAGTAAGAGAATGACGCTGTGAAGATGATCAACTTCATCCAATCCCGGCCACTAAATCACAGACTGTTCGAAACTCTTTGCCACGAGAGCGGCGCGCAACACGACCAGCTATTGCTTCACACAGACGTCCGCTGGCTGTCTCGTGGGGAAAACGCTACTGAGGCTTTATGAACTTCGCAGTGAAGTTTTTGCGTTTTTGAAGGAGCAGCTGCATCCTCTTGCTGTGGTGTTTGAGGATGCCAATTGGGTGGCATGTCTGGCATATCTCGCTGATGTGTTTACCAAACTCAACGAGCTCAACCTTTCACTCCAGGGCAAGGAGTCACACGCCCTGAGGATGTACAAGAAAGTGGAAGGGTTCACAAAAAAGCTCAATCTGTGGCAAAGGAAATGTGAGGAGGGTGATGTGAGCCATTTCCCATTACTTCATGCACATCTTGCCACTACTGATGTCACTAGGGCTCCAGTGGTAAAACTGGTGGAAGAACATATATCCAAACTCAACTCAGATTTTAACCAATACTTTCAGGATATTGATAAAAAGTCAGAAAGCCTGGATTGGGTGAGGGACCCATTCACCCCAACTGAGAGCAGCAACAAGCTTCCCGCAAGGCTGCAGGAGCAGCTGCTGGATGTGTCCTCTGACCGGGGCCTGAAAGTGGCACATAGAGAAAAGACATTGACACAGTTTTGGTGTAATGTGGAGAAGGAATATCCTGAATTGGGAAAACATGCACTGATTGAACTTTTACCTTTTGGGTCAACATATATGTGTGAGGTGACCTTCTCAGCTCTGACACACATAAAAACAAATAAGAGGAACAGGCTGGATGTGGAGAACAGCCTGCTAGCAGCTGTTTCCACATTGTCCCCAGATCTAGCAAAGCTGATGAAAGACAAGCAAGCTCAAGTGTCTCACTAAAGACCAGATTATACTACAGTAGTGAGTATTTTGATGAAGGTTTTGTTTCAGATATTAACTATTAAAAAGCCTGTTTATGGAGGACTGTTTATGAAGGAGACTCCAGTTTTGTGATGAATGTTACATGAGTTATGTTAATGTATTCTTTAAAAAGAGAGAAATGAGTTATGTTAATGTATTCTTAAGTTAGATATAACAAAAGAAAGGTTATTTTTAGTATTCATAATATTTTTGTTAATTATTTATATTCCAAGAAAAAAAATCTTTATTCTTATGTTGAATTAAGGTTTAAAAGAGAGAGAGAAAGCCTGAGAATTTTATGTTAAAGTTAAGGAGATTAAATAAAATGTTTTTCATGTAATAACCACTGTGTTGTGCTCTACTTTTGAAGAATCATCAACGCATATGTGTGAGGGGGTACTCGTGGTGTGACAAGAAGGCTCAGGGGGTACTCAGGCCAAAAAAGGTTGGGAAACACTGCCATATGGGATAGTGGCCTTCAAAGTTTAGTCAATATTCAGCAACAGAAAGGAAAGTTTACAGGAAGTGACAAATTGGAACCCACTGCATGTTATATATCATTTTAAAGCTTATAATACATTGTATTTGAAATATTGGGAATTTTAGAATAATTACCTCAGAAATTTAAAATTCGTGGGATAGCTCACTTTACCTCTCAGCAGTTCAGGTCCATCCCATGTGAGTTGCCTTGTAGTTGTTTCTGGTGTAACACATTTAAACCACAGATGATACAGATCCTGAGTCAGCTGCTCACCTGGCCCAGCTCCTCGTTCAGCGTGGTGGTCCTGGCCTCAGCTGCTGTGTTACACTGGGAGCAGAACATCCGCTGGTCCCAGTTGATAAAGTAGCTATGACCCAACCTGATGACCTCCACACTGATATGGAAACATAAAAGAGAGGGGAGAAAAGAAACGTGGTCTGAGTAACAGCCTAAATCAGTGGACTTCTCAGAGAAACAATCATCCTGATGTGAAATCTGAAGAAACGTTTTCATGTGTTCATATTATTATGTCTGAGTCACCAGTCACGTTATCAATAGTCACATTATCAAGAGTCAATCACAGAGTCATTGAAGTAAAACTAAACAGGGTGCAAGTACATGTGGAACAGACTAAACTAATACAGTAGTGTTCAGAATAATAGTAGTGCTATGTGACAAAAGATTAATCCAGGTTTTGAGTATATTTCGTATTGTTACATGGGAAACAAGATACCAGTAGATTGAGTAGATTCTCACAAATCCAACAAGACCAAGCATTCATGATATGCACACTCTTAAGGCTATGAAATTGGGCTATTAGTAAAAAAAAGTAGAAAAGGGGGTGTTCACAATAATAGTAGCATCTGCTGTTGATGCTACAAACTCAAAACTATTATGTTCAAACTGCTTTTTTAGCAATCCTGTGAATCACTAAACTAGTATTTAGTTGTATAACCACAGTTTTTCATGATTTCTTCACATCTGCAAGGCATTAATTTTGTTGGTTTGGAACCAAGATTTTGCTCGTTTACTAGTGTGCTTGGGGTTATTGTCTTGTTGAAACACCCATTTCAAGGGCATGTCCTCTTCAGCATAAGGCAACATGACCTCTTCAAGTATTTTGACATATCCAAACTGATCCATGATACCTGGTATGCGATATATAGGCCCAACACAATAGTAGGAGAAACATGCCCATATCATGATGCTTGCACCATCATGCTTCACTGTCTTCACTGTGAACTGTGGCTTGAATCCACAGCATGTCTTTTTCCTGGTTCTCTCCCTCAGCCCCAACCAGTCCCAGCAGAAGACTGCCCCTCCCTGAGCCTGGTTCTGCTGGAGGTTTCTTCCTGTTAAAAGGGAGTTTTTCCTTCCCACTGTAGCCAAGTGCTTGCTCACAGGGGGTCGTTTTGACCGTTGGGGTTTTACATAATTATTGTATGGCCTTGCCTTACAATATAAAGCGCCTTGGGGCAACTGTTTGTTGTGATTTGGCGCTATATAAAAAAATTGATTGATTGATTGATTGATTGAATTCAGAGTTTGGGGGTCGTCTCACAAACTGTCTGCGGCACTTGGACCCAAAAAGAACCATTTTACTCTCATCAGTCCACAAAATATTCCTCCATTTCTCTTTAGATCAGTTGATGTGTTCTTTGGCAAATTGTAACCTCTTCTGCACGTCTTTTATTTAACAGAGGGACTTTGCGGGGGATTCTTGCAAATAAATTAGCTTCACACAGGTGTCTTCTAACTGTCACAGCACTTACAGGTAATTCCAGACTGTCTTTGATCAATCCTGGAGCTGATCAATGGGTGAGCCTTTGCCATTCTTGTTATTCTTCTATCCATTTTGATGGTTGTTTTCCGTTTTATTCCACGCGTCTCTGTTTTTCTTTTTTTTGTCAATTTTAAAGCATTAGAGATCATTGTAGATGAACAGCCTATAATTCTTTGCGCATAAGTTTTCCCCTCTCTAATCAACTTTTTAATCAAACTACACTGTTCTTCTGAACAATGTCTTGAACGTCCCATTTTCCTCAGGCTTTTAAAGAGAAAAGCATGTTCAACAGGTGCTGGCTTCATCCTTAAATAGGGGACACCTGATTCACACCTGTTTGTTCCACAAAACTGACGAACTCACTGACTGAATGCCACACTACTATTATTGTGAACACCATCTTTTCTACTTTTTTTACTAATAGCCCAATTTCATAGCCTTAAGAGTGTGAATATCATGAATGCTTGGTCTTGTTGGATTTGTGAGAATCTACTGAATCTACTGGTACCTTGTTTCCCATGTAACAATAAGAAATACTCAAAACCTGGATTAATCTTTTTAGTCACATAGCACTACTATTATTCTGAACACTACTGTATGTTGGAAGAGCTTCGGAGCTGTTTTTCTGACTTGATGCTGGAGCTGGCAATTAACAGAATTCCAAACAGACCAACAAAAGACCTTAAGTTACATAAGACCTTACACCCGCTTGCACACACTTATGATTTAGCTGATTATATTTACACATTTGACATGGGTGTGGAGGGACTGTGTTGGATGAGATGTCTCTTCAACATTGCGGGGATGTCTGGGACAATACCAAAGGAGTGGAAAACTGTGGTGGTGATCCTCATATTTAAAAAAGGGGCCAGAGAGTGTGTGCCAACTGCAGCAAGGGCATCACACCGCTGCTCCTTTGCATTGAGAGGAACCAGCTGAGGTGGTTCGGGCATCTGGTAAGGATGCCTCCTGGGCACCTCCCTAGGGAGGTGTTGAAGGCACGTCCAGCTGGGAGGAGACTCCGAGGAAGACCCAGGACTAAGTAAAGAGACTATGTGTCCACACTGGACAGGGAACACCTCGGAATCCCACAGTCAAGGGGTGGTAAATGTGGGCCGGGAAAGGGAAGTTTGGGGTTCTCTGCTGTTACCCCTGCAACCCGATGCTGAATAAGCGGTTGAAGATGACCTGACCCATTTGGCATGCATTTCCGATACCCTTTATGGTTAAAATAAATTTGCACAACATGAATATTTGTGTTTCTCACAGTGGAAAAAAGCACAATCTCTATTTGCAATCATTTTATGTCAAAATCAAAATTTTGGAAGAAAAAACTGGAAGGCAATGACAGTACAGTCAATATTGTTGGTTATTGTTGGTTTCTTTCTCTCTTTTTTGCATAATTTTGTCAGTTTGCTAACAATCTAATTTGAGTCTTAAACTGTATTTTTATTGAATTATCAGATTCTTAAATACTTTGAAGGGTGGTGGCCAAGCTGTGAAGTACCCTTGTTTCCAGTGCTACATGTTATATTTACACTGCAACCTCAAGGTCACAGTGTAAATATAAATGTACACTGTGTGACCTTGAGGTCGTTAATTATTGTAAACAGAATTTGCACTCTCTTCCTCCCTTCCTCCACAACCACAGGCTATGACAGGAAAATGCTAACTACTGGATTTTTCAGGCCGATCAGAGAACACTTGAATCCTCTGTCCCTCTATTTTTATCTTGATGGCCAAGACACATTTCATGAACTTGTACTGTTTCCCAAAACTCTAAACCGAAGACGCACACTCATCTACAAACTTCCATGTCACACTGAAAGTCTCCACCCAAAACCACAAAATCTCATATCTAAACCACACTCTGCTTTCAGACATCACAGAAAAACTACAAAAATACATATACAGTACACTACACAATGGGCACCACACAGTGATTAGATCAGTTAAAAGGCATGACTATAAAAATCTGTTACTAAGAGGAAAGAGTTTTTTAGTTTTCCATCAGAACAGTCTCTTTATATGACGAGCACAATGGTTTTAATTCCACAGTCTACAGTACGGCAGAAAGGTACTGTAAAAAATATGCAACTGATAAAAATGTAGAATACAGTGAAATAATTTCCATGTATTTCCAAATATGAGTTAATGAAAAAACAAAACAAAACAAAAAATATTGTACATTGAAAGTGATCAGGTACTGAGATGCTGACAACATAATTTCCTTGGAATATTTCCTGATCCTCAATAACTGAGCTTGCAGCGTTGATGTCATGCCACATTGCATTACTGGGTAATTTACATGTTTGGACGATAGTTTTATTTCTTTGTGAATTTAGAAGTAAATTCATGACTGGGTTCCTATTATGCTCCTCCTTCTCCTCTTCTTCTTCTTCATGCACGGGCACATCAGTTTTGCAAGAGCTGTATTCTTGCTTCACTTTTTTTTTAGCACTAATGATGCACACATATGCCGTTTCCTCCTTGTTTATTGATTTGTGTTCCCCTTGATTCTGTAGCTGTTATATCTTACTTGAAGTCTTTCTTAAATTAATAACTGTATTTTCCAGACTATAAGTCAAGCTTTTGTTTGTTTTTGTTTTTTAACTTATTTGGCTGACCCTGCAACTTATATTTTAAACCAAATTACATGTCAAAAATATATTGCATTATCATTTACAGCCACAAAATGGCACTGTCTAACACCTGACAAGTGAACACTGCTCCTGTAAACTAATCTGAAAGAGGAGAACAGGCTGGGTCTTAGAGAACAAGCCCCTACTCAGCACTCGACTTGTTTGCACTTTGTGGGACAGCTGCAACCACAGGGAGGAGGATGGCTCAGCTAAGGTAAGGCTAACTGTATGATTGGTCACTTGAAAAAGTTTATTTACATTTACTGAGGTAAGCTTGCTTTCACACCCAATGAAACAATCTGTGCATCTGGGAACTTCTAATGATATTTTCAAATGTTTCATATGGTCACCATTCGGTGCGCTGTACCAGTCAGACTTTAAACAGAATTTTCAATTTTGCAGATGCCTTTTTTTTTTTACAAATTAAAAAAAAATTACATATTTACAAATACAGGTTTATTTGTAAAAACCAACACACAAGTTAACTAGTGTGGGGTTTTTTTGTTGTTGTTTTTTTTTTTTTTTTTTTTTTACATCCAACCAAGGATTAGGAGGCTCAATTTTCCCATAATGCCTCTGGGCATCTGTGAGTTTTAATGCTCAAACATTTAGAACTTGTGCATTACTTTAAAACTAAAAGATATTTGTGATATTTTCACTTTGTTAAAATGACAGTTAACATTACTATAAATAAACCATCCGGAATTAGTTTGGTTTTTAAATCAAACCTGGTTTGCTTTTCATGATTTCTGCCTCATCTCAAAGGCTCTGTATGCTGTCAAGGAAAATGCTTTTTTTTTTTTAAATTGTAGCAGCCAGGCCCCTTCTGCTGGGGTCGGGTTGAGCTCAGACAGCTCCTCACAGCTGCCTGTCTGCTGTAAAACACAGCAGAGAAGAAATAACATGATTTTAGGATTTACAAATGTTTTTGACTGTTCGGCTTTACTTACTATGCCAGCAACTAAAAAGTGAGCGGACTAAAAATTTGCTAAACTAAATTTAGCTGAAGCTAATTGGTTCGCTGATGGTTTTTGAAGTTAGCTGGAAAGCTAATCTGATAACAAAAACTTAGCTTCAATAATTAGCGCTTGGCGGATTAGCACCCTGACTCCCACCACTGATTACACAGAGAAGACATCCACTTTGATCAAAAACCTTCTGCAACAACCTCTGGTGGTGTTTGGAAAAAACAACCATTTCTCAATCAATCATTTGCTAGCTGATCATCTAACACCATTTGTAAACAGTGTCATTAATGTGGGGCAGGGGAGGTGATAGTCAAGTGGTGAAAGGGGTGAGTTTGTGACCAGAGGATCCTCAGATCAAATCTCCATCAGTTGAGTGAATCAAAAAATAAACCATTTAAGGTACTTGGGCAAGGTCCTTAATCTCCATATTGCTTCCAATGTGTAGTGAGGGCCTTGCATGGCAGCACCCTGACATCAGTGTGCGTATAGGTGAATGTGAGACATCCCTGTAAAGTTCTAACCATGTAAGCACTATAAGAAAAACTAAACTGGTTGTGAAGACCTATTTACTCAGGTATCTGTATATTCTGCTGCTTCTCTTCACTGGACATGCTACACATTTTCACCAGCCATTTGGCCCTACCTGACATATAGAGAGATAGGCACCACGGTGTTGAGAATGATGACATAGGACCAGAAGGAGAGGAAGGCTGAGAATAAAAAGCTGTCCACAGGAGGGTCCCACGGCAGGTAGATCTGAAACAGGGAGCCCACTTCTCTCTCCCACACTGCATTACCCACAGCCAGGATCACACCCATACACACCAGGAACCCAAAAATCTGACAGACACACAAAGAAATACACCTCAGGACAAAGTACATAATGTCTCCATCATACAATCATATGTATTAAATTTGGATCTTTGATCAGTTGAATACAAATTAGGATAAAGTGTATTGTTACAGGAGATCTCTGGAGGTTCAAGCCTCTGACATCATGTCCTGAAATAGTACTGAGCCATGAAAGGGAGAGGTTTGGGGTTTCCTACCCAGAGGACAAGAGTGTTCATCAGGCGATCGATGCTTGTACGTTTAAACTTGGTGTGACCGCTGTTCTGCATTAGCTTGGTGTCTGGGCCTGAAACAGAGACAGGCAAAGCTAGACAAATTACAATCTGCAGAAATCAACAGAAGTGAATAACATCAATCTTTATTTGACCCAAAGGAGACTATGCCATCAAAATATTTAACAAAATGAAAATATTAGAGAATACATAACTAAAATTAAAAGCAGACAGACTGATAATAAACACAAAGTATACAACCATAATGTTAATGTGCCACACAAACATACAACAGACTACACAGAAGAAAACAATAAACAACATGTAACATATAATACAACATAAGCTGAATTTTACATTAAAAGCTATTCAGCAGATGAATATGTATATATGAAGGTCACATATATTCACAGTTAGCTATACATGGACACACCAACCTGCAAAGATGACAAGGCCATAACAGGCCTCAGTATTACGCAGAACACATCCTCGGAGCAGCATGTTCTGATTGGTCAGGGTGTATTTCTTGTCTCTCCAGTATAAAGTCCCACAGAAACGATCCAGTTTGTTGTTTGGGGGCTCACAAACTACCTCACCTTCAGTGTCGGGACATGCAAAATGCACACAAATATAAACAATAATTCCATGTCCTCCAAATTCCTGAATAGCTATGCAACTGTCCTAATATTTTTTTATTTTTTTATTTTACAAAATACAAAGTAAACAAATGGATTTAAAAAAAACTATTATCAATTCCACTAAGTGCAGCATTGTAGTAGTAAAAGTAGAACACTCAGAGTAATACTGATTTATGAAAGACTGGTGGTTGTTATTAAAAGCACATTAATTCTAATCATAATAGTAACAATAATAAGTATTATTATAATTATTGTTGTTGTTATTATTATTGTTACAAGTTTGTAGTTGCAGTACTATATGCCAAATCCTTTTAAACTATGTCTTCAAAGGTAGACCTTTATCCTGACTCCTCATCCTTCTGGCTACTGACCCATACATGACAAACCATAAACAAAATCATGAGAAAAACATGCGCATTCATGTGGAAAGTGCTATCTGACTGCCAGGTCAGATAGAGACTTGATGTTTATTCGAAGTAAAGCAGATCATGAATATACTTTTAAAATGTGCACCGCTACTAATAAGTGAGCAGAAAACACTGATAGAGGAGCGGTGGTTGTTTTCTCCATCGGCACAGAGTTTATGAACCAGATAGAGACGGAATGCAGACTGAAGAATCTGTCTAATTAATCCAAAACTAAACAATCAAAAAGAATCCCTTTATTGGGTCCAATTTTTATTTCTGCAATTGGATCAGGACATCCATAGTTCAAAATGAATAATTTAACACTCTGCTCTTGACACTCGCTCCAACACACAGTAAGCTGATAATTTGTGGTAAAGTGTCAGTTGATTTGCTGCTGTTGCAGGAGAAGATTACTTGTGGGTATGATGAGATGACATGTGACTATTGTGTTCCGTGTCCTGGTGGGCGGGTGATAAAGGGCAGCAGTGCACAACGTGCAGCAAAAACCACATATATTTTATAAAGGATCCAAGTGCAAGGGTGTAAAGGTGAATATAGTTTTTGCAATGGGTGCAAGAATGAAACGAAAAGCTGAGGTAAGAGGACTTTGTTTCAAATCATACCATCAAATGAAGCCAAGTTGTTCGGATCTCCAAGTTCAGATGTCACTGAGACTGACTGTCGCACCTTCATATTGGTCTCACTACAAGACAACACATCACACAGTTCTTTAGAACCACCATGTTGCTTCTGCTACTGGGAGCTGATGCTAAATAATAGTGAGTTGTCTGACCCGTCCAGTTCAGCCGTTTCAATGTAACAGAGCCCGTGAGGTTCAGTGCCGGACAACAGGAGCAGGTCGGCCTGAAAAAAATATACAAAAGCTGAAATTAATATCAAACGCACAATTAGAAACGATGACTGATGTAGCGCACAATACATAAAATGTAATAATAAGCAACTGGTACTACTCAGTGATGTATAAATACTAGGTCACACTTCAGTAAGAGTACACATACCTTACAAGAAAATAATGTGTAAAGCTTAAAATAACTTGAGTAAAACTATCAACATTTCTGACATTAATTGTACTTAGTTCTCCAAAACATTTTATGATGTTTAATATAATTTAGTATCAAAAGGCAAAAAGCACATGAAAATACCCTAGGAATAACTTAGAAAACGATGAAATGGCAAAATAGTGTTGGAGATGCCACCAGTGGATTTGTACTATGATATGAATGAAACAAAGTCTGAAAGAAGTTTTTTAAAAGCTTTAGTGTGTAGGATTTATAAGTGTTTATTTGCAGAAATGGAATATACCTTTCATAACACACTAAATAAGTAGTAATGTTAGACCTCGTGTGAAGTGCCTTGAGGCGGTGTTGTTGTGATGTGGCGCTGCTATATATAAATAAAATAAGCTAGCGCGTTGCCCGTGGGGATCCATGGGCTCTAGACTGACCCAAAATACATAAAGATATACCAAATGGCAAATGTCAGCTCTCCCATTTCTCCGTGATTGAAGTTACACACACGCACAGATGTACATGGAGGCCACTTGGCTTTTAATATATGGATGGATGGATGAGATTTATTGTCATTGTCATTACACGAGTGCAACAACGAGATTACGTCCACACTCAAATTACCACAGACAAGATACAGCAATTAATCAACAATTATTACTTGTTTATACCGTAATAATGGCACACATCAGAATTAAGACAACACATATACATTTGACATTGTTTATGTGCACTAAACTTGAAACAGTCCGTTTTCCGAACTGAGGCAATGTGAGTGTGGGGGAGCCACAGCAACATGTAGCTGTGGCGCCGCCAGCTTGGGCCGGGATGGGGTGTGGGATGAGGACATGAGAGGGTAGGGGGAGGCGGTAGCATGCTTTCAGTCTCTGTCCATATGTGAATCAAATGAGTCATTTTCTGTCCATGTGTACTGGAGTTGGAGAAGATAAAAAGGCAGCCAAATGTTCACCAAGGCCGTAAAAATTCTTCTGGAGGAAAACAACGGGCATTTTGTCCTTCAGAGGCTGATAAGCCTGCCATGTTTATGGTTGAGCAGTGAAAAACACCTTCACAGCTTCACATGAACAACCAGATCCAATTATGAATATTCCCTGGTCTCTGACATCTTCCTTTGCAAGGTGTGCATTTGCTCCGAGATGTTATCCATTTTGCGTTCGAGTTCAAGGGTTAACACAGTCTGAGAATGTATCGCCTTGCCCAACTCATTAATCATGACGGACAAGTGAGGGGTTGTGGTTCTGGTGGCAGCCGTCTTGCCAATTTTCCGGTAGGTCAGGGCAGCACATAAACCAATAAGTACCAGCCCTCCCACAATGAAACCAAATATAAATAAATCCTCGATGTCCTCCACAGAGAATGGCGCAAAGCATGCGACACGGCAAGTCTCCCAGGAGTCAAGAACATAGCCCGCAGGGTAGTTTCCATCTGGGCACGCAGGATCCCCCAGCCCTGATTTCGTTGTTGAAAAAATTGTGTCAATAGCGTTCAGAGACCAGCTGATCAATTCCATGGTTATTCCAATACAATTGGAGAAGTTAGGGGTCTTGAAGGTTGGAGCAGAGATAGAGGAGAGAGGAGTAGATGCGACCGCCCTCGCCGAAGTCCAAAGCAAAATTGTATAATTGTATAGATGATTTACCGCCCCATGCTGGAATGGCGTCTGAGTCCAGAACTTAATTATCAATGTCCATTGTGCCTTGTTGTTACCTAACATCCCTAATTTCTCCAAAAATATTAGTCCTATCAACTTTCCGTTTTTGCGGCGTTCATCTTTGACCCAAAATACATAAGCATGCCAAACGGCAAATGTCAGCTCTCCGAAGTTCTCTGTGATCAAAGCCACACGCATGCACGCATACACGTACACAGAGCTGAGGCCACTTGGCTTTTAATATATAGACTGAATAACCATTTGTTATGAGATTTATCTACAACACAGAATCAATGTGTTTTCATAAGCTTAGAATGAGCATCTTAGCATGGCAGTGGGCCCCTCATGGAGGCCACTATGTTGCTACACCATGTTGATTCAGTTGTCCAAAAGGGACATACTTAGTCTGCTTTTCACATTTTGCAACGCAGCTGGAATTTTGTAGGGGGGAGAAGAGGAATCAATAGTTTCTCTCCAGTACACTATGTACTGGTTGCTAGTGCAGGCTAACAAGTTTGAGAACCCTCATATTGCTTATTGCAAGAGAAGGCAAGCGAGCATGAATTCCTGTCTCCAAAGATGTAACAACTTCAAGATGGACAAAATCATGACCAGCGACGATATAAAGCAATCTGCAATCTCTCCACTAGATAACACAAAATCCTACACATTGTAGCTTTAAACTTTTATTACACAAGTCCCAGAAGTCCACATGTGATCTTTGTGGCCCTCAGTTATAAAACTCTATACAGTGTGTAATCACAAAAGCAGAAATGTGTGTACACATGGTTGTCCTTTATAAATCCCAGTGGTCATGGAGTGTACGTATGTACGTTCACAGGTGTTACTACTGCATGTGCATTAGTGTGGACATCTCTATCCTGAATACACTTACTGCCACAAATTGGTTATTCTCCAGTTTAATAATATCACCAACTCGAACATTCATCCACTTTTCTTTCTGAAGCCTGAGATGGAGAAACAGTTGCACAAAGTAAAACAGAGATAAAATTACAGTTCAGCATTAAGAGAAGCAAAGAAACTGATGAGCAAACTCAGTTTAAAATGCACTGGTAGGTGTTAAATTCTGTTGACTCACGTGCCGCGGATAAGAACCTGAGACTGACGGTTATTTACGTGGTTGTCACTCTTGTGACGAAACTGCAAGACACATAAACCACAAAGGGCTTTCCAAAAGTTCAAAAGTATTTGGATATATTATGTGTGTATTTGTGAGCTGCAGTGCACTTGGTATAGGTACACCACTGCAATGTTATTCTGCAATGAGTAATGAGTGTGTTATGTGAAAGCTTGCTCACATAATCATCTGTGGCATCCTTTACTGCAGTGATGCTCAGCACCAGAGCTAAAGGCACGATGGTAGTGAACCAGGACAGGGAGGAAATCTGAGGTATCAACTACAGAAACACAGACACGTTGACCTGTCCATTAGTCTGAAAGGCATCAAAGTGTTTAATGTAGACCATTAAATAATAATTAAATCGCTATCCCCACTTTGGTGTTGGCTTAGACACTTCAAATTGTTGATTGAAAAGCCTGCCATGTAAACTGAATTGCAGAATGTGGAAAATGTATTTATCCGGAAGAGTCCAACAATAAGGCAAATCAAATGTCTTTGAACTCTGACTTGTCTTCAGAAATACGTTTTCTACATCTAAGACTGCTGCATCCTATTTAAACAGCCTCTTCTGAGTTTCCCCAACATTATCAACGTGCTCATGAGTCAAACAACAGATGTAAATATCTTGAAAAGGATGATAGTTTTTTTTTCAAAATAATTTTGTTGTTATTGGTTCCAAATATATGTAGAACAGGTAGCTCAGTGGGTTTTAAGTTTGTGACACACTGGGAGACTCAGGCTGACTCATGGAGACTCCAATCAACCATGAGTTGGAGATATCTAACCCCTGTTGCTTGCAAAATTTGCAATCAAAAACACTGGAAAGACTATAGAAAATGGTCATCTACTGGCATGTATGTTCTGTAGTAATGTACAGTATGTAGTTCGCAACCAATAAGCCAACCAACAATTATATTTTAAATCTATGAGTGTTGATTTTTGCAAAACGTTTGATTCAGTTAATCAGACTGATCTGTGGAACATTCTGAGAATTTGTGAAACTCCCATTAAGTTGCAGTGCATCACAGCTGCACTATACATGAGCACTGTGAGCACTCTGCAGAGTGAAGGGGGAGTCTTGGACTTCTTCCTCTTGAATTTTGGTTCCTACTCTGTTCAATGCCAGTATGAACTGGGTGCTACATAAGGTTGTGGTCCAGCAACTTGAGTGCCTTTGTCGATAAGGAAAGGCTCACTGACCTTGACTTTGCAGACGATACTGTAATATTTGTAGAATCAATGGATGCCGTGATTGCAACATTTGAGAAGCTAAGTGAAGAGTTGCAGTGTCTGAGTTTGTGCTTGTCCTGTATCAAGTCAAAGTCAACTTTCACCAAGAGACACTTCCCAGTTGAGAGGTGGCGTGCTTGGCTGGAGGTTGTTCGAGTAACATCAATAGATACACTCATTTCCTCACATGCATGCAAACTGACACTAATAAGGAAGCCAATTAACTTTAATTGATAATTACCTGGCCATCTGTCTCTTAATGAATGTTTGCCTAATCATGTCCGGATACTTAACGTCATCACTGATTAGTTAATGAGTCAACAGGTTATATACAGCAGCATAATTAAAGTTTGTCACAGATGAACACAAGACATCACAGACTCTGTTTCCCATGTGAATCTCAATCATTTATATCGAATAGAATTATGGGTGTGATATTTATAGCTCTTGTTTTCTGACTCATTAAAAGAACACCTCAGGTGGGTGTGGGTTCAAGATTTAATCAAGACAAACTGATTCAAATTTTGTGAAATTTGATGCACCAGATCAATCTAAAAACAAACATTGCTTTGACTTAATAAGGAGAATCAATGGGCAGGTATTGAAGTTGGAATGTGAGAATTGATAGACGGATTGGGGCGGCATCTGAAATCTTACAGATGTTGAAGGAGCTGTCTTACAGACCTGACTACCACCTACTGAATACTGCCACCTGCTGGATGGTTGGTGGATGGATGGATGATGGAACTTAAGATGAACTAGGGTTGGAAGGTGTCTGCCATCTGTTATGCCTGTCTCAGGTTATTACAGCGACTAATCTTATCAGCTGCCTGACAGAAATTAGGAGCAGGTGTGACTTGGAAGATTTAAGTGTTTTCTGATCTCATCAGTTGTTGTCCCCAGTGCTATACCAATGCATTATATTTCTCGTGCTTTTCTATAGTTTGTACTACTAGTGTAATCTCCTCCAAATTGTTACTCTCGAAGCAATATCTCCTCTGTGTTGTTATTCTCCCAATCCTTTGAATTGGCGGTCCTGCTCCTAGTGTGTATCATTATTTTTAATTCCTCGGCTCTCAGGTTTCCGGGTTCGCATGCATGCTTATTTCCCTAACTGGTTTATATTCCCTCACTCACTCCTGTATTAGACTGTCTCATTCATGAGCCATTTTGCGTTCCATCTCAAGGATTTTGATTTGAGTTATTGACCTCTATTGCCTGCCTGTTTCTTTCGAGTTTAACCTGCTGTCTGTTGAACCCTACGTGGTATATCTAATTCTTCTTTATTGATCTCCTGCCGACTTGACTGGATTCTCCTGTTGCTGTTACCCTTACGGACACTGTTGCTAAATGAACTCATTAATTGTGTACAGAGGACAAGGAGTGGAGGAGTTTAAGTGTCTCTGGGTGTTGTTCATGAGTGGGGTAAGTTGGAGTGTGAGATTGATAGACAGATTTGAGCGGTGTCTGAATTCTTACAGATGCTGTAATGGACTGCCGTGGTGAAGAAGGAGCTCTGCCAGAAGGCGAGGTTCTCAATTTACTAGTCGATTTATGCTCCTATCCTCACCTATGGTCATAAAGGGTACAGAAACATTTTTGCTGCTTTGAAGGTTCCAATACGTACAGTGGCCTCCATCTCCATAAATGGAAGAAGTTTGGATCCACCAGGACTCTTCCTAAACTGAGCAATCAGGGAGAAGGGCCTTAGTCAGGGAGGTGACCAAAAACCAGATGGTCACTCTGTCAGAGCTCCAGCATTCCTCTGTGGAGAGAGGAGAACCTTCCAGAAGGACAACCATCTCTGCAGCAATACACCAATCAAGCCTGTATGGTAGAGTGGCCAGATGGAAGCCACTTCTTAGTAAAAGACACATGGCAGCCCACCTGGAGTTTGCCAAACAGCACCTGAAGAACCCTCAGACCATGAGAAACAAAATTCTCTGGTCTGATGAGACAAAGATTGAACACTTTGGCGTGAATGCCAGGCATCATGTTTGGAGGAAACCAGGCACCATCCCAACAGTGAAGCATGGTGGTGGCAGCATCATGCTGTGGGGATGTTTTTCAGTGGCAGGAACTGGGAGACTAGTCAAGATTGAGGGAAAGATGAATGCAGCAATGTACAGAGACATCCTGGATGAAAACCTGCTCCAGAGCACTCTTGACCTCAGACTGGGGCGACGGTTCATCTTTCAGCAGGACAATGACCCTAAACACACAGCCAAGATATCAAAGGAGTGGCTTCATATTTATACGCATGTGATTTTAGTATTTTTATTTAAAAAAAAACCTGCAAAAATTTCAAAAAACTTTTTTTTCATGTTGTCATTATGGGGTGTTGTGAGTAGAGTTTTGAAGGGAAAAAATTAATTTACTCCATTTTGGAATGAGGCTGTAACATAACAAAATGTGGAAAGAGTGAAGCGCTGTGAATACTTTCTGGATGCACAGTACATTTCCCAGCTGGCTTGTGAATACCTTGGGATCACCTGGGAAGAATTACAGGACTTGGCTGAGGAAAGGGAAGTGAGGGATGAGCTGCTTTCTCTGTTGCCACAGCGACCCAGACCCAGATAAGCGGCTGAAAATGGATGAATTAATGAACCATGTGCCGAACCCACGCCTAGGCTACTGACCATATTACCAGTTGTTCCCACCACTGTTAAGTATGAACTGCTAACTGGGACATTCCATAATTAGAGGACATTTTGGCATATACACTTCTTAAAAATAAATCTTCAGTTTTAGCATCTTATGTTGTATATTTAAGAAATATGGGTCATAAACTACTAAATTATATGATTTGTCAAGCTCCGCACGTCTGTCTCAATGTGCCGAAAAAGTGCTGATGTCCACGTCTTTTCACAATTCCTGTGCTAGCCAGATGACATCCCGGATAAAACACAGCGTCCAGTTTGGAAATGAACGGCACATTCCACTGTTACAGGAGTTTTTGTCATGGAAAGAGGAGCGGAGGCTTTGCGCGTTGCGGCGGTGCCGCATGGCGCAAAGCAGCGCCATGATGAAGCCTCACAGGACATGTTCTGGCATGTCCAGGCACATCCACAATTTCTCGGATAATCACTCGATGGAAAAACCACCGACAGCTGTCTGAACGCCATCTCAAAGCCGTCCTGTGAGACCAAAACGGAGGTGGTTTTGTCTCGTTCCAGTAGTGAATACATTGTGATGCGCGAAGCCTCCACTTGGCTTTCCATGACAAAATCTCTTGTTAAAAGTGAAATCTGCCGGAAAATGGTTGATGTCCAGCTCTTGTGATAACCAGAGAAATTGCACATGATGGTCACGGATCCATACAGCCATCCGTTTAGAAATGAAATGGTCGCTCAGCCTGTCGATGGCGGCTTCGGAGCGCGGCGCACCACCAGTCGCTCTGGGCCATCCTTAAAGCGACAGTAACACTCCGTAATCTCTTTGAAGCCCATAAAATTTTCACCAAAAACCATCTGAATTTCTCAAATGGTGTCCACTTTGATGTCCCTCACAGTTTCTGAAAAAATTTTGATCAAGCAAAGCAGCAGTCTCTGAGCCATTCCTAAACAATGAAAAAAACGACGAGAGGGGTGGACCACTCCTCACTCAAAGCCTGCTCACAGGCGAATGACGCAACCGACAGACGTGAAAAAACTCACGCATGCGCACGAAGGTTCAAGCTTGGCTGACGCAATCACACGTGATTCAAATCCATATGGTTTTTGAAAAAAATAATAAGATCGGATACTTTTCTAACAGACCTCGTATATATATATATATATATATATATATATATATATATACGAGGTCTGTCAATAAAGCAACGGTCCTTTTTATTTTTTTCAAAAACTATATGGATTTCATTCATATGTTTTTACGTCAGACATGCTTGAACCCTCGTGCGCATGCGTGAGTTTTTCCACGCCTGTCGGTGACGTCATTCGCCTGTGAGCACTCCTTGTGGGAGGAGTCGTCCAGCCCCTCGTCGGAATTCCTTTGTCTGAGAAGTTGCTGAGAGACTGGCGCGTTGTTTGATCAAAATTTTTTCTAAACCTGTGAGACACATCGAAGTGGACACGGTTCGAAAAATTAAGCTGGTTTTCAGTGAAAATTTTAACGGCTGATGAGAGATTTTGAGGTGATTCTGTCGCTTTAAGGACTTCCCACGGTGCGAGACGTCGCTCAGCGCTCTCAGCCGCCGTCGTCAGCCTGTTCAAGCTGAAAACCTCCACATTTCAGGCTCTATTGATCCAGGACGTCGTGAGAGAACAGAGAAGTTTCAGAAGAAGTCGGTTTCAGCATTTTATCCGGATATTCCACTGTTAAAGGAGATTTTTTTAATGAAAGACGTGCGGACGGGTCCGCGCGTCGGGACGCAGCCGACGCGGTGCGGCGGCACAGGAAAAACACCTCCATGTTGATAACCATTTGTAAAATCCAGGCGGCTTTTGATGGCTTTCAGTGGAGTGAGTATATGAGAAATTGTTTAACAGCAGGACATGTTCCAACTTGTCCTTAAGGCTTTCAACAGAGGTGTTTTTCCTGTGGCGGAGCGTCGCGTCGGCTGCGTCCCGACGCGCGGACCCGTCCGCACGTCTTTCATTAAAAAAATCTCCTTTAACAGTGGAATATCCGGATAAAATGCTGAAACCAACTTCTTCTGAAACTTCTCTGTTCTCTCACGACGTCCTGGATCAATAGAGCCTGAAATGTGGAGGTTTTCAGCTTGAACAGGCTGACGACGGCGGCTGAGAGCGCTGAGCGACGTCTCGCACCGTGGGAAGTCCTTAAAGCGACAGAATCACCTCAAAATCTCTCATCAGCCGTTAAAATTTTCACTGAAAACCAGCTTAATTTTTCGAACCGTGTCCACTTCGATGTGTCTCACAGGTTTAGAAAAAATTTTGATCAAACAACGCGCCAGTCTCTCAGCAACTTCTCAGACAAAGGAATTCCGACGAGGGGCTGGACGACTCCTCCCACAAGGAGTGCTCACAGGCGAATGACGTCACCGACAGGCGTGGAAAAACTCACGCATGCGCACGAGGGTTCAAGCATGTCTGACGTAAAAACATATGAATGAAATCCATATAGTTTTTGAAAAAAATAAAAAGGACCGTTACTTTATTGACAGCCCTCGTATATATATATATATATATATATATATATATATATATATATATATATATATATATATATATATATATGTATTAGAAATACTCATATTAGGCTTATCTATTGCAAATAATAATAATTACAAATAATCACTACAATCTAACCAAAATTAATTTATTTTCAGATGTTATTTGATCTCAACATGTATTGTAGCACACTATGCAGTAATGATGCTGTTCTAACTGAAGAAATGTGTAAATTCTGGCTATTTATTTTAAATATGTAAAATATGTAAATATTTTAATAATATAAAAGATATTAATATGTAAATACAAAAAGTACACAAATAATTTTTTTTTATCATTTAACTAAACATCTTTAACCTAAACACCCTGTTAACTATGATAATAACCATATTATATAATTTTTGTAACAGGGTTGCAAATCAATGCTAATACAGCATCTATCTAATGAACAAAAGCTAGCTGCTTAATTTAGCTATTTTATGCAGATCCACCTTGGATTTGCTGTGGCGACCCCAAGTGCAAACAAGGGAGCAGCCGAAGGGACTTACCAAGGTCAAGGACCAATGTAGTTTTACAAATAGAGAAAATAAAAATTGAAATTATTCAACATTATTCTTAAACTATGAGTAACAGGGTTGAGTGGTTTAGCTTTATGCACTCAGTTAACCCAGAAAAGTTTGAAAATATATCAAAGATGCAAGAGGGCACTCACCTTTGGTCAACCCATGGATTTTGAAAATGTTTGGATGATGTAATTTCTTGTTTGTCATATGGCATAATATTTTAACCCTTCATCAGCCAGGCAAAAATGGTATGGGTAACAGGGTTGCGTGCACATTCAAGGACACAACTTCAAAGCACAATAAATAGTATTATTCAAAATATGTTTTATTCATTTGTTTGTTTGTTTTTTACAGGTACAATAGATTCATGTAATGAAAATACAACAGAAGACAATTAATTCAAGGCTTATTTTAGATATTAAAAATGATGTAAAAGCTTGTCACCAGGAGGCAGGGACAAGAGAAAAAAGTCATTTTTAGGGGTATTTTACACCTATTCAGTATATTTAATTATGTAAAGACAATTTCTTTCCAGCAAATTATTATATTTTGCTTTATGACAGTTTAATTGGCAAGTTATGTGATATATTTTGTTATTTTGGACTAAAGTACTTTAAATATCAGGTGGGGGACAGCAAATGTCCTCTAATTCTGGAATGTCTCGACTATTAACCTCCTGGTTAACTGCAAATGAAGACTGTTTGAACCTCCCATGGGTGACGTTTTCTACTATGGGGTCACCAGTTGTATAATAGCATTAGAGGTTCATTCATTTCCAAAGTCTAGGTCTGGTGGTTATCAAGGCTCCCACTACTTCTTACATTGTTTAATGGCTGGCACTCTTTATCACAAAATGATTGATATTTACAAAATTGTCATTATTTTTGCAATATCAAAGCATTTTTTACACACACACACACACACACACACACACACACACACACACACACACACACACACACACACACACACACACACACACACACACACACACACACACACACACACACACACAGACATGGATGCATCTGTACACATTGTTTCTTAATTTTCTGACACCTCCTCCATCCCATCCATCTTTCCTTACCTGCAATATGAGCAAGAAAAGGAAGTAGGTGTTGGCCCCTTCCTGGAACTGCTCAAAGAGGTTGACAGGCAGAAAGGTGATAATGTTGTATTTGGATGTCATGATACAGTTATTCTGAAGGAAGAAGATGGTAAGAAAGAGAGAGAGAGAGAGAGAGATAGAGATACAGAAAGAGAGAGAGATGAATTCTGGCAAATGCAAAGAAATGTTTATTCAACAGTGTCATTTTCTGGATCAGGATATGAACCATTATTTCTTACCGCATACTGAAACTTTTCATTGTACTCTCTGTTGTTGGCTCTGACTCTTCTCTCCTCCTCTGCAGAAGCACAAAAAACAAAATGATGGTTTCTGCTGTGCGTGATGAGAGATCCGTAACAGTACCGTGAACATATCTATCTAATCTATCTACACAGGATGAACTCAATTGTGAGGGATACAATCTTTCTCTTACATGTACACACACTAGCACTAATAAGTAAGCCAATTAACTTTAACTAATAATCAGCTGATCCAGACTGGATACACAAGAGATCATCACTGGTGAGTCTGTGAGTAAACAGGTCATATACAGCAACATTACCAAAGCTTTTGACAGATGGATAAATTGCAACTGCACTTGAACTACAAAAAAACACAATAAATCAACACTAAAAACACTGTTAAACTAACATGAACCACAATAACAATATTTACAACCCCAAAACCCTGAACTCCCATGGTGCACTGCACTGACCATTGTTCACTGTTGTTAGTTAATATTTCTAATTTCTCCAAAAATATTAGTCTTATCAACTTTCCGTTTTCACAGCATTCATTTAAGTACATTCAAGTACATAAGTATATAAGACAGTGGGGGGGGGGGGGGGGGGGGTCTAGTGGTTAAGTGTTGGGCTTCAGACTAGAGGATCCTCGGTTCAAAACCCTGTCAGACCGGAAAATCAGTAAGGGTAAGGTCCTTAATGCCCAGTTGCTCCCGGTGTGCAGTGAGCGCCTTGCATAGCAGCACCCTGACATCGGTGTGTGTGTGTGTGTGTGTGTGTGAATGAGTGAATCTGAGGCATAATTGTAAATCGCTTTGAGCTTCTAATGCAGATAGAAAAAAAAAACAATATAAATGCATTCCATTTACCATTTACGGCAAATGTCTGCACTCCCCAGTTTCTCAGTGATTGAAGCCATACACACGCACGCATACACGCACGCACACACACACAGAGGCCACTTGGCTATCATAATATAGATGAACTGAGTTACCCGTTCTACGCACGGGTAATAGAAATTAATTTTAGCCATGTCATTGTATATTTCATATCACTTTAGTTACGGTGTAGTAAGCTGCATTGTGTGGATGTTGTCATCACTAATTTTCACAGAGCAATTTGTGACATTCATCAGACTCAAGTGAATGATGATAAAAGGTGACACCATGTCAAATCACGGCAACCCTGTTGGGGAAAGTGTAGTGACACGGACCCACAACAGGGGGCGCAAATGAACGATCAATAGATGAGCCAAAAGGTAACAATTTAATGTTGTGAATGTGCACAACGACTATACAGACAATCTCAGAATCTGATAGCAGTCAATACACAAAGGTGACGTGTGGGCAGGCTCGAGGATAGAAGACGTCTGTCCTGAGAAGAGCCGGAACCACACGATTTCCGCCGCCACCGAACCTGGTGAATACTGGAGCCGCCAAGTCCCGAATTCCCAGGTGATCACCGTCCCCGACTGTCGGATCTGGTACTGCTGGCGAGGAGCACAAACAGTGAGATGTGGGTGTGTGCACACCCAGTAACACAAACAGTCAGAAGGTGGAAAGTCACCTCCACCTCTAATCACACACTCGTGCAGCTCCTGTTAACCACTTATCTGGTTGGGGTGTGAAGCGAAGCCGTCGCTGATCCCACCAAAACGCCAATCCCACAGATAAGGCAACACCCGCAGGAAAACGGCTGCAAAGGAGTTCAGACTATAAAGTCAGTGTTAAGTTCAGATACAGCAGAGAATATTACCTTCACAGGTAGATGATATCTCGGCAATGAGGTGGAGATGACGTCCGGGTTTTATGCAGTAGTACGATGAAGTGTAGATGGGTGACAGCTGTCATGAGATAATGAGTGACAGCTGTCACCCCCGGCTGTGTCCGTGGCGGCAGCGCCCTCTCGTGCCTGAAGCCCGCACTTCAGGCAGGGCGCCCTCTGGTGGTGGGCCAGCAGTACCTCCTCTTCTGGCAGCCCACACAACTAACGCTCTGGCATGCCGTACACAGCAGGGACATTTTAAATGAAAAAAACGCACGCATTAACGGTCACGTGGCGCGCTGGCCCATTTGGATTGTGATTAAAGTGCACCCCAGCCAACCACTACTATGTAGTAAGTAAAATGTGATGTTTATTACCTGACCTGAGTACCATGTGAACTGCAAAAATAAGGGCTCCACTGAACAGGTCGTGATCTAATATATAAGACTGACCGTGTGTGTGTGTGTGTGTGTGTGTGTGTGTGTGTGTGTGCGCATGTGTATATACGCTTTCAACCTAAGGGCCCCAGTGGCCTCCCCCTTGGTACCCCCAGTCACCATAGCAAGTTTAGTGTCGATTGCTTTATTACTGTGGCTGTAGCGAACACACACGCACAATACACAGTCAGCTTTATATATATACGTATATTAAGATGATGTTGTTAACACAACAAAAAACATTACATTTCTCCTTTTCTTGTGTGAACCTACCGACTGTGAGTCCAGCAATGACCCATAGAATCACCTGCTGTAATATCAGTGAGACAGATTTGAAATAAAATGCCCCTATTTATTATATAATACATGAAATAATTTGTGTTTATGCTCATCCTCGGTGCACACAGGGCTTTGAAGGAACAAAAAGTCCTCAGTCTAGTTTTGACTGATGACTGAGTGTCAATGCGGCGCCAGGGGAACGGACATCACACAAGAGGATCCATTACCCCATAATCACATACAAAGACATTGTGGTTTCCTGTGTTTGTGCAGGGGAGGCAGCACTGCATGCCGTGGCCCAGTCTTACCTTGTACAGCTCCTAACTTAGATTTGCAATTCACAGAAGACCCCATCTGAATGCTGCTTTGCTGTTCAGGTGCTGTGACCTCTTTCTGATTTCCTCTGTGCAAACTCATCAACGTTAATATAATTGCACAGACTTTTCATTTTGAAATAATCTTCCCCTGCTGACTAAAACTCCAGTTTTGCTGTGTATTCACTGTTGTCTTTCAGCACCACCTGCAGCTTACTGACTTCTCTGCCTTTTCTGAGTTCCCTCTGTGGGACAGTAAGGTCTAAAATCATTCTTTGTTTCATAATGAGTTAAAGTGTGAAACTTTTACATTATTTTCAACATTAACATGTTGCAGCTGTTATGTTTGTAACTGGCCATATTATGTGGTTGAGCTGTGAGCTGTTAGCGATACTGTGGTGGGCCACGGTGATATTTTTGTTTTTCTTCATTTTCCTTTTCGTTTCCTTTCTGCAGAAACTGGTGGCTGATGTGTAGACTTTTTTGTACTTTCTGTTTAATATTTTATACCAGGTATGATTTGTTTTGTGTCAATGATGCAATTGAAGTATGTGTGTACACATAAAAATGTGTAAGTATAATAATAATAATAAAAATGTCATATACCATAAAATTTCAAAGTACTGTCCATATATAAAAAAATCAAAAGGAGCACAAAAATTCCCAAAATTCAAACACCACATAATAAACATATAATGAAATCCAACAAACATAAACAGCATGAGATCACATCATACTCTAGTTATAGACAACACAAACTAAGCTTGGTGCGGCAATAGCTCATACTCTAGTTATAGACAACACAAACTAAGCTTGGTGCGGCAATAGCTCAGTTGGTAGAGCGAGCCATCTTATGACCGAAGGGTTGGCAGTTAAAATCCAGCTCCCAACCAGTCAAAAATCTGCATATTGCCGTTTTGTCCTTGGGCAAGACACTTAACCCACCTTACCTTTGTATGAATGAGATGGTGGTTGGAGGGGACATAGGTGCAGGACAGCTGTGGCTAAACTAGTATCTTACCACCATCTATTCACCATTAGTGAATGTGTGAGTGAATAAATAATGCAACTTGTAAAGCGCTTTGGGTGTCTTGAAAAGCACTCTATAAATCCAAGTAATTATTATTATTATTATTATTAAACATGTCTTAAGATTAAAACATTCAACAGTAGCGGACATTCTTGCTGTCTGCTGGAGAACTGTTCCATAACATTGGTGCTGTCACGGACCAGACTGTGAAACCCCTCAAAGTGAAAGGCAACACTGAGTGGTGGTAAACAGCGTTACTTATATTATTATTATATTATATTATTGTTCAGTGCGCAGCATAACAGGTCAGTTGATAGAAGCGCAGCATAACAGGTCAGTTGATAGAAGTCTTTCCAAGGGCACAGCAGGATGGATAACCACGAGGCAAATAGAAGGTGAGTAACACAGAGGCAATTTAAAAATAGTAATTGTGTCTTTAAGACATTAGGGGAGGTGATGGTTTAGTGCATAAGCATTGGGTTTGAGACCAGAGGATCCTTGGTTAAAATCCTAGCCTGCCACAAAATCACTAAGGGCCCTTGGGCAAGGTCCTTAATCCCCTAGTTGCTCCCGGTGTGCAGTGAGCGCCTTGTATGGCAGCACCCTGACACTGGGGTGAATGTGAGGCATTATTGTAAAGCGCTTTGATCATCTGATGCAGATGGAAAAGCGTTATATAAATGCAGTCCATTTACCATTAGACAAACTCTGGGGTCATGATAGATATCACTGGTTAAAACACGGGAAATAATACTCACTGAGAACCCTATGAAATACAAGAAAGTGGGATGGTACCACAACAGTCTGGCAAGGGACACGTATGAAAGTACGCACGTCCATAAACGGCAAAAGCGTGTAGACACAAGAACTCAGAGGATTAAAACCCAGAAGAATTATTACACAATGAAACCACACTAAGAATTACAACAAAGGCCAGAACCACAAGGAAACTAATATTAAATTGTGATCACTGTGAGGACAGGGGGGAAAAAAAGCCACAAAAGGTGTGCAACAAAAAGACGCAGACATGAGGAAGAAAACAAAAGTGACAAGAGCACGCCCAAATTGAAAGTAAACTCAAAGAGACACCTGGACTGTCTTCAGTGGGAAATAAGTAACACATAGAAACCACTAGAGTGCTTTCAGCAAAACAGCACACCAGAGAACATCAGTTCACTGCAAGGAGGAAGTAGAGCATCGCACTCAGAGAGCGCAAATCTCTACCACCACTAGTTTCCAATTCCACAAAATTTTACCTTGGAAAAATTTCAAAGTCAAAGTCCTGTTAGAAGTAGCTTTTCATAAGCTAAATTAAATGTGATCAACTGTCAGGAGCATGTATTTAGTTCATGCACTTGAATCGAAGTTTTTTTTTTGTGGTGTCAGGTTTTTTTTTCCTACTTTTTTGGTTTCTGAATTCTTTTTAATTTTCACAGAACACTGATTATCTCCTATATACAATCTGTCATTGCTTTTTGGCACTTGGTTTCTGACTGATAACTGGAAGATAGACAAACAGGCATAAAAGTGGAACCTCCACCCAGTTTTGGTGGTGTAGGTAAATCCATAACAGAAAAATGAGTGACTGAGGCACTTTTTTGAAATATATTAATTTCAAATGTCCATAAAATCCACAATCCGGATTAGATCTGGACCAAATTTTGTCCAGCAATAGTGAGTGCCAGTCTGCACCTCACTTTCAAATATGAGAGTGATTGGGGCACGTTTGATTAAGATATAATGTAAAATATACATGAAATGGGGATTTCAATGTTAAATTTAAATGGCCACAAAATCCGTTAGCTGGATCAGATCTGGATCAAACTTTGTCAGTCGAAAAGGGCCCCTCCACACATAACATGACTGAAGCCAACTAGCGCACGAAGGAGGAATTGCATACCATTTGTGAAAAATTGGAGCTGCCTCCAATGCCTCGTGCACCTGTCGCTACAATTATTCGCGTACACCAGTGGCGAAAGACAGAGAGTGCCCTGTCAGAACTCATTCGATCCCTCTTGCGGCAGCTGTTGGCCAAATTCCTGGTGACACACACGAACATCCAACACCGCTCACTTGACAATTAGAAAATGTGTGACCTTTCGCACTGTTAACACGAAAACAATGAGCAGGTGATCACTTCCAAGCTGGATGCGAAATTTGTCTAAGTGCCTCCACGTGTGCGGTTGCAAAAAAGCAACACGTGTCGGCTCCCACCGCAACACATGTGGCGTGCCGGGGGTGGGATGGAGTGCACTTGCACGAACTGGTGATATGGATGTACAACCCCAATTCCAATGAAGTTGGCACATTGTGTAAAATGTAAATAAGAACAGAATACAGTGATCTGCAAATCCTCTTTAACCTATATTCAACTGAATACACCACAAAGACAAGATATTTAATGTTCAAGCTGATAAACTTTATTGTTTTGTGCAAAGGAAAAACTCCCTCTGATGACACTGAGGAAGACACCTCAAGCAGACCAGACTCAAAGGGGTGACCTACTGCTTAGGCCATTCTAACAGTTACAAGATTTTGCAAAGTTTTACAAACAACATAACACAATAAAAGAAGATGCATTTGATGAGACGTCCATGCAGTCCATAGGCAGGGGTCATCCAGCAGTGCTAATGCTTGTACACATCAGTCAGAATCTATTCTCTCTGCCTCTATTTTCTTCTTTGCCCGGTGTACCTCAACAATATTGCAGTGTCAACTGTTGACAGAGATCTGTATCCAATGACTGACTGGCAAAACCAAAGCTGCAGTAACCCTCCTCAATGTATGCAAGATACTTGTGCTATGTCAGCACAGAGGTAGAGGCTTTGCAGGATCAGATGTCAGAACTCTACGGGTGTTCTGAGACCCTCATCGCTCCTGTGCAAGCCAAGATGACCCAGCCTGAATGCATGAGCATTTTTAGCAAACTGTCCATTAAGTGTTTAATGTCTCCGACAGCTTCAAGGGCATTAAAAAGTCCTGACACAGACTAGAACGTCTCAGCAAGATGATATAAATCTATAAAGCTCCATTACTGGGAGACTTACTTTGCCATGAGTATAAGGTTTCCATAAACAACTGGGACACATAAAGAATTTCATAAAGACTGATTTAAGTTAACATACTTAGAATATCATTTTCTTTCAGACAATGACCTGTGTAGCTTTATTACTTGTGTTTTTAAACCTCTTATGTCTCCACTAATGGCAGCACACTATCACTAACACACTCAGTGCAGACTGAACAAAATAAGGATCACAAAAAAGCTTATTGTCATTCAGTCTGATGGGAAGTGCTACCGTCTGTGCCGTTTCTAAATTCCGAACAGACTCTGTGGACAGGTGATCACTCACTGTGGAGGATGTAATTACTGGAAAATGAGACAGAAGGATTGTCTGCAAGGTAGCACGTGCACACACATAAATACGTGCACATACAGAATGATGTCATTTACTGGAAAATGATGCTGACACAAAATGATGTGACTCAATCACACTCTAGTGGGCTCGAGGTCAGCTGAAGGTACATATCGAGTGAGATTTGTGATAGTTAAGGAAGGAATAAGGATACAGCTGATGTAGTGCAGTGACAGCGGAGATTCAGTGGAGGCTGGCGCTCCAAAGATTGATTAGTGTCTCAGGCAGCAGAGACATCCTCCTCTTATTTACCCAAGGAAGAAACATTTATGTTAACCACATCTTGCAAACATGGATTCATAATAAATGCTTAACCTCAAGAAAACCTAAAGCAGAGTACTGATGTATTTCATAGCAAAAAGGACCAAACAAACAAACAAAAACAGGTATCAGCATGCACATTCTACAAACCACAATATAAATGTACAACTAAATTTACATGTCTGTTATGGAGTTTTTAACCATGTATGACATCACAAAACATATGTGTCACTTCATTATGAAGACACAAATATTTTCTTGATCAACATATGGTTTAGATCATCCATGTAGGCATCAGCGTTAAGATATTAAAAAACAAACAAACAGACAAACAAACCCTGTGCTTTTTGGCTCATGCTTTCCTTAGGGCCCTTTCACACACTGAATTAGAGCGAATTTGGTCGAAGTGCGCACAAAGCAGGAATCATAGGCAAAATGTGTAAATTCATAGCTGCCTCGAACGCCTCGTACACCTGTTGCTTCAATTTTGATTCAATATTTGCGCACACCAGTGGTTGAAAGACAGAGTGTGCACTCATCGTTCACAGCTCACAGGTACCAAGGGAACAGGCTGGTTTCTGCCGGGACAGGTCAACAGTGGACCAGGTGCTTCATTCTCCAGGCCAGCGATGGCCAGCGCAGCAGGCTCAGAAGGCTGAGAAACAGGGTCCCACAAGGGTCTGTCCTCTCACTGATGCTTTTCAATGTTTACATCTTTGAACTACCAGTGATGACATCCAGAAGGTATGGGTACACAGACAATCTAGCCATCATGCTACACCAACCAATGTGGAAGGCGGTTGAAGAGGGCCTCAACCAGGATATGGATGTCCTGGCTGCCTACCTTCGCAGGTGGCACCTGTAGCTCAGTACCGGGAAGACCATGTCGGCAGCATTCCACCTCTGCAACAGAGAAGCAACAAGGAAACTGGAGATCTCCGTGGACAACAAATCCCTGGAGTTCCAGCAGACCCCAAAGTACCTGGGCGTACGCTTGGACAGGACACTGTCCTACAAGCAACATCTGGAGGAAGTGAGTGCCAAAGTAACAGCAAGGGTCTCACTCATACGTCACCTTGCTGGCACGACCTAGGGGGACTCTGCCAAGGTACTACATATCTCCACACAAGCTCTCAAGCCGAGTACTGTGCTCCAAGCTGGAGCAGAAGCCCACATGCTAAGAAGGTCGATATGGCCATTAACAATTCTCTCTGGATCATAACTGGCTGCCTGAAACCCACCCCCGTGTTCTACCCGCCAGTCCTAGCAGGAATAGCGCCAGCCGGCCTACGGCGAGAGGCTGGCGCTACCTTGCCCTGGCAAGGTAGCCCAGGAACATGATTGGCACCTCCTCCATGACCCCACAACCATGGCAACACCTCCAAGCAGACTCAAGGCCCGACACCCATACAACCAGGCCGCGCAAGAGATGCTTACTTCCATCTTGGAGGATCTGACAACCAAAGCCTGGCTGGCGGCAGCATGGAAACAGGAGCGGGAGTCAGCAGGACATACACGTCTACACCATTATGTCCCAGACCCTGGAGATAGCGTCGAAAGAGAAGACCTACCTCGCCAGCAATGGACCCTCCTGAACCGCCTATGCACAGGGGTCGGCTGTTTCAAAGCATCCATGAAGAAGTGGGGCCTAACAGACAGCGCAGCGTGTTTGTGCGGGGAGCCTGAGCAGACTGCCAACCACATTATCACCGTCTGTCTCCTGCACTGACCACCTTCAGAGGAGGGCCTTTTCCAAGTGGGACCTGAGACGAGGGCGTGGCTACACGACACAATGCTGGACATATGATGGCAATACATGAACGACGACGACACACGAACATCTAACACCGCTCGTGCAGCACTTAGAAAATATGTGGCCATTCGTACAATTATCATCACAAAAACAGTCAGCAGATGATCATTGTCGAGCTGGATGTGAAATTTGTCTAAGTGCCCCACGACTGTGGAGTTGCCGAGTGCACATGTGACATGCCAGAGTGTCGGGTCCCCCCACAACACGTGTGCGTGTGCTCCCCCTGCTTTACTCCCCCACCACGTGCATGTGTGTGGTTCACGCGCCCCCCCCTGCAGGTGAGGCGCCTCTGATCTGATCACAGAGTGACACCTTGGTCTGTGCGCTGAACGGACAGGGGCGTGGCAGCTGTTGACAACTCTGGTCCTGGACATCAGAGCTTCAGAACACGCACCGTGTTTTGACGGACACACGCGTGTGTATGCTTGCTGTTTTCACATCAAAATACGTAAAAACATATATCTCTTCTGCGAAGGGCTGGAGAGCGCGCACATTGCCAGGCTGTTCCAGCTGGACCAGACCGCCAGTTCATGTGGACATGTAGCAGGTGATCTGAACGTCACGTCTGTCTGACAGGACAGTGAGCGGCGCGCCACAGGACCATATGACAGGCCAACCGTATGACAAATATGCCACTTTCAGTCACATATCAGCAGAAATACTCCATACCAAATGCTGTTTGGTAAGTTATCACAGCGCTTTTATTCTTTTTTTAGAAAGTATGTTTATCTGCTTGTTGATTTCAACCATTTCATGCTCCTGATATGAGACTGTAATTGTGGCACAGTGGTAAAGTTTCCGTCTGGTAATTAGAGTGTGAGGATTCAAATCCCGTTAGGGCCATTTTTTTTTTTTGTAACCAGGGTTATTTAACCGCGGGGTTCTGTATTGTGTCCCCATTTATGTTTATTTATATCAACCCAGTGATATTCACTCATTATACAGCTGGTTTTTATTTTATTTTCTTCCACATCAGCAGCACGGTGTGGTGCAGCTCGTCCCACAGTGCGAGCAGCTGCAGCAGCTTGCACTGTGTTCCTGCTCAAAAGACACTGTCGCGTGCACGAATCGTCGCACCGGAATCGTGCATGCCTATGTTTCATGCCAACACTATGTTTCATGATGCACTAATTTGAACTGTTTCGCTCTGTTTCACCGTAATTCAACCAAATTCACAGTGTGTGTGAAGGGGCCCTTAACAATGACCTTTGACCAAACTACTCCAAAATCAAATTACCTGTAAATATCTATCCAAGCAATATTCCAACAGTTTCATCCATCTAGGATATACCAAAAAAGGTGGGGGAGGTGATTTGTTTTGGGGGGGGGGGGGGGGGGGGTTTCCTTGATCTTGACATTTGACAAAAGTACTCAAAATCTAATCATTTGAAGAAACCTCCATCAAGTCCTTGCTGTTTCTTTTGTTGGAAAGGGAGAATAATTTGGACACATTTTTCAGGAATGTGTTTAAATATGTTGATGCTTTATGTCACACTTAAAATCAGTGTCTGATGTATGCCGTTTCATCGTCTGCTGACCGCCAAATTACTGCAACAAAGGCAAAGATTCTCCTGTCCTAAATTAAATCAACTTGCATTAAGATGCACAATTTCACCACAACCTCTCAACTCCAAATGCACATTTGCACTGATTTCTCTGCTACAGAAACATTTTCGTTGTGATTTTTCTATTAAAGCAACAATTTGCTTTAATTTTTGTCAGCAGTCTGAAATTGTCAGTCATACCAGCTCTGCCAAACACAACTCCCTTTTCTACCACCACATATAAGGTAAACACACAAGCCAACTTTAACTCGTACATACTGTACACAGACCACACACTTGGCAGAGGTTTCTGTGTAAATGGCCTTGGCAGGAATCCTGAAGCTGACTAAAGTATGCAATGAGGAAACAAGCTCCAATTTGGATGTATAAAGTCCTGGAATTTTGAGACAGTTCAGTTCCCTGCCTTTGTGCAACTTACACACTTGAGTATAATTACAGTCATTCAAAGAAATCATGCCATTAAGTAGGCCTGTAGAACAGATCGCTGTGCAAGGATAATTTAGGAGTAATAGCTGTAAATGGCTACATAAAAAGATGTAAACATACGGTCAACTGAGGATAATGAAATTAATAATGAAACAGCTCAGGAAATCATCAGAGAAGCCAGATGGGATGGCAAGCATTCTTAGAAGTAGGATTTTTCTACAAACTGCATGGATACCAAAGACAGCACCGATCTGATGGGAATCTACCCCTCAAAACAAACCAAATAAGGACTATCACAAACAGTAGAATCCGACATATAATGATCAGCTCAGAGTCATTTACTGTATCCTAAAATAAATAAATAAATGCTGCAATAACTCATTTAGTAAGTCAGTGGAAACATATTAGTGCCCAACCAAACCCAGATGAATCATTCAAACCAGATCATAGCATCTAGACTGGCGCTTATTATATCCTAATATTTTAGACAGAATGGCGATATACAGTATATATCGATATTTTATATGAAATAGACTAAATGTTGAGTTTTACGTCAGTGACACATGTATGATGTCACATACATGTTTTACTTATAGGCTAATCAAATTTTAAAATCCTTGTAGGTTTTCCATTCCTGTTCAATAAAATAGCTGTACAAATAACAAAAATCCAATCAAGAGTAGATCAATTGTTTTTAGCAGCTTTTTAAAGCTTTCTTGGTCTGCTGCTGCAATATGGACAATGGTGTGTGTGCCCTACCTGTGCATTTTGTACATGGTTTGTGTTCTGTCCTGTATTTTACAGGTTATATGTTATGGTCTGTTGCCGTGCCCCCTTTGGTTTTATGTGTATGTGTGTGTCCTCCCTTGCCTATCATTCATGTCGTCTCGGTAGCTCTTGTGTGTGTGTGTGTGTGTGTGTGTCCTCCCTTGCCTGTCGTTCAAGTTATCTCTGTGCCTTATGTGTGTGGGCCCTCCCTTGCCTGTCGTTCGTGTTGTCTCTGTGCCTTATGTGTGTGTCCTCCCTCGCCTGTCGTTCATGTCATCTCCATGCCTTATGTGCGTGTGTCCTCCCTTGCCTGTCGTTCGTGTCGTCTCTGTGCCTTATGTGTGTGTCCTCCCTTGCCTGTCGTTCGTGGTGTCTCTGTGCCTTATGTGTGTCCTCCCTTGCCTGTCGTTCATGTCATCTCCATGCCTTATGTGCGTGTGTCCTCCCTTGCCTGTCGTTCGTGTCGTCTCTGTGCCTTATGTGTGTGTGAACTCCCTTGCCTGTCATACGTGTCATGTCAGTGCCTCTTGTGTGCATGTGTGTCCTCCCTTGCTTGTCGTTTGTGTCGTCTCTGTGCCTTGTGTGTGCGTCCTCCCTTGCCTGTCGTTCATGTCATCTCTGTGCCTTATGTGTGTATGTGTGTCCTCCCCAGTGATGGGCACAGTTCTGCTAATCCGCTAATTATCAAAGATAATGTTTTCATTATCATTTTAGCTTTTCAGATAACTTTGAAACAATCATCGGACCAATTATCTTCTGATAAGTTTTGGTCCAATAATTTTTAGACCGCTAACACTGTTGCAGACGTAGTTTTTTTGTAGTAGATCCGCAGCTCTATCCTCTACAAACAGAGAAGAGCTGGTTCTAGAAGAAACCACTCTATCCTCTGCAGGCAAAGGAGAACTGGTCATAGAAAAGAAAAACACTCATTTCTTTTGACCCCATACTTGTTGTGAAAGTGTAGGTACACGGACCCACAACAGGGGGCGCAATGAACGGACAATGGAGAAAAGTAAAGAACAAGTTTTACTGTTGTGGAAAAAGCACAACCAATACAACAATTAATAATTTGGAGGTGTAAGCCGAAATCTGCTGGTGTCGTGTGGGCAGGCTCGAAGGTAGGAGACGTCCGTCCTAGTCGAACCGGAACCACCCAGATCTCCTCTGCCACCGAAACCCAGAAGTACTGGAACCGCCAAGTCCCGAATTCCCAGGTGGCCACTGCCTTCGCTCATCGGATCCGGTACTGCTGGCGGGAAAGAGCACAAACACACAGGTAGGAATGCGACAGCACCCAGTAGAGGGAGAGGGGCGAAGCCGCCTCCACCTCTTGTTACAATGAAGCAGGAAAGGTGAGTACTTATCCGAGCAAGTTGCTTTCTGTAATCAGCTGTCCTGAAAAGGTTTAGCAAGGTTTATCAGAATCTTTAATATATGTTTGCAGAGAAGGTTACCTTAAACTCAAGGCGATATCTCGGCACTGAGGTGGAGACGCGTCCTACTGATATACCTCCGTGCTGAGTGGAACAGCTGTGTCCAGTGATGGGTGACAGCTGTCACCCAGGCTGCTCCCATAAGGTGGCAGCGCCCTCTGGTGCCTGGAGCCCGCACTCCAGGCAGGGCGCCCTCTAGTGGTGGTGGGCCAGCAGTACCTCCTCTTCAGCGGCCCACACAACAATACTAATACGCTGGCAATAGCACCCAAGTCATCCAGAGACAGAGTTTTATCTTACGGTTAGAATTTTAACCAAACTAATTTCAGACAAGTTATTTAAATTAATGTCATGTCTGAAGTTTTCTAAAGAGAAAATATCAGATATGTTATAGTTTTAAAGTAATGCACTAATTTTGAAGGTTTAGTGTGGACATGGTGTATGCAGTGCATTATGGGTAAACGTTCACGACAGGAGAAATGCATTTGAGATGCTCTGATCAGGCTCCACATGGACAACAGCATTAAACTCTTTGTATATTGTGCCTAAAACTCTCATGAATATGTTCTCTGGGTTTATAGACATTGTTATCGTGTTTGTTTTATGTAAAAATGCCAGAAGCCCAGGTTGCTTTTCCAAAAGCCGAAATTGTGATTTAGGCCGTGTGATATAACCGGCATCAAAATGCACAGAACACTGCCATCTACTGCCAACCGGTTATATCACAGTGTTGTCAACCGCAGGATTTTAAAATTATCTGTAGGTTTCGAAAACCTGAGAGACCCTACACGTGGAGATAAAAACAAATCATAGATCTGACAGGTTTAGTTGTACAGTGTGTGGTGTCAGCCACACGATAAAAACAACACATCCATTCATCCATCGATTTTCCTCCGCTTCATCCGAGGTCGGGTCGCGGGGCAGCAGCTCAAGCTCTGTCTTTGTGATCAGTCCCAGGTCAGTGTCTCTGTGTCTTGTCATTTGTGTCTTCATTTGTCTTTTGGGTTATTCAGTTTGTCCCCCGTGTGCACACTGCTATCCCCTCTGAGTTCCCTGTTGCTTTTCCTCTTGAGTTCTGGATTTAGGTTTTGGTTATTGTTTAGTTCTGGTTGCCGTTTGTGTTTTGAGTGCCTCCTTATTTTGTTCTTATTTCTCATGTTAGTTTTTACACTGTTGCACTTTGTTCATTTCTGAGTTCTACATTGGTTTCTGCATTATGTGTCTTCTGATCTGTAGGTTTCATGATTTCTCTTCTTCTTTGGTTATGTTTTGTTATTGTTATGTCCTATTTTCCACTCACCCATAGATGTCCTTTTAGTTTTTAATTACCTTGTGTTCTGTTAATTATCACACATATCTTTAGTTCGGCTCACTGTTTTCACACACTTGTTGTCATTAGCCATTTAGTATTTAAGCTCTCACCTGTTCATTGATTGTTGCTGATTCATCCCTCTTGATTCCTCCACATGTCGTCAGTGAGTATATTATAAGTCTCTGTGTATTACTTGCTGTTGTCTAGCTCTTTCTGGTTTAGCGTGAGTTATTTCCCCCCCCAGTCTCTCAGTTTTGTTTCACCTCCATATTTGAATTACGTTTTGTGCCCCGTTACCTCACAAACTGTTTGGACGGTTAGCTCTTGGCTTTCCCAATAAATCACCTGTATTTTGACATACACCTTGTTTGATACTGTCTGCAATTCTGAGTTCAGTACTACATCAGAACATAACAAACAAGACCTTGAGCGAAGTGGAAGGCTTATATTGTACCACTTGGGGCTTTTCTTTTCATAAGGCACAGCTCTCCTAAATGAAGCTTGCCACAAGCTTTATTTTGGGGCATTGTTTACTGGCTGAAAAGATGTGGACAAAGCAGGAGCACGTGGTTTCAAACTGCGTTGATAAAATAGTTTGTGATGCTGTTGTAGATAATTGAACAGATTAGACGTTTTGATACAGTTTGCTTATGGCAGCTTTTGTAGATAACAGTGCTTTGCTCCTCATCTGAAATCCTAAAACCAAAATATCTCCAACCATTTGTTCCTCCCCCGCTTATAAATCAGTTCTTCCACATTACCAACCGGCGCCATGTCCGCCTCAATCTTACTGTAACTTGAGGATGAGACCTGCCTCACTGCATGCAGATGTAGAGAGGGGGCATAGCTGAGTGGGTGACAGACAGCTGCCTACTTTCTATTAAAGAGGAGAGGGAACCAAACGGCTTTTGTGAAAAAATACAACGGCAAAGCTATATTGGTATTACGGCATTGTCCTACCTACATATCTCCTAGAAAAATATATTCGTGAAAGTTATAAAATCTATATATGCCAAGCTCTGACATGAGCTGTTGCTTTTTAAAATTTCATGATGAAATTATAAAATTAAAGAAAATGATACAGCTATATGTTAAACTGCTGAAAAAGTCTTATGTCACGGTGGTAAAGGATTTACAAGGAATCATCTGGCTGCTGAGCCACTGTAACAGTGCAACCTGACTTAAACTGAACTGTATTTTTGGATATGGATGCAGATGCCATTAGTACACCATGTCTGTAACATCATCATTAACAATAACATCAACAAAAGTAATTTTATATTAGCACTTTCAGGAAAAAAAAATTACAAAGTGGTCAACATAATAAAATTTAAAAACCACAGTTCTATATCCAGAAGAACATTAATTCATTTTCTATACCCGCTTATTCCAATTAAGGGTCACAGAGGAACTGGAAGCTATTCCAGCGGCAATAGGCCAAAAACCGAGGTATACCCTGGACAAGGAGGCCAGTCTATTGCAGATGTACATATACAACGGGTAAAATAAGTATTGAACTTATCATCATTTAGCTCAGTAAATATATTTGTAAAGGTGCTATTGACATGAAATGTTCACCACATGTCAGTAACAACCCAAGTAATCCACATATACAAAGAAATCAATCCATAGATGTCCATAAATTAAGTTATGTGTAATAATGTGAAATGACACTGGAAAAAAGTATTCAACACCTGAAGAACGGAAAGTGCAAAAAGGCATGGAAAGCCAAGGCACCAGCTGAAATGTATCAATAATTAGAAACCAATCCTGCCCCTTGTCAGTGCATATTAATATTTGCTGGTTCAGTCCCAAATGACTGCCTATAAAAGGGTGTCTCATTACCCAGGTGGCACACAAGAAACACCTCATGATGGGTTAAAGCAAAGCGCTCTCTCAAGATCTTCAGAACCTTACTGTTGCAAAACATAAACATAATAATGCAAAGAAGAACATAATTTCACCATAAACCAGCCAAGACCAGGTGCTCCTCGCAAGATTTCTGACAGAGGAGTGAAAAGAATTATCAGAAGAGTTGTGCAAGACCCAAGGGCTGCTTCAGAAAGACCTGGAATTAGCAGGTACAATTGTTTCAAAGAAAACAATAAGTAATGCACTCAACTGCCATGGCCTGTATGCATGCTTATCATGCATTATTCCAATGCTGAAGAAAAACCATGTTGAAGCTCATTTAAAGTTTGCACATTTATGTGACAAAGGCTTGTCACATTTAGACAAGCGTGTGAAATACGGAGAGAAAATAGTGTGGTTAGATGAGACCGAGATTGAACTCTTTGGATGCTGTACTACACACCATGCTTGGAGGTCAAATGGCATTGCACATCAATCCCAAAATCACCTGAAGTTTGGAGGTGGGAACATCATGGTGTGGGGCTGTTTTTCAGCATACGGCACTGGCAAACTTCATTTAACTGAAGGAAGGATGTATGGAAAAATGTACAGAGACATTCTTGACAAAAATCTACCAGGATGATGAAGTTGAAATGAGGGTGGAGAGCAAGACAATGATCCCAAGCACACAGCCAAGGAAACTCTCAGTTGGTTTCAGAGAATAAAAATAAAGCTGTTCAAATGGCTCAGCCAATCACCTCACTGGAATCCAATAAAAAAATCTATGGAAAGAACTAAAGATCAGAGTTCATAGAAGAGGTCCACAGAACCTTCAAGATTTGAAGACTGTTTATGTGGAAGAATAGGCCAAAATCACACCTAAGCAATGCATCCGATTAGTTTCTCCATACAGGAGGCATCTTGAAGCTTCATTACCAACAAAAGCTTTTGTACGAAATATTAAATAAATTTCAGTAAGTGTGTTTGATACTTTTTCCCTGCGTCATTCCATTTTATTACACATAACCAGGGGTGCACATAACTGGTACTCATGGTGCTCATGTGTGCTCAAAATCATTAATGCACAGCAGACAGCAGACAGAGGGAAACACTTTTCCTACAATCTGTCATTGCTTTCCTCCTATGAAGTGCTTCATTTGTGTTTTCTGCTGTGCATCATTTATTTTTTAGCACGCACAAACACCACGAGTACCAGTTATGTGCAAGCCTGCACATAACGAAATCTCTGTACTTATTTGTTTTGGTTTCTTTGCAGGTGTGGATTACTTGGGTTGTTACCGACATCTGGTGAAAAGTTCATGTCAATAGCATCTTTAGAAATGTATTTACTGTGAAAAATGGTAATGTGTTCAATTCTTATTTTATGAACAGTAGAAAAACAAAGACATTCACACCTACGGTCAATTTAAGTTTCCAATGCACCTAACCTGTATGTCTTTGGAAGTGGGAGGAAGCCAGAGCACCCAGAACGAATCCATGAAAACATGGGGCAAACATGCAAACTCCACACAGAAAGGGACCAGGTTCAAAGCCAAGCTGGCGCCTTCTCATTGTGAGGCAACAGTGCTAACCACTAATCCACCATGCTGCTCTCTAGAAGAACTGCTTGCTCCAGTGTGCCCTGCGCCATTACGCATAGTGATCAGTGAAAATGAGCAGACGGAGCAGGCGGAGGGCCTCTGATGACAATCTCACGTGCTCAAACACAGAGTGTGTGAGTTTTAGAGATGCTCCACTCTTCATTACCTGTGAATGTTACTGAATAAGCCTGTGGCAAGCTCTCTCACTCCGACATATCAATGGAGGGGGGAGGGGCCACTCCTCAGAGTGTAAATGGGCCAAAGTGTCAAAGCTGCTTTCAGTGCAGGACAGAACACTCCAAAACACAGTAGAAGTATAAGTTTGTGATGTGACCTTTGTGTAACAGCAGACAGAAATTGCTTTGAGATGAAGACAAACAAAACGCATAGACCATTTTGTATATATTGTTCAAAATGTGCATTTGTGTTTATTGTTTGAACCTTTTTGTTATACAGTTTTTCACACAAGAGCACAAATTACCTTTATAAAGTGTCAAAACAGTTGTTTATTATAGTTTACTGTGTGTTTTGATTAAATATCTGTGGAAAATTATTTTCCTTTTTACTTTTTACTTTCTTATTTCTGATTGTAAACCTTTATTACACTTACAAAACACAACTATAGCATATATATTCTGAAAGTACAGGTTGCCCTGAAAAAAAGAGATATAAAACTTGATTGTGGGATGCAGGGAGAGCTGTTAACAGCAATAATAATGCATTTATGCCAGGCGAGTGAACTGTCCAAAAAAATGCCTTTAGACCCCAGGGGCTTAATTTGGGTTGCCTTATATACACATGTTTAAGCTAACAGACAACAGTTGGTTCATGCTGTGTTGGCTTATTAGTGCAGCAGATAACTGAAACAATCCTTCAAATGGTGATACAAGCATCAAATTCAGCACAAATACAGCTTAGACACTACACTTTAAAAAAAAACCCGACTGGCCACTTGAATTTTCAATAGGCTGCCAGGTAGGGGTTAATTGAAGAATTACACAGGGGTCAAAATTTAAAAATGCTCCTATCAAATTGAAAACTACATCACATTTTTTGTCTGATTATAAAGATTCCAAAAAGGTATAGTTTGGACTATCGATGACTGAATGTTACGGAGTTTTGGGGTAAAAACGGCAAGAATGGTGACAAAGGTCAATTTCAGTTTGTACGGGGGTCAAAAGGTAAAGAGTTGCTCTAATTTTGGTAAAATGTGATGCAAATTATTGGTTGAGATAATTGGATTAATAAATGGAATCGTTTTTGACAGTGTTGAATGCTTGGTCTCCAAAGTAAAGGTCAAAAAAGGCCAATGTGCATTGGATTCTGACATGTGACATATGTTACCCTGTAACATGCACTAAGCATGACACATGATGCAAACTGTTACTTTTTAAAACCTGTTTAACTCAACCAATAATTTGCATCACTTTTTAACAAAACTGGAGCAACTTTACCTTTAACCCCTGTACAAACTGAAACTGACCTTTGTCACCATTCTTGCTGCTTTTACCTCATAACTCCATAACATTCAGTCACAGATTGTCCAAACTATACCTTTTTGGAATCTTTATGATCAGCAGCGCTGGCTCCCACTCTGGTCCTGTGTGTGCCATCCAGACGTCTGGAGATCGGGCAGTCTTCTGTGCTTTTTATGGCCATGTGACAGCAGTCTGTGTCGTCTTACTGTTGTCTAAATACACTTTTGATGCGAACGTGCAACTGTGGACAAAGCGGTCTGGACGGGATCCACGTACAGTCTACACACCTCTTTCCTTCACGACTGCATCTGGATTATGGCCATGTCGTCCTGGTTTCTGTGCATTCTTACTATGTGTGATGGGGGTCTTAATGTCAGTGGTTTAGGTACTTATGGGTTTCTGAAGTCTTATAATCTGAACTTAATGCAACAGAATTATTTTAATAAACAAGTGATGAGTGTGTTTATTATCAGGTACTCACCTGGAGGAGGCCTCCTTTTGAACATCGCCACTCTGCCAGCGTCTGTCTACCATGGCCCATGGGAGTGCCTACAGAAGGTAGAGGAAGCAAGAAGATGAATAATGTAGCTGAAATCATGCAGGAAGGAGAAGGATGACAACCACCTAGGCAGCCATGTGGTAGCTTGGCATCTACTTGGCCTGGTCTAGTTGCTGGACATAAAGTAATTCCAGCGGTAAACAAGGACTGACCAGAGAGACCTAGTACTGTATTCATCTAGTGATTAGAGCTGCAACATTAATCAATTAATCTTAATTAACCAACAACTACAGTGCCCCCCAATATTATTGGAAGAATCAAGACAGTTCTGAAGGAAGGTGTACCTAATAAAGTGACTGGTGATTGCATGGAAATGTGTGTTGACCTTGTTTTAAACCAGAAAATTAGGTCAAGGTTGGCATCCTCTCAACTCATATGTGAGGGCTGTGCGAGGAACTTGTATCCTAAATATTTTGGATCTGTGATCATTTCATGTCAAGTAATTGCACATTTAATATCATAGACACACACATATTTATGACCAAAGCTACTTTGACCGTTACATTGACTGGATTAGGAATTATCAGTCCAATCTTCCATCAGCCAGTCAGTAATGATAATTTTAAATATTTTAAATTCAGTACTTGTCATTCACAGTGCTCAAGCCAGGAAACAAACACCAAAGAGTCATACCACCAGAAGTTTCCCCTTCTGTTATGATCTAAAGTGGGACTGATACTCGCCTGTGTTGACGATAAGCAGAGAGCAGTTCTACACTTCTGTTTATCTGTTCTGTGCTGCCCAAAAACACCTATTGGGCCTGGACAGCAGCCCCTGTAAGGTTTTACATTATACTGCAAATAACAAGGTCAGATGGATACTGTTTGTAGGCAGAGAAGGTGAGGAGGTAGAGTGGTAAATTGAAAGCTCTAAAATATTTAAAGTTTCATATGTTTTGATATAGAGAGAAAAAACTGAATGCTTTGTTTTAAATCAATCTGTTACAGACAGATCTACAGCAACTGACAAAACCCTGCTTTGTTTTTCCCTGTTAAATCTAAATATGTTAGCATAGCATTCGTTTTCCTCTCATTGGCTCAGAAGGTGAACGCTAGCCGGCCATCACAGGGCAACATAACATGACATTTATGCTGTTAAACCACTGTAATGAGGAAATGACATTTAGAAGAGTGCTGCATCCGTCTCTTTGGCGCACAGCGTCTGGGGACCAGTTGCTCTGGAGAGATCCATTGGCAGTCGCCTGCTATGGTGGATGAATACTGACATGCTAGCATTAAACACCACAGTGTCCTCAGCTGCTACGTCTGATTACAGCCAAGTGCAGACAGGCAGAAAGATGAGAGTAGTCAGTATATGAGGGTATATTATCTGTGTGGTGTATACTAGATGGCACACTATGGCACAAGGAGCCACAAGGTCTAGAATCAATACACCTGGGAACGAGCTGCAGGTCTCTCTCCATGTGAGTCGGGGTAATCTCCATTACATCTCTAATCAAAAACTATCAACATATAGCTTAATAGTCAAGTAGTCTTTTGAATAAGACATATTAGAAAATCAGACAATGCTGCTGCAATCACACTAAAGCCAAAGAGCCTGATGCATTAAATAGTACAAGCCCTGTTCTGAAAAAGGGGCCTAGAAAAGGAAGTAGGTGTATCCCAGAAAATGCATTTCCTTGACCATCATACATAACCAGTCTGGTGTCTGTCCAAGATTACTTTTTGTGCATGTGTACCATGGATCATAGCATAAAGCATTTATAGTCACCAAAGGCTTACAAAGTTTACAATATAGGGTAATTTTGGGGTGCTGAATTCAACTATGGCAATCTCATTTAGGACCCCTTCACACATAGTAGGAATGTGGATGAATTGCGCATGAATTGCCCATGAAGCAGGAATTGTATGCAATATGTGTAAAATCAGACCTGCCTCCAACGGCTCGTACACCTGTTGGTACAACTATTTGCGCAAACTAGCGGCTGAAAGACAGAGTGTGCCCTGTGAGAGCCCATTCAATCCCTCTCACGGCAGGTGTCGACCAAATTCCAGGTGATACACACGAACCTACCATCCCTGGTTCTCAAGACCAGGCACCTAAGTGGCTGTACTTACTCTATTCTATTAATTTTTTAGATATTTAGATAGAACTTAGTATACACTAGTAGAGTTCTACCTTAGAAATGGAATATATTCTAGAAGACATACCTTGCTGAACTTTCTGAATTTTCATCTAACACCGCTTGCTTGGCACTTAGAAAATGTGTGGCCATTCACACTGTTAGCATGAAAACAGTCAGCAGATGATCACTTTCGAGTTGGATGTGACATTTGTCTAAGTGTCCCCACGACTGTGGCGTTGCAAAAAGCAACACACATGTGGTACATGTGTCTAGCGTGTGTGTTGCTCCCCCGGGGGGACACTTGCACTTGCATAAAATGCTTATATGTATGTACAGATCTGATCACATGGGGGCCGGACAGCCAGGTCTGAGCGCACACAGCACGGGAAGGTGCCTGTCAGCTGATCGCAGCACACTGACAGCTGGATGACAGCTCAGTGCACACACAGAAACCACTGCCCGGACAGGTACATAAATAATTATGACAATACCTACATATGCAATTACATAACAAATAATGAAAATGAATGACCACATAACACAGAGAGACACATCGGTGATCTCTGCTCATGGATGTCCCAGCTGGAGAACACGTACCGTGTTTTGAAGGACATGAACTTACAACATTCCTCTGTGAGGCGTGTGTATCTACCTGCTGTCCTCATGTGGAAATACATAAAATATCTTTCGTCTTTACACCAGGCTGCAACACAGCGCACTTCGCCTATGTCCTTGTTGATTTCAGGCATTTTTCCGCACCATTTACAGGCCAGCGAAGGTAGCATAGTGGTAAAGTGTCTGGCTGGCAATCTGAGCTTTTGTAAATTGCAGGTTCGAATCCCGTGGGTGCCATGTATTTTTCTTTTTTTTTCAGAGCTGCGTGATGTGGTTACTCATGCTCTAGCTGCTCATAGTATTCCCGCTGCAATGGTGTCATGCACAAGCGTGCACGACACCGTCGCATGCACGAAACCATTGTACGTGCCTGCCCGTCAGCTGGATGTTTTTGTGGTTCGCTCATACGAGTTGTTCCACCATGATTCACCCTGATTTGTACTTATATGTGCTGTGTGTGAAAGGGCCCTTAAGTACCATGAATGGTATGCAAGTTATTCAACATGGCGACCGATATAGCCGCCAAAATAAAAAAATATCATTACATAAGCTTCTATGAAAGCTAAAATCACAGAAAAAAAAGTGTATCTCGAATATCTGAAGTACTCATTTGTATTAAAACACCACATTAGAAAACTGTTATACAATTTTTTTTAATGAATGTGTACTTTATATTGTTATAAACTACAACATGCAAAATGTGTTCTTAATTTTGCCTGGACAGTATGACTGCCACCAGCTTTCACACTTTTTGAGGTTTAAGAGCTTATTAAGGCTAATATCGAATAATTAAGGCTATTAAGGCTAATCGAATAAAATACTGAAACAGCTTACTCCTGTAGAGATGTCTACAAACAATGCTAACATTTGTATATTATAAATCCATGGAACCACTCAAGGTAAGTATATTATTAATTTAAACTAGTATGCAGTATATATATATATATATATATATATATATATATATATATATATATATATATATAGGGTCTGAAATTTTCATCTTAGGTGCGTGTCCACTGTGAGAGGCATAATCTAAAAAAAATAAATAAATAAAATCCGGAAATCACAATGTATGATTTTTTTAATAATTTATTTGTATGTTACTGCTGCAAATAAGTATTTGAACACCTGTGAAAATCAATGTTAATATTTGGTACAGTAGCCTTTGTTTGCAATTACAGAGGTCAAACGTTTCCTGTAGTTTTACACCAGGTTTGCACATACTGCAGCAGGGATTTTGGTCCACTCCTCCATACAGATCTTCTCTAGATCTTTCAGGGTTGGAGTTTCAGCTCCCTCCAAAGATTTTCTATTGAGTTCAGATCTGGAGACTGGCCAGGCCACTCCAGGACCTTGAAATGCTTCTTACGGAGCCCCTCCTTAGTTGCCCTGGCTGTGTGTTTGGGGTCATTGTCATGCTGGAAGATCCAGCCATGACCCATCTTCAATGTTCTTACTGAGGGAAGGAGGTTGTTTGCCAAAATCTCGCAATACATGACCCCATCCATCCTCCCTTCAATACGGTGCAGTCGTCCTGTCCCCTTTGCAGAAGAGCACCCCCAGAGTATGATGTTTCCACCCCCATGCTTCACGGTTTGGATGGTTTTCTTGGGGTTGTTCTCATCCTCTAAACATGGTAAATGGAGTTGATTCCAGAAAGCTCTATTCTGGTCTCATCTGACCACATGACCTTCTCCCATGCCTCCTCTGAATCATCCAGATGGTCACTGGTGAACTTCAAACGGTCCTGGACATGTGCTGTCTTGAGCAGGGGGACCTTGCTGCCCTGCAGCATTTTAAACCATAACAGCATCATGTGTTACTAATGTAATCTTTGTGACTGTGGTCCCAGCTCTCTTCAGGTCATTGACCAGGTCCTCCTGTATAGTTCTAAGCTTTCTCAGAATCATCCTTACCCCACAAAGTGAGATCTTGTATGGAATCCCAGACCGAGGGAGATTGACAGTCATCTTGTGTTTCTTCTACTTTATAATAAATAATCATAACAGTTGTTGTCTTCTACCAAGCTGCTTGCCTGTTGTCCTGTAGTCCATCCCAGCCTTGTGCAGGTCTACAGTTTTGTCCCTGGTGTCCTTAGACAGCTCTTTGGTCTTGGCTATGGTGGACAGGTTGGAGTGTGATTGATTGTGTGTGAGAACAGGTATGTTTTATACAGATAACAAGTTCAAACAGGTGCAATTAATACAGGTAAAGAATGCAGAATAAGAGGGCTTCTTAAAGAAAAATTAACAGGTCTGTGTGAGCCAGAATTCTTGCTGGTTGGTAGGGGTTCAAATACTTATTTGCAGCAGTAACATACAAAGAAATTATTTTTAAAAAATCATACATTGTGATTTCCGGATTTTTTTTTTTTTAGATTATGTCTCTCACAGTGGACATGCACCTAAGATGAAAATTTTAGACCCCTCCATGATTTCTAAGTGGGAGAACTTGCAAAACCGCAGAGTGTTCAAATACTTATTTTCCTCACTGTATATATGTATATATATATATATACACATTTGTTATGTGCAGTATCTTGATCTCTATTTGTGATCAGTGTTGAGCTCTTGATCGTTATCTTGTGGTGAGTAGTGACCCCATTTTACACCTTTCATGTAGCAGGGGTGTGATTTTTTTTTGTCAGAACTTAGAATAGGAAGAAGCAAAATATTTAGTAGAAGCATAATATTTTTCACAGTTAGACTAGCATTTTATCTCCAGAATTTGTATGCTTTGCTTTGTAAGTGCAGTTGCAAAACTTGTGTTTGTTTAGTATGGAATGATCCTATGTTTTTGTCATTTGAATGTTTTCACACAGTGATATAAATGTCTGTAACATGTGATAAAGAATCATGAATTATTGTTTGATTACTAAAGTACAATGTCTGAGGACTGTAACATTATGAATGAATGAATGAATGAGTTTATTCGGCACACAATTCAACAACAAAAACAAAAAAAAACTCATAAGGCAACTTTACAAAAGTCCTGCATGGCCGAAATTAACCGAATTTCGATCGTGATATCGATATTTGTATCAAACGATCTCCAAACTCGTATAATCGAGTTAAACGATTTAAGGGCCTTTCATCAGGCCAATCCATCAACGTGTCCCAAGACGCATGACGTCACACGCGTCGCTTCGGAAGTGGCAATGAGGCAGAGATTGCGGCTACGTCACACTCTGGCTGTTTCCACAACCTGAAAAAAGTTCAGCGATCGCCTTCTTGAATTTGCGTCGCCTGAACCACAAAAAAGTTTTAAAAAACAGCAGTAGAACGATTTCCAATCACCCTGCTGGGAGAAGCTTTTTTTCAGCTACTTTTCGGAGTGACACCGACCGAGGGAGGACTGATGACTTGGTGGGATATCGATCGAACCGCGACAGCGGGCCGACCCACACGGAGAAGCCGGCCTTCAGGCATCATTCCTGGGCAGAGTGAGGCAGGCAGCCGGGGTGATGGAGCAAACCCACTCAGTCCGAAATCTCCCACTTTTTGGATATATGCGAAGTCCCAGTTTGCCCAATGGAGTTTAGTTCTGCGAGGTGAGAATAATGTAAAAATAAAACGTGACGTTTACTGAACTGCTCTGACGGTTTAATCAAATCAAATCAAAATCAAATCAATTTTATTTATATAGCGCCAAATCACAACAAACAGTTGCCCCAAGGTGCTTTATATTGTAAGGCAAAGCCATACAATAAATACGGAAAAACACCAACGGTCAAAACGATCCCCTGTGAGCAAGCACTTGGCGACAGTGGGAAGGAAAAACTCCCTTTTAACAGGAAGAAACCTCCAGCAGAACCAGGCTCAGGGAGGGGCAGTCCTCTGCTGGGACTGGTTGGGGCTGAGGGGACAGAATCAGGAAAAAGACATGCTGTGGAGGGGAGCAGAGATCAATCACTAATGATTAAATGCAGAGTGGTGCATACAGAGCAAAAAGAGAAAGAAACACTCAGTGCATCATGGGAACCACCCAGCAGTCTACGTCTATAGCAGCATAACTAAGGGATGGTTCAGGGTCACCTGATCCAGCCCTAACTATAAGCTTTAGCAAAAAGGAAAGTTTTAAGCCTAATCTTAAAAGTAGAGAGGGTGTCTGTCTCCCTGATCTGAATTGGGAGCTGGTTCCAGAGGAGATGAGCCTGAAAGCTGAAGGCTCTGCCTCCCATTCTACTCTTACAAACCCTAGGAACTACAAGTAAGCCTGCAGTCTGAGAGCGAAGCACTCTATTGGGGTGATATGGTACTATGAGGTCTCTAAGATAAGATGGGACCTGATTATTCAAATCCTTATAAGTAAGAAGAAGAATTTTAAATTCTATTCTAGAATTAACAGGAAGCCAATGAAGAGAGGCCAATATGGGTGAGATATGCTCTCTCCTTCTAGTCCCTGTCAGTACTCTAGCTGCAGCATTTTGAATTAACTGAAGGCTTTTCAGGGAACTTTTAGGACAACCTGATAATAATGAATTACAATAGTCCAGCCTAGAGGAAATAAATGCATGAATTAGTTTTTCAGCATCACTCTGAGACAAGACCTTTCTAATTTTAGAGATAATGCGCAAATGCAAAAAAGCAGTCCTACATATTTGTTTAATATGCGCATTGAATGACATATCCTGATCAAAAATGACTCCAAGATTTCTCACAGTATTACTAGAGGTCAGGGTAATGCCATCCAGAGTAAGGCTCTGGTTAGACACCATGTTTCTAAGATTTGTGGGGCCAAGTACAATAACTTCAGTTTTATCTGAGTTTAAAAGCAGGAAATTAGAGGTCATCCATGTCTTTATGTCTGTAAGACAATCCTGCAGTTTAGCTAATTGGTGTGTATCCTCTGGCTTCATGGATAGATAAAGCTGGGTATCATCTGCGTAACAATGAAAATTTAAGCAATGCCGTCTAATAATACTGCCTAAGTGAAGCATGTATAAAGTGAATAAAATTGGTCCTAGCACAGAACCTTGTGGAACTCCATAATTAACCTTAGTCTGTGAAGAAGATTCCCCATTTACATGAACAAATTGTAATCTATTAGATAAATATGATTCAAACCACCGCAGCGCAGTGCCTTTAATACCTACGGCATGCTCTAATCTCTGTAATAAAATTTTATGGTCAACAGTATCAAAAGCAGCACTGAGGTCTAACAGAACAAGCACAGAGATGAGTCCACTGTCTGAGGCCATAAGAAGATCATTTGTAACCTTCACTAATGCTGTTTCTGTACTATGATGAATTCTAAACCCTGACTGAAACTCTTCAAATAGACCATTCCTCTGCAGATGATCAGTTAGCTGTTTTACAACTACCCTTTCAAGAATTTTTGAGAGAAAAGGAAGGTTGGAGATTGGCCTATAATTAGCTAAGATAGCTGGGTCAAGTGATGGCTTTTTAAGTAATGGTTTAATTACTGCCACCTTAAAAGCCTGTGGTACATAGCCAACTAATAAAGACAGATTGATCATATTTAAGATCGAAGCATTAATTAATGGTAGGGCTTCCTTGAGCAGCCTGGTAGGAATAGACATGTTGATGGTTTGGAGGAAGTAACTAATGAAAATAACTCAGACAGAACAATCGGAGAGAAAGAGTCTAACCAAATACTGGCATCACTGAAAGCAGCCAAAGAGAACGATATGTCTTTGGGATGGTTATGAGTAATTTTTTCTCTAATAGTTAAAATTTTATTAGCAAAGAAAGTCATGAAGCCATTAATAGTTAAAGTTAAAGGAATACTCGGCTCAATAGAGCTCTGACTCTTTGTCAGCCTGGCTACAGTGCTGAAAAGAAACCTGGGGTTGTTCTTATTTTCTTCAATTAGTGATGAGTAGTAAGATGTCCTAGCTTAACGGAGGGCTTTTTTATAGAGCAACAGACTCTTTTTCCAGGCTAAGTGAAGATCTTCTAAATTAGTGAGACGCCATTTCCTCTCCAACTTACGGGTTATCTGCTTTAAGCTGCGAGTTTGTGAGTTATACCACGGAGTCAGGCTCTCTTTTTCAGAGGAGCTACAGCATCCAAAGTTGTCCTCAATGAGGATATAAAACTATTGACGAGATAATCTATCTCATTCACAGAGTTTAGGTAGCTACTCTGCCCTGTGTTGGTATATGGCATTGGAGAACATAAAGAAGGAATCATATCCTTAAACCTAGTTACAGCGCTTTCTGAAAGACTTCTACTGTAATGATACTTATTCCCCACTGCTGGGTAGTCCATCAGAGTAAATGTAAATGTTATTAAGAAATGATCAGACAGAAGGGGGTTTTCAGGGAATACTGTTAAGTCTTCAATTTCCATACCATAAGTCAGAACAAGATCTAAGGTATGATTAAAGTGGTGGGTGGACTCATTTACATTTTGAGCAAAGCCAATCGAGTCTAACAATAGATTAAATGCAGTGTTGAGCACTAAGTCAGACAAAAGGTCCGAAAATTCACAGAGAAACTCACAGTAACGACCAGGTGGACGATAGATAACAACAAATAAAACTGGTTTTGGGGACTTCCAATTTGGATGGACAAGACTAAGAGACAAGCTTTCAAATGAATTAAAGCTCTGTCTGGGTTTTTGATTAATTAATAAGCTGGAGTGGAAGATTGCTGCTAATCCTCCGCCTCGGCCGGTGCTACGAGCGTTCTGGCAGTTAGTGTGACTCGGGGGTGTTGACTCATTTAAACTAACATATTCATCCTGCTGTAACCAGGTTTCTGTAAGGCAGAATAAATCAATATGTTGATCAATTATTATATCATTTACTAACAGGGACTTAGAAGAGAGAGATCTAATGTTTAATAGACCACATTTAACTGTTTTAGTCTGTGGTGCAGTTGAAGGTGCTATATTGTTTTTTCTTTTTGAATTTTTATGCTTAAATAGATTTTTGCTGGTTATTGGTGGTCTGGGAGCAGGCACCGTCTCTACGGGGATGGGGTAATGAGGGGATGGCAGGGGGAGAGAAGCTGCAGAGAGGTGTGTAAGACTACAACTCTGCTTCCTGGTCCCAACCCTGGATAGTCATGGTTTGGAGGATTTAAGAAAATTGGCCAGATTTCTAGAAATGAGAGCTGCTCCATCCAAAGTGGGATGGATGCCGTCTCTCCTAACAAGACCAGGTTTTCCCCAGAAGCTTTGCCAATTATCTATGAAGCCCACCTCATTTTTTTGACACCACTCAGACAGCCAGCAATTCAAGGAGAACATGCGGCTAAACATGTCACTCCCGGTCCGATTGGGGAGGGGCCCAGAGAAAACTACAGAGTCCGACATTGTTTAATGATCGGCTAACATTAGCTTAGCCTTTTAGCACAGTTGATCTGAGTGAACGCTTTAATTTGTAAATGGTTCAGTCTTTTTTATTTTTACCAAATAAAGCTCCAGCTTTTATCAGACACCACAAAAGCTCAACTTTAAATAAGTTATTTTTTAGGGCGTTTTTTTCCATAGTTTTTCCCCTTTTTTTTTTTCCTTTTTTATATATAAACTGTTTAGTGTTTCTTTATATTTAAAGAAATATTTTTATTTGTCCTAATCAAGAACATTTGCTGCGAAGACATCCAAACTTCCATTGATGAGCTGAACACCACCAAGTCCAGTCGAAAGAAAACATCTCTGCTCTTCAAAATAGGACAAAAGTGTCTTTCAGCAAAACCACCAGAGTTCAAAGCTGCAGAAGAGACCATCTGTTCCCGAGAATCCAGCAGAACATCACCTGCTTCTAAATAAAAGGCTCTTTCAACAGCAACTATTTTATTATTTTTTAAAAAGCTGTTTCATTTTATATTTTAACAATAAATGAACGGATCATTAGAAATGTCCACGAATCAAAGTCCAAAGACATTTGCACAAGTAGAAGCTCTCCACTTATTGTGCTCAAATTCATATTTTAGAAATGACTCTGTCCTGATAACAACATTAAAGGCAATTACATATTTTGGCGAAATTACAAGTTGAAATGACCATTAAAAAATTCTTCATGATTCATGAGGTTTATGTCACAGAAATCCTACTTTACAATCACACTGCACTCATTGTTAAATTATTTCCTGCTGCATTTATAATAAACATCTGTATTTATGTACAGTGTCTGTTTTTCTGGTTGAAATGAGATATAAATAATCTACCAGACTTTAAAAAAATGTACAAATTTCCATGTTATTTTGTCTAAAAATAAATGTCCGAGGTTCCTTATGTTAAACAAGAAATTATCTAATCTGAAATAACAGGTGAGGCCGGTGATTCCATAATTTTTGCCAGGGGTTGTATACAGAAGAAACAACAACGACCCCAGAACTGAACCCTGGGGCACCCCACAAGTAATTTTCATGAGTTCAGATTTTTCCCCACCAATATGTACACACTGATATCTATTGTATAAATATCTAACTATACAATCATATGCCAATCCCCTGATACCATACCTCTGTAGTTTGTCCAATAGCACAGTGTGGTCTATAGTATCAAATGCTTTCTGTAAATAAAAAAAAAAAAACCCCAACAGTAAATTGCTTATTTTCAATTGCATTTGTAATCTGTTCAACAAAATCAATTACAGCCAGTGAATTAGTGCGATTTTTTTTCTAAAACCATATTGCTGTTCACTAAGTATGTTTAGTTATGAAATCATATAACCTCTTTAAAAATACCTTTTCCAAAATTTTGGAAAATTGTGGCAGGAGTGAGATTGCTCTATAATTTGAGAAGACATGTTCGTCTCCAGATTTAAACAGCAGTATCACTTTAGCCGATTTAATTCTGAAAGGAAATTTCCCAGTCATTAGTGACAGGTTACAAATATACGTAAAGGATTTAACAATACATTCAATAATATTTTTAATCAAAGACGTATCAAAATTATCACTATCAATTGATTTTTTCCCTTTGCGGTTATGAACAATGTCAATAATTTCATATTCATCAGTTTCTTTAATGAACATTGAATCCTGAATTTTATTAATTGTTTTACAGTAATCCAAAGAACGCAGTCCAGAAGATACAATCGAATCAGCTCAATTTTTACCCACATTTACAAAGTAATCATTAAAATAATCTGCTATAGTTTTATTTTCCTTAACAACTGTACCAGTACTTGTGTAAAAAAGGGCAGGATATTCTTTAACACCTTTTCTCTTATTTATGACTTCATTTAAAATCTTCCAAGTACCCTTAATGTTTGTTTTATTTTTTTCCAATAAATCACTATAATACTGCCTTTTACAAGATCGCATAATATTAGTTAGCTTATTTTTATATGTCTTATTATTTCATAGAAGAGAGTACTGTTTTTGCATTACATGGTCGAGTGTTTCGAAAGGATTTTAATAGGTTGAGTAGAAAAGTAACACCAATAGCCATTGACAATTTAAGGGAGGATTTACTACGTCAGAATTGGAATGAAGTTTATGTTGATGATGTTGATGTATCCTATGATGGTTTCATTTCCTCTATTTCTAAGTTATATGATAAACATTGTCCTCTTGTTGACAAAATATACACTAATCGATACGGCAATAAACCATGGATAACTAAGGGACTTCAGAGAGCATGTAAAAAGAAGAATTTATTGTATAAACAATTTATAAAATTAAGAACAAAGGAAGCTGAAAGAAAATATAAAATTTATAAGAATAAACTAATTTATATTATGAGATTTAGTAAGAAAAAATACTATAGCGAGCTACTCGTTAAAAACAAGAATAATATAAAAAATACATGGAACATTTTAAATGAAATAATAAAAAAGAGTAAAAATGTTAGAGATTATCCTTCTTTTTTTCTCTTGAATAATACAGTGATTGAAGACAATGAGTCTATTGCTGACCATTTTAACGAATTTTTTGTCAATGTGGGGAAAAAACTAGCTAGTAATATCGACTCAAGGAGCACTAATTTTTTTGAAAATAAGATAACATTTAATAAATCTATGTCAATGTTTGTTGGTGCAACCAATGAAGAAGAGATAATTGATCTGGTGCATAATTCCAAAAGTAAGAAAACAAAGGATTTTAATAATTTTGATATGGCTTTTTTGAAAAAAATTATTGATTGTATAGCGAAACCTTTCAGCTATATTTGTAATATATCATTAAGTTCTGGTAAATTTCCTTCTCAGATGAAGATAGCAAAAGTAATACCTACGTTTAAAACCGGGGACAAACACACTTTTTCCAATTACAGACCTATTTCACTTTTACCACAATTTTGGAAAATACTAGAAAAAAATTTTGTAAAAAGATTGAGTAATTACTTGCAAAAGCATGAGATACTTTGTGAAGAACAGTATGGATTTAGAAAATCTAGATCTACATCACATGCATTGATGGATTTTATCGAAAATATAGCGACTGCAGTAGATAATAAGCAATATACAGTAGGTATTTTTTTTTGATTTACAGAAAGCGTTTGATACTGTTAACCATGAAATATTATTAACCAAATTACAGAAATACGGAATTAGAGGATTAGCATATGATTGGATAAATAGTTATTTACATGGTCGGTTTCAGTATGTTCATTATAATAACAATGATTATGGACTTCGGGAAATTACGTGTGGGGTGCCCCAGGGTTCGGTGTTAGGACCCCTGTTATTTATACTATATATAAATGATATAAGTTGGGTGTCAAGAGTACTGAGGTGTGTCCTTTTTGCAGATGACACAACTGTGTTTTGTAGTGGTGATAATCTTGAACAGCTTTTGGATACTGTGGAAAATGAATTGGATAAATTCAAGGCTTGGTTTAACGCTAATAAATTGTCACTTCACCTTGGAAAAACTAAATGTATTATATTTGGAAATAAATTTGTACCTAAATGTAAAAATGTAACCATTAACAATATGGAAATAGAGACAGTGACTGAGAATAAATTCCTTGGTGTTATAATAGATAATAAACTCAGCTGGAAACCGCATATAAATTATATAAAATTGAAAATGTCAAAATCTATCGCCATCATGTACAGGGTCAAGGACACACTGTTACAGGAAGGATTACTCACTTTATATCATTCTTTAGTAGTATCATATATGACATATTGTGTGGAGTCTTGGGGTAACACTTATAAATCAAATACCAATCAAGTATTTTTCTTACAAAAACATGCCATTAGAATTATTTGTAACAAACATTATTCTTTGTTTATGATTTTAAATTTATTGAAATTTAGAGATTTAGTGGATTATATCACAATACAAACTTTGTACAAAGCAAATAATCGAGCCTTACCACTTTATGTCCAGAACCTGTTCAAGATAAGGGATTCTGGATATAGTTTACGAGGATGTGCTGTATTTAAGAGGCCTCCCGTACGCACTAATATAAAGGGTTTTTGTGTTTCAGTTAAGGGGGTGAAGATTTGGAATAAATGTCCTGTTGAAATTAGATTATGTAGTTCTTTAGTTTGTTTTAAGAAACGTTATAAAAATCTATTAATTTCTGGATATATTGGAAAAGGAAATTGAATTTAATGTATAAATATGATGTATAAATTTGTTAATGTATGTATCTGTATATATGTATGTATCTGTGGGGAATGTATGTATATATAGGAGTGTGAGCAAAAATGGATATGTATTTATGAGTCCTATTTTTTTTTTGAGTATAAGTGTAAAATGTGTTGGACTGGATTTTTGGTATAGGGGTGGGTAACGTATAAGCTTTGCTTCTTCCCACCCCTTTTCAGACACACACTGCAAATTTTGGTTTTGGTTTTTGTTTTGATTTGTTTTGATATGTTGTGTCTGTACTGTGTTGATGCTGAAATAAATTTCATTCATTCATTCATTCATTCATACTTCAACTAGTATTGTGTCAGGATTTGGAGCACTTTTGTCTGTATAAATTTATGACATTGAATAGAAGAGCTCAAGGTCATACAGAAATAACAATTATTAATTGTATGCTTCATTTTACTGCTTTAGCCAATGGAGAAACAATTTAGTAAAGAAAACATATATTTATGAGTACACAATAACATTAAAGATTAATTTCTTCATGTAATGTAATTCCATGTGTCTTGGGTGAAAACTGCACCATATCTACATCATCAACTCTCCCAGGTGCCATAATAAGTACAGAATGCATTAAAGGATTTTGTAATATAAATAACTGAATTTCTCACAACCTCACAACCACAGTTTTATGAGGTCTGTTAGAAAAGTATCCGACCTTTTTATTTTTTTCAAAAACCATGTGGATTTGAATCACGTGTGATTGCATCAGCCAAGCTTGAACCTTCGTGCGCATGCGTGAGTTTTTTCACGCCTGTCGGTTGCGTCATTCGCCTGTGAGCAGGCTTTGTGTGAGCAGTGGTCCACCCCTCTCGTCGGATTTTTATTGCGAATAAATGTCTGAATGATTTCGAGCTTTGCTGCATCGATTTTTTCCAGAAACTGTGAGAGACCTCCAGGTGGTAACCATTCGGAAAATTCAAAAGGCTTTGAGGGACGATTTTATGGAGATTACACAGATTAAGGAGTGCTCCAGCCGGTTTAAAGACCACCCACAGCTGCTGCAGAGGTTGCGCCGCGCTCCGAGCGCCGATCGACAGGCTGAAACAACCAGATAATTTCCAACGTGAAGGCTTTGTTGATCCGGGACGTCGTCTGACTTACACAAAAATGGCAGGAGACGTGGACATCAGTACTTTTTCGGCACATTCCACTGTTACAGGAGTTTTTCATGGAAAGAAAAGCGGACGGATGCGCCACCGTGCCGTTCATGGCGTGGCACAAAACCACCTCCGTGTTGGTCTCACAGGATGGCTTTGAGATGGCTTTCAGACGGCTGTCGGTGGGTTTTCAGTCGTGTGACTAACCGAGAAATTGTGGATGAGCCTGGACATGCCAGAACATGTCCTGTGAGGCTTCATCACGGTGTTGCTTTGCGCCATGCGGCACCGCCGCGACGCGCGGAATTCCTAAACTCCTCTTTCCATGACAAAAACTCCTGTAAAAGTGGAATGTGCCGTTCATTTCCAAACTGGACGCTGTGTTTTATCCGGGACGTCCTCTGACTAGCACAGGAATTGCGGAAGACGTGGACATCAGCACTTTTTCGGCACATTGAGACAGACGTGCGGAGGAATTCCGCGCGTCGCGATGGAGCCGCATGGCGCAAAGCAACGCCGTGATGAAGCCTCACAGGACATGTTCTGGCATGTCCAGGCTCATCCACAATTTCTCGGTTAGTCACACGACTGAAAACCCACCGACAACCGTCTGAAAGCCATCTCAAAGCCGTCCTGTGAGACCAACACGGAGGTGGTTTTGTGCCACGCCATGAGCGGCACGGTGGCGCATCCGTCCGCTTTTCTTTCCATGAAAAAAACTCCTGTAACAGTGGAATGTGCCGAAAAAGTACTGATGTCCACGTCTCCTGACATTTTTGTGTAAGTCAGACGACGTCCCGGATCAACAAAGCCTTCACGTTGGAAATGATCTGGTTGTTTCAGCCTGTCGATCGGCGCTCGGAGCGTGGCGTGCTCTCAGCAGCTGTGGGCGGTCTTTAAACCGGCTGGAGCACTCCTTAATCTGTGTAATCCCCATAAAATCGTCCCTCAAAGACATCTGAATTTTCCGAATGGTGTCCACCTGGAGGTCTCTCACAGTTTCTGGAAAAAATTGATGCAGCAAAGCTCCAAATCGTTCAGACATTTATTCGCAATAAAAATCCGACGAGAGGGGTGGACCACTGCTCACACAAAGCCTGCTCACAGGCGAATGACGCAACCGACAGGCGTGAAAAAACTCACGCATGCCTACGAAGGTTGAAGCTTGGCTGATGCAATCACACGTGATTGAAATCCATATGATTTTTGAAAAAAATAAAAAGGTTGGATACTTTTCTAACAGACCTCATATGTTTTATTTTGAATAACTACCATACTAGAAGCGAAGATATTACGCTTTCTGCAATTGGTGGCCATATTGGTTACCATGTTGAATAACTCTCATGCCACAAAGGATACTTAAATAAGATTTCCATATTCGAATTCAGCACCCTAAAATGACCCTATATTGTGAATTTTGTAAGCTTTTGATGATTACAAATGCTTATATGCTATGATCCATGGCACATATGAACAAAAAGTAGTCTCTGGCAAGTCATATAACCTTTTGTAGAAAAACTTTGCACCACTTTGGACAACTACAGACACCAGAGTGGTTATATGTGATGTTCAGGGAAATGCATGGTGGCAGTGGAATTTTTCTGGGAGTATGGGGTACACCTAACTCATTTATTTCCTGGCCCAGGGCCTATACTAAAAGTACAGTACATATGTCTGTCTGAAAAATAAAAGGTTAAGGATATAGCAAAGTGTGTAAATATTTTACAAAGCTACAAACTAAAAAAAAAAAAAAACTCATGTTGGAGCTTCTGAAAGCAATACTATGTTGTGGGAGTGACTGGAAGTAGTGAAAACACAGGGTGGTTCAGAATGATCTAGCTAGCTAAAGTTAGGCTGGATACTTGGCAGAATAGTCCTTGCTAAAAGATAGGGTTAGCTACTGACAGTCTTTGACATGCTAATATGTCATGAATTTGCGAAAGTAAGTGACGTGTTCAGCTTTTGTAAAGAGTTTGTGTCAGACTTAAATTTGCTGTGCTCTGTCCCGTCTGCCTTTTGTCATTGTTAGTTGTTTTTGTCACCTGTCCCATCTGTGTCTCTATGTTAATTGTCATTGTCTTCACCCCCGTGTCCTTATCTGTTGGTCATGTTGTTTTTCTGTGTTTGTACACTTTACCACTTTTGTTCCTTGGTTTGTGAGTTTTTACCTTGTGTTTTGGTATTTGGGTTTTGTATGTGTGTTTGCTACTCACCCCCAGGGTTCCTTGTCGTTTGTGTCACTTTGTCTTTGTCAGTTTCTGTGTGTGTTTGTAGGCGTGTCTTTATCACACGGTCTCCCCTACACAGCTGCTCCACATTTCTTAATCACACCACCTGTCGTTTGTCAGTTTGTTTATGTCACTATTTATGTACTGCACTGTTCTCTTTGGAGTTGTTGGATTATTGTTTATTGTTTGTTTGCTAGCTACTCGTGACATTCTCGTATTGTTTGCTTCTTGTCTTTCCCTAGTTGTTTCCCACTGTCCACTGCCTGCATTTTGTTTGTTTGCTACACTCACTCCTGTATTGGCTATTTGGACTTTTTCTGTTTGTTGGATTGGACTACAACTCTGGTAATTAAATCATCTTTTTTTCTTTATTTCCTGTGTGGTCACTATCTGCATCAATTGGGTTCATTCCAAAACTGTCTGTACATCAGAACATAACACAAGTTGCTGCCTAGCACTTATGCTAAAGCTTATGCACTGTGCAAACCAATGATGTATCATTCGTGAATAAAAAAATTAAAGACAAAAGAAGGAAATATCTTACACTTCAGTGCTGATGACTCTTTTTTTTTTTTTTACCACTCAGATTTTTTTAAAACATTCACTGCTGTGTTCAAGAAGCAAGAAGCTGAGCTAGAAGGGCGAAAGGCTGTCAACTAGCTAGCTATTTGCCTACATTCTGAAGTTACTGTACAGGATTACATCACTTGCATATTTGTCTTCAACTACAAAAGCAATTTATTTAATGTAGATATGTAAAATTATTTTGCATTTATATGCTTTGATAATAATTTTTCTAATCTCCTTGGCTTGGCTTCGTGAGCGAAGATTAACTAGGAAGGGTGTCCACATCGACTGCAGGCCCACTCATGGCTGATGAAGCCAATCCGGGGACCAGGACAGGCAGGTTCGGGTGCAGTGGCAGCATTTAAAGATCTGATTGGGGTTTGGGGTCTCTAGGGCAGCAGCAGGCCTGGTTTTTCTCTGCTGATATTTTCTCTTTAGAGCTTCAAGGCGTATGCTTTCAAAGTTTTCACAGCTGTGTAGACTGTGCAACGCCAGCTGTCCTGCTCGGCAGCGATGGTTCTAATAATTTTACACTAAAAGAAATGACAGTGTTTACTAATGGTAGAGCACTCAGTCACTTTTGAGACTGAGTGTTCTACCATTCTTTGCACTTAGTTGTCACCTCTGTCTTTCTCCATCTGTGGCTGGAGTTATACATAAACCTCCACCGACCTTATTAAAAAAAAGCTGGCAGCCACGGGAGTGAGAAACAGTGCAGACACACTGAATATTTCAGCACCTCTCTCTTATTGGAGTCTGGCAGAAGTAGAGGATTTGCGGCTGCTAAAATCCCCAAAGAAATGTGTAGATTGAACCAAACACAACAGCAACTTTAAATTTGCAATTTAACCAACATTACCATGAAACACCCCAAATCAATATAATGTTACTGTACACAAAGTTACAACACTGCACTGTGTTTTTAAATTACATCTAAAAACAGTATATTTAAGTAGATTTCTCATGGATGGTCGTATGAGGCTGCGTTTGAAGGTGGGATGTCGAAAGAGGTGTATTTATGTTACATTATTATTTGAATATAGCATTTCATATTGTTTTAAAAAAAATCTGTTTTATTATCAATTACATGGAAATAAAATGATTCCTTTAAACAGGAAGAGAGACAAAATTAAACAGCACATTTAGAATATTTGAAACAGCAAAACAGTATCCCACCTCTTGAACACAGTTTATTTAAACTTGAACTCACAGCAAATATAAGATTTTATTTAGCTTATGTACTTAATGAAATGTTGTACAAATTGTGGAAAAATGTTTTATTCATCTTATGTACTTACTGAAACATTGTACAATAGTGGGAAATTTGTTGTTTAACCAAACACAATAGCAACTTTCTTGGGGCCCCTTCACACAATAACACGATTTAAGCCGACTGGCGCACAAAGGAGGAATTGCATGCCATTGATGAAAAATCAGAGCTGCCTCCAACATCTCTTACACGTGTCGCTACAACTATTCGTGCACACCAGTGGCTGAAAGACAGCGTGTGCCCTGTGAGAGCCAATTTGATCCCTCTCGCGACAGGTGTTGGCCAAATTCCAGGTGACACACACGAATATCTAACACTGCTCACTTGACACTTAGAAAATGTGTGGCCAGTCACGCTGTTAGCACGAAAACAGTCAGCAGACAGTCACTTTCAAGCTGGATGTGAAACTTGTCTAAGTGCCCCCACAACTGTGGAGTTGCAAAAAGTAACACCCCCCCTTCCCCGAAACACATGTGGCTTATGTGTGTTTGCCCCCCCCCCCCCCCGCTCCCCCTTAGACATGTGGCGTGTGTGTGTGTGTGTGGGGGCACACTTGCATAAAATGCTTATATGTACAGTATGTACAGACATGAACACATGCGGGGCCGGACATCCAGGTCTGAGCGCGCACAGCTCGGGGAGACACCTCCCAGCTGCTGACCAGAGATCACAGCTCAGTGCACAGGACATGTTACAGTACAAACACAGAGACTACAGCCAGGACAGGTATATTAATAAGTACTACACTACCTACATACACAATTACATAACAAATAACTAAAAAATAATGATTACATAACACAGAGTGACACGTTGGTGTGTGCGCTTAACTGACAAGGGGGCGTGTCATTACATAACACAGAGTGACACGTTGGTGTGTGCGCTTAACTGACAAGGGGGCGTGTCATTACATAACACAGAGTGACACGTTGGTGTGTGCGCTTAACTGACAAGGGGGCGTGTCCACCAACAGTAGCAGCTGTTGAGATCTCTGGTTCTGGACATCCCAGATGGGGAACACGTACCGTGTTTGGACGGACATGACCTAACAACTGTCCACTGTGACGGGCGTGTGTCTGCCTTCTGTCCTCATGTGGACATACATAAAAACATATATTGCTGTTGCGACGGACTGCAGCGAGTGGGTGCACGGCGCGCACATTGACAGGTTACCCCAGGTGAAATGGACCGTCAGATCATAATGCGCAGCGGTCGATCTGAATGTCATGTCACCCATGTGAGCTCTGTTCCACATGATGCGGCATCTGTCCTGAGGTGCGCTGTCCACAGGACACGCATGTCGGGCCGACTGGACACACCGGGCTAGGAGATGTGGACACGATAAGAGCACACTGCTCCATTCATGTCATGTCATGACTGTATGTCTGTGACCATGGGTCATCTACAGAGGAACAGACGGTTCATACTTGTACTGTCTGCTCGATAAGAGGGATTGAATCAAATGCGGTGTTTTTTTATGGGTTTTTTTTATATGTTTATCTCCTTGTTGATTTCAGGCAATTTACACACCTTTGATAGGACAGTGATGGTAGTGCAGTGGTAAAGTTTCTGGCTGGCAATCAGAGCTTTTGTAAACTGCAGGGTCGAATCCTGTGGGTGGGTTTTTTTTTTTTATTTCCACAGTTGCTGCACTATGTGGTTACACATGCTCCAGCTGCTTGCACTGTGTTCCCGTTGCAACGCAGTGGGATCGTTCACACCTGCCCGGCCAAATGTCTCTCCTGATGTCAGCACAATGTTTTCGTGGTTCGCTCATACAAGCTGTTTCGCTGTGATTCATCCTGATTTGTACTTATTCATACTATGTGTGAAGGGGCCCTTAACTTTGCAATGTAATCAACATTACCACAAAACACCACAAATCAATATAATCTTACTTTACATAAAGTTACAACACTGCACAGTGTTTTTACATTTTGAAAAGTAGCAACCTTTCTTAAACACTTTTACGCATTAACTGACTGACTGATTAAAATGGGTGGAACAGAATTCCAGAGTTGTAGTAATGGTGATTGACACTGATTTTAACTTCTTACTAACATGTTTGCACATGATCCCAAAGATATGCCAAGAACCAGCTCAAACAAGCTTACCAAATATCAAGTTTAAATCATGTTGGTTGAGGGCCGTCTAATACTGGTTTAAATAGCTAATGTCTCGTGCACACAAGTTCACAACTTTAAATCCTGCATTAAGTAACATAAAATTGCTTTTGTTGGTATAAAGCTCTTTAAAACCTGGTCATAATATTAATATTTGCTCAGATTTACAGAACTTTAATACATATTACAAGTAATCTTAAAAACTGTTAGAGTTGTATACAAGTATTTAAAATAAAACTCAAACAAACCCAATATAAAAACATTTCTCTCATATCACACAATTATAATGTTTTCATGTCTAAAAGGTTGTACAGATGGTGTACTAATGACAGTTCATAAGGAAAGTTATACTAAACGTTTGTGAAAAAGTAATGACGAATCAATGGTTTCAACTTTATCACCAACAGTTGTACAGTTACGCTGAAGTAAGCAGTGATATTACTGGATGTAGAGCTGAAATAATTAGCAAATGTAGTGGGGTGATGGAGGCCCAGCTCCACTCAGATTTGACACTTTTGCAGACCAGCATGGGTGCAATTTGGTGGGGGACAGGGGGGACATGTCCCCCCCATCTTTTCAACCGGGGGGGACAAAATATGGTATGTCTCCCCCCACCTTCTGACACATATATATGTACTTGAAACATGCTATGCCAGTCTTATGTGTCAGAATAGTATCTTTGTTTCTGCAAGTTTGTATTTTTAGCAACATTGACTTGTTTACAACACCTGTTTCTTGTTTGTCACATTTGGAATTTTTTGGGACTGCATTTGCCCAGATTTGAAACCAAAAACAGTTGCCTCTAGGGACTAGTGTCTACATATAGCTGGACCATATGCTAATTTACTAAATTCTGAAAGTTAGAAAAGGAAATCAGAAAAGCTATCTGGGACCTCAGAAAGCCCATCTGCAATTATTGCTTGATCTCCAAAATCAGTCTATGCAAACGAAATTATGTTCAACATGAGTGTTGTCATTATTGCCACTTGGAAAATTAAATTCATGATAAGCAATTTATCCTAAACTTATGATCTGTTGTTTTTTCAAACTTATGCAAAAACAAATCTTAAGAAAAAAAAAAACAGTATGCGATAGTTAATAATTATTAAAAGCCTGTTCTTTCATATTTATGAATACAGTTTACCACATTGCAGTTGTTTTTTTAATGAAAACTCAACCTATCATTCTTTTTGAGATCTACATATGTGGTGATACCTTATTTACACCAGGATGTTAATAAAATCAATGCTGGCTATTCTCAGAATAAAGTACTTATATCCGCAGTTTCAAATTGCATAAGTCAAATGGTGTCCACTTTATGGTCTTCTCAAAACATTAAAATTACTGTTCTGGATGCTCAGAATGCATCTGAGCTTATCTAGAAACCATTGGCTTCTGGGGGCCTAAAGCGGCCCCCAGACCCCCGGCCCATGGGCTTCGGCCCTGCGGGCCTCGCACTTTGTCCTCCCCAATTTCTAGTTCTAAATTGCGCCCTTGCAGACCACAGTTTAAAAACTTTTATGAGCACATAAAGCACCAATAAGGGCATATTAGCAACAATAATAGTTTTGTGTGGTAACATTTCTATTTGAATTTTAATACTGATAGTTTTAAAGTGTCTATTTCAGGAGGTGATGGTCTAGTAGCTAAGCTTTGGGCATGAGACCAGAGGATCCTCGGTTCAAACCGGAAAATCACTAAGGGCCCTTGGGCAAGGTCCTTCATCCCCTAGTTGCTCCCAGTGTGTTGTGAGCACCTTGCATGGCAGCACCCTGACATTGGTGTGTGAGTGTGTCTGTGTGAATGGGTGAATGTGAGGCATCATTGTAAAGCACTTTGAGCTTCTGATTCAGATGGAAAGCGCTATATAAATGCAGTCCATTTATTTCATATCAAAATGAATAGATTGGCAAAATGTTAATTTCTCAGATAACGTTAGCTTCTAAAAAGAAAATGTAAGTCAGTATAATCACAAACTTTGCTTATACGTTGTACATTCATCTTAAATTGTAACTTGAATAATTGTTGATTGCTTATAATATTCATAACTGGATGAAATTCAATGTTGGGTAAACACATGTCTAAATGATGTAAGTAAAATTTGCAACATGAACATTACTCTGCTGCATCTTTCTTACCATACCACTGCAACAAAAAAATATTATTTGAATACTGAAAAACTGCAGATGAAAACTGATCAAATGGCAAACATTTTAATATTACAGAAAGTGCAAAAGTCAAGCAAATCAGAAAATGAGTCAGTCTTTATATCCTTCTTTCTGAGTAACTACAAGTAAATTCTCACACACTTGACAATATCCAAGGTTGGGTAGGATTACTTTGAAAGAATACATGTGGACTACATGTATGTATGTATGTACATATATTTGGATTACTTGGAATCTGATTACTTTTGGATTACATTTCAAAGTAATCCTACCCAAACTTGACAATATCTACGTTAACAAATTCAATTCACTTCCATTCAATTTATTTATATAGCGCCAATAACAACGTCACAAAATAAGTGGCTTCAAAGTGCCTCACAAGGGTATGTATAAGGTCTAACCTTACCAACCCCACTGAGCAAGCACGTAGGCAACAGTGGTAAGGAAAAAAACTCCCTCGGGCATTTTTTGAGGAAGAAACCTGAAGCAGATTGATTAAATGATTAAATTACACACACACATACACACACACACACACACAAATTTAAATAAATAAATAATACAAAAAAGAGATTAAAAACAACAAAAAAAATAAGTGAGTCCCCAATTCATTCAGCACCCCATATGAAAATAGGTTCTGATTAGTCGTTTTAATCAATCAATCAATTGACAGAATTGATCTATGATTTATTTATGCAATGACATATTTTAATTTGTTCGATTCTTTGAATGATGCCTGGACAAACTGTCACTGGTTTCAAGCAGTTTTACAACGTGGTCAGCTGAGTTTGAACTAATATTTAAATGTTTCAAACAATTTTCACTGAGTTTAAACCGCAACATAAACATATAAACTAATTGTATTTGAATTCCAGATAACTGGGTTAAAACTTGTACTTTAAATGGGATTTGAGTAATACACAACTGGTCTTAAACATCTTAAAAACAAACGTCAACTCATTCAAACTGGTTACACTAAACTGCTGGTTACACTAAACTGGTTATTCTAAACTAACACCAGTCGGTGTAAAAAACAAACAACAAAAAACACAAACAAACAAAGAAAGAAGTACCTGGATTTTGTTGTTTAATCAAAACAAGTAACGTTAAGACGTCTCTTTGCATTCAGAACTATTTTCTCCACATAAAGTCAACAATTTATAGTCGTTAAAAATTAAATCTTCAGGCTGATGGTTACTTTTTAGTTCCATCCTTGTTCTGACAGTGTTATTTTCAGCAGAATGAGCGAAACTGCCGGAAAAAAAAAACGAACGCACACGATGCGATACCGATAACAATCACATATCTTACCTTTCGGAGGAGGTTTATAAACAGTTTACAGCTCTGGCAGAGGTCATAGTGATCTTGAAGACTGACGAAAGGCCACTGAGGTGGTGGAGAAGGTGAAACGGGCACCGAGGAGGATGCGACGGAGGAGGTGAGAGAGAGGAGACAAGGAGGAAGAGGAGGAGGAGCTGCTGTCTTCCTCACCTCCTCACACCAACAGCATGAAAGTACTCTAAACGAACAGTATTAGAAACCATTTCAAAATTCTGATGACGTTTGTATTGTATTTGTTTGTTTTAAACCGTCCAGTCGTTCTTGCTTTAACAGCTTCAGCACTTTTGCACTTTGTTAAACGCTTGTACGCCTTTTGGACTTTTGTGTTACAGCGCCCTCTACTGATTCGGCAGTAACTGCTGCGTTTCAGGGTCAAATCAGTTCTCTGCAATTAATAAGTATATGGATTACAGTTTTAGTAAAACTTTAGTGCTTTTTGTTTATCAACAAAAGATCGATATTGCAATGCCCAAATAATAGTGTAAGAAAACTCGTATTTCATTAAAGAAACTAATCATTAATTAACAAAGAGGTGTGCAGTAATACAGTTGTATGTAAAAATTTGAGCACCCCTGATTATTTCCAGGATTTTCCTTTATAAATCATTGTTGTTTGGATCAGCAATTTCAGTTAAATATATCATATAGTAGACAAACACAGTGATATCTGAAAAGGAAAATGAAGTTTCTAGGATTTACAGAAAGTGTGCAATAATTCTTTAAACAAAATTAAGCAGGTGCATAAATTTGGGCACCCCAACAGAAAAATACATCAATATTTAGTAGATCCTCCTTTTTCAGAAATAACAGCCTCTAAACACTTCCTATAGCTTCCAATTTGAGTCTGGATTCTGTTTGAAGGTATTTTTGACCATTCTTCTTTACAGAACATCTCCAATTAAGTCAGGTTTGTTGGTTTCTGAGCATGGACAGCCTGCTTAAAAATCACACCACAGATTTTCAATAATATTCAGGTCTGGGGACTGAGATGGCCATTCCAGCACGTTGTACTTGTTCCTCTGCATGAATGACTTAGGGTCGTTGTCTTGTTGAAAGATACAGCCCCGGTGCAACTTCAACTTTGTCACTGATTCATGAACATTGTTCTCAAGAATCTGCTGATATTGATTGGAATCCATTTGACCCTCAACTTTATCAAGATTCCCAGGACCTGCACTGGCCACACAGCCCCACAGCATGATGGAATCACTTTTACTGTAGGTAGCAAGCATTTTTCTTAGAATCCTGTGTTCTTTTTCAGCCATGCATACCACCCCTTGTTATGTCCAAATAACTCAATTTTTGTTTCATCAGTCCACAGCACCTTATTCCAAAATGAAGCTGGCTTGTCCAAATGTGCTTTAGCATACCTCAAGCGACTCTGTTTGTGGCGTGTACGCAGAAAAGGCTTCCTCTGCATTACTCTCTTATCCAGCATCTCCTTGTGCAAAGTGCGCTGTATAGTTGAACGATGCACACACTATCTGCAGCAAGATCATGTTGTAGGTCTTTGGAGCAGGTCTGTGGGTTGACTATGACTGTTCTCACCATCCTTCGTTTCAGCTTATCTGAGATTTTCTTGGCCTGCCACTTTGGGCCTTAACTAGTACTGTGCCTGCAGTCTTCCATTTACTCACACTTTACTAATCTTTGTTTGGAGGTGTTGGTCACCTTCCTAGATTTCTATGTTTGCTATTAACTAGTACTGTGCCTGTGGTCTTCCATTTCCTCACTATGTTCCTCACAGTGGAAACTGACAGCTGAAATCTCTGAGATAGCTTTTTGTATCCTTCCCCTAAACCATGACATTGAACAATCTTTGTTTTCAGGTCATCTGAGAGTTGTTTAGAAGCTCCCATGTTGCCACTCATTAGAAGAGATGCAAAGAGGGGAAACATTTGCAAAAGGCCACCTTAAATAGCCTTTCTCATGATTGGATTCACCTGTGTAAGGAAGTCAAGGGGCAATGAGCTTACCAAACCAATTTTGTGTTCCAATAACTACTGCTAAATGTATTGAAATCAATAAAATGACAAGGGTGCCCAAATTTATGCACCTGCCCAATTTTGTTTAAATAATTATTGCGCACTTTCTGTAAATACTGGAAACTTCATTTCACTTCTCAAATATCAGTGTGTTCATCTGCTATATGATATATTTAACTGAAATTTCTGATCCAAACAATCAATGATTTATAAAGGAAAATCATGAAAATTATCAGGGGTGCCCAAACATTTGCATACAACTGTATAATATCAAATATAGGTTGGACAATGGGAGAGACTAGAAGCAAATTTATACAAAACAATACACTGATATCATTTTACACCATCAAAGTTGTTCAAAATGGGATTACTAGAGAATGATACTTGTTGGAAATGTGGCACAGCTATTGGAACGTACCTTCACTGTTTCTGGAAATGTCCCTTGGTCTTTTCATTTTGGACAGAGATTATCAAAAATTTGGAGAAATGGACTGGGGCAACTCTCGCATCAGTGCTGTTGTGCCTGCTGGGAGACAAGTCTTTTCTGACCCCTTCATCTACAAAACAAATGTTTGGATTTTTGGTGGCTATGTTTATAGTGGCCACCAGATCAATTCTACGGATCTGATAATTTTATTAACTACACAGATGTATAATAAAACAAATGGTGACTGGTTTATAACACAATTATGACAGAGTTGGAGAGGAGAGTGAGAAACTGCAGTGGCAGCAAGTTTGTCTTTTTTTCTTAATTGTTCACATGTGCGCACGCGGACGGGACAGGAGATCAAACTGGGTCCTGGAGAGGCAGAAGTACCGCTGAAAGCGGTCATCATCCAGACGCACCTCCTGCAGCAAATTATGAAACTCTCAGAATTGGGAACGTTTCATGAGGATGTTGTGACAGTGCCGCTGGCGAAGTTTGTCAGCTTTCCACAACAAATAGAGCACAGCAACTCGCTCCGTGTGCTCAAGGTCCGTCATGTCGACTTGACGGCGAGCGGAATGGAAGCTCCTCCTATTTGATGACGCAGTGGGGTGAATTTTCTCAGTGAAAGTAGAACAACACACCGGGCGATGGTGGCGCGTCCATTGCCAGGCGAGAGACGCGAATTTGTGGCATTGCGTGTCGTGCGGTGTGAATGCGGCATAACAGGAAGACAGAGGACGGGAAGGAGAGGAACAGTAGTAGCCAGTAAACCAGTATTGATCAATATGTCTGGTATTTATGTTTACATTTGCAAACTGATATATATATATACACATATATATATATATATATATATACATATATACATATACATACATATATACACACACACACACACACACATATATATATATATAAAATCTAATCAAGGCTATTCTGATTCTGAAACTATACATGTGATGTAAAGATTACTGTCATAGAATTCATGTATCTTTAAGCGGTATTCACTTCTGCTGTCTGCTCACAAGCTCAACAACGTGAATATAAAGACATTTCCTTGACAGAAGATTACAGTTATTTCTCACATGCCCTTTACAACCAGTTTACTGTGCTCCTGTATTCTCAAGAACTTTCCCATTTTTGTCATGAGCACACTGCAGTGTTTGTGTTATTCAGTTTCTGGTATTATTCTTATGTAATAGTCAAGTCAACTTTATTTGTCAATTCTTCAATGCATACACAGACATACTGAGAACTTAAGTTTCATTAGTCTCTCAGACAAACAGTAAAAACAGTAAGAACAGTCTTTTCTTATGTGCAACAGATATCAGTAACAGTAAGAATATAAATACAGTAGACAGTAGAATGCAGTCAGTGATGTACCCGGCAATAACCGTATGGCTTCTGCAAACTGAACAGTGATTCAACATTGGTGAGCTTATTAAAATTAATTTAAAGTGCATGGAGTGCATAAGCAGTCCTTGGGGATATGTTCAGTATTATAATTATTCTTCATATTATCTGGTTTGTTCCCTCCCGCATTAGACTGTCTTTGGTGCTTTTACTTTCATGTCTCTTTCTGGCATTCCGGATTCACATGTCTCCACACTTTTGCCTGTAACTCGTTGTTGGCTTTATAACTGCCGTCAGAGCATCCTGTCATTGCCAGATTGTCTAGGTTCTTACCTCCTTTCTCGTACAAGGTCTGTCCAGAAAGTATCGGACCTTTTTATTTTTTGCAAAAACCATATGGATTTGAATCACGTGATTGCATCAGCCATGCTTGAACCTTCGTGTGCATGCGTGAGTTTTTTCACACCTGTTGGTTGCGTCATTCGCCTGTGAGCAGGCTTTGGGTGAGCAGTGGTCCACCCCTCTCGTCGGATTTTTATTGCGAATAAATGACTGAACGATTTGGAGCTTTGCTGCATCAATTTTTTCCAGAAACTGTGAGAGACCTCCAGGTGGTAACCATTCAGAAAATTAATATGGCTTTCAGGGACGATTTTATGAGGATTACACAGATTAAGGAGTGCTCCAGCTGGTTTAAAGACCGCCCACAGATGCTGAGAGTGCGCCGCGCTCCGAGCACCGATCGACAGGCTCAAACCCCGCTGAAACAACCAGATCATTTCCAACGTGAAGGCTTTGTTGATCCGGGACGTCGTCTGACTTTCACAAAAAGGCAGAAGGCATGGACATCAGCACTTTTTCGGCACATTCTACTGTTACAGGAGTTTTTTTCATGGACAAAGAAGCAGAGGATTGCCCCACCGTGCCGCTCATGGCGCGGGACAAAACCACCTCCGTGTTGATCTCACAGGACGGCTTTCAGACGGCTTTCGGTTGCTTTTCAGTCGTGTGAATATCCGAGAAATTGAGCATGAGCTGGACATGCCCCAACATGTCCTGTGAGGCTTCATCACGGCGTTGCTTTGCGACATGCGGCTCCGTCCTGATGTGCGGAATTCCGGCTCCAGTATTCACCAGGTTCTGGGGTGGCGGAAATCGTGTGGTTCCGGCTCTTCTTAGGACAGACGTCTTCTATCCTCGAGCCTGCCCACACGTCACCTTTGTGTATTGACTGTTATGATATTCTGAGATTGTCTGTATGTTCGTTGTGCACATTCACAACATTAAATTGTTATATTTTGGCTCATCTATTGACCGTTCATTTGCGCCCCCTGTTGTGGGTCCGTGTCACTACACTTTCCCAACAGGATATCTCGGCCAGCGTCACGGACTCCGAGGGGCGTCACCCGGCTGTTGAACGACCAATGGGAGAGCAGGGAGCGCAGGCGTCTGCAGGAGGCGTGATTGGTGAGCTGCAGCACATTCTCACCGCCTTTACGGCTCAGTTGGATCAAATGACTGAGCAAAACATCCTCCTGAACCACAGGGTGGAGGCTCTCTCCGCACAGATGGCGGCGAGCGCTCAGGGCGCTGCTGCAGCTCGTCCTCCTGCCTACCCTGTGCAGGATATAAATGTTCCAGTGGTGGTTCAACAACCCCTCCCACCATCCCCTGAAGCATACATAAGCCCTCCTGAGCCGTACGGAGGTTGTGTGGAGACGTGCGCGGATTTTCTTATGCAGTGTTCACTCGTCTTCGCACAACGTCCCGTCATGTATGCGTCAGATGCTAGTAAAATAGCTTATGTGATTGCTCTGCTTCGGGGTAAGGCATGCGCCTGGGCTATGGCGCTCTGGGAACAGAACTCACGGTTGTTATCAGCATACGCTGGGTTTGTGGGGGAGTTCAGAACAGTGTTTGATCACCCTAACAGAGGAGAGACCGCTTCAACCGTGCTGCTGTCAATGAGACAGGGACGCGAGAGCGCAGCCGCTTATGCAGTCAACTTCCGCATCGCGGCTGCGAGGTCCGGCTGGAATAACGTTGCGCTCCGCGCCGCCTTCATAAACGGACTGTCGTTGGTTCTGAAGGAGCAGCTGGTAGCTAAGGAGGAACCGCGGGATTTAGATGGGCTTATCGATCTCGTTATACGGTTAGACAATCGGTTGGAGGAACGCCGTCGGGAGCGAGGCGAAGGACGTGACCGGATACGCGCCGCCCCTCTCCCTTCCGGGTTCGAAAAGGGGCCGCCCTCCCCACGCTCCACAGCTGCAGTGCTTTGTGGGGCAACAGCTCCCCCTGCTGACGTTGTTAGGGAAACGCACAGGGCCAAAATGGGGAGGCTGATCCGTGGAGAGTGTTTTCTCTGCAGCTCAACTGAGCACACACAGAGAAACTGCCCCAAACGGCCAAAACGACAACACTCGCCCTTAGAGACTGGGCTAAGGGGGGGTCAAAACATTCAAGTGAGACACACACAAATTGCCACATGACTCCCAGTCACAATCCTGAGCGGGGATTTAACCCTTCAAGCCCGAGCACTGGTGGACACGGGGTCAGAAGGGAATCTGCTAGACAGCAGATGGGCAAGGGAGGTAGGGCTCCCTCTGGTGGCGCTCCCTTCGCCGTTGCAGGTGCGGGCACTAGATGGCACCCTCCTCCCTTTACTCACACACAAGACACCACCAGTAACTCTGGTGGTGTCTGGAAACCACCGGGAGGAGATTGAGTTTTTTGTAACTCCTTCTACCTCCCGCGTGATTTTGGGCATCCCATGGATGTTGAAGCACAATCCCCGGATCAATTGGCCGTCTGGGGTGGTGGTTCAGTGGAGCGAAACCTGCCATCGGGGGTGTTTAGGATCCTCGGTTCCTCCCGGTTCACAGGCTAAGGAGGAGGTCAAAGTCCCTCCCAATGTGACGGCAGTGCCGGTTGAGTACCACGATCTTGCTGACGTCTTCAGTAAGGATCTGGCACTCACCCTTCCCCCGCACCGTCCGTACGATTGTGCCATTGATTTGGTTCCAGGCGCTGAGTTCCCGTCCAGCAGGCTGTACAACCTCTCACGACCTGAGCGCAAATCAATGGAGACCTACATCCGGGACTCATTAGCTGCCGGGCTGATCCGGAACTCCACCTCCCCGATGGGGGCAGGTTTCTTTTTTGTGGGCAAGAAAGACGGCGGACTTCGTCCATGTATTGATTACAGGGAGCTGAATGAGATTACGGTTCGCAACCGATACCCGTTGCCATTGTTAGATTCCGTGTTCACCCCCCTGCATGGAGCCAAAATCTTTACTAAGCTGGATCTTAGAAATGCGTATCACCTGGTTCGGATCCGGAAGGGAGACGAATGGAAGACGGCATTTAACACCCCATTAGGTCACTTTGAGTACCTGGTCATGCCGTTCGGCCTCACCAACGCCCCCGCGACGTTCCAAGCCTTGGTTAACGACGTCTTGCGGGACTTCCTGCACCGATTCGTCTTCGTATATCTGGACGATATTCTCATCTTTTCTCCGGATCCTGAGACCCATGTCCAGCATGTACGTCAGGTCCTGCAGCGGTTGTTAGAGAACCGACTGTTTGTGAAGGGCGAGAAGTGCGAGTTTCACCGCACGTCTTTGTCCTTCCTGGGGTTTATCATCTCCTCTAACTCCGTCGCCCCTGATCCGGCCAAGGTTGCGGCGGTGAGAGATTGGCCCCAACCAACAAGCCGTAGGAAGCTGCAACAGTTCCTCGGCTTCGCTAATTTCTATAGGAGGTTCATTAAGGGCTACAGTCAGGTAGTTAGCCCCCTGACAGCCCTGACCTCTCCAAAAGTCCCCTTCACCTGGTCGGATCGGTGCGAAGCCGCGTTCAAGGAGTTGAAACGACGGTTCTCTACTGCGCCAGTTTTGGTGCAGCCCGACCCTAGCCGCCAGTTCATGGTTGAAGTGGACGCCTCTGACTCAGGGATAGGAGCCGTGCTGTCCCAGAGCGGAGAGACCGATAAGGTTCTTCACCCATGTGCCTACTTTTCACGCAGGTTGACCCTGGCTGAACGGAACTATGACGTCGGCAATCGAGAACTCCTTGCGGTGAAAGAGGCTCTTGAGGAGTGGAGACACCTGTTGGAGGGAGCGTCTGTGCCATTCACGGTTTTCACTGACCATCGGAACCTGGAGTATATCAGGACCGCCAAGCGGCTGAACCCCAGGGAAGCCCGCTGGTCACTGTTCTTCGGGCGTTTTGACTTCCGGATCACCTATCGCCCCGGGACCAAGAACCAGAGGTCAGATGCCTTGTCCCGGGTACATGAAGAGGAGGTCAAAACTGCACTGTCGGATCCACCGGAGCCCATCCTGCCTGAGTCCACTATCGTGGCCACCCTCACCTGGGACGTGGAGAAGACCGTCCGGGAGGCCCTGGCACGGAGCCCGGACCCAGGAACAGGTCCGAAGAACCGTCTGTACGTCCCACCAGAGGCCAGAGCTGCAGTCTTGGACTTCTGTCATGGTTCCAAGCTCTCCTGTCATCCAGGGGTGCGAAGGACCGTGGCAGTTGTCCGGCAGCGCTTCTGGTGGGCGTCTATGGAGGCAGACGTCCGGGAATATATCCAGGCCTGCACCACCTGTGCCAGGGGCAAGGCAGTACACACAAAGGCCCAAGGACTCCTCCAGCCGCTGCCGGTGCCTCATCGCCCCTGGTCCCACATCGGCCTGGATTTCGTCACGGGCCTCCCGCCGTCCCAGGGCAACACCACCATTTTCATGATAATGGACCGTTTCTCCAAGGCGGCCCACTTCGTGGCCCTCCCGAAGCACCCAACAGCCCAGGAGACAGCAGACCTCCTGGTCCACCACGTTGTCCGTCTGCATGGGATACCCTCCGACATCGTCTCAGATCATGGTCCCCAGTTCTCCTCACACGTCTGGAGGAGCTTCTGCAGGGAACTGGGGGCCACCGTGAGCCTCTCATCCGGGTACCATCCACAGACGAACAGACAGGCAGAGCGGGTCAACCAGGAACTGGAACAGACCCTCCGCTGCTCACATCCGCGCACCCGACGGCCTGGAGTAACCATCTGGCCTGGATCGAGTATGCGCATAACAGCCAGGTGTCTTCGGCCACCGGCCTCTCCCCATTTGAGGTGTGTTTGGGGTATCAGCCCCCGTTGTTTCCCATGGTGGAGGGAGAGGTCGGTGTGCCCTCGGTCCAGGCCCACCTGCGGAAATGCCGTCGGGTGTGGCGCTCCGCCCGCTCTGCCTTGTTGAAGGCCCGGACGAGGGCGAAGACCCATGCAGACCGCCGGCGATCCCCGGCCCCTGCTTACCAGCCCGGGCAGGAGGTGTGGCTTTCCACGAAGGACATCCCCCTCCAGGTGGACTCCCCGAAACTCCAGGACAGGTACATTGGCCCCTTCAGAATCCTCAAAGTCCTCAGTCCTGCCGCAGTGAAGCTCCAACTCCCGGCTTCACTGCGGATCCATCCGGTTTTCCACGTGTCACTTGTCAAACCTCATCACACCTCACCCCTCTGTGCTCCCGGACCGGCGCCCCCTCCTGCTCGGATCATCGACGGGGGGCCGGCTTGGACGGTGCGCCGGCTCCTGGACATCCGTCGGATGGGTCGGGGGTTCCAATATCTGGTGGACTGGGAGGGGTATGGACCCGAAGAACGCTCCTGGGTGAAGAGGAGCTTCATCCTGGATCCGGCCCTCCTGGCCGACTTCTACCGCCGACACCCCGACAAACCTGGTCGGGCGCCAGGAGGCGCCCGTTGAGGGGGGGGTCCTGTTGTGTGGGCCGCCAGAAGAGGAGGTACTGCTGGCCCACCACCAGAGGGCGCCCTGCCTGAAGTGCGGGCTTCAGGCACGAGAGGGCGCTGCCGCCATGGACACAGCCGGGGGTGACAGCTGTCGCTCATTACCTCTTGACAGCTGTCACCCATCTACTCAACATCATCTCACTCCATAAAGACCAGACGTCATCTCCACCTCGTTGCCGAGATATCATACTTCATTGGAGGTAATATCCTCAGCCGTTTTGTAATTGCAATATTTGTATATTGTGAGTGTTTGCAGGAGTACCAGTTCCTCCGTCGGTGGAAGCTGTGAGAGCGCTGAAGGCACTCTTTTCCCCTGAGGAATCTACAGTACTCTGCAAGTTATTGAGTGAGAGGTGGAGGTGGCATTCCCACCGTTGTTGTTACTGGGTGTACACACACCCACACTTGACTGTCTTTGTTCTTCGCCAGCAGTACCAGATCCGACAGTCGGGGACGGTGATCACCTGGGAATTCGGGACTTGGCGGCTCCAGTATTCACCAGGTTCTGGGGCGGCAGAAATCGTGTGGTTCCGGCTCTTCTTAGGACAGACGTCTTCTATCCTCGAGCCTGCCCACACGTCACCTTTGTGTATTGACTGTTATGATATTCTGAGATTGTCTGTATGTTCGTTGTGCACATTCACAACATTAAATTGTTATATTTTGGCTCATCTATTGACCGTTCATTTGCGCCCCCTGTTGTGGGTCCGTGTCACTACACTTTCCCAACACGACGTCCCGGATCAACAAAGCCTTCACGGTGGAAATGATCTGGTTGTTTCAGCGGGGTTTCAGCCTGTCGATTGGCGCTCAGAGCGCGGCGTGCTCTCAGCAGCTGTTGGCGGTCTTTAAAGCGTCTGGAGCACTCCTTAAATTGTGTAATCCCCATAAAATCATCCCTGAAAGCCATACTAATTTTCCGAATGGTGTCCACCTGGAGGTCTCTCACAGTTTCTGGAAAAAAATTGATGCAGCAAAGCTCCAAATCGTTCAGACATTTATTCACAATAAAAATCCGATGAGTGGGGTGGACCAGTGCTCACACAAAGCCTGCTCACAGGCGAATGACGCAACCGACAGGCGTGAAAAAACTCACGCATGCAAACGAAGGTTCAAGCTTGGCTGATGCAATCACACGTGATTCAAATCCATATGGTTTTTGCAAAAAATAAAAAGGTCCGATACTTTTTGGACAGACCTTGTATTCACATTTCCAATATTTTGCCTTTTTGTTAGAGACCCATGTTGTAATTTTGACGTTTCTGAGTCATTTCTGGATTTGGTCACCTGGGAGGACTGAGCTCTGTGCGTTGACCTTCTGCTTGCATTTTGTGTTACTAATTGTACCAGAAATGACCTGTGGGACAGTATTTGTTCCTCATCATTATGGTTTGTTCCTACCATTGTTGTGATTCTCTGTATTGGGGTCCTTTGTCTAAGCCACTGCAGTTGTGATTGCCACATTTTCATAACAACCATCTTTAGTTCTACTGCTTTTTGATGTTGTGAAATGGGCTGCTGTTTTCTGTCAGTGGTAACAGAGGTGATGGAGGGGTCTGTGGGTGAGTCTGGATCAGACAGATACCAGCAGATGAAGATCAGCTACATGAAAGATCCTAAAACTCCTTCTGTAAGCGGGGCCAGCAAGGGTATCCAGAACCAGTTGTTGTAACACCTGAGGAATTGACATAACAACATTAGGGATACAATTGTGAGTATGTTAGCCATACTTCCATTTCCCAGATACTAGATACCTCTAATTGTCAGCTGTGCAGCCCTACAGTATGCATGCATGTTGTTCATCACTTTGGAAACCTTTTGCATGCTATATCTTACAAAAGACTTTGTTCAATTAAAACTTGGTGCACAAGTTGACCTCAATAAGACCTCACTGGAACCTATCCCAGGGGTCACTGGGTGAGAGGCAGGGAACACACTGGACAGGCTGCCACTCTAGAGTCTCAATGGCAGTCTAAACTCTAGAGACACAAATTAACCAAATTTGCATGTCTTTGGAAGTGGGAGGATGCCAGAGCACCCTGAAGGGAACCCACGCAAACACGATCAGAACATGCAAACATACACAGAAAAGACCCTGGCCACAAGTGAACCTGGAACCTTCTCGCTGTGAGGGAACAGAAGTAACCACTAAGCCACCATGCTGGACTTTCTGAAATATCTTTTACACAGTCAGACAAATGCAGTCAAACAGGATTGGTCTAATAACCCATGACCTCTTTTGTCAGTTTGTGGAGATTACTGATTCGACCAGACTGGGCAAAAAGATAGGCCTGTTCAGTTTAAAATTCAAACAGCAATGGAGTTAATTGAGAAAATGAGTTCAAACATTCCATCATAGAACATCGGGTAGTTCATAAAGATCTCACGTGATTATCTGACATAATTGCATGCTGCGCTACTCTACAGAGAACATTCCCTTTCTGATAGACTCCGAGATCCCCAGCTCCATCCAGAGATGAGAGTTGTATTCATGTTGGCGATCCTCCTGTCCTGTGCGCCAATAGCATTTCTTGTATATTGTTCTGTGAATTGTTCTGTAATTTATGTTTGTAGCATGGCCCAAGTAGAGGGTCACCCCTTTGAGTCTGGTCTGCTTGAGGTTTCTTCCTCAGAAGGAGTTTTTCCTTACCACTGTTGCTCTGGGGGTTGGTAAGGTTAGACCTTACCTGTGTGAAGTGCTTTGAGGCAACTCTGTTGTGATTTGGCGCTATATAAATGAAAATAAATTGAAAATTGAAAAATTGACACGGATCCTTATGTATCAACAGGTATGTGCATTACGCACGGTATACTGTATGTTCTGCACTGTAGATAAGCTACACACATGAACACTTCAGTGCCCCCTCCTGCTGTCAGTGTAACCAGGTGTGGCCCAAAGCTGGATTTGTTACAGAGTCACAGTTTGGTGACATTGACTTGGAGATCCCCAGTACAATCACTGCCTCATAGAAGGAATCAGCCCTGAGGGAGCTGGGGAATTTCTCTGTTCATCCAAACACAGGAGGCACAACATTAGCATGCCAGTTCCCACTACAAAGAAAAAAAACTGAAAAAATACTGTAACTACCCTCCTGTGGGTTCACCACCTGCAGAGGGGGCCATGGGGGTCAGGTGCAGAGAGGACTGGGTGGCAGTCAAGGGCAGGTGGCCCGGCGGCCCAGTCCGCGCTCACAGCCCCTGGCTTTTGGCACGTGGAATGTCACCTCGCTGGGGGGGGAGGAGCCTGAGCTTGTGCGTGAGGTTGAGAGATACCGACTAGAGATAGTCAGGCTCACCTCCATGCACAGCTTGGGCTCTGGTACCCAACTCCTGGAGAGGGGCTGGACACTCCACTTTTCTGGCGTTGCCAGCGGAAGAGGCGGAGAGCTGGGGTCACATTGCTTATTGCTCCTCAGCTCAGTCGCCATGTGTTGGAGTTCACTCCGGTGAACGAGAGGGTCGCGTCCCTACGCCTTCAGGCCGTGGACAGGTCTCTCACTGTTGTCTCGGCTTACGGGCCGAGCAGCAGTGCAGAGTACCCGACCTTCTTGGAGTCCCTGGGAGGGGTACTAGATAACGCTCCGACTGGGGACTCCATTGTTCTCCTGGGGGATTTCAACGCCCACGTGGGCTGCGACAGTGAGATCTGGAGGGGGGTAATCGGGAAACACGGCCTCCCCGATCTGAACCCAAGTGGTGTTCAGTTGTTGGACTTCTGTGCTAGTCACAGTTTGTCTATCACGAACACCATGTTCGAGCACAAGGGTATCCATAAGTGCACATGGCACCAGGACACCCTGAGCCGAAAGTCAAACCCAAAGTCAATGATCGACTTTGTAGTCGTATCATCTGACCTTCGGCCACATTTCTTGGACACTCAAGTAAAGAGAGGGGCTGAGCTGTCGACCAATCACCACCTGGTGGTGAGTTGGATCCGCTGGGAGGGGAGGAAGCCGGTATCGTGAGGGTCTGCTGGGAACGACTGGCGGAACCCTCTGTCAGTGAGGTCTTCAACTCCCACCTCTGGGAGAGCTTCTCCCAGATCCCGGGGGAGGTTGGAGACATGGAGTCCGAGTGGACCATGTTCTCCACCTCCATTGTCGATGTGGCTGCTCATAGCTGTGATCACAAGGTCTCTGGTGCCTGTCGCGGCGGCAATCCCCGAACCCGGTGGTGGACCCCTGGAAGTAAGGGATGCCGTCAAGCTGAAGAAGGAGTCCTACTTGTCTTTGTTGGTAGGTGGGACCCTGGAGGCAGCTGACAGGTACCGGCAGGCCAAGCATGCTGCAGCCCGTGCAGTCGCAGAGGCAAAAACTCAGGTCTGGGAGGAGTTCGGGGAGTCCATGGAGGAGGACTATCGGTCGGCCTCGAAGAAATTCTGGCAAACTGTCCGACGCCTCAGGAGGTGGAAGGAGCTCTCCACCAGCATTGTCTACAGTGCAGGTGGGGAGCTGTTGACCCTGACTGGGGATGTTGTCAGGCGGTGGAAGGAATACTTCGAGGATCTCCTCAATCCCATCGTCATGTCTTCCAAAGAGGAAGCAGAGACTGGGGACTCAGAGGCAGACTCATCCATTACCCAGGCCGAAGTCACCGAGGTGATTAGAAAGCTCCTCGGTGGCAAGGCTCCTGGGGTGGATGAAATCTGTCCTGAGTACCTTAAGTCTCTGGATGTTGTGGTACTGTCTTGGCTGACACGCCTCTGCAACATCGCGTGGCGGTCGGGGACAGTGCCTCTGGATTGCCAGACCGGGGTGGTGGTCCCTCTGTTTAAGAAGGGGGACCAGAGGGTGTGTTCCAACTACAGTGGGCTCACACTCCTCAGCCTCCCTGTTAAGGTCTATTCCATAGTACTGGAGAGAAGAATTCGACCGATAGTCGAACCTCGGATTCAGGAGGAGCAGTGTGGTTTTCGTCCTGGTCGCGGCACACTGGACCAGCTCTACACACTCCATCGGGTGCTCGAGGGTTCATGGGAGTTCGCCCAACCAGTCCACATGTGCTTTGTGGATCTGGAGAAGGCGTTCGACCATGTCCCTCAGGGCACCCTGTGGGGGGTGCTCCGGGAGTATGGGGTCCAGGGTCCTTTGCTAAGGGCTATCTGTTCCCTGTACGACCGCAGCAGGAGCTTGGTTTGCATTGCTGGTAGTAAGTCAAACCTGTTTCCAGTGCACGTTGGTCTCCGCCAGGGCTGCCCTTTGTCACCGGTTCTGTTCATTATCTTTATGGACAGAATTTCTAGGCGCAGCCAGGGTGTAGAGGGGGTCTGGTTGTGAACCACAGAATCTCGTCTCTGCTGTTTGTGGACGATGTGGTTCTGTTGGCTTCGTCAAATCAGGACCTTCAGTGTGCACTGGGGCGGTTTGTAGCCGAGTGTAAAGCATCCGGGATGAAAATCAGCACCTCCAAATCCGAGGCCATGGTTCTCGACTGGAAAAAGGTGCTTTGCCCTCTTCAGGTTGGTGGAGTGTCCTTGCCTCAAGTGGAGGAGTTTAAGTATCTCTGGGTCTTGTTCACGAGTGAGGGACATATGGAGCGTGAGATCGATAAACGGATCAGTGCAGCATCTGCAGTGATGCGGCCGCTGTATCGGACCATCGTGGTGAAGAGAGAGCTGAGTAGGGGGGCAAAGCTCTTGATTTACCGATCGATCTACGTTCCGATCCTCACCTATGGTCATGAGATTTGGCTCATGACCGAAAGAACGAGATCGCGAGTACAAGCGGCCGAGATGAGTTTCCTCCGCAGGGTGGCTGGGCGCTCCCTTAGAAATAGGGTGAGGAGCTCGGTCACTCACCCTGGACGCTTCGCTGGAGAGGTGTTCCGGGCACGTCCCATCGGGAGGAGGCCCCGGGGAGGACCCAGGACACGCTGGAGGGACTATGTCTCTCGGCTGGCTTGGGAATGCCTTGGGGTTCCCCCGGCGGAGGTGTGTGTGGATCGGGAGGTCTGGGCGGCTTTGCTTGAGCTGCTGCCCCCGCGACCTGACTCCGGATAAAATGGAAGAAATTGGATGGATGGATGGATGGATGCTGTAACTAAGGCACATACGAATTTATCTGTCATACTACAGGCTATAGTTTACACTGACCTGATCAAGGAAATGTCTTCCAAGCAAGATGTACTCTCCATGATAGGTGGTGAATATTGATCATGCCCAGTGGTGGGCACAGTCCCACTCTTCCACTAATTATCAAAGCTAATGTTTTCATTATCGGATTATCTTTTCAGATAACTTTGTAAACCATTATCGGATCAATTATCTTCCAATAAATTTCTGTCCAATAATTTTTAAAACACTAACATATTATTGCAAGTTTAGTGAACAAAGCTTTAACAGTCAAACATTTTTAAAATCTGATATCAAAGATTTTACAGCCTACCTGTTAAATGTTTTGTAGTAGACTTACAGTTCTATCCTCTACAGACAGAGGAGAGCTGTTTTCAGGAGAAACAGCTCTATCCTCTGCGATCAGAGGAGACCTGGTCACAGAAGAGAACCAACATGAGAGCCAAAATAAAATAATTTCTCTTGACACCCTACTAACTAGTGACCCAAGTCACCCAAGTCATCCACTACAGCTCTAGGGGTTAGTAAGGTTAGACCTTACTTGTGTGAAGTGCCTTGAGGCAACTCTGTTGTTATTTGGTGCTATATAAATGAAATAAATTGAACTGAACCATAGCAACAAAAAATTATTTGAATGCTGAAAAACTGCAGATGAAAACTGATCAAATGGCAAACATTTTAATATTACACAAAGGCAACTTTGTTGTGATTTGCCACTATATAAATTAAATGAATTGAATTGAAATTGATTAAAAACAAACTGAATGAAAACCTAAATTAAACATGTTTTTATTTGCTTCTCAAAGCTACTGTTTGTAGGGCTCAGGGGTGTTAATGATCAGAAATGGAATATGGCTTTCCTAACCATCTCCTCATAAGTATAAAATTATATGCAGCCATGAATCAAAGTGTTTTCATACGTTTAGAAGTCGCCCTTCATATGCATTCAGTCTACTCTGCGTGAGCCTGATCCTGTCAGATCTCAGAAGCTAAGCAGTGTTGGCCCTGGTTAGTACTTGGATGGGAGACCTCTTTGGAACACCAGGGCTGAGTGTGTGTTTCTCCAGGTAAAACTGGAGTTGCGTAAAGAAGGGCATCCGGTGCAGAACTTGTGCCAAATACCAGTGTGGACCTGGCTGTATCTGCTGTGGTGACCCCAAACATACAGGAGCAGTCGGAAGGACAACAACACCAACAAGAAGTGGCCCTTCATATCCACAGATGCTGCACCACCATGTTGACACAGTAGCAGCCCAAAACAGACATGCTTACTCATACTCTCATGAGCGCCACCAGCTTAGCTTATGGCAAAAGTGGACGCTCTCGTTTTGGCCAAACTACTATACAGTTTTTGTATATTCTGTGTTAGTATGCGCCCACAGGTGGTGTGTTTGATGAATTCCTGTGCAAAAAGTAGTTCCCAAACAATGCTGTATTTGCTATGACAGTGCGTTTTCATGGGTAACAAAAACATCAGGAGTATATTTGGCACAAGAACTTGTGTATCTCATGTGTTTTTATGCCTAAATGATTGCAAGTCAACACTCGCACTCATCCAGCAGCATCTTCTCATGTCGGCAAATTCAGCAGCATCTTCTCATGTCGGCAAATTCAGCGCTGGGTCAGGCGAAAGTAGTCCGACGAGCTGTCCCATAATGCCAACATAGCAGAGATGTCGCTCCAGCGAGAGCAGGACACTGAGCAGGGTGATGCTTACTTGGCCCTTTGTATTTTGCAGCGTGGCCGGAAGACTGAAGAAAAAAGAGGAGGAATCAGTGGTTGCTGACCTGTACACTGTCGATTGGTTGCTACTGCAAAGTTTGAGAACCCTCATTTTTATGAAATGGAGGCTCATACATATTGACTATCACAAGAGAAGCTCAGGAAGCATGAATCCCCATAGCCAAAGAAGAAAAATGTGATGGGAAAAACAAAATCATGACTGGCAATGGAAAATGCATTCTGCAACCTCACCACTAGATGACACTCAATCCTATCTGCCTTAGATTTAAATGCAGTTGAACTGCTGAGGACTCTGAGAAGCTTGTGTAACAGATAAGAGCATGCTTATAGTTATGAAAGTGTGACTTTGTGTTATAAAATCTAACAGCAGCAGGAGAGGATCTGAGCGAGGATTAAGGCACATAAGCTATAAGATGCTTATATATATAAAACATGAACATTTAGAGACTTACTTTCAACCCTATTCTGAGCACATCTGAATATGAAAGCTCATTGTCGATAATGTTTCTGTTAGAAGATTTGTATTTGTAGTGAACTGCACCAAGTTATAGTAAACATATAATCACATCATGTCCATAAAGATCATATACGTGTGTTGGACTGGGTGTTTCGTTCAGTATGTACAACCCCTGGCAATAATTATGGAATCACCAGCCTCGGAAGATGTTCATTCAGTTGTTTAATTTTGTAGAAAAAAAGCAGATCACAGACATGACACAAAACTAAAGTCATTTCAAATGGCAACTTTCTGGCTTTAAGAAACACTATAAGAAATCAGGAAAAATAATTGTGGCAGTCAGTAACGGTTACTTTTTTACACCAAGCAGAGGGAAAAAAAATATGGACTCACTCAATTCTGAGGAATAAATTATGGAATCACCCTGTAAATTTTCAACACCTGCATCAAATCAGATCTGCTCGTTAGTCTGCATCTAAAACGGAGTGATCACACCTTGGAGAGCTGTTGCACCAAGTGGACTGACATGAATCATGGCCCCAAAAGGAGAGGATTATCAAACTCTTAAAAGAGGGTAAATCATCACGCAATGTTGCAAAAGATGTTGGTTGTTCACAGTCAGCTGTGTCTAAACTCTGGACCAAATACAAACAACATGGGAAGGTTGTTAAAGGCAAACATACTGGTAGACCAAGGAAGACATCAAAGCGTAAAGACAGAAAACTTAAAGCAATATGTCTCAAAAATCGGAAATGCACAACAAAACAAATGAGGAACGAATGGGAGGAAACTGGAGTCAACGTCTGTGACCGAAACTGTAAGAAACCGCCTAAAGGAAATGGGATTTACATACAGAAAAGCTAAACGAAAGCCATCATTAACACCTAAACAGAAAAAAAAACAAGGTTACAGTGGGCTAAGGAAAAGCATTCGTGGACTGTGGATGACTGGATAAAAGTCATAATCAGTGATGAATCTCGAATCTGCATTGGGCAAGGTGATGATGCTGGAACTTTTGTTTGGTGCCGTTCCAATGAGATTTATAAAGATGACTGCCTGAAGAGAACATGTAAATTTCCACAGTCATTGATGATATGGGGCTGCATGTCAGGTAAAGGCACTGGGGAGATGGCTGTCATTACAAAATCAATAAATGCACAAGTTTACGTTGATATTTTGGACACTTTTCTTATCCCATCAATTGAAAGGATGTTTGGGGATGATGAAATCATTGTTCAAGATGATAATGCATCTTGCCATAGAGTAAAAACTGTGAAAACATTCCTTGCAAAAAGACACATAGGGTCAATGTCATGGCCTGCAAATAGTCCAGATCTTAATCCAATTGAAAATCTTTGGTGGAAGTTGAAAAAAATGGTCCATGACAAGGCTCCAACCTGCAAAGCTGATCTGGCAACAGCAATCAGAGAAAGCTGGAGCCAGATTGATGAAGAGTACTGTTTGTCACTCATTAAGTCCATGCCTCAGAGACTGCAAGCTGTTATAAAAGCCAGAGGTGGTGCAACAAAATACTAGTGATGTGTTGGAGCGTTCTTTTGTTTTTCATGATTCCATAATTTTTTCCTCAGAATTGAGTGATTCCATATTTTTTTCCCTCTGCTTGGTCTAAAAAAGTAACCGTTACTGACTGCCACAATTTTTTTTCCTGATTTCTTATATTGTTTCTTAAAGCCAGAAAGTTGCCATTTGAAATGACTTTAGTTTTGTGTCATGTCTGTGATCTGCTTTTTTTCTACAAAATTAAACAACTGAATCCTCCGAGGCCGGTGATTCCATAATTTTTGCCAGCAGTTGTGTTGTATGTATCTGGTGATGACATGTGTTGTCTCTGTATTTGTGTAACAGAAGTGTCACAAAAACAGGCCATAGTAGATCAGATAAACCAGCCCAGATGCCACATATGACCAGAGCACCTGTGAAAGTAAGTAGGTCAACAGCTTTCCCCAGGACACTTTACCCAGCATACAGAAACTGAGAGTCACTACAGGATTTACATGGGCTCCTATAGCAAAAAATAAAAACTAAATTAAAAAACATACATAGGAAAATCAAAAAGTGGAAATCAGATGGAGAGTGATGGGAACATTATGAAATACGAGGGGTGATTGAGAAGTTTTGAGCCTGATCCAGAAAAGTAGGGCGTGGTTCTCCATCTTTTGCATTCTGAGAAGTCAAAATTTCTTGAGAATGTGTGAAGTTTTCACTCACTGGGTGCGATGTTGAGAAATGTTGGGTTGCTCTCGTATGTAATCATTTCTATAACTTACTGTGCCCAAGTGTTCTAGTATTCTTCAAAAGCACAACAAACCATCTTTATCCATAAGTGCCAAGAAGTGGTGTGATAAATCTGGAGAGGTATGTGTTTAGCAATGGACTACCACTGAATGGGCTGGCCCCGGAATATTTGTCTGACCTTATTAAATTGCATCAATCCCTCCAGGGACCCTTAGGTCAGTGAATCAGATTCTTCTGGACGTTGGTCGATCCTTCCTAAAAAACTAGAGGAGACTGAGCCTTTGCGGTTGCGACTCCCACTTTGTGGAACGCACTACCTTTCATGGTGTAGACTGCGAAGAGCCTTTCCAGTTTTAAAACATTTCTTGTCTCACTTGTTCACCTTGGCCTTTGGCTGAGTAAAACCACTTTTATTTGGTCTTTTATCAGTTTTATTCCACTGTATTATTGTTGTTGTGTTTTTATTGCTTTTATTATTTTTATTGTTGTGCCTATTTTACTGTACAGCACTGTGGGAGGCCATTGGTGCTATAAATGTGCTATATAATGTGCAACATACCTATATGTAGGTCAGTACGTCCTTTCACCAACAAGCTGGAATGTGCTGGTGAGCGGTAGTTATGCTACAGATTTTTCCTTTTCCAAGACCCAAATCCCAGCCACAATTTAGCTCCATCAGGATCATTTTTTGACCTCTGCTCTAATTGACTCCGGGGCAGAGGCTAGTTTCATTGATGAACATGTAATAACCAAGCTTGGGATTCCCCAAGAAGAACTGCATACCCCCCTTGGGTTTAGAGCTCTTGATGATACTACTCTAACCACCCTCACACACAGTAACATCCCACTTCAGCTCATAACTTATGGAAATCATCATGACAAGAAACATTATGTATTCTCCTCATCCACTCCAATAGTTCTCGGGCACCCTTGGCTCCTCAATCACAATCCAGGTATTGATTGGCCAACCGGGGCAATCACAAAGTGGAGTAAGAAGTGTCTCTCCCACTGTATGCGATCCGCCATACCTAGTAGCAATCCCGACGTCCCTGTTGGGGAAGTGTCGTGACACGGACCCACAACAGGGGGCGTTAATGAAGGGACAATGGAATAGCCAAAAAGTAACAATTTAATGTTGTGAAGGTGCACAACATGATACAGACAGATACAAATATGTGTTATATCAATCCAACAAAAGGTGACGTGTGGCAGGCTCGAAGATAGGAGACGTCCGGTGAGAGAGAAGCCGGAACCCACACAAGCCTCACCACCAACGGACCTGAAGAACACCGGAGCCGCCAAGCCCTGCGCCCCAGGTGGCCACTGTCTTCAGCAGTCAGACCCGGTACTGCTGGCAGAAAACAGAAACAGTTCTGGATGAGTGTGAGTCCGCACACTCAGTAATCCCACAGTCTGTGTTCAGTTAAGAGGGAGAACCTCCACCTCCAATCACACACTCGTGCAGCTCCTGTCTAACCACTTATCTGGTTGGGGTGTGAAGCGAAGCCGTCGCTGATCACACCAAACGCCAATCCCACAGATAAGGACACACCACAGGAAAACGGCTGCAAAGAAGTACTGATTATTACTCAATGTTTTGAGTCAGCAGAGAAAGTTACCTGTATGGTAGACGATTTCTCGGCGAGGAGGTGGAGTTGCAGTCCGGTCTTTATAGTGGTGGTGATGGGTGATGACAGCTGTCACCTCCAGCGGCTCCGACGCCCTCTCGTGCTTGGAGCCCGCACTCCAAGCAGGGCGCCATCTGGTGGTGGTGGGCCAGCAGTACCTCCTCTTCAGTGGCCCACACAACAGGACCCCCCCCTCAACGGGCGCCTCCTGGCGCCCGACCAGGTTTATCCGGGTGCCGGGCGTAGAAGTCGGCCAGGAGGGCCGGGTCCAGGATGAAGCTCCTTTTCACCCAGGAGCATTCCTCGGGACCATACCCCTCCCAGTCCACCAGATACTGGAAGCCCCGACCCTTGCGACGGACGTCCAGAAGCCGACGCACGGTCCACGCCGGCTCCCCGTCGATGATCCGGGCAGGAGGTGGTGCAGGTCCAGGGGTGCAGAGCGGTGAGGTGTGGTATGGTTTGATCCGGAACACGTGGAAAACAGGATGAATCCGCAGTGAAGCTGGCAGCTGTAGCTTCACTGTGGCCGGGCTGAGGACCTTGGTGATGGGAAAGGGTCCGATATACCTGTCCTTCAGCTTGTGTGAGTCCACTTGAAGGGGGATGTCCTTCGTTGATAACCATACCTCCTGCCCAGGCTGGTATGCAGGGGCCGGGGAACGCCGGCGGTCTGCATGGGCCTTGGCCCTCGTCCGGGCCTTCAACAGGGCAGAACGGGCGGTTCGCCACATCCGGCGGCACCTCCTGAGGTGGGCCTGGACCGAGGGCACACCGACCTTACCCTCCACAAGTGGGAACAATGGGGGCTGATACCCCAAACACACCTCGAACGGGGAGAGGCCGGTGGCAGATGACACTTGGATGTTGTGGGCGTACTCGATCCAGGCCAGATGGGTACTCCAGGCCGTCGGGTGCGCGGAGGTAACGCAACGGAGGGCCTGCTCCAACTCCTGGTTGGCCCGCTCTGCCTGTCCATTCATCTGGGGGTGATACCCAGACGAGAGACTCACGGTGGCCCCCAGTTCCTTGCAAAAACTCCTCCAGACCTGAGAGGAGAACTGAGGGCCACGGTCTGAGACGATGTCCGCTGGTATCCCATGCAGACGCACGACGTGGTGGACCAGGAGGTCTGCTGTCTCCTGGGCCGTAGGGAGCTTCGGGAGGGCCACGAAGTGGGCCACCTTGGAGAACCGGTCCACTATCGTCAAGATGGTGGTGTGGCCCTGGGACGGCGGGAGGCCCGTGACAAAGTCCAGGCCGATGTGGGACCAGGGGCGATGAGGCACCGGTAGGGGTTGGAGGAGTCCTGAGGTCCTCTTGTGGTCTGCTTTGCCCCTGGCGCAGGTGGTGCAGGCCTGGACGTAGTCCCGGACGTCGGCTTCCATAGACGCCCACCAGAAGCGCTGCTGGACTACTGCCATGGTCCTACGCACCCCAGGATGACAGGAGAGTTTGGACCCATGGCAGAAGTCCAAAACCGTAGCTCTGGCCTCTGGTGGGACGTACAGCTTGTTCTTCGGGCCGGTCCCCGGGTCCAGGTTCCGTGCCAGGGCCTCCCGGACGGTCTTCTCCACGTCCCAGGTGAGGGTGGCCACGACAGTGGACTCGGGGATGATGGTTTCTGGGGGGTCTGACAGCTCGGCCCTGACTTCCTCTTCATGCACCCGGGACAGTGCATCCGACCGTTGGTTCTTGGTCCCGGGGCGGTACGTAATCTGGAAGTCAAAGCGCCCGAAGAATAGTGACCAGCGGGCTTGCCTGGGGTTCAACCGCTTGGCGGTCCGGATGTACTCCAGGTTCCGATGGTCCGTGAAAACCGTGAAGGGCACCGCCGCTCCCTCCAACAGGTGTCTCCATTCTTCAAGAGCCTCCTTCACCGCCAAGAGTTCCCGATTGCCGACGTCATAATTCCTCTCAGCCAGGGTCAACCTGCGGGAAAAATAGGCACAAGGGTGGAGGACCTTATCGGACTCCCCGCTCTGGGACAGCACGGCTCCTATCCCTGAGTCAGAGGCATCCACTTCCACTGTGAACTGGCGAGTAGGATCGGGCTGCACCAGAACTGGCGCAGTCGAGAACCGGCGTTTCAACTCCCTAAACGCGGCTTCGCACCGATCCGACCAGGTGAAGGGGACTTTAGTGGAGGTCAGGGCTGTCAGGGGGCTAACTACCTGACTGTAGCCCTTAATGAACCTCCTGTAGAAATTTGCAAAGCCGAGGAACTGTTGCAGTTTCCTACGGCTTGTTGGGTGGGGCCAGTCTCTCACCGCCGCAACCTTGGCCGGATCAGGGGCGACGGAGTTGGAGGAGATTATGAACCCCAGGAAGGACAAAGAAGTGCGGTGGAACTCACACTTCTTGCACTTCACAAACAGCCGGTTCTCCAACAACCGCTGTAGGACCTGACGTACATGCTTGACATGAGTCTCAGGGTCCGGAGAAAAGATGAGGATGTCATCTAGATACACAAAGACAAACCGGTGCAGGAAGTCCCGCAAGACGTCATTAACCAAAGCTTGGAACGTCGCGGGGGCGTTTGTGAGGCCGAACGGCATGACCATGTACTCAAAGTGACCTAAGGGGGTGTTAAATGCCGTCTTCCATTCGTCTCCCTTCCGGATCCGAACCAGGTGGTACACATTCCTAAGATCAAGTTTGGTAAATATTTGGGCTCCATGCAGGGGCGTGAACACCGAATCCAACAGAGGTAACGGGTATCGGTTGCGAACCGTAATGTCGTTCAGCCCTCTGTAATCGATGCATGGACGGAGTCCGCCGTCCTTTTTACCCACAAAAAAGAAACCAGCACCCATCGGGGAGGTGGAGTTCTGGATCAACCCGGCAGCTAACGAGTCTCGGATGTAGGTCTCCATTGATTCGCGTTCCGGATGTGAGAGGTTGTACAGCCTGCTGGACGGGTACTCAGCGCCCGGAATCAAATCGATGGCACAATCGTACAGTCGGTGCGGGGAAGGGCGAGTGCCAGATCTTTGCTGAAGACGTCAGCAAGATCATGGTACTCACATGGCACCGCCGTCAGATTGGGGGGGACTTTGACCTCCTCCTTAGCTATCTCACCGGGTGGACCTGAGGATCCTAAACACTCCCGGTGGCAGGTTTCGCTCCACTGCGTCACAACCCCAGACGGCCAATCAATCCGGGGATTGTGTTTCAACACCCATGGAAAACCCAAAATCACTCGGGAGGTAGAAGGTGTTACAAAAAACACTATCTCCTCCCTGTGATTCCCAGACACCACCAAGGTCACTGGCTGTGTCTGGTGTGTGATTAATGGAAGAAGATTGCCATCTAGTGCTCGTACCTTCACAGGGGAAGGCAGAGCCACCAGAGGGAGCCCTACTTCCTTTGCCCATCTGCTGTCCAGCAGATTCCCTTCTGACCCCGTGTCTATAAGTGCTGGGGCATGAAGGGTTAAATCCTCACAAAGGATTGTGACTGGGATTCATGCTGATTTTCAGGGTTCCCCCGCGTGCGTGTTATGGCCCACCCTTAGCCCAGTTTCTAAGGATGGGCGTTGTAGTTTGACCGTTTGGGACAGTTCCTTTGTATGTGACCTTTAGACCCACAGAAAAAACACTCCCCGTGGGCCTGCCTCCCTTGTCTGTCCTTTGATTTCATTTTAGCCCTGCTCGTGTCCATAGCTTCGTCAGCAGGGGGAGCTGTAGCCACACGGGGCCCTCTGGCTGTGGAGCGTGGGGACGACGGCATCCTTTCGGACCCGGAAGGAAGAGGGACGGCCTGTGCCCGGTCACGTTCTGCTCGGTGACCAGATCCAACCGAGCAGTGAAAGCGGTCAGTATTTGCTGCAGCTCCCCTAACACGCCTCCTGCTGGTGCCTGTGCACCTTGCTCTTCCATTGGCCATTCAGGCTCGAGTTGACGCCCCTCGGGATCCATGACGCTGGCCGAGAAATCCTGTTGGGGAAGTGTCGTGACATGGACCCACAACAGGGGGCGTTAATGAAGGGACAATGGAATAGCCAAAAAGTAACAATTTAATGTTGTGAAGGTGCACAACGTGATACAGACAGATACAAATATGTGTTATATCAATCCAACAAAAGGTGACGTGTGGCAGGCTCGAAGATAGGAGACGTCCAGTGAGAGAGAAGCCAGAACCCACACAAGCCTCACCACCAACGGACCTGAAGAACACCGGAGCCGCCAAGCCCTGCGCCCCAGGTGCCACTGTCTTCAGCAGTCAGACCCGGTACTGCTGGCAGAAAACAGAAACAGTTCTGGATGAGTGTGAGTCCGCACACTCAGTAATCCCACAGTCTGTGTTCAGTTACGGAGGGAGAACCTCCACCTCCAATCACACACTCGTGCAGCTCCTGTCTAACCACTTATCTGGTTGGGGTGTGAAGCGAAGCCGTCGCTGATCACACCAAACGCCAATCCCACAGATAAGGACACACCACAGGAAAACGGCTGCAAAGAAGTACAGATTATTACTCAATGTTTTGAGTCAGCAGAGAAAGTTACCTGTATGGTAGACGATTTCTCGGCGAGGAGGTGGAGTTGCAGTCCGGTCTTTATAGTGGTGGTGATGGGTGACAGCTGGTGTTGAGTGATGACAGCTGTCACCTCCAGCGGCTCCGATGCCCTCTCGTGCTTGGAGCCCGCACTCCAAGCAGGGCGCCATCTGGTGGTGGTGGGCCAGCAGTACCTCCTCTTCAGCGGCCCACACAACAGTCCCCTCCTCAGATGACACTCCAGTTGTTTTGTCTCTGGTACATCAGTTTATCATGATCTTGCCCCAGTTTTAAGTAAGAACAGGGCCATGTCCCTACCACCTCACCATCCCTATGACTGTTCCATCAGTCGACTTCCCAGAGCCACCCTACCCTCTAGCAGGTTGTTCAACCTGAATCACCAGGAATGTGAATTGATGGAGCAGTACATTCAGGAGTCCCTGCTCTCCGGTATCATCCAAACATCTTCTTCCTCGGTGTGTGCTTGCTTCTTCTTTGTAGGAAAGAAGGAGGGTACCCTCTGCCCCTGTAAAGGGGGTTAAATAACATCACAATTAAAAACAAGTATCCCATTCCACTACTGAGTTCCACATTCAAACCCCTGCACAGCGCTTCTATTTTCAGCAAATAAGATCACACTTATCATTTGGTCTGCATGAGGGAGGGCAATCAATGGAAGACTGCGTTAAAGACCCCCTTGAGCCATTTTGAATATCGGGTAATATCCTTTGATCAATGACGTGCTGCATGATTTTCTGGATCGGTTCATGGTCATCTACAACCCCAATTCCATTGAAGTTGGGACGTTGTGTAAAATGTAAATAAAAACAGAATACAATGATTTACAAATCCTCTTCAACCTATATTCAACTGAATACACCACAAAGACAAGATATTTAATGTTCAAACTGATAAACTTTATTGTTTTTGTGCAAATATTTGCTCATTTTGAAATGGATACCTGCAACACATTTCAAAAAAGCTGGGACAGTGGTGTGTTTACCACTGTGTTGCATCACCTTTCCTTCTAACAACACTCAAGAAGTGTTTGGGAACTGAGGACACTAATTGCTAAAGCTTTGTTGGTGGAATTCTTTCCCATTCTTGCTTGATGTACGACTTCAGTTGTTCAACAGTCCGAGGTCTCCGTTGTTGTATTTTGTGCTTCATAATGTGCCACACATTTTCAATGGGCGACAGGTCTGGACTGCAGGCAGGCCAGTCTAGTACCCACACTCTTTTTCTACGAAGCCACGCTGTTGTAACACGTGCAGAATGTGTGTTGGTATTGTCTTGCTGAAATAAGCAGGGATGTCCCTGAAAAAGACATTGCTTGGATGGCAGCATGTGTTGCTCCAAAACCTGGATGTACCTTTCAGCATTGATGGTGCCATCACAGATGTGTAAGTTTTCCATGCCATGGGCACTAACACACCCCCATACCATCATAGATGCTGGCTTTTGAACTTTGCACTGGTAACAATCTGGATGGTCTTTTTCCTCTTTTGTTCGGAGGACACAACATCCATGATTTCCAAAAACAATTTTAAATGTGGACTCATCAGACCACAGCACACCTTTCCACTTTGCATCTGTCCATTTCAAATGAGCTCGGGCCCAGAAAAGGAGGCGGTGTTTCTGGATGTAGTTGATGTATTTCGCTTTGCATGGTAGAGTTTTAACTTGCACTTGTAGATGTAGCGACAAACTGTGTTAACTGACAATGGTTTTTTGAAGTGTTCCTGAGCCCAAGTGGTAAGATCATTTACACAATGATGTCAGTTTTTAATGCAGTGACACCTGAGGAATCAAAGTTCACAGGCATTCAGTGTTGGTTTTCAGCCGTGCTGCTTACGTGTAGAAAGTTCTCCAGATTCTCTGAATCTTCTGATTATTTTAAGGACTGTAGATGATGGAATCCCTAAATTCCTTGCAATTGAACGTTGAGAAACACTGTTCTTAAACTGTTGGACTATTTTTTCACACAGTTGTTCATAAAGTGATGATCCTCACCCCATCTTTGCTTGAGAACGGCTGAGCCTTTTGGGGATGCTCCTTTTATACCCAATCATGACACTCACCTGTTTCCAATTAACCTGTTCACCTGTGGGATGTTCCAAACAGGTGTTCTTTGAGCATTCATCAACTTTCCCAGTCTTTTGTTGCCCCTGTCCCATCTTTTTTGAAATGTGTTGCAGGCATCCATTTCAAAATGCAGATATTTGCACAAAAACAAAAAAAGTCTATCAGTTTGACGTGTTATCAGTTTTTTTTTTTTACATTCATGTTCATCGAACGTGGTTGTAAGAATTTATATTTGGTCTCAAGGACTCTTTGTTTCAGGATATGCCTATACCCGATATGAGCAGCCCTGTTACTTTTATAGGTTACTAATTCCTTTTCTCAGTTGGCACACCTCTAACATCAATTCTCAGGTCAAATAAAAAAGATCTGGAGTTTTTTAAAAAAAATATTCTGTGTGTTTGTTGTAGAATTTGAATTGGTGTCTAAGACCAAAATGGTAACAATAAGGGATTTTGAGGTTTATCTGTCAGGATTCGTGGTCACGTGACACAGAAGGTGATTGGACACAAATGCAAACTCTCAGATGACGCATAAGGAGTAATAATAATCTTTATCTCACAGACAGTCCAGGGTCCAGTACACAGAAAAGCAGGCCACGTAGTAAAGGTACAGATGAGGGCAAGGCAAAATACGTGGTCAGGAACAGGCTGAGGTCGAAGGCACAGTGAGACACAATATCAGAGGCAGAGGCAGAGAGCAGAGCAAAATCCGGAAAAACAGAATGAGGTCAAAAAACACTGAGGTATACAAGACAAGAACAGGGCTGGAACGAAGATATGAAGATCAACGAGCTGGCACGAAGTGAGCGCTAAATAACAGGTGATGTAACAAGGTGCACATGTGATCGAGGGTTCTGGAAGGAGGTGTGGTCTGGTGAACCAAAGAGACGGGATGAGAAGCAAGAGAGAGAAAGGGAGTGTGTGTGAGTGAAAACGAAGTAGATCAAAAGCAAAAGGAGTCAGAGAATGAAAACCAATGGTGAAAGTATAACGTGCCCACAGACCAACAAAAGGAAATGTGAATCAAATAAAGGGTCAACTAGGAAACAGAGTGACAGACCTAAAAATAGCACAAGAATAATAAGATTAAAAACGCCACTTGAACCAAAACTAAATCTGACATCACAGAAAACAAAGAAAGAACACAAACAAAACCAGAACCAACAGTAAAACAATGGAATGACTAGAACAAATGATCACAGAAAACAATACCAAAACCAAAAAGAATGCAACAAGATAATAAAACACCAAAGATACATAATAAATACAACCAGATGAAACATAATACAAAATGATCAAAAAGGCAACCAAAAAGATCAAATCCGGGGAGGAAGATAACAATAGGGTACAAACCCATAACGTCGCCCCGAGCCCGGACCCATCGTGACATTATCAGCGTTTCTGTATTTTCACTGCACTCATATATTGTGCAAAAGTTAGGGTCTATCAGCAGTATTGAGCTGTGATGTACTTTCATCTCCCTGCTGGATTTGCGCTGCAGCAGAGCACCCAGAAAGCTGCAATCAGATCCAGTGGACAGAATGAGACAGACACTAGAAGTGTGAACATCTCACCAACAGCCCAGTCTCACATTTTAGTTTTTTTTTTTTTTTTTTACCATCATGAACATGCGGTCAACTTTCGATCACCAACTCTAACCTTAACCCCAAAGCCCCCCACGTCACCCAAAATTCATGACACCACCACAAACGTACTCAATTTTGTTATGGTATCACAAAATAATACATCTAATCACTTTTCATGATGTCATAACGAATGTGCCGTAAAATCAGAATTATCTGTCTATAAGAGCTGGTAATATTTGGATAGACTAGGATGTCAATTAAATTGTCTGTTGTAACTTGAGCTTGTAGCTTTGAGATGGCATTCAGACAGCTGTCGGTGGTTTTTCCATCGAGTGATTATCCAAGAAATTGTGGATGTGCCTGGACATGCCAGAACATGTCCCGTGAGGCTTCATCACAGCGTTGCTTTGCGCCATGCGGCACCACTGCGATGCGCGGAATTCCTCCGCACGTCTGTCTCAATGTGCCGAAAAAGTGCTGATGTCCACATCTTTTCACAATTCCTGTGCTAGTCAGATGATGTCCCGGATAAAACACAGCTTCCAGTTTGGAAATGAACGGCACATTCCACTGTTACAGGAGTTTTTGTCATGGAAAGAGGAGCGGAGGCTTCTTTTCTAATAGACCTCGTGTATATATATATATGCTCACTTTTGGTTTTGCTCCCATTTTGTATGAGATGAACTCAAAGATCTAAAACTTTTTTCACATACTATTGGCTTTGGTTGGAAAAAAAAGACTGTGGCCTTAAGGCGTGGGATTTGTTTGTGCGTGTGTTCTTGTAGTTCAGTAGAGGCTCTTGCTTGCCTCTACTGGTGGTTGGCTCTCACTGCGGTATTGTATCACTTCCTGTTCTGGAGCACAGCTGTTTAATCTGCGCAGTTTGATTGATTGATTGATTGAAATACTATGAGGACTGCTTTCTTCGACCTGCGAAATATAGCGAATATAGTGTTCAGAATAATAGTAGTGCTATGTGATTAAAAACATTAATCCAGGTTTTGAGTATATTTCTTATTGTTAGGTTAGGATGCTTGCTTGCTTGCTTGCCTCTACTGGTGGTTGGCTCTCACTGCGGTATTGTATCACTTCCTGTTCCGAAGCACAGCAGTGTTTTGCTGTATCTGTTAGCTGTTTAATCTGCGCAGTTAGATTGATCTAGTTAACTAGATAACGATTTGTTTCACAGTGTAATCTTAACATGCCTTAACTAAAGCACTCCCTCTGCTGAATCACCTCTAAATTATTTACACATTATTCACTTTGTGTGTTTTTAGGAATCCGCTAGCTTAGCGCAGCTACTAGCTCTTAGCTGGTTTAGCATGGCGGCTTCTCCTGTCTCTCCCGCACTTTTCTGCTCTGGGTGTAAAATGTTTAGTTATTCCTCGGCCTCCTTTAGCAGTAATGGTACTTGTAATAAGTGTAGCTTATTCGTAGCTTTGGAGGCCAGGCTGGGCGAATTGGAGACTCGGCTCCGCACCGTGGAAAATTCTACAGCTAGCCAGGCCCCTGTAGTCGGTGCGGTCCAAGGTAGCTTAGCCGCCGTTAGTTTCCCTCTGGCAGATCCCGAGCAGCCGGGAAAGCAGGCCGACTGGGTGACTGTGAGGAGGAAGCGTAGCCCTAAACAGAAGCCCCGTGTACACCGCCAACCTGTTCACATTTCTAACCGTTTTTCCCCACTCGGCGACACACCCGCCGAGGAACAAACTCTGGTTATTGGCGACTCTGTTTTGAGAAATGTGAAGTTAGCGACACCAGCAACCATAGTCAATTGTCTTCCGGGGGCCAGAGCAGGCGACATTGAAGGAAATTTGAAACTGCTGGCTAAGGCTAAGCGTAAATTTGGTAAGATTGTAATTCACGTCGGCAGTAATGACACCCGGTTACGCCAATCGGAGGTCACTAAAATTAACATTGAATCGGTGTGTAACTTTGCAAAAACAATGTCGGACTCTGTAGTTTTCTCTGGGCCCCTCCCCAATCGGACCGGGAGTGACATGTTTAGCCGCATGTTCTCCTTGAATTGCTGGCTGTCTGAGTGGTGTCCAAAAAATGAGGTGGGCTTCATAGATAATTGGCAAAGCTTCTGGGGAAAACCTGGTCTTGTTAGGAGAGACAGCATCCATCCCACTTTGGATGGAGCAGCTCTCATTTCTAGAAATCTGGCCAATTTTCTTAAATCCTCCAAACCGTGACTATCCAGGGTTGGGACCAGGAAGCAGAGTTGTAGTCTTACACACCTCTCTGCAGCTTCTCTCCCCCTGCCATCCCCTCATTACCCCATCCCCGTAGAGACGGTGCCTGCTCCCAGACCACCAATAACCAGCAAAAATCTATTTAAGCATAAAAATTCAAAAAGAAAAAATAATATAGCACCTTCAACTGCACCACAGACTAAAACAGTTAAATGTGGTCTATTAAACATTAGGTCTCTCTCTTCTAAGTCCCTGTTAGTAAATGATATAATAATTGATCAACATATTGATTTATTCTGCCTTACAGAAACCTGGTTACAGCAGGATGAATATGTTAGTTTAAATGAGTCAACACCCCCGAGTCACACTAACTGCCAGAACGCTCGAAGCACGGGCCGAGGCGGAGGATTAGCAGCAATCTTCCATTCCAGCTTATTAATTAATCAAAAACCCAGACAGAGCTTTAATTCATTTGAAAGCTTGACTCTTAGTCTTGTCCATCCAAACTGGAAGTCCCAAAAACCAGTTTTATTTGTTGTTATCTATCGTCCCCCTGGTCGTTACTGTGAGTTTCTCTGTGAATTTTCAGAACTTTTGTCTGACTTAGTGCTTAGCTCGGATAAGATAATTATAGTGGGCGATTTTAACATCCACACAGATGCTGAGAATGACAGCCTCAGCACTGCATTTAATCTATTATTAGACTCAATTGGCTTTGCTCAAAATGTAAATGAGTCCACCCACCACTTTAATCATATCTCAGATCTTGTTCTGACTTATGGTATGGAAATTGAAGACTTAACAGTATTCCCTGAAAACTCCCTTCTGTCTGATCATTTCTTAATAACATTTACATTTACTCTGATGGACTACCCAGCAGTGGGGAATAAGTTTCATTACACTAGAAGTCTTTCAGAAAGCGCTGTAACTAGGTTTAAGGATATGATTCCTTCTTTATGTTCTCTAATGCCATATACCAACACAGTGCAGATAACCTGTAAGTTGGAGAGGAAATGGCGTCTCACTAATTTAGAAGATCTTCACTTAGCCTGGAAAAAGAGTCTGTTGCTCTACAAAAAAGCCCTCCATAAAGCTAGGACATCTTACTACTCATCACTAATTGAAGAAAATAAGAACAACCCCAGGTTTCTTTTCAGCACTGTAGCCAGGCTGACAAAGAGTCAGAGCTCTATTGAGCCGAGTATTCCTTTAACTTTAACTATTAATGACTTCATGACTTTCTTTGCTAATAAAATTTTAACTATTAGAGAAAAAATTACTCATAACCATCCCAAAGACGTATCGTTATCTTTGGGTGCTTTCAGTGATGCTGGTATTTGGTTAGACTCTTTCTCTCCGATTGTTCTGTCTGAGTTATTTTCATTAGTTACTTCATCCAAACCATCAACATGTCTATTAGACCCCATTCCTACCAGGCTGCTCAAGGAAGCCCTACCATTATTTAATGCTTCGGCTATGTACCACAGGCTTTTAAGGTGGCAGTAATTAAACCATTACTTAAAAAGCCATCACTTGACCCAGCTATCTTAGCTAATTATAGGCCAATCTCCAACCTTCCTTTTCTCTCAAAAATTCTTGAAAGGGTAGTTGTAAAACAGCTAACTGATCATCTGCAGAGGAATGCTCTATTTGAAGAGTTTCAGTCAGGTTTTAGAATTCATCATAGTACAGAAACAGCATTAGTGAAGGTTACAAATGATCTTCTTATGGCCTCAGACAGTGGACTCATCTCTGTGCTTGTTCTGTTAGACCTCAGTGCTGCTTTTGATACTGTTGACCATAAAATTTTATTACAGAGATTAGAGCATGCCATAGGTATTAAAGGCACTGCGCTGCGGTGGTTTGAATCATATTTATCTAATAGATTACAATTTGTTCATGTAAATGGGGAATCTTCTTCACAGACTAAAGTTAATTATGGAGTTCCACAAGGTTCTGTGCTAGGACCAATTTTATTCACTTTATACATGCTTCCCTTAGGCAGTATTATTAGACGGTATTGCTTAAATTTTCATTGTTACGCAGATAATACCCAGCTTTATCTATCCATGAAGCCAGAGGACACACACCAATTAGCTAAACTGCAGGATTGTCTTACAGACATAAAGACATGGATGACCTCTAATTTCCTGCTTTTAAACTCAGATAAAACTGAAGTTATTGTACTTGGCCCCACAAATCTTAGAAACATGGTGTCTAACCAGATCCTTACTCTGGATGGCATTACCCTGACCTCTAGTAATACTGTGAGAAATCTTGGAGTCATTTTTGATCAGGATATGTCATTCAAAGCGCATATTAAACAAATATGTAGGACTGCTTTTTTGCATTTACACAATATCTCTAAAATTAGAAAGGTCTTGTCTCAGAGTGATGCTGAAAAACTAATTCATGCATTTATTTCCTCTAGGCTGGACTATTGTAATTCATTATTATCAGGTTGTCCTAAAAGTTCCCTGAAAAGCCTTCAGTTAATTCAAAATGCTGCAGCTAGAGTACTAACGGGGACTAGAAGGAGAGAGCATATCTCACCCATATTGGCCTCTCTTCATTGGCTTCCTGTTAATTCTAGAATAGAATTTAAAATTCTTCTTCTTACTTATAAGGTTTTGAATAATCAGGTCCCATCTTATCTTAGGGACCTCATAGTACCATATCACCCCAATAGAGCGCTTCGCTCTTTGACTGCAGGCTTACTTGTAGTTCCTAGGGTTTGTAAGAGTAGAATGGGAGGCAGAGCCTTCAGCTTTCAGGCTCCTCTCCTGTGGAACCAGCTCCCAGTTCGGATCAGGGAGACAGACACCCTCTCTACTTTTAAGATTAGGCTTAAAACTTTCCTTTTTGCTAAAGCTTATAGTTAGGGCTGGCTCAGGTGACCCTGAACCATCCCTTAGTTATGCTGCTATAGACTTAGACTGCTGGGGGTTCCCATGATGCACTGAGTGTTTCTTTCTCTTTTTGTTCTGTATGCACCATTCTGCATTTAATCATTAGTGCTTGATCTCTGCTCCCCTCCACAGCATGTCTTTTTCTTGGTTCTCTCCCTCAGCCCCAACCAGTCGCAGCAGAAGACTGCCCCTCCCTGAGCCTGGTTCTGCTGGAGGTTTCTTCCTGTTAAAAGGGATTTTTTCCTTCCCACTGTCGCCAAGTGCTTGCTCACAGGGGGTCGTTTTGACCGTTGGGGTTTTTACGTAATTATTGTATGGCCTTGCCTTACAATATAAAGCGCCTTGAGGCAACTGTTTGTTGTGATTTGGCGCTATATAAATAAAATTGATGAAATTGATGATATACACAATATCACCATTTCCCTCAAATATTGTTCACAAACCAGTCTAAATCTGTGATAGTGAGCACTTCTCCTTTGTTGAGATAATCATCCCACCTCACAGGTGTGCCATATCAAGATGCTGATTAGACACCATGATTAGTACACAGGTGTGCCTTAGACTGCCCACAATAAAAGGCCACTCTGAAAGGTGCAGTTTTGTTTTATTTGGGGGGGGGATACCAGTCAGTATCTGGTGTGACCACCATTTGCCTCATGCAGTGCAACACATCTTCGCATCATCCGTGAAGAGAACACCTCTCCAACGTGCCAAATGCCAGCGAATGTGAGCATTTGCCCACTCAAGTCGGTTACGACGACAAACTGGGGTCAGGTCGAGACCCCAATGAGGATGACGAGCATGCAGATGAGCTTCCCTGAGACGGTTTCTGACAGTTTGTGCAGAAATTCTTTGGTTATGCAAACCGATTGTTCCAGCAGCTGTCCGAGTGGCTGGTCTCAGACGATCGGTTGTGAGGCTGGTTGGATGTACTGCCAAATTCTCTGAAACGCCTTTGGAGACGGCTTATGGTAGAGAAATGAACATTCAATACACGAGCAACAGCTCTGGTTAACATTCCTGCTGTCAGCATGCCAATTGCATGCTCCCTCAAATCTTGCGACATCTGTGGCATTGTGCTGTGTGATAAAACTGCACCTATAATGCAGCATATTTCATAATATACTTCAACTTTTTTTAAAAAAAGATTGTTTTGGAGTAGTAAAAAACACATCACTGTTTGTGTTTTCATGCAGGCTGAGCACTTGCCAGGGCATGTGGGTAATTTGGCAGTGACCACTTCCAAATTCTCTACACTTACAAGTGAAGATATTTTTGTTAATTCATGAATTTCTTTGTTAAATTCATCATGATGTGCAATTCCTCATTCTTCATAAAGTCCTATATAGACCCTGATGCCTGTTGGTGCCCGTGTTTACTTCTGGATTCCACAGAGTGAAGCAGATGACAACCTCTGGACAGGACACCAGTCCAACACAGGTTACTTCCCCAGCCAAGGCATGTACCCACTTCCAGCTGGGTGGACTGAGACGATGCAGATTGTTTAGGTCAACAACACAGACAGGTAGCACGAGCGGGATTCAAACTTAGGTCTACATTTTGGTAGAGCTACCTGCTCTGCTCTGACTTTCTTCATAAAGTTCAGCTCAACATAAATATACTGAGGCCTACTCCTAAAAAAACAGTATATTTAGCCTGTGTGTATGATCAGACTTTCAAAGTGTTGAAAACATAACAAAAGAATATATATTTTTTCCTGGTGGATCATATGCGTCATAAATTTGCCACTATTTTCTGTACCTCATCACCAGATAGACTGTTACATGAACACTTGCTAAACTATGGCCTTTTATTGTTTTATGTAACACCAAAAAAAGGGAAAAAAAAATCCCTCTGGGAGCACGAACCATCTTATTGCCACTGATGAATGTCAAATAGTCACATGACAACAACCAAAAATGAAGTTGTGACATCCTGAAGAGGACTAGCAGACAATTAGATATTATTCTATTTCCCTCTTTTAGACATAAGGATAAAGAAGGACAAGTTTGAGTTAGGATTTATTAAAAAGCAAAATAAACTCTTAATACAGTTAGTTTCTATTCATAATATATAACATGTACAATAGCGTTGGCAGGTTTCATGTAAAGGTATCATATTACAGAGTTTAACTTGACTAAATTATGTATATGAACCTCCATCCATCCATCCATCCATCCATCCATCCATATGTATTCATACATACATACATACATACATTTTCTTCACTTAGCCCAGTCATTGTGGAACATGTAGCTCTTAAAGTTAGGTACTACTTCTAAAATACTGTTGCTAAAAACCTTGTTGTGATTTAACTAGGTCATGAGGATTGTTACATTTATTGTTTGACTTTCATCATAATGACTCGTTTTAAACAGATCTTTACACTGTAAGAAGCTATTGTTCCGAGCGTTTGAAAGGTCGGTGCAGTACTACATCCACAGGCCCAGGCGGCAGTCTTCGGATGAAAGCCCAGGCCTCCAGGCGTCTCATCCCCACCACATTCACACCCTGAATCTCCAGCACCTCATCACCAGGACACACCTTGTCAACCGGACCTCCTGAAGGTAAAAGGAGTGAAAGCAGCATACCATGAATAGTTATAACTGCACTCAAAGAACATTCAGCGTGAACCTCCTTGATGGAAGACTACGAAGGCGTATTAGGAAGATATTAAGAGAAAAATGAGAGGAGGAAGATTGTTGTTAAGTATTGCATTTGGAGAACAAAGTCAGCTTTCAGTGGCAGCCATGAGAGCAGGGGGGTATTTTTTGCAGCTGTTGTGGTTGTAGTAATCCTTGTATCTCAGATGCCACACCTGCCTGAGCTCCACACCTTCAGAATTTGATCAATAATCTTATTGTGGCTCATGATTGAACATGTCCTCTCTGTACTACATGCAGGTAGTACCATCAAAACCCCTACATCTGTCCATTGCAAGTGATTTCACTTAGCACAGATGTGGCAAGACGGCAACGTCTTCCAACTTTGTAGGGTTTCTCCTTTTTAACTAGATGGTCTCTACAAAGTGCTGATATTTGTGTTTATGTGCTAAAACCATTTCTAAAGGACAGACTCAAAGGTTCATCTCCCACAAAGCATTTAGTTAGAGGCAGTTGTACTTCTTTTCTTTTTTTGCTTAAAGTAGCTTGTACAAAGGCTTTAATGATGAGCATAGGTTCTAGTGCAGCAGATAACTGAAACAATCCACATGGTGATACAAGCACCAAATTCGGGACATATACTCCTTAGACATTACTCTTTTTAAAACAACAGATTAGCCACTTGAATTTTCAACAGGCAGCCAGGTAGAGGTCAATTGAAGAATTACACATGGGTCAAACTTTTAAAATGTTCCAATCATATTGTAAGCTATACCACATAATGCGTCTGATCACAAAGATGCCAGAAAGGTATAGTTTGGACTATCGATGACTGAATGTTCTGGAGTTATTGGGTAAAAACATTGAGAATGGTGATAAAGGCCAATTTCAGTTTTATAGGGGTCAAAAGTTAAAGTTGCTCCAGTTTTGGTAAAAAGTGATGAAAATTATTAATAAGATTAATGAATGGAATAGTTTTGACTGTGTTGAATGCTTGGTCTGCGAGGTAAAGGTCAAACAATGTCAACGTCCACTGGATTGTGTTTTTTTTTGCCAGCTTGCACTCGGCCGAGACGGACACACTTTTCTCTTCTCCCTCCCTCCTTATCTTTCCTGCTTCTGTGGCGTGTTGTCTGTGAGGCTGCAGCTTTGCTCTTCTGGAAAATGACAAAAATGGATCTGTTCAAGTGTCTCTGAACGCAACTGACACTATTTTTTCTACAAGACATTCGGGGGTGGAGGACCAGACCTGTCCTGCCGGGACGCATGTGATGGGTTACGTGATGGACTCGTGGAGGAGATGGCAGGTCATGTGCCTTTACATGCTTTCTGTGGAGGACGTCGAAGATGTGTACATATTCGGCTTGGTGGTGACCGGCTTTCTCCTGTGTGGAGCGGGCACACTGCTGGTTTACCGGAAAATCTAGAAAGTGGAAGCAGCTTTGATTGGTCCTTCCAGGCTGCCCTACATGATTGATTCAATTGGGAAGGCAGTGGCTGCGCAGTCGGCGGGGGTTCAAGGTTGCTGTGATAAAACCTCCTCAGAAGATCAACACTTAAGCCTCACTCCCTGGTCTTCCCCCCTCCCCTCAGCTTCTCCAGCTCTGACGTTGACTGTGTTCAGGACTGCTCAGGGCTGCCCCTCCCCCTCCAGGATTGTCGGACAAGGCCGTTGACGGCGCCAAACAGGCTGCCTCCAGAGTGTTCTGATAAACTGGACTTTTTCAAATCTCGGTTGTCGTCCTGTGTCCTTGTTTTTGTCTGTGTGATTATTGTTTTTCTGTGCTGATGGGGATTTTTTTCCTCATTGCTGCTGTGTAATGTAGCGGCTATGAGGGGTTTTTTTTTCTCCTTTTCCCTCGTGTTTTGCTTTTCATATATATGTTTATGTACCGGGCCGGCCTATGTGTTGTGTGTGTGTTGTTTGTTATGGGTCGGTGTTGGTTTGCTCAGCCCTCCTGTTGACCAAGGCAGGGATGTACATCTGGAGCTGGTCCCCGGGCGCCTAATGGCGACTTCTGCTCCTACTGGCAATCAGGATGGGTTAAATGCAGTAGACACATTTCATTGTGCAGGGAACATGTTCTTCTGTGCATATGACAATAAAATTCGTTTGAATCCTTGAATCCTTGAATTGTATGACATGTGACAAATGTTACCCCGTTACGTGATAACTAAGCATGACACATGCAACTACATGTGCAAACTGTTCATTTTTAAAACCCTATTAACTCAACCACTAATTTGCATCACGTTTTAAAATAACTGGAGCAACTTTAATTTTTGACCCCTGTACAAACTAACACTGACCTTTGTCACCATTCTTGCTGTTTTTACCCCATAACTCCAGAACATTCAGTCATAGATAGTCCAAACTATACCTTTTTGGAATATTTATGATCAGACAAATAATGTGGTATAGCTTTCAGTATGATTGGAACATTTTAAAATTTTGACTCCTGCGTAATTCTTCAATTGACCCCAACCTGGCTGCCTATTGAAAATTCAAGTGGCTTGTAGGTCTTTTCAAAAGAGTACATTTAAGGAGTAGTTGTGCCAACTTTGGTGCTTGTAACACCATTTGTAGGATTCCTCTGTAAATATTCTATCTGCTGCACTAATCCATAAGATCTGAAAGGAAAAGTCTAATTTCTTACCCAGGAAGATCTTCTGCACGATGAGTGGCCTGTTTCCCAAACTGGAGCCCACACCTCCTTCCAGACTGAAGCCTAGATCCCTGTCATTCTTTTCCAGGCGCAAATAGACATGTCGCCCTAAGTGGAGAATGAAGCATGTACTTGTCTATAGTGTGTATGATAAATCAGTGCCTCCCAAACATTTTCTGTCCCACCCCCAATTCAGAAGGCACAAGAGGTAATCAAAAACGGTTGGCAACCACCCAGACAGACAACCGATCCATTCCCACCTCTCAAAAGTAACCATATACCTTCTACAGCCAGGTGAAACTTGTATGTCCTTTGGCCTTCTCCACTCGCTGAGGCACCTGTGTGCTGGGACCGTGCACGGAGAAATGCACCACAATCGTGCTCCATCACAATACAAGTGATACTTCTCAACGGAGTCTGGAATGACTGACACAAAGTCATTCCAGAGGTACCCAAGGTTACTCCGAAGAGACCTGGTACCAAAGATGTAATCGTTGCCTTAAATCTCTTGTTGGCATCCAAGTCACACAACCATACAATAAAGACAAGAAGAACCAGGACCATAATCACTTGGAGCTTGGTTCTCTTGCATAGATGTCAGTGTCACCAAACACCTTTGTCCAGTGACCTCATGACCCCCAAGTAATAAAAAAAAATGTAATTAAAAGCACCAATGTTATCTTTATGCCTCTGATTCCATTTGAAAACACTACAGCTGAAATTAAATTTGTTAAATTTAATTTAACATGTGTCTTGAACCATTCTTTTGACTTTTGCAAAATTTACTGTTGACCAACTAAAAGAAAAAAGTTACAGTATGCACAAAGTGACAGTTTCTAGCCACAAGGCTCTTACAGCATTGGCAGCATTTGGAACACAGTAAACACATGATGCCTGCTGTTTAGAGTTTGACTGACATTTGTCCCACATTTTACCCATTTTTTCTTTTCTTCCTTGTTAAAAATTCAGGAACACAGTGTTGCTGTTTATTTTTCACACAAATATAAGTTAAATGAAATTTTGTAGCACTTTATATTTTCTCTATGGTGGTCCATACTTCCTTTACAATAGTGTTGTGTCCCTCAAAGGGAACTCAACCCCCAGGTTGGGAATCTCGGCTATAAAACATTATAAATAACCTACTGTAAACTCTGCTTTAATATGGATACTATTTATTCTTGTGAGACCCTGATTCCACATACAGGGGCATCAAAACACAAGCTTTAGGAGGTTAATGAGACTTCTCACCTGTTCCAAGGAACTGCGCCTGTACTGGTTCTAGATTGTTTGCCTCTGCCCCTTTCTTAGGGGTATGGCAAACTTCTCCCCTCCTTAGGACCACTACACCCAGCTCACGGGTCTTTGTCCTCCTTAGAATCCTCAAGGCTTCCCAGTGGGCATAGCCACATAGTACTGTGCCATTGATTGATAAGACCTGGGCCCCTTCCTTGATAGAGCCCTCCTGGGCTGCCACACCTGTGCGGAACACCTTGTGGACCTGAAACAAAGACAACAAGAGAAAAACTCCTGAAGACAGCACTTTTAATTATTTACTAAAGAGTAGGTGGGGGATGTTGTCTCACAGTAATAGGCTTGTTCTGGTCCACACCTCCTGCCAAACTGAAGCCCAATCCTACACCCATCTCTTTATGGAGAACCACCACCTGAACATCATCACAGTCCTGCAAAGAGAAGGAGGAGAAACTATACACTGTAGCTCAGTGCTAAACATTTTTCAAAATTTGTTACACAAAGAGCAAGAAATTAATTAATTAATTCGTGCCCTGTCACAAAAAGTGTCCCGTTTTCATGCCTTCGTCACAAACCAGTAGATTAATGTACTTTTCGTGATGCCATGACGAACTGCCATCAGACTGGGTTGACACCATCCTGACCTTTGAGTGCATATTGAATGAGAAATTTAGCACAGAAACAAGCAAACCATTTGAGTTTATTCAATTTAAAAACATCTTTTTTTTTTATTACACTGTGCCTACAGCCTTGAGTGGTGAAATCTCCACACCAAACTCCTGCATTAGATCTGAGAGCTCGCATGTCTTCAGAAACTCAGAGCATTTGTTTTTGGAGGCAGCAGTATCTTCTAATACTGATGAGTCAACCAAATCCAGCAGGCCTAAAAGTACTGCTATAAGATTGTCAGTCAGACTAGAGACAACTTGCCCAAGGAATCTATTACTAACATCTGTTAAGGGTTTGGGCACAATATACTGGGTTGATAACACTGACACTGTGACATTCATAGTACAAGACAGTGATATTACACATTTAATTTTCAAAACTGTTCAGAAAATGTATGTCAGAAAGGGCACTAGAACAGCTGAAATGCCAATGCCTTAAGTCAAAATCAAGTCCAGTGGGTTTTCAATGCAATTAGTGGGCCCTGGACCAAACCCTACCAAAAGTATCCAGTGTAGACAGAAACACTTTTTAGAATGTACACGAAGGTCTGTAATGAATTTCCTTTATAAGATTTTAGTATATGGTCCAGGGGACATGTATAACACAAAATATACTTAAAACCCAATTTACCTATCCAACTGTATTCTGATGCATAAATGAGAGCCACAACCAAGAACAAGAGCCACAACAACAAACATGCATGTTTGCTTGTCACAGTTCTAACAGTTGTGGGAAAAAATATCTGTATTGGGAAATATCAGCTTTAAGATACAGCTATCAGGTTTGTTATAAAACAGTTTATAGTCCAACATAAGTGTAGTTATATGAGCTTACAAGAGTAATCCATCAAATGTGAAAATCCATCAAATCCATCAAACGTGAAACGGTAATTCTGTATCAGAATCCACATCAATACTTTCATATGGTAGCTTAAATTCACCCATTTCTGCGGTGGCGGCAAGCGACTTTCTCTCACTCCGAGCTAACAGCGCTAACAGCTAGCAATGCACTCAGATGGTGTTCTGATGAACTGTGGGTCTCAACAGTTCCGTGTCCCGACAATACTGCGCATGCGCGGTTGTGCGCGGAGGACAAGAATGACATTCAACACTAATGACATCTCATCAGAACACTGGCCAGGGTGAGGAGTAATACATTTTTGGCCACCATTCCACAGATATTATATGCCTGATATGCACACGATTAACCAATCAGATTTGTGGAAAAATGTAACTGGATTATAATGTGGTAATATTGACATTATACCAATGAAAAGCCCATCTTACCAGTGTGCTGTCTTCAAGTCCTCTGACATCCTCCAGTAGTCTGTCAAGCTCCCCAGTGGACAGCACAGACACATAGGATAGAGCGGACATGTCTGAGCTCAGTGATGCAGACCGTCGACTTGTTGAGCGCCATTCATCACTGTCATTTTCTGACTCATAGTCAGTCCCAGCAAAGTTGTACAGATCGGCAAGACTATAGGGAAGAGAACAGAAGAGAAAGCACTGGGTAACTGAGGGCACTTAGGGTTAACATGAATTTAATACTTTCACTCATGAACCCGATACATATTTTGTTTTCTCAAAGGACATTTACCCACCTGACGCAGAAGCTCTTGCGATCTGAGTGACTCGTGGTACTAGTGATAGTCACCGAGGACTCAGCAGAGTCTGAGTCATAGTTTGAATCTTCATCTTTCTGAGTGCTGTCATCATCGTCGTCATCATCTTCATATTTCCAGCTCTTAATCTTTGAGTTCAAGCCTGCTACCCAAACACTGATGTGAGCATCCTGTTCCTCCCTGTCCACAGAAGGGGTGCTGACAATTGGACAGAAGACATCCGGGAAGTTCTTGTCAGATGAGGAGGCAAGGGGCAAGGGGAGGTCTTCTTCAGTGGTATTATCTTCATCTGTAAGATCTGGAGTGCTTTCAGTTTTACTTTCTGCAACTACAAGGGTATTTTTGGGTTGTGCGCTGTTGAAAAGGAAGGGTGACTCATTTGGAGGGTTTGTTGGAGTCGTGTCACCATCACTGACTGGTGACATATTCCCAGAAGGAGGTATTTTCTGATCACCAAAGACCTCAGGATAAAGAAGCAAACTGGTGGACGCATCATGAAATGAGGATGGTGAACTCTTGGTGCTGACATCTCTGTCATTTGGTTCTTCTGGGCTTGAGACTCTGAAGAAATCCGGCTCATCTATGATGGCATGTTCATTGCTTTGACTCTCTGCTCCTCCATCTGGAGGGATCTCACATGTGTCGTTAAGTCTGGAATAGTTACCAAGATCATCAACAAAATCATTGTCACTCTTTATTTTCTTTTCTTCCTTATCCTTGATATTGTTCTCTCGTCTTTCTTGATTTTCCAACCCAAGCTCAACCTTGTCTACAGAATTCAGTTTTGGTTCTCTCTCAGCTTCTTTGTCTTCTGCCTGTGTATCAGATTTGATCTCATCTTCCACTTTTTCTGACTCAAACTTCTTTTCTTTTGTGGTCGCATTCATGTCTGGTTTATTGCATGCTTCACCACTTTCCTTCAATGCATCGCACTTTTCTCTCAGTCCTCCTAATGCTTTTACAGATGCACTCTTTTTCACCCCATCATGGGTCACAGTAAATTGTGCTGGTACAGAAAAAGACCGTATTGGCATCGGTAACTGGCCTGTTGCTCTTTGTGTTAGAGCCTCAAACTGATTGATCTTGTTTCTCACGCTGGCTGCAGAGGGAAAAGCCCACAATTCTGGAAACAACTTATTCTCTGTGGTTTTCAATGTGACTTTATGTGCATTTGACTCAAATACATCTTCTTCAGTGTTAAGGTCTTCCTTCTTTTGTTCTTCTTGTATGACATCATTTGTGTTTGTAGCACTCTCTGATTTTAAGATTTCATGGGCATGTCTTTCTTGCAATTTTCTACCTTTTTCCTCATCATCTTTCATCACATCCTTACTTATCTCTCTGAACTCAGATGGCTCTCTAAATGAATTTGATCTTCTTTCTAAGTAACTGCTGGACTGTAGAGGTCCATTAACTCCTTCTGCAGCCCGTGTAGCTCTAATCTGAGCTGCTACAGTGAATTTGCTCCTGGCCCTATCCAGAGACCTCGTGCCAGTGTTCAAACCCTTTCTGTCCCAGTAAGTTTCCCCTTCCTCTGGATGTTTACCCTGGTTATAGCCTTGCCATTGTCCCACTGGTGCTCTCTCTGTTGCCCCTAAAGAAACAGAACTACCAGGACCCGAACTGTTTATGTCTTTATGAGTTGTCAAGAATGATATCCTACTTTGGACTGGACTAGTACTGGCCTTGTCACCTTTTGAGTAATACCGGGGGAAGGTTCCCCCTGATGTCCTCTCATATGACAAACTCCTCTTCTGTCTGGAAATTGGGGAGATGTCGACATTTGTGGGTCTTCCTCTACAATAGGAGGTGGTAGTTTGTCCATCCTGCTCTAACAAGGACTGGTCTGTCCCAGTTGTAGAGTTTCTCATTCTGTTGGAATTGTCAGTTCTACATAACCCGGCAGACCCGTAGAGTTTCTCTATTCGCTCTGATATACTCTGACCTCCTGGGACCCCCAATGAATTTACTTGGGGCCTCAGCCTGGAAGGGAGAGAATGACCTCTACTAACCCTCCCCAATGATTGATATGTCAATGGGGGGTCATAGGTCTTCACTGAAGGCACCAACCCACCCATTGTGCAGTTGACTCTGTCTCCTGGCCTCCTTTCTTCTATGCTTTCAGCCTCTTTACTAATGAAGCATCCTGGTTTGCTTGACAACACTGGCGGGTCAACTTTAACAGGGCCGCTTCTCCCTTTTCCCCATTCTAAGCTTTTGCTTCTGCTTGGCAGATTGTGTGACCTCCACTCTGTTCTTCCCTGTCTTTCACATACACGGTTATAAATTCCATTTCTATCAAAAGTGGACACTGTGCTTGTTCTCTGTGTTGCATCATTTTGGCTCACCTTGGTAAATATGTTGTGGCCTGATGTTTCCTCCTTACATTGACCTGTATCACGAGTGCGTTGGGACCATGGAATTGTGTGGTCCTCTTTCTTTATGCCACTGTGTGTGAAAAAATAGCTGCTTTCTTCCTTCCTGCATGGCTGGCTTTCCTCATCCTCCTTGGTGGTCCTCTTTACCTCCTGCGATATACCTGCTTGTTTCCTAAATCCAGGCCTGCGAGTGAGGCGGTAGGAGGGTGAGCTTGCTGAACGGACAGTGAAGGGTACGCCAGTCCTCTGCTTGCTGTACTCACTTGCTGGAACAGAGAGCACGGACAAGTCCATTGTCTGATTGTAAACAAACGTAATAACCTCCTGTCAAGTGTCAAATGCCAAAAACACAACAGAACACTGAATGTGATACTTTGTTTTCCAAAGAACTGTCTTTTTGTCTGAGAACTTGTTCAAATTGGCAATCTTGCAGCTCTGGGAAAACGGACCAAGCAGCACAACTATAATCCTCTCATGTCCAGATGCACTTGGTTTTCCATTAAAATCTTGACATTTCAATGATTCTTTGTTTTGTGGTTTGGATAAGATGACTCCCCTGGGCTCTTCTTTATTTCTTTTTTGTTCTGTCTCCTGAAGTCTTCAGCTCCTCAGCATAAAGTCAGCAACCCATTGCCTGCCAAGCATAAAAATGTACAAATTTCCATCCTTAGAAAAAGGAATGAACTGGTATGCTGTGATATGTGGATTGTGGTTGAACTGCTTGCTCCAAATGGTCAAAGAGAATCACAGAGTGGCTGAAGACTCTGAACACAAAATGGTACAGACAGGCTCAGAGTAGAAACCTGTAGCAGCACACAATTCTTTTATGGCCCATCACCAATAGTTCTTACCAAGTTTTACTTTACAAATATTGCACCTTAACAAACAAACATTGACAAAAACCACCGACAGAAATAAAGGTACAAGAAACATCAGTGGTGGGCACAGCTAACCTAAAAGTTAGCTTTTTGGTTACCTCTGCTAATCCACTAGCTGAAACGTTAATAATGCTATACAGATAAAACGTGAAAGCATTTATCTGAAGCTACCATAACCAGTAACTGCTTTTATTATAGAAATTGAGCTTTGACTTAGAGCTGAAATTTCCAGGGTTCCTAAAAAGGTTTAAGATGCTAAGATGATGCACATCAATAATTAAATGAACAAATGAAAATAAACAACAGTTCAACATAGAGTTTATTCACAGCACAGAGAGTATTAAACAAATAAGAAATATTAAGAAATAAAAACTCACATAGAAAATGATGTGAATAATCTAATTAATTCATTAAGCTGTACTTTATAATTATAATTGGCCTCATGCTCCTCCATGTCCTGGAGGCAATGCTTGTTGCCTTCACACAGTGTGTCACTTTCTCTTATTAGATTCATGTATAAACTCCAACTAGAACAAATGTACAGTTTTAAGGTTTATTAACATTTTTACCTTAGAACTTTATTTAAAAAAATATTAGATGACTTAGAAACTTAGAGGAAGCTAATTGGTCTTGAAAGTTGGTTTTAAAAGTTAGCTGAAAAGCTATTTGAAAATAAAAACATTGACAATTTGTTAACGAAAACAGTCATGTTGTTGTAAATTTGTTAATGAAAAAATTTGGTTTTGTTCATTAGTTGCTAGCTGATTAGCTGATCTGTGCTCACCACTGAGAACTGTAACGTTCTCAGTGTTTCACCTTACAACACTTTCCTGTCTTCATGGATTTCTCCTCAACCTTAACTCAGTACCTTAGATTACTAATTACCTTATTAGTTACATTCAGCATCTGCCAAGGTAACTAGTGGTGGCTAGTGATAACTGAGGTACTTTTAAAATTGACTAATCAATAATGTTACATTTTAAAGGTGTAATGAGTAATCGGATTACTTTTTTAAAGTAACTGTGGTAACAGTGATAACAGCTGTTTACACAAGCAACATACCCAAGAGTACCTGTCAGGAAGAGCTAAACCTGACCTAAAAACTGGAAAAACCCACCTAACAACAATCCACCGGGTAAAAACAATGGCTTATGGTGCCATGTATCGGTCTGTCAAGTGCATGTATAGCTGAAGAAAGAGTGATTGAAAGCATTTAACAGGGGATTCTAATAAATTGATCAAATAAGATCGACAGCAATTGGAACAAAGCTGATTTGCATACAGTCAGAAAAAAGAAAAAGACAGAATTACTGATGGTTCACTGGAATGAACAAAACTGACATTGGAGGAAGAGGTTGTTTCAGCAAGTCAGTGAGTCTTTCGGTTTACTGTCGGTTCACAGAAACACCTGTTCTGCAACAAATTTCCGATCTGGTTAACACGGCCCCTGTTCCTTTAACCTCCAACTGAACGTGTCACACATAGATGGAATTACAACCACACAATCATAAATCTAATTTTATCGTCCACTCGTTTTGACACCTACCTTTGTTAAAAATGACTTCTGTACTTGTCCCAGACTGTTCTGCTGACAGCCTCATAATGACATCAGCTCGTTCTCTTCTCTTTGCATCAGCTTTGCATGATACACTGTGTACAGTGACACATACCTGTCACACTGGTTTATCCTCTCTCTCCCTCTTTCTCGCTCTCCCTTTCTCTCTCCTCCTACTCCCATTGTTTTCTCTCTCGTTCCTCCTCTCACAGGGTTGCATTCGTCACTGCAGTTCACTGTCACTAAACAGCTCAGCAAGATGTATGCACTGTTACATATTCACACACTGCAGATACTTCAAACTCCATGTGTTGGTGCATTGTTGACATCAGCGAAGTTCAAGGGAGATGAGATAGTTCACATAATTGTGTGAAGCACAATAACAAATATCACTCCAGGCAGTCGCACCCAGCAGAAATCATTGAGACTGATGCATAATAACAGGGTATGTTTAACCAGGGCTGCAAACCACAAAGACCTCATGTAAACCCGTAGAAACAGCATAAATAAATGTTTTCGCAACTATGTAAGCAGTGGTAAACTTGGAGGCCATCAGACAGAGGCTTTGGAAATGAGCAAAACTGACAAACAAGCTGACTTAAAGATGCATGTCATTTCAAAACCGCACATATGTGGAGGCAGGCAAAGAGAAGTCTACTTCAGTTACGTAATCCTTTCTGCATGGTTGTGTGGACTTGTAACCATGTAAAATGTAGCTGCTCTTAAACGTTACAAAATACAAGTTTATTTTTCTCATTTATTACATTTCTGTGCTTAAATGAGCTCTCTCTCTCAGACACAGTTCACTCACTGTGTTCCTCACTCAAATATCTATTTTGCTATCTTTGTCTTTTGCAGCAGTATGTATTCAAAATCCTTTCCTCAGGGGTGTGTACTCTTGACAGTTTGAGTTTTAGTAACTACTATGACATAGTTACAGCATCCGAGTTTATTTCTTTGACTGAGTATTTTTCTTTGTGTAAATACTCTTTGTCACTGATCCCATTCATTGCATACTGCGCATCTATTTCAATCTCTTTATTTTTGTAACATAGGTTTATACAAAAGCCTTTCCACAGGGTTGTGCACTTGTGACATTTTGAGTATGAGATTGTAATGACTGTTAAACGATAATGGTGCATCTGGAAAGTATTCACAGCGCTTCAGTTTTTTCCACATTTTGTTATGATACAGCCTTATTCCAAAATGGATGAAATTTTTTTCCTCAAAATTCTACACACAACACCCCATAATGACATTGTGAAAAATGTTTTTTTGAGATTTTTGCAAATTTATAAAACAAACAAAAACTAAGAAATCACACGTACATAAGCATTCACAGCCTTTGCCATGAAGCTCAGAATGGAGCTCAGGTGCATCCTGTTTCCACTGATCATCCTTGAGATGTTTCTATAGCTTAACTGGAGTCCACCTGGGGTAAATTCAGTTGATTGGACATGATTTGTAAAGGCACAACCTGGCTACATATAAGGTCCCACATATGACAGTGCAGTAGAAACCAAATAATTTGCAGTGCAGACCATGAGAAACAAAATTGTGATGAGGCAAAGACAGAACTCTAGCATGTATGTCAGGCGAGAGCAGAACCTTCCAGGAGGACAACCATCTCTGCAGCAATCCACCAATCAGGACTGTATGGTAGAGTGGCCAGACAGAAGCCACTCCTAAAACACACATGGCAGCCCACCTGCAGTTTGCCAAAAGGCACCTGAAGGACTCTCAGACCATGAGAAACAAAATTCTCTGGTCTGATGAGACAAAGATTGAACTCTTTGTCTCGTGGTCTAGTGGCTAAGGTGTTGGGCTTGAGTCCAGAAGATCATGGGTTCAAATCCCCACCTGACTGGAAAATTACGAAGGGCCCTTGGGCAAGGCCTTTAATCCACTATTGCTCCCGGTGTGTAGTGAGCGCCTTGTATGGCAGCACCCTGACATCAGGGTGAATGTGAGGCATAATTGTAAAGCGCTTTGAGCGTCTGATTCAGATGGAAAAGCGCTATATAAATGCAGTCCATTTACCGTTCTTTGGTGTAAATTCCAGACACCATGCTTGGAGGAAACCAGGCATCACCCCTACAGTGAAGCATGGTGGCGGCAGCACCATGCTGTGGCAATGTTTTTCAGCGGCAGGAACTGGGAGACTAGTCAGGATTGAGGGAAAGATGAATGCAGCAATGTACAGAGACATACTGGATGAAAACCTGCTCCAGAGCGATCCTGACCTCAGACTGGGGCAACGCTTCCTCTTTCAGCAGGAGAATGACGCTAAGCACACAACCAAGATATCAAAGGTGTGGCTTCAGGCAAACTCTGTGAACGTCCTTAAGTGGCCCAAAATTTGCAAAAATTTAAACAAAAACCCCCTTTTTCATGTTGTATTATGAAGTGTTGTGAATAGAATCTTGAGGGAAAAAATGAATTTACTCTATTTTGGAATAAGGCTGTAATATAACAAAATGTGGAAAAAGTGAAGCGCTGTGAATACTTTCTGGATGCACCGTATATATACATTCACTGCAATTTACAGGCTTGAGAAACGAGATAAAAAAGTACCTTGCTGCAGTCTCCATTTTGTCTCAGCATGAAAAGAAAGTTCCCCTCATCCCATCCAAACACATGAGATGTCATTAGAAAGGCCAGGATGTCCTCTATTGAGCACATTGGGTCTTAATAGGGTAGATTAAATGAGTCAAAAGATATAGACCAAGAACAAATGTCCACTACAGAGGACATAAATGAGTCGGCTGGGTCTCAGGAGGATATGCCTAGGCTTTGGAGAGTCCACATGTTTGATCACACAATTATAATGCAGCAATCCTGAACTGTATGTGGGATTGAAGGAAGAAAGCATCCAACTTTGCTGATCTTTATGCTGAGGCTGAAAAAGAACTACTGTTTATTTGAAAGCTGGATTCTGCAGAGTGGGACGGTGAAGAAAAAGAGGTTAATTTTATGTGGGTGGCCAACGAAAGTACTTTATCATCACTTTATTTCCAGAAGGGCGCACGGCAGCACGTGTATCTCATTCCTTTCCAGCACATCCGGTGGATAAGATGCCATTGAAAACAAGCACGGCTCAGCAAAAGCCAGACAAATAAAGATAAGTAGTAATACTTACAGTTTTGGCGGGTATGTAGGAACTTGTCTTCTTACAGCTACATGGTCGATGCACCTGCTACTGTGTTCTGTTGTGACAGAGGAAGTTGTGGTTAGTGTCTCAGCATGCTGAAGGCCTTCAGAGGGGATGTCAGGTTTTCAGTGTGTCTCTGGAGATTGTCAAAACCCAGAAAAGACTGAACCAGAAACTTTGCAAGCTGCATTGGTTCTAGTGATCCAATCAATGATTAGCTGTACAGACAGAAGGTTGAGTTTGGAGAGTTTACTACGCCTCTAGGACAGAGATAAGGCTGTAAGTGTGTGTATATAGTTCCACACGACTCCAGAGACACCCACCCTTGTTCCAGCAGAAGAATGGTGCTCACTGTCTGTGCAGGATGGATGCAAATCGCTGCTTTACTCACGAACACACTGCTGCTTTTAAACTCATTCTTCTGGGTGAACGCCTGCACAAGCATGTGATGCAGCATCATTTGTTAGCAAAAGAATGTTCACAAAGAACAATTTATAATATATAATCAGTGGGACACTATCTAAATATCACTATCAAGGAGCGCAGAAATAAAATGTAGAAATATGAAAATGGATGGCTGCAGAACATGAAGACATAAAATATTTCTGGGAATTTTTATTTTATTGTCTTTATTTGTTGCTTCCTTTTAATCTATTTTAGCATGGAAAGGGTCACAGTATGATCATCTGTTTTTATCTACCTTTTACAGTAACATATGGTTTGTGCATAAAGTGGGCAAAGTTTGTTGGATTTAAATTACTTAAATATGTAAAAAAGTTGCACTTGATCAGAATGTGTCCAAACTAACATCATTTTCTTATGTGTCTCAATTAGAAACATAAAATATCCTTAAAGTCCCATAGGTTTATCTCCAAGCCTGGAGATACACACTAAAAGGAAGGCTGCTCCAGGTCCCCAACTCCATGAGATGCCTCAGGTTTGGACCTGGGTGCTTTCCGTGCAGTGACTGATCAGTGTAGCACTGTATCAGTAGCCAAAAAAACAAGACACTTGGTGCTTTCTTGCAGTTTCATGTTTTCTAGAGATGAGGCTCCAAACAGTTTTCTGCCATCCCCTTCTTAACGCATTACCCTCCAGTGGAAGGCAGGTGTGGAGTTACTCCCATGAAGTGCAGAAACAAGAGTTCTTTTTGTGTGTCGAGCTTTGCCAATTATTTAATGGCAACAGAAGTGCCAATCCCCCCCTTCCAAAAAAAAAGGGTTATATGCAGACTGGAGGTCAAGCTATAGTCTCCAGAGCCCAAATAATGCCATGCCCAGATTATGAAAACACAAAATATCTTGCAACATAGTAGAACTGAAAAGAATTTAAAAGAAGTTAAATACACACACACACACACACATATATATATATATATATATATATATATATATATGAGGTCTATTAGATAATAAACCGACCCTTTTATTTATTTTTTAACTATATGGCTTTGAATGACGTGCGATTACACCAATCATGCTTGAACCCTCGTGCGCATGCGTGAGTTTGAATTCCTTTGTTTCACACGCTGCTCGAGACGATGTGCGTTGCTTTATCAAAATTTTTTCTGGACCTGTGAGGAATATCGAGTGGACACTATTCGAGAAATTAAGATGGTTTTCGGTGAAAAGTTTAACGGCTGATGAGAGATTATGGGGTGTTTCTGTCGGTGTAAGGACTTCCCACAGAGCGGGACGTCCTGCAGCGCTTCCAGGCGCCGTCGTCGGCCTGTTTCGACCTGAAAACATCCTAATTTAAGGCTTAATTCACCCAGGACTGTCGTGAGAGAACAGAGAAGATTCAGAAGAGGCCGGCATGAGGACTTTATGCGGACATTCCACTGTTTAAGGACATTTTTTAATGAAAGACGTGCGTGCAAATTCGGCGAGTCATTTCCGTGACGACTCGACAAATCTGTGTGCGCCACGACAGGAAAAACACCTCCGTGTTGAAAACCATTTGTAAAATTCAGGCGGCTTTTGATGGTTTTCAACAAGTGAGTAACTGAGAAATTGTTTAACAGCTTGGGCATGTTCCAACTTGCCCGTTAAGGTTTCCAACGGAAGTGTTTTTCCTATCGCGACCCCCCATGCGACTCTGCCCGCACGTTCTTTCATTACAAAATGTCCGTTAACAATGGAATGTCCGAATAAACTCCTTATGCCGACTTCTTCTGAAAGTTCTCTGTTCTCTGACGACTTACTGGGTCAACAGAGCCTGAAATGTGGAAGTTTTCAACTTGAAACGGTGAGACGCTGCCGCCTCGAAGCGCAGATCGCCGTCAGGCGCTGTGGGCCATCCTTACGGCGACACTACCAGACCAAAATCTCTCATCAGCCGTTAAAATTTTTACCGAAAACCAGCTGAATTTATCAGATGGTGTCCACTCAGTTGTGCCTTACAGTTTTGAAAAAATTTTGATCAAACAAAGCAGCAGTCTCTGAGCCATTCCTAAACAATGAAAAAAATCGACGAGAGGGTGGGCGACTCCTCACTCAAAGACTGCCCACAGGCGAATGACGTAACCGACAGGCGTGAAAAAACTCTCGCATGCCCACGAGGGTTCAAGCATGTCTGATGTAATCACACGTGATTCAAATCCATATGGTTTTTGAAAAAGATAATAAGGTCGGATACTTTTCTAATAGACCTCGTGTATATATATATATATATATATATATATATATATATAAAATGACAATAATAAACTAAAAATGACAATAATTTTTCATGAATAAAGCCACATTAAAAACAATCACATAAAAACAACAACTAACAAAAATGTGGTATTCACGTCACTGGGGCATCTGCCTTTGTGATCAAGAGACAACGGGGAAAAGCTTATAGTCATGAAGACCCTGGACAAAGGTGTTTGGCGATGATGATGTCATTGCAAGAGAATCAAGGTCCAAGTCTTTAGAGTCCTGCTGCCTCCTGTCTCACTGTATGGTTAAATACTTGGACACTAATCAGCAGAGGTGGGAGTAAGTCACTGTCAAGTCATTCTCAAATCATCAATCTGCAAGTCCCAAAGTCAAGTCTCAAGTCAGCTGTCAAACACTTGGTGGTCATTACGACTTGAGACTTGACTTGGGACTTGCTGATTCCTGAGTTGAGAGTGACTTGATGGTGACTTACTCCCACTTCTGCTAACCAGTGACCTAAAAAGATGACTAGATGCCTTTGACACCAGATCTCTTCTGGTGAGCCTTGGGTACCATTGGAATGACTGTAAAATGAACTACGTAGGGAGATTCCGATGAGGAGTATCATTTGCATTGTGAAGGAATGACAACTATGTGAGGCAGTCTGAGTCTGTGGACATTTTTAAGTCAAGACTCAAAACCTATTTTTATTCTCTTTCTTATGGATAGTTTTTATTTTTATTTGTTTTATTCTTTTACTTCTGTTTTTATTCATGTATTTGAATTTTTTATTCATTTTTAATTATTTATTCAATTTTATGTTGACTTGTTTTATGTAAGGCGCCTTGAGACGGCTTTTGCTGTGATTTGGCGCATTATAAGCTAATTAAATTAAATTAAATTAACTATGCTGGCCATGTGACGTGTTTCTCTGGTGATGATCCAGAACACAGTTGCCTAAAGGCCAAGGGGGTGCTCATGTTCAACCTGACTGCAGCAGATGAATACTTGAGAGCTGGTGATGGACTGGATGTCTGCCATGTAGGACCCAACGTGGTTCTGTAGTGTAGTGGATGCTGTGTCATGCAGAACCTGCAAAGGTTTCAGTGTCACCAAGCATTTCTGTCCAGGCATGTCATGATTCCATTCTTCCCAGGCGTTTCTCGATCTGACACTCCATGACCCCAGAGATGAATATTATGTCACAGCAGAGAAAGACACTGAAAGCCTGGATATTAGTCTTGAAGCAGGACGATCACAAATCCAGACACTGCATTGTTGCCATTGAAGTTGGTATATCAGCTGGAGGTGTGATTTATTTATTTCAAAACTCTGTGTTACTTCATATAAGTTGTCTGTGTTAAGACTGTGTCTGAAAATAATACTTAAAAAAAGGAACAGAGAAAGTGCATGTGAAAGTGCACTTATTTCTGTAAATGTGAAAGAAGGGTGCTTTTATTTTGCATTTTGATGTGTAAATTAAATATATGATAAGGTCATTAAATGTTCATCCATCCATCCATCCATTATTTTACACCTGCTTACTCCAATTAATGTTAATTTATTAATGAATTAAAGCTTCAGGACTGGCTTGACTGGCAAAATTCAGTGAATTACACATAATATGAATATATTATTTTCAAATAAGTATGTAAGTCCAGGTAAACAAGAATAATTTGAGACCAGTAACCAATGTTACCAAAAGCTTGGTGGTGGTCTCAAATTATTCTTGTTTACCTGGACTTACACACTTACACACTCAAAAAAAAAAAAGAATCGTGAGAATGCAGGCCTAAATCCTACTAATCTATATTAAAATACCGTTTAGAATATTAACGGATAACGGAAAATTAAAAATAATAAAGAATTAGAATAAAATCAGAGAAACATCAAGCATGACGTCACTGTTGCGCAAGGCTCACGTGACTCTCCCGGAAGTCAACAAACCAGTCAGCGAAATGTAAAAATAAAAAGAAGAGAGCATAAATCTGTTTTTGTTAAAATGTTAGCTTCAGAAGATTAAAGGCGTTGTCCTGTGGTCAATCTTTGAAGCATTATTTAACTAATGTTGAGTCCATATAAACAGTTTCAAGATGCGCAGTGATTCTCTTCTGTCCGGCGTCAATGTCGTGCTTGTAATGGCTTACGGAAGTCTGGTGAGTTTATCAAAGTTTTAGAAAAAAACCCAAACATGTTCTGTCGTTAGCTGTTTAATTAAAATGGTACGCATAAACAGCTCTACCAAAGGTTTAATGTAGCTACGATTCAGTGTGTACGCTAGAGGTCGCTGTGTCTGAGGCTAAAAGCTGCACATTTGGTTTATAAAGTTACAGAGTTTAGGACAGCTCTATCAACAGGGGATTTGTAGAACTTACATAGTTTTTTAATCGACCATATCAGATTTCAGCTGTTCCTGATTGTTCATCGCACCCACCTGTATGTCCTCCTTCACCACACCCATAAACCTCCTTTTTGGCCTTCCTCTTCTTCTGCCAGGTGACGCCATCCTCAGCATGCGTTTCCAAATATACCCCTTGTCCCTCCTCTACAGGTGCACAAACCATCCCAGTCTTGACCCTCTCACTTTGCCTTCATACCTTCTTCCATGCACTGTCCCTCTGAGATGCTCGTTCCATCATCATCACGCCCAAGGAAAATTGCAGCATTTTCACCTTGAGTCTGCGTTCCTTCTTTTTGTTAGTACCACTGCCTCTACTCGTCCGTACAGCATAGCTGGTCTCACTACTTCATCTCATAAATGTTCCCTTTCATTCTTGCAGTGAAAGGGAAGAAATCACTTGTGCCACTCATCTCTACCCTGCCTGCGCTTTTTCCATTACACCATTTTTAAATTACACTATGTAACAAATTTTTATTGTTGTTTTGTTCCTGGGTACACAGTGTGTTTTCCTAACCTGTTATGCCTTAAATAAATAGAAAATAGCTGTTATTCCACAGAAACTTTGCTTCTGTGATCAGGACAATGATATTTTGAAATTTGTCTGTTTTCAAGAATATTCTCGATTCGCCTTCACTACTACTGAATAGTCTTCTAGAATATTCTTTAGCTGCTAGAACTGTCCAGAATTTTCTAGAAGTTTCCAGAATTATCTAGAAATTTCAAGAAACTTTTAGAACTTTCTAGAATGTTAAAAAAAATAAAATCAGAGTTTGTGCTGGATGTAGTCATTTTTCCATAGACTTTAGACATAAGCAGTTGAAATATAACACTTAGAAGCCAGGAACAAAAATTGTGTTACATAGTGTTATCCACCTTCACTGTCTGTCCTCCTTGTAATTACTTTGTGATCATTACTGATCACAAAGTAATTCAAGAACATCAAAATCCATGGAGACTGTTGTCTCAGCTCAGCAGTCAACCTGCCCATCACCACTGCAAACAAAGCTAATCCTTGATGCAGTTCCACTTCTGCCTTGAACCCACCTATTATTCCTGCCACACACCTCATCATTGTTACACTGTCCTCATAGATATCCTGCAACACCCTCACATACCTCTCTTCCATGCTCGCCTTCCTCAAACAACTCCTCTCTTGGTACTCTGTCATAGAGAGTGAGAGTGAATCCTTTCCAGGCCCTGAAGCCCTACAGCTGGTGCTCAACTCCAGTTCCTGTAGCATGAAGTCTGAATGGGATGAAAATAATGACACAATCATGATGTGCTTGTAGTGTAGATTTCAAGGGTTTTAACAAAAATATCACATTAACAATTGAGCATTTATGTCCATTTGTATATACAGTCACTCTGTTTTCAGAGCCCACAACTAATTGGACAAACTACATTTAAGGATTTTAATTTTTAATACAAATCATCCAATTTACAGCCAGGGGATCATTTCCAAGTCACCGAATATGTCTTTGTACAAGAAGTAAACAAGTGAGGAAGCTACCAAGACAACCCTGAAGGATGTATGGGCTCCAGTTCATGTGACTGGTGAAACTGTGCATCATAGCATAAGGAAGGATTTTTTTTAAAGAAGGTATGGCATTTCAGATCCAATCTGCCAAAAGGCACATGGGAAACACAAGTCTAGATTGGATCTGTTTTCTTATATGAAATTCCTAAAAGTTATAACATGATACAACAGACAGAAGCTGCACTTTGCACAGTTTCTACAGAATACTATATGTCAGCCTTGCTGTGTGTGACTTGCTGGCTTACTTCACTCGTGTCCTTCTTACATGGTCCCTTAGTTTTGGAAAACTATGTAATCCAGAGAGATTAAAATGGAATTTTCATTTTCTTGTGTTATCCATGTATTTTAGCTAATATACATTAACCTATATCTTGTGCAGTATTTTACTGAATAAAATGACATGTCTAAAGTAGAGTGTCTGTTAAACTGATACAAGTGAACCCCATTACCTCCTGTATGCGTAAATCGTGATTCTACTTTACTCGCAGTCGATTTGTGAACCCTGAAAATTTAGACTATTGTATAATATACTGTATATTGTTTTGCCTATCTTCATTAACTCATGGTTTTGGATAACTTGCGGTCCCGATTTTGTGGACCTCAACTCGGGTGAGTTAACAGGGTTTACCTGTACTTTGTAATAAAATTAATTCTTTATTTAGTGTGCTGAATTATTTGTAGTCTCTGAAAATGGCGGTACTGTGCATAAAAAAATTACCCTACCCTTTAATCTACCCTACAATCACATCTTGATTGTTTCATTTCAGTTCCATTGTGGTTGGGTACAGAAGCAAAGTTACAACAATTATGTCACTATCCATGTACTTGTAGACATGACTGTAAGTCTTGATTTGTCTTTAGATATTCATTTTGCTGTTCATCTTCGTGAAGAGACAAATTATGCGCTTGGCGATGAAGTCGCACAGAGGACCACATGCTCCCATTGGCCACAATGCTCCAAAGGTATTAAACACAAAGGAGCAGATGTGTCATCCCACACAGTATTTTTGCTGTGTGTGCTGATGTAGGTTTGTTTCCTGTAGGAATTCAGACAAGAAATTGACTCCAAATTGTGCCAGGTCCAGAAAATACAGTTTGAACCTCGTCTTCTGACACCAGACGATGTCCGACTTAACCACATACAACAGTCTGGTAACCGCACTACGCAGACACACACACACTCACCATGGTCACAATCCAGTTCTGAAACTATGAGCAACTAATTATTTTCATTATCTGCTAACATGTCAGTACTATTTTTGGATTTTGTTCTTCCTCAGCCATTATAACAAGACTCATGAGGAGATGACATATCCCCCCGGTACCCACAAATCAGTGATACAAAGTGTTGGGGGATCACCCTTACGCTAAATATGAATGAAATTGGTCAACTGGTTCTTGAGATATCATGCTAACAAGCGAAGACGGATGGATGGACATGCTGATCACTATATCCATAAAAATTTGAAAAAGCTCATTGTAATTTCCCAGAGCTGAAGCAGCAACTTTGCAATGGTTGTTTTTCTTTGCACTGGGAACAGCGTTGGGCTTGGACAGCAAAAATATAGATGAGTGAATGAGTGAGTGACTCCATCCCAGCCAGTGAATACAGACAGTAATTCAAAAACAATGAATGCTATCATCTTGAAATTCTTCGAAAGTACTTATAACGAGGACAAACCCTATTGTAGCTTGATGTACCAGTTTCATTGTTTTTGGCCGTGTCTCCATCCATGTGTTGACTATTTACGGCTGTTATTATTAAACACTAATATGAAGTCACATCACCTTTCTATTTGTCACATGACCTTTGACATTGGGTGACCTTGAAAGTTCAAACTAATATTCAAACGTTTATTGCCATTCATAATCAAACATATCAAGACTGCACAGTGAGTCATTTTGCATGAATCTGTATCAAGCGCTTCAGGCGGTCAAGCAATCCCTTTTGTAATTACACTTAAGAAGGTTATAGTTCAGGAATAAGGACCTGACAGAAATAGTTTTGTTCAACAGCCATTATGTCTAAGGTTTTACTTCACAGGGTGGTACCTTGGTGTCTCTGGAACACATCCAGGTAGTATGTACAGTTAAATTGTAGTGTAGGTTTTTTCGTACAGACCACTTTATGGAGAGTGGGTATGGCATGATGGCCATCAATAATTGTAGCATATATGAGATACAGACACGCAAATACATCGCCAAAAATATGGGATATGTTTCCCAGTACTGTTTCAGGTTCCACGTAGTACACCTTTCACATAGTTCACAATTTCTATACCCTCCAAACAGTGAAGGTCTACACACTGTACAAGTAACAAAGTATCTAATTTGCATTCCGCATTACAAACATGGAAAAGACACATTTAGCCATGCACAATATCAACTATTACTTAAAAATGAAGCGTAATTTAACTGAAAAGCTGGCACTGCTGCAACTATTTTCTAACAAAGAATTCATAGATAAAGAGAGAGATATTTGAATATGCCAATGGATCTCTCTCTCTCTCTCTCTCTCTCTCTCTGTGTATGTGTATATATATATATATATATATATATATATATATATATATATATATATCAATCAATCAATCAATTTTTTTATATAGCGCCAAATCACAACAAACAGTTGCCCCAAGGCGCTTTATATTGTAAGGCAAGGCCATACAATAATTATGTAAAACCCCAACGGTCAAAACGACCCCCTGTGAGCAAGCACTTGGCTACAGTGGGAAGGAAAAACTCCCTTTTAACAGGAAGAAACCTCCAGCAGAACCAGGCTCAGGGAGGGGCAGTCTTCTGCTGGGACTGGTTGGGGCTGAGGGAGAGAACCAGGAAAAAGACATGCTGTGGAGGGGAGCAGAGATCGATCACTAATGATTAAATGCAGAGTGGTGCATACAGAGCAAAAAGAGAAAGAAACAGTGCATCATGGGAACCCCCCAGCAGTCTACGTCTATAGCAGCATAACTAAGGGATGGTTCAGGGTCACCTGATCCAGCCCTAACTATAAGCTTTAGCAAAAAGGAAAGTTTTAAGCCTAATCTTAAAAGTAGAGAGGGTGTCTGTCTCCCTGATCTGAATTGGGAGCTGGTTCCACAGGAGAGGAGCCTGAAAGCTGAAGGCTCTGCCTCCCATTCTACTCTTACAAACCCTAGGAACTACAAGTAAGCCTGCAGTCTGAGAGCGAAGCGCTCTATTGGGGTGATATGGTACTACGAGGTCCCTAAGATAAGATGGGACCTGATTATTCAAAACCTTATAAGTAAGAAGAA